>NC_141873.1:154366042-154991042 GCF_056163025.1 Triticum urartu | reverse complement strand
AATCTATCTCTCATCACAAGACCACATCCACATCCTTACTACATCCAATGGTTCAACAACAGCGACAAGGTTAAGGTAACACGTACTGTTCGTGTGCATTTTAGTATCTCTACATATGCTGATTGTGTTGATTGTGATGTGGTACCTATGCAAGCATGTTCCTTATTACTTGGTAGACCATGGCAATTTATAAAAATTTTGTACACCATGGTAGAACTAATAAGTAAACTCTTGTTCATAAGGACAAAAATATTACTTTGCTTCCTATGACTCCTGATTCCATTTTGAAAGATGATATTAATAGAGCTAATAAAGCAAAACAGGAGCACAATAAGAGTGAAAATCAGATTGTGGCAAAAGAATTTGAGCAACAAATGAAGCCTAATAATAAACCATCTAGTGTTGCTTCCGAAATTAAATTGAAAAGTGCATGTTTACTTGCCACCAAATCTGATATTGATGATCTAGATTTTAGCACATCCGTTTGCTATGCTTTTGTGTGCAAAGAGGCATTATTTTCATTCGAGGACATGCCTTCCTCTTTGCCTCCTGCTGTCACTAACATTTTGCAGGAATTCACCGACGTCTTTCCACAAGACGTGCCACCAGGATTACCACCTATTCGAGGGATTGAGCATCAAATTGACTTAATTCTCGGTGCATCATTACCCAACTGTGCGCCATACCGTATTAATCCAGAGGAGACGAAGGAGATTATGCAGCAAGTACAGGAGCTGCTCGACAAAGGTTATATACGAGAATCCCTTAGTCCTTGTGCTGTTCCTATCATTTCAGTGCCGAAAAAGGATGGTACATCACGTATGTGCGTTGATTGTAGAGGCATTAATAATATTACTATTCGTTATCGTCATCCTATTCCTAGGCTATATGATATGCTTGATGAATTGAGTGGCTCTACAATATCCTCCAAAGTTGATTTGCGTAGTGGATACCATCAAATTCGTATGAAATTGGGAGATGAATGGAAAACAACATTTAAAACTAAGTTTGGATTATATGAGTGGTTAGTCATGCCTTTTGGGTTAACTAATGCACCTAGTACTTTCATCTGATTAATGAATGAAGTTTTACGTGCTTTCATTGGACGATTTGTGGTAGTTTACTTTGATGACGTATTGATTTATAGCAAATCTTTGGAGGAACATTTGGAACATTTATGTGTTGTTTTTATTGCTCTACGTGATGCACGTTTGTTTGGTAACCTTGGAAAGTGCACCTTTTGCACCGACCGAGTATCTTTTCTGGGCTATGTTGTTACTCCATAGGGAATTGAAGTTGATAAAGCCAAGATTGAAGCTATTGAGAGTTCGCCGTAGCCCAAAACGGTCGCACAAGTGAGGAGTTTTCTTGGCCTCACTGGATTCTATAGGCGTTTTGTGTGAGATTTCAGCACCATTGCTGCACCTCTCAATGAGCTTACAAAGAAGGATGTACCTTTTGTTTGGGGTATCGCACAGGGAGAAGCCTTCACGGTATTGAAAGATAAGTTGACACATGCTCCTTTACTCCAACTTCCTGATTTTAATAAGACTTTTGAGCTTGAATGTGATGCTAGTGGAATTGGATTATGAGGTGTGTTATTACAAGATGGCAAACCTATTGCATACTTTTCTGAAAAATTGAGTGGGCCTAGTCTGAATTATTCTACTAATGATAAAGAATTATATGCTCTTGTTCAGACTTTAGAAACATGGCAACATTATTTATGGCCCAAAGAATTTGTTATACATTATGATCGTGAATTGTTGAAACATATTAAAAGTCAAGCTAAACTGAATCGTAGACATGCTAAATGGGTTGAATTCATTGAGACTTTCCCTTATGTCATTAAACACAAGAAGGGTAAAGAAAATGTTGTTGCTGATGCATTGTCTCGTCGCTATACTATTCTTTCACAACTTGACTTCAAAATATTTGGTTTGGAGACCATCAAAGATCAATATGTGCATGGTGCTGATTTTAAAGATGTAATGCAGAATTGTAAAGAAGGAAGAATGTCGAACAAGTTTGTCGTTAATGATGGATTTGTGTTCCGTGCTAACAAGCTATGCATTCCAGCTAGCTCCGTTCGTCTTTTGTTGTTGCAGGAGGCGCATGGAGGAGGATTAATGGGACACTTTGGTGTGAAGAAGACGGAGGTCATACTTGCTACACATTTCTTTTGGCCAAAGATGAGACGGGATGTTGAGCGTTTTGTTGCTCGCTGCACTACATGTCAAAAAGCTAAGTCACGACTCAATCCTTATGGTTTATATATGCCTTTGCCTTTACCTAGTGTTCCTTGGGAGGACATATCTATGGACTTTGTTTTAGGTTTACCTCGAACAAAGAAGGGGAGGGATAGCATATTTGTTGTCGTGGATAGATTCTCGAAAATGGCACACTTTATACCATGTCATAAAAGTGATGATGCTGTTAATGTTGCTGATTTGTTCTTTCGTGAAATTATTCGCTTGCATGGTGTGCCAAATACTATTGTTTCAGATCGTGATACTAAATTTCTTAGCCACTTTTGGAGATGTTTATGGGCTAAATTGGGGACTAAACTGCTTATTAGTACTACTTGTCACCCCAAACTGATGGACAAACTGAAGTAGTTAATAGAACATTGTCTACTATGCTTAGGGCTGTTTTGAAGAATAATAAGAAAATGTGGGAAGAATGCTTGCCTCATATTGAATTTGCTTATAATCATTCATTGCATTCTACTACTAAGATGTGCCCTTTTGAAATTGTGTATGATTTCCTACCTCGTGCACCTATTGATTTGTTGCCTCTTCCATCTTCGGAGAAAATTATTTTTGATGCTAAAGAACGCGTTGAATTGATTTTAAAAATGCATGAGTTAACTAAGGAAAACATTGAGCATATGAATGCTAAATATAAACTTGCTGGAGATAAGGGTAGAAAACATGTCGTGTTTGCACTTGGAGATCTTGTTTGGTTACATTTGCGTAAGGATAGATTTCCTAATTTGCGCAAATCAAAGCTAATGCCACATGCTGATGGTCCTTTTAAGGTGTTAGAGAAAATAAATGATAATGCATATAAACTTGAGCTGCCTGCAAATTTTGGGGTTAGTCCCACTTTTAACATTGCAGATTTGAAGCCTTATTTGGGTGAGGAATATCAGCTTCCATCGAGAACAACTTCATTTCAAGAAGGAGAGGATGATGAGGACATCAATACCATTGTTACACCCACAGCCCCTGCTGCGATACATGTTGGACCAATTACTAGAGCTTGCGCACGCCAATTAAATTACCATGTACTTTCGTTTCTTGGTAACGATTCTAATGTTCATGAGAATATGATGCTGCCTAAATTGGATACATTGGTTTTTCTTGCAAATGAAGGGCCTAGCTTGGACAAGAAAGATGAACCTTGGAGCAAGTTCAAGCATGGAGATGATGGCGTGCGCAAGGGGAACAAGATCGGAGTTACAAGTGATGATTCCAAGACTTTGAAGCCACCATAATGAGTGCATGAAGCCTTGGACGAAATATACAAGATGTCACTTCATAAATTTCGTCCAGAGGCTATCCTAGGTGTTGCGTCACCTTATTTTTGGGCCAGGCCCAAGTAATTTCAAAATACTTGATTATAGGCTGTTTTTAGAGTCCGTATGTCTGGGGAAACAAGAGTTAGGGTCGGTTTCGGATCCCTCCTCCAAGGGCCACGAAATTCCCCCTGTCTCCTCCATATATACAGCCCTTAGGGCATCGTTTAGACTTTGTGTTTTGTTTAGATTAAAGTTCGCCATAGTTGCAACTTCGCGTACTTTGTTTGTGTTCAACGACTAGACAAAGACATCACAGAACCCCACCTTGATCAATAAAGCTTTCCTCTTATATTCGCAATATCCAAATTGCAATATTAGTTTCTTGCTTGTTCTTCGTTTGCCTACAGGAAACAGACCTTCGTGGTCAGGTTGATCGTGCTCCGGCGTGGACAATAACCTCTCGGAGTTGGTTTAGAGATTGCTAAGGCGCGACGTCTTCGCATGTTCGTAGTCGGATCGTCAAAGTCGACTTCCTCCAAAACGATAGCCACCATCTCATCGAAACATTGGGACACCTTCGCCTCTATCAAAAGAGTGCAACCTCTCTTGTGGACTCGTGTACTCCTCAGGTTCATCTGCTGAGTCGATGATGGTGATGCCATTGCGGTGGGTGCCGGCGGCAGGGAAGGAGATCTGAGGCGGCGAAAGACGGTCAAGAGTCGTGATGCTTGGTTGGGTGGATGCTTCTGTCGATGGAGCAACTCAGGTGAGGTGGATGACGTCGCGGCAGGAGCAGGACAAACCACACAAAGTTTTCTTTGACACCTACCTGTAACTAAAGTAATTCTGTAAGGGCTCCTTTGGCTTGCATGATTCTAAAAACACAGGGATAGGAAAAACACCGGAATGGAATAGGAATGCACATGGGAAATAGAGCATTTGTAAACACATGATTTCTGTCAACTTGGGTGTTTGGTTCACAAGAATTGGAAGAGCAGAGGAATGCAAAGAAACATGGCCAAAATAAAGTGAGACCATATGAAAGCGTGTACAATTAGAATGTTATTCTGCCATTAATGCACTTGGTCTTGTTTTCATGCATAGGATTTTGAAAAGTAGGTCCAGGTGGATGTTTTGCTCCATTCCTTTCAACAAAATGCATGACCAATTGAATAGTAGAGTGCCATAGGAAAATTTCCTATTGCTATGTTTTTCCTTTGAACCAAAATAGCCCTAATGGATCGACATGAATGTAGAGTAATAAGTGATGCGACAAGTGTACAACCTCTTTGCCATAGCCATGTCGACCTCAGCATCATTGGGTTGGTCACTGAAGAAGTTGATGCAGAGGTGGCTGTCGGAGGTGTGGAGGAAGATTTGAGGAATCTATAGACGACGTCCAGGACACTGCTCTGTTGTGATGGATAATCTGTGGTTGGAGCAGCTCCGGCGAGCTGTAAGACATCGAGGATGAAGCAGCATAAGACATTCATCGTTAATCTCAAGTGGGATTCTAATAGCATCTCCAATAGATGATGTAAAATACATTACAAAAAAGTGATAGATGTAAAAATTAAATCACCAAAAACCACCTGACTACAACAGATGAGGTAAAAATTGTTGACTCTGAACTTAACTGTCGAAACTGAAATTTATTGTCGAATCTGAATGCTACTGTCGAAACTGAACACAATGGTAGCAGAGAGGCACTTCACATGTAGTTTAGGGAGGGCCTGCAGTTCTTCTTCAACCTGCACCCCCCTGAGCCGCCAGCCACCATCGACCGAACCGCCGGCCCTCGCCGCCCACGGCGCTCCTGCGCCACCTCGCCACCCTGAAACTACTCCCCACCACTGGTCCGTCGCCGCCCCGGCCAGCCGTCTAGCCCCCCCTGCGCTGAGCTTTTTCTCTGGTGATCCCCACGCAACCGCCCCACCACCGCCCCCATCGCCAGCGACCACCGCCCCCACCCTGAACCCTAAGATAGATAGTGGGGTACCTCTCTGGCGAGCCCCCCTCCTTGCTGTGGGCGGTTCTTCCTTAACTCCAACGAGCCCCCCCACCCCCTAAAAATTGACTAACCCAAAATTCGATTCAATCGACTGAAGTGTAGCTAAATCGAAGTAGACCAGCAGCACGAGCAAGGGGGAGAGCAGCAGCAGCAGCGCGAGCGAGTGAGAGCCGGAGCATCAGCAGTGTGAGCGAGCGAGAGCCGGAGCAGTAGCAGCAGATCCAGCTGGTATGGCCGCCGCCGCCGAAGGGGCCTCACACTGGGGGAGAGTGTAACGACCAAACCTCGAAGGATTTGAGTCTCTGTGCTTACCGTGCTAGTCCCTGGATTGAACTCGCTAGCACACACAGTATAGACGAATACCAGAATAGCAAGTGCATCATTTATTACATTGTAATATCCAGAATATATAAAATAAAACAATATGCATAGCACTTGGCTAGCTTTATTCAATCAAACAGCCGAAAGTAGCAGAAAATAACGATGAGTCCCATCATAGCCCACTGGCGATGCTGAGTGTAGACTGGCGACCCTAACGGTACCTTACTCTTTGTCAGAATATCCCGCAACATGAGACATTGCAGCCATATAGGTCAATACTTTGAATGTATTGGCAAGCTACACAAGAGTAATAATAAAGCAGACCTACATGTATATGCATAGTACAACAAAGGAAGGCTTGAGGGTTTATTTTTGCAGAAAGCTGATTTTATCCTAATAACTACCTAATAGTCAAACTTTCATTTAGTTCTTTTATTACTACAATTATATAAACAAGGTTGAATTGGCAGCTCCAATTCCAACCTACCCATTATTAAGTTGCCCAACAAATTTATTAAGTGCCACATCTATCAAGATCATCCAACAACTGTATTGGCATAGTGGCTCAAATTTTCCCATAACCAGGGGCACGGCTAATCATGATTAGTTTTGATACTCTGCAGAGTTTAGTATGCTTTACCCACTGGACCCAATCCGAAGATTGAGACAAAGTCTTTCAGAAGAGGTTCCCTTAACCACCTGACGGCCACATCCCACCTACATATGCTACATCTGTCGACACTGTGGCCGCACATGGTTCCAACAACTGATCAACTAAGCCAGAGCCCATATAGCCAGTGGCCGCACATGGAAGCTACTAGTCACTAAGTCTGTCTGATCTTTTTGAATTTGGGCGACATTCCACTTAGGGTGCACTCTCATGGGTGCATGGCCTTAGAAAAGGTGCAAGACCCCATGATGCCTTCCCTCAACACCAAGCAATACCACTTCCGCCCAGAGGTGAGTTAAATCCTGAGTTACTACTCAATTTGTTAAATATATAATCCTCACATAAGCTCAATGAATACTCGAACCACCCCCATCTACAAAGAATAGCAAAACTACAACTACCACGATCTGCAATGACGGGAGATAGTTCAACAATATAGCAAAATAATATAATATTCCTATACATGCATATATTCATAGTGTGATATAACTACATGCATAGAACACAATAGGTAAAGGATCAGCATGTAGCTTGCCTTGGTTCTGGTTCAAAAAGTCACACTCCTGACAATAGCTCGCGTCACACTCCGGACAATCTATACGTTCCACACAATTCAACAAATCAATCACCGAAACACGAAAAGAACCAAAACAAAACCAACAGCAAGAAAACCATTTTAAAAACTCAACAACAGAAGCTTAACAACACCTAAATGCACTACGGTCACAACGCGAAAAAAATAATCGATTCCGATACACGGTTTAAAAGATACGGCCTCTGAAAGATTTAATTCGAATTCAAACGAATTCAAATTTGAATTGTGCAAACATGTGAGATTTTGGTACTGTGATAAAGTACTGGTTTTTGTGAGTTCACACGACAAAGAATTACCTAAATTAGATATTTATGCTAAAAGATATAGCTATTAGAAGTTTTGGCTGAAATCTGAAAAAGAAAACAGAAAACGCCTGGGCGCTGTAGTGAACTCCTGTAGTGATGTGCCATGTGGCAGCACGTGATTGGCCAAAAAACTCATGCACGTGCGTGCTCACTTGAAAACAGAGGAAGACGGCGGCGGCTTTGGGCGTAGGCGGCGGCGCTGCTGCGGTGGCTCTCCGGCGAAGGCGAAGGTACGGGCGGGTGCGGCGGTGAGTGGCGGAGGCGGTGGTGGTGTCGGACCGCGGCGAAGCTCCCTCCGTAGGCGGCGGCGGCGACGTGAACCGCGGATGCTCCAGCGGCGGTGGGTCAGTCGTTCCTCTCCCTATGCCACGTGTCCGGCAACAAGGAGATGTCAGGCGGGTGCGTCATTGAGAGGGAAATCGAAGGGTGCAGGAGGTGAAGCTCGGCGGGCTCTTACAGTGGCGTAACCGCCCGGCGAACGACGGTGGACGGTGGAGCACCAGGCGATTTCGGTTTCGCCCTAACCGACGCGTGCGACAACGAGGAAGAACGAGGCAGGGGTTCGGGGGTTCCTCGAGGGCTTGGGCTCATCCTAGACGTCTCGGGCGTGTGCAGGGTGGCCCGATGCTCGAGTTCGACTCGCGCTCGCGCTCGGGTGCGTGTGTGGCCGACTCGGGGAAGAAGAGTGGGGCGGCGTGGGTCCCGCTGGTCAGCGACGGGAGGCGAGGGGCGATGAGGGTCGAGTGCAACGGTGTGGTTGGGTGCGGGTCAGGTACGGGTCCCCCCGGTCAGTGGCCCAAGGCGATGGCGGATCGCACGTGGCGCTGCTGGCTGCCGCGTACGGCTTTGCGGGAAGTGGGCCGGGCAAGAGGAGCAGGGGTTGGTGGGCCACAGTTGTGCGGGTGCCTGTTGGGCCGCGGTGCAGCGCTGCATGCTGGATGCTAGCTTCTTTTTTAAGGATAGCAGCAGAAAACAAAATAATTAAATAAAATACACAGTATAAAATCTAAATAAAAATACCTAGGCACACAGTAAAAATAGCCCTATAGCTATAAAATACAGGAACACTAGTTCCAATACTAATGCAATTTTGTAAAATCCTTTTGATGCATAGGTCACTCAAACAGCAATAAAACAGACAAATATATATCTTGAAGATTGCAAAAATTACCAGAACATATCAAATGAACTGGAAATAATATTCTGCACATTATGAACATTTTTAAAATAGGGGAGAAGTCATGTTATCTCCAGTCCAATAAATTGCCTTTTTGTTGCATAATGATTTGAATATTCTGAAAAAGCAAAAATGCATAGAAAAATATGAGATGCATATGTATGATCTATTAACATCCTAATTTAGGAAAATTGGGATGTTACAGAGAGCTGCCATGGAGATGTCGCCCGCGGTGCCGACTTCAAGGTAGCCGCGCCATGGGGGTGCAGGATGGAGCACCATCGGTGCCGGGAGGTCGAGTTAAGGAGAAGGTGCGATGCGATGAGTGTACAACCTCTTCGGTGGCGCCGAGTAGGCCTCGGCTTCGTCCGAGGAGTCGATGAGGATGATGCGGTTCCGGTGGAGCAGGTTAAGGCGGCGCTGTGGGGATGGAGCAGCCGCGATAGACGAGGCGATCATCGGAGCAACTCCTTGGAGGTGGAGGACGGGGCGGCTGAACCAGCGGGACGACGAGATGGACGAGGATCCTCATCCGGGGAGGTGGATGAGGGACGTCGAGCTGTTGCGGTGGACGACATCGTCGGGGAAGAGGCTCCGGCTAGGCAGCAGTGAGGTGGCGGACGGAGGAGGGTGGGGTTTCGCAGCTGGAGCGGAGAGGTTATGGCGACCCGAGATTTCGAATGGCGAAAAGGGGGCGATGGGAGGGGGGAACCATGACTTAGGGACGCGCTTGTCCAAAATGTAGGGTGTGTTACAAAAGTAGCCCCACCGATTTGAACTAGCGGCCCTTTTGGCTTAGGGTTAGAAGGGGGATTTCGCATGTCGGGATTTGGCAGCTGGAGGGAGTTTTCGCGCGCGTTGTAATTTCGGGATAGCAAGGCGCGGGTTGTGAAGGCACGAGTTGGGAGCACGATATCTGAATTTTCGGGATATAACAAGGCGCGGGTTGAATTTTAGGGACAATCCTAACATGTAATATTGTACTTGTAAGTACCAAATCAATTCACACTTCCCTCAATGGAAAAAACGAAAAAAATAAACCTATTCACACCACAAAGAGAGAGTCTTGTCCCGTTTTACTATACAAAGCTATGAATCCATGTTATGTCCAATTAAATTTTTTCGCTGGCCATATAATGTATGTAACCTACTCATACCAACATTTTAGTGCATTCCAAATGTCTATACTACTGCTGCAATTTGAACCAAATTTGAATTCATTTCTCTATTTGAATAAGAATCTACAATCATGAGTGTTGCCAAATTCAACCATCATTCGTGTATTACCTTAACACCACACCACATGATTACTATAGAGATAGATATGAACTATGTGTACTATATGAACTCGAATTCAATTTTTTGAGTACACTTGATGTTGATTCCAAATAATAGTACATTTGATGTACTAACTAGATATTCATAATCTAATCCATGTTCCATACGTACACCGCGTTTATCACACAAAGTATAGTGCCCCGCCCCCTACATTATGACAAGTATTTTGCCCGGAGCTGCAAAAGCCCCACATTATCCCAAATTATAATTAATGTTATACATTATGATATCTTCTTCAAGTATCTATATCCACTTTTTTTATAATGAATTATGATCTCTGTTCGTCTTTTACACCTTCACGGTTCTCTTCTCTTTGTAGCTAGCTAGCGCTAACTTTCTATCGTGCATCCACACGCCCACCCCCCTCTCACCCTCCCTCAGCGTCCCCTCCATCACACACATTCGTTACTTCTCTTTAGGTTGTTCACCCACGGTGTGTGTGGCCCCTCAGCTCCTTCTTTCCGGCACAGACCGGTCGATATACCTCTCTAGCCAAGTGTGCCTACCACAAACACAACTTCCACTCTTCTCTTCTCACCGTCCATGCCCCCTATGTCCAATGCGGTTCCACGCAGGTGCACACTCCCGCCCCTCTTTTCATCGATCTCATACTCGCACACTCCTCCCCCCTCAACATAGTAGGCCTCTCGCACCACCTCCTAGCCGCACCCCTCTCCCGCTGTCCGTCTCTCCGGACCTTATTTGCTTCTAACACATGCATGCATGTATACATACCGATATCCCTACATATATCTAGGCCGACTATAATTCTTTTTCCCCATGCACCGATAGACTTACCTCACTAGTTATGTCTCTCCCTTTCTCGGACACATGACGGTTGATCTTCCTATGTATTTATGTATGCTTACCACAACCATATCGTCCCCCCTCATCATCCTTGCATACCTCCCGACCCGTCTCTC
This sequence comes from Triticum urartu, assembly GCF_056163025.1. Lineage (NCBI taxonomy): Eukaryota > Viridiplantae > Streptophyta > Magnoliopsida > Poales > Poaceae > Triticum > Triticum urartu. The sequence continues at coordinate 154,980,179 of NC_141873.1, read as the reverse complement.
ACACGCACGTGCATAGACAGGCAGACATCCCCGACCCTCTCTTATTGATATTGCACTCGTACCTCCGTTTGTCTAGCAGGCCTCTCCCACCATTTGTGAGAAGCAACTCCACCGCCAACCTCTGACACTCTACCTTTGTCTTTCTCCCAACCTTATTCCTCTGCTACACATATGCATGGATGCCGATCGATCTCCCTCAATACGTAGCTAGGTCTCTCTCCTTCTCCACACATATACTAGTCGATCTACCTCTCTATAGTTAGGTCTCTACCCCCCACACCGATAGTCGAGCGTTGTAGGTTGGTATCCATGCCACAGAGAAAAACTGCACCTCTGCCCTCTCAAATTGCAGTAGGCCAGCCGCCCTATATCTTTGACATGGGCAAACACAAATTCGATGGCACTCTTTATCGATCACGCAGCCACACACTTCATCCCTGTTTTCAATTCTATCGATATCTCACGCCGATGATCCCTCCACTCTCTTCTCGTGGATAGCTCCCTCTATATATGATATATCCATGACTCTATTTCACACACATTGCATATGTTACGTTTTTTGTTTGAGATATCATCGACACATTGCCTCTGTTTTGCACAAACCATCTCTCTCACACCCACCCACGTACGTACCTGCACCTAAAGAAGAGGTGCACGCAGGACGCACGTACTCATGTCTCGTTCCTGGCCACACTCGCGCAGGTACATGGTGGAGTTCATTTCTGCACGAAAAGGCAGCCCACGTGATAATTTGACACGTGTAGCATTTGTTTACTCGAAGGAGGGTCGTGTACCACGCATAGACGAAACAAAGTTCGACTTGACGAGTTAGTATTAAATAAAGTTATATTGCTCAATGGCACGAACAGAATATAAAATGATTGTCGTCTGGAAAAAAGAAAAATCCACTCCACTATATACAATGGAGCCTGCCTGCCAGGGTTTGTCTCTCGTCACACCATCTCACACAAGGCGGCGGCGGCCTCTCTCTCTCACCGTTGGTCAGTGATCCGGCCACATCCCGTCCGCTGGCGAAACGGGAGGATGTGCATCATTTCTCTATTCGATGGCGCTGAAGCAGCACGTCCCGATCTGCGGTACCCGTCGTTCTCTCTGACCAAGCTCTGGCGCGGTAGGGCCTTCACCACTTGCTCGTTGCCGCAATATGGGCAGTTCCCGGCCGCCGGCACCCTCCTAGTTACATCCTATAACCCTCGGGTACAGCTTCCTCCGGCCTTGCTCCACTGCCCATCTTCCCATGTTGCTGCATGTGGAAAATCCTGCATGTGGATCTTCTTTAGTTGTTTGCTTAAAACGTATCTCGACCGACGTACTTTCCATCTTGCAATCTCATCCTCAAACCATTTTTGATAAACCACCATGCTATTATCTTTCCCTTATTACATGGAATATGCTTCTTTTTTGTTAGCGTATGGGTCTTCAACTCGTGTTATTGGGCAGTAATTGTTTCCTTTCTACCTCCTTTTGCAAACAGGCCTATCCATTTCACCTTGTTGCTATTGTGACCTTTTGGTGAATTGCATAAATCACTTTTTTCTTAAGAGTGTTTTGTGCAGTTCCGCCAAAATGTCACACAGGCAACGTTTTTACATTTCTGTGGGACTGTAGAAAGGGAGATTGGTTTTGCTATCCTCCTCATCCAACTCTGTGCCTAATCTTCTCCAACAAGTAGTTAGTACGAAAGAGAGATCGTAGAGGTGATCGGCTTCTATTTGTGTGTGTTATGTTTCATCATCTAGTTCCACTATTATTATAATCACACTAACTGGATATCTTTGCAAACAGGGATGGTCAGCTCGATTTTAGTGGAGCTGCACAAAATGATCGGATTGTGATGTCCTCCATACATCTCTTTTTTGGCTACAAAGCTGGGTGAAACTAGCTGCCAACCAATGAACACTGTACCCAGGAAATGGAGCCATGCCTACGAACAACATCGATCAATTATATATTTTTCTTTATTTGTACACCTTCTCACAACTTTGTCTTTAGTTGTGGTGTGAATATTGGTGCTGATTTGTGAACCATTGAGATGCATTAGCAGCCATGGTAGTTTCATTTGTATTTTATGGAATGTTGTAACAAGATAATCTTGAGGCAAGAGGACACATGAATCCTAAGTTGAAACCTTTTTTTCCTGCGGGAACCAAAGTTGAAACCTTCATAGCATCACAGTACAATTTCATTAAAATTATGCATACATATAAACAAATCCTGAAGGATTGATAGCAATGCCATAAACAATTCAACTTCATTTTGCCGACATGTGGGACATCCTTCATTCGGCTCCACCCGCCATGCAGCAACATTGAGTTCACAACTCCAGGGAAAGATTCACCCTGGTCATTGCGCCGCAGTAGCAATGACTAGTGAGCAGTCAAATCACAGAGCCCCACCTTCGCCACAGTAAGTTGCTCGGACGAGGCAACCATCATTTCTCTGTTTGTTGAATCCGCTGGTACTCCCATATTCCTAGAGTAATAAGTTGCTCGGGCGAAGCAACCATCACTTCACCTTTCCCACAATAAGTACTACCTCCTTTTTTATTCTAGAAACAACCATACGTGAATATTGGACGGTAGCAACACAACAACTGAATCAAAAATCGAAACCAACCAATGAACTACTACTAATGGTGAGCGTTTGCTAGTATCATGTACTCCGTCTATCCATGTATATAGGGCTTAATGCATTTTCCGATACTAACTTTGGCCCTGTTTGGATCCATGGGTTAGAGTTAGTTTGAACTAGTTGGGGCTCAAATATCCCTAAAGTATCCAAACATGATGGTTAAACTGGGGCAAGTTGCACCGAACCCACCAAAAAAACTATCCCCCCAAGAGGTGCTAATTGGAGATAATTCTCATTGGGCCCACTGAAAAATCACTTTTCTCTCTCTATCCCGCCAGCCAAGTGGTGCTAATTGGAGGTAGTTATCGTGGGGCCCACTAAAAAATCACTTTTCTCTCTCCATCAAGTGCATTTATTGTCAATCTACACTACTGCAGGATGCTGCTAATGCAACACTACGATCAGAGACCCTTTGATGAAACTGTGTGCGATGCAATAATCACAAACGGTGGTGTAAAAAACCGCCAAAAAGGTGCAAAACATTTGCGATGGATGATGCATCAATCATGGTTCAGATTTTAGTTGCGTGTGCAATGCAGCGCATACGGTTCAGTTCAATTAACCGTTTGCGATGAGGAGGTACAAAAGAAATAGGAAGCCAGATGAAGGTGTGTGCGATGTACAACATATGGTTCACTCGGAAGAACTGTTTGTGATTAGGCAACACAAAAGAAATGGTCAGCCAGATCAGGGTGTGTGCGATGTACAACATACGGTTCACTCGGATGAACTGTTTGTGATTAGGCAACACAAAAGAAACGGATAGCCAGATCAAGGTGTGTGCGATATACGACATGCATTTCACTCAGATGAACTATTTGCATTGAGACAAGAGAATAGAAATGTGTTGGGGAACATAGTAATTTCAAAAATTTCCTACGCACACGCAAGATCATGGTGATGCATAGCAACGAGAGGGGAGAGTGTTGTCTACGTACCCTCGTAGACCGTTCGCGGAAGCGTTATATCAACGCGGTTGATGTAGTCGTACGTCTTCACGATCCGACCGATCCAAGTACCGAAAGCACGACACCTCCGAGTTCTGCACATGTTCGGCTTGGTGACGTCCTCGCCTTCTCGATCCAGCAAGAGGGGCGAAGTAGTAGATGAGTTCCGGCAGCATGACGGCGTGGTGACGGTGTTGGTGAAGAACAATCTCCGCAGGGCTTCGCCTAAGCACTACGAAAACTAGGACAGCGGATAAACTAGAGGGGACGGGGTTGCCAGCACACGGCTTGGTGTTTCTTGATGTGTCTTGGGTGCTATCCCTACCCCTCTATTTATATGTTGAGCCTTGGGGTCAAAACTTGGAGTAAAAGCCTCCACAAAGTTGGTTTCACCCGAAAGGCAAGAGTCCTTCTCGGACTCCAGGGCCAGACGCCAGGGTTCCCGGCGTCTGGCCCAGACGCCAGGGACCCTGGCGTCTGGCCCCTGGACTCCGCAAAACTTCCTTTTGCGTTTCCAAAAACCTTGTGGGCTTTCCTCTTTGGCCCAAATAAAGTGTTCTCGTACCCCAAACATTTCGGGAAACATCCGGAACCCCTTTCGGTGAATTCCGGAACCCTTCCGGTGACCAAACACTATTATCCCATATATCAAACTTTATCTCCGGACCATTCCGGAGTTCCTCATCATGTTCGTGATCTCATCCCGGACTCCGAACAACATTCGGTCACCAACATACATAACTCATATAGTACTATATCGTCAATGAACGTTAAGCGTGCGGACCCTACGAGTTCGAGAACTATGTAGACATGACCGAGACACCTCTCTGGTCAATAACCAATAGCGGGACCTAGATGCCCATATTGGCTCCTACACATTCTACGAAGATCTTTATCGGTCAGACCGCATAACAACATACGTTGTTCCCTTTGTCATCGGTATGTTACTTGCCCGAGATTCGATCATTGGTATCTCAATACCTAGTTCAATCTTGTTACCAGCATCTCTCTTTACTCGTTCTGTAATACATCATCCCACAACTAACTCATTAGTTGCAATGCTTGCAAGGCTTATAGTGATGTGCATTACCGAGTGGGCCCAAAGATACCTCTCCTACAATCGGAGTGACAAATCCTAATCTCAAAATACGCCAACCCAACAAGTACCTTTGGAGACACCTGTAGAGCACCTTTATAATCACCCACTTACTTTGTGACGTTTGGTGGCACAAAAAGTGTTCATCCGGTAAACGGGAGTTGCATAATCTCATAGTCATAGGAACATGTATAAGTCATGAAGAAAGCAATAGCAACAAACTAAATGATCAAGTGCTAAGCTAACGGAATGGGTCAAGTCAATCACATCGTTCTCCTAATGATGTGATCCTGTTAATCAAATGACAACTGATGTCTATGGTTAGGAAACTTAACCATGTTTGATCAACGAGCTAGTCAAGTAGAGGCATACTAGTGACACTCTGTTTGTCTATGTATTCACACATGTATTATGTTTCCGGTTAATACAATTCTAGCATGAATAATAAACATTTATCATGAAATAAGGAAATAAATAATAACTTTATTATTGCCTCTAGGGCATATTTCCTTCAGTCTCCCACTTGCACTAGAGTCAATAATCTAGATTACATAGTAATGATTCTAAGACCCATGGAGCCTTGGTGCTAATCATGTTTTGCTCGTGGAAGAGGCTTAGTCAACGGGTCTACAACATTCAGATCCATATGTATCTTGCAAATTTCTATGTCTCCCACCTGGACTAAATCCCGGATGGAATTGAAGCGTCTCTTGACGTGCTTGGTTCTCTTGTGAAATCTGGATTCCTTCGCCAAGGCAATTGCACCAGTATTGTCACAAAAGATTTTCATTGGACCCGATGCACTAGGTATGACACCTAGATCAGATATGAACTCCTTCATCCAGACTCCTTCATTTGCAGCTTCTGAAGCAGCTATGTACTCTGCTTCACACGTAGATCCCGCCACGACGCTTTGTTTAGAACTGCACCAACTGACAGCTCCACCGTTTAATATAAACACGTATCCGGTTTGCGATTTAGAATCTTCCGGATCAGTGTCAAAGCTTGCGTCAATGTAACCATTTACGATGAGCTCTTTGTCACCTCCATAAACGAGAAACATATCCTTAGTCCTTTTCAGGTATTTCAGGATGTTCTTGACCGCTGTCCAGTGATCCACTCCTGGATTACTTTGGTACCTCCCTGCTAGACTTATAGCAAGGCACACATCAGGTCTGGTACACAGCATTGCATACATGATAGAGCGTATGGTTGAAGCATAGGGAACATCTTTCATATTCTCTCTATCTTCTGCAGTGGTCGGGCATTCAGTCTTACTCAACTTCACACCTTGTAACATAGGCAAGAACCCTTTCTTTGCTTGATCCATTTTGAACTTTTTAAAAACTTTGTCAAGGTATGTGCTTTGTGAAAGTCCAATTAAGCGTCTTGATCTATCTCTATAGATCTTGATGCCCAATATGTAAGCAGCTTCACCGAGGTCTGTGGGAGTCCTGGATTAGGGGGTCTTCGGATAGCCGGACTATCTCCATTGGCCGGACTATTAGACTATGAAGATACAAGATTGAAGACTTCGTCTCATGTCCGGATGGGACTCTACTTGGCGTGGAAGGCAAGCTAGGCAATACGTATATGGATATCTCCTCCTTTGTAACCGACCTTGTGTAACCCTAACCCTCTCCGGTGTCTATATAAACCAAAGGGTTTTAGTCCGTAGGACAACAATCACAACATACAATCATACCGTAGGCTAGCTTCTAGGGTTTAGCCTCTCTGATCTCGTGGTAGATCTACTCTTGTAACACCCCATATCATCAATATTAATCAAGTAGGACGTAGGGTTTTAACTCCATCAAGAGGGCCCGGACCTGGGTAAAACTTCGTGTCCCTTGTCTCCTGTTACCATCCGGCCTAGACGCACAGTTCGGGACCCCCTACCCGAGATCCGCCGGTTTTCACACCGACATTGGTGCTTTCATTGAGAGTTCCTCTGTGTCGTCGCCGTTAGGCTTGATGGCTCCTACTATCATCGATAGCGATGCGGTCCAGGGTGAGACTTTTCTCCCCGGACAGATCTTCGTATTCGGCGGCTTTGCACTTCGGGCCAACTCGCTTGGCCATCTGGAGCAGATTGAAGGCTACGCCCCTGGCCATCAGGTCAGATTTGGAAGTTTGAATTACACGGCCAATATCCGTGGGGACTTGATCTTCGACGGATTCGAGCCACAGCCGGGCGCGCCGCACGGTCGCGATGGGTATGACCTAGCTCTGCCACCGGACGGTACTCCAGAAGCCGCGCCCGCATCAGCTCGGAGCCAACTGCGCCAATTGAGGACGGGTGGCTAGACACCTCCTCAGGGTTTGCAGTCTCAACGGCGATCGAGCCGAACACCAGCATAAATCTCCGTGCAGCCCGTGACTCCAAGGTGCCGGACTCTCTTCTGGACCCCGAACCATCCGCGCCTCTGCCAATCGAATCCGATTGGGCGCCGATCATGGAATTCACCGCGGCGGATATCTTTCAGCACTCGCCCTTCGGCGACATTCTGAATTCACTAAGGTCTCTCTCTTTGTCAGGAGAACCCTTGTCGGTGTCAAAACCGGCGGATCTCGGGTAGGGGGTCCCGAACTGTGCGTCTAGGCCGGATGGTAACAGGAGGCAAGGGACACGAAGTTTTACCCAGGTTCGGGCCCTCTTGATGGAGGTAAAACCCTACGTCCTGCTTGATTAATATTGTTGATATGGGTAGTACAAGAGTAGATCTACCACGAGATCAGAGAGGCTAAACCCTAGAAGCTAGCCTATGGTATGATTGTTTTTCTATATGTTGTCCTACGGACTAAAACCCTCCGGTTTATATAGACACCGGAGAGGGTTAGGGTTACACAAAGTCGGTTACAATGGTAGGAGATCTACATATCCGTATCGCCAAGCTTGCCTTCCACGCCAAGGAAAGTCCCTTCCGGACACGGGATGAAGTCTTCAATCTTGTATCTTCATAGTCCAGGAGTCCGGCTGAAGGTATAGTCCGGCCATCCGGACACCCCCTAATCCAAGACTCCCTCAGTAGCCCCTGAACCAGGCTTCAATGACGATGAGTCCGGCGCGCAGATTGTCTTCGGCATTGCAAGGCGGGTTCCTCCTCCAAGTACTTCATAGAAGATTTTGAACACAAAGATAGTGTCCGGCTCTGCAAAATAAGTTTCCACATATTGCCATAGAGAGAATAATATTTACACAAATCTAATCTGCTGACGTATTCCGTAGTGTGACGCACCACAGCCAAGCCTTTATTCGAATCGTTTTATTATCCCACCCCCGCGCGTCATGCGAGGCGGTTTCCTTGGCACGTCTCGTCGAAGCAGAGATCGTGTCCCCTTATTCCAGGATTCTCATCAATACGGGCGTGGGTAAACCAACCGCGCCATTCATTACGGCGCTTGGAGATAAGCGAGTTTTACCAGGCTGGTGGGGACACATAGTTGCGTCCACCCATATAAGGGGATAAGGATCCACCTTTTCACCGACGCCTTCTTCCTCCTTTGCCTATCCATTTTCGCGCACTCGAGCTCCAGCGCCCAAGTCCGCACTCCCCACCTCAACCTTCTCCAGCCATGTCCGGAGCGGGAGGCAAGTGGATGGTCTCCTCCGTCACGGAGGGACACATCAAAAAACTGAGGAAGGCCGGATACTTGTCTAATGACATCGCGTATCGGCTTCCCGAAGAGGGGCAACTCTTCCCCACCCCAAGGCCCCATGAGAGGGTAGTGTTCCTTCCCCACTTCCTCCGCAGACTGGGCTTTCCTATCCACCCATTCGTCCGGGGACTCATGTTCTACTATGGCCTAGATTTCCATGATCTGGCCCCGAACTTCATCCTCAACATCTCGGCGTTTATCGTCGTGTGCGAGGCTTTCCTCTGCATCAGCCCCCATTTCGGCCTATGGCTCAAGACTTTCAACGTCAAGCCGAAGGTGGTGCGTGGCAACTAGGCGGAGTGCGGAGGCGCCATGGTGGGCAAGATGCCCAATGTCTTATGGCTTGAGGGCTCCTTTGTGGAGACCCTGAACGGGTGGCAATCGGGGTGGTTTTACATCACCGAGCCGCGCGACCCTGAGTGGGTCGCAGCCCCCGAGTTCCGGTCCGGACCCCCAACGCAGCTCACGTCCTGGAAAGAGACGGGCCTGTCGTGGGGCAGCAAAGGAGAGCTGACTGGACTGCAAACATGCATCCAAACCCTGGTGGACAAGCAGCTCAAGCTTGTCAACGTAGTCCAGGTTATGCTCATCCGCCGGATCCTCCCGTGTCAACAACGGGCCTTCAATCTGTGGGAGTTCAACCCGGCGCAGCACCGAACTCTGAGTAGGCCCTTCGACACGACATACGAAGATGCCTGGAAGGTGCTTTTCAAGGGCGCCGAAGCTCCCGCATCCGCTACCGAGGATCGCGGATTCAGCGTGCAGCGTCACGCTAGCGCGGTAAGTTGTTTGTACCGTTTACAGGGTATTAGTTTTTCATAGTTTGACTCTATGCGGGATCTAAGCTCCCTTACCTTTGACAGGTTTGGCAGGCAAAGTCCGGACAGATCGACTGTCCATCTCCTTTGCCTGAAGACCCAGCCGATGCCCGCTTGGCGAAGCTGCTGGTTCCGGCACCCTATGTGGTGCCAGAGAAGAAGGCCACGAAGAAGGCCACGGGGACTTGAAAAAGTGCCCGGCGCCAGGAGGTGTCAGGTTCATCATCCGACGGCTCCAAGGCGCATTCCTCCCATGAATACGAGGAGGAGGAAGAAGAGACCTCTCCCCCTCCAGCGGGGGGAGAGAAGAAAAGGAAGGCCGCCCTCACTGGGGAGGCCGGAGGGTCCAAGAAGGGGAAAACCCTTCCTTCAGACTACTCCACCGACGCCGACGACAGCGGAGAGGAGTGGCCGCTCAGGGCCAAGCCCCTGGCAAAATCGTAAGTATCCGGATACCAGAGTAATTCATAGTATTCCTTTATTGCACAGCTTTCCCTTATGTCGAATATGATTATGCAGCCCACCCAAAGACTAGCTCGACGCGTCGTCGAGCGGTTCACTGGACTCGTCGGATGTGAATTCGCTTTTGACGGCTACCTCCCCCCGCCCTACGGACGACGCCGAAGTGTTGTCCCAACAGGTTCCAAGCCGGGAGGAGGTGGTCCTAGAGGCGCCGCAAGGCGACCTCTCGGACTCCAGGAGTAAAGGGGATAAACCCCCCCAGGGCTCCAAGTCCGGCCCTAGGCCGGACACCGCTCCGGAACCTTCAAAGGTTCCAAAGTCCGGCGGGCGACCTCCTTCCAAGAGGAGCAAGCCCACCGTGCCGGTGACCCCCGTCCAACCGGAGGCGCCGGACAATCTGTTACAGGTGCTCAAAGGCGCCTCCATCGACGAGGAGCACCGCACCATTATGAGTGCGGTAGTCCAGAAGGTTCAGTCCGCCAAGAGCGGACTGACTGAAGCTTGTGCTAGCCTTTTAACAGGCTTTGAGGTAAGTAAAAAATGTGTAAATAATATTACTGCATAGATAGTAGCCCCTGATGCTCTGTTTGGCGTTCGGGAAGAAAAGCCGAATAGAGGATCAAATGAAATTCGCAGGAGTCTAACAAAAAGGAGTCAATATGCATATGCAGGCTTCTCTGGTGGCGTCCGCCATACTGACTGCGGAAGTGGACACGCTAAAGCAGAACCTCGAGTAGTCCGAGCAAGAGCTCGGGCGTGCTAAGAAGCAGCTTGAGGACAAGGAAGGTAAGAAATACCTTGTTTAAATATACATAAAAAAGGTGCAATTGCAAAAAAATGACAGGATTATCGTGGCTATTGTAGGGGCCACGTCTGAGGTGGCGACCCTTAAGCAAGCGCTGGTCGAGGCTGAGAAGAGGGCGGCCACGGAGCGCACCGACCAGGAGAAGTATGAGGCCCAGGTTGGCAAGGTGCGGCAAGAGCTCCAGGCTCTCATGAAAAAACATGAGAGTTTGGAGCTTGACTCAAAGACGCGAGCGTCCGAGCTCGCGATGGCTATTGAAAATGCCAAGTCTGCCAAGGCCGAATCCCAGAAGACCCTCCAGGAGTTGGATGCGGTGAAAAAGATAGCGGTGGGTAAGGCTTTCTTTATGCAAAGCAAACACACAAACGTGAGTTACTTGTTACTTACCCGAATCCGGAGCTCTCCAGGAGCGTTCACAGATCTTCCTCGTAGCGTGTCCGATGCCGCTGCATTCTATCGAGCCGAGGAGGGTAGCTCGACAGAGAAGGTGTTATGTTCTCAGTATGCTGAGGCCGGACACCCCGTGCCCCTGAGCGACCAGCTGAAGCAACTGGTCGAGCTCCACAAGGCGTCCGAACAGGCCATGAAGGGCCTAATAGTTCGGCTGTGGCCTGGAGAGGCTCTGCCTGGGAGCTATTTCGGGCTGGTGCGGCGGCTGGTGGGGGCCTGTCCAAGGCTCGAAGTCATCAAGCGCTCCATCTGCATTGAAGGTGCCCGTAGGGCCCTTGTCCGTGCTAAGGTGCACTGGGGCAAGCTGGATGCTGAGAAGCTTGTGAAGGACGGGCCACCGTCGGGGAAAGAGCATCGCAAGCCCGAGAATTATTATAAGGATGTTCTGAAGGGTGCCTGCCTTATGGCGGATGAATGTTCCAGGGATGTAATTTTTGAGTAAAACTCGCTCGTTTTGTCCTGTGCGCTGAAAACTTGTTCATATGCGCTAAGCAATGCTGTTGGAATTTAAAATATTACCTTCTGTGCGGCTATTTATCAATTCTGAGAGATGGCGAGTCGTCGGCTTCTGCCCCCGTGCCGCTAGTGCTGGGGTGTTCAGGGATAAACTTGAGCGCTCTTTTTCCCATGTTTGGGTCCTTCGAGGGAGGCGCTCAGCACAACGAACAAGGCAATTAGACTATAATGCGTGAACGCTCTCACTTAGCCATAGAATTCTATAATTTTAAATTTCGGCGAAGCCCCTGGTATTCGGAAGACCGAGTTCGGGGCGCTATCCACGCCTTGGCCGGACAGAGCCGACTCCTCGCTCTAAGCGGCATAAGTCTTTAGGGACTCGAAGAACCTCTCGAACAGCGACCGGCTCTCGCTTCATCATGACAGTCAGTTTTAGCTTTCTCTACTGAGGTGCTCGACCCAGCTCAACTGGGGCACAATCGCAGTAGTTCTCCTAGTGCTACCTTAGCCGACACAGCGGAACGTAAGGCACCAAAACATAGGAGCCGGGTAAACCCAACTATTGACCCAAGACATGATTCGGAGCCGATGCATATAATGCTATAAGTTCGGGGTGCCGCACTTGTTAAAGTGTTCAGACTTCTCACACCATATTGAGGGGTACTAAAGCTCCTGGCGTATTTTGGCCGTACCAAAGTGTACGGGTGCAACATGTCGTTAAGGAACATATATTTGTAAAAAAGAGAGTAATGCAAAAATAGACAAAAGCTATGCATTGTTTATTAAAAAGGGTTGCAATCAAAGCAGAACGATACAAATAATGCGATAAGCAAAAGGTTGGACTATCTAACATGTCTGTTCCAGGGGCAGGCTGCGGAATGGTATGCGAAACAGGTATACTGCTCGTGATAGAGACCACCTGGGAGTTCCGTAATGTGGCATGGCTTGTCTGCTTCCCTGGTTCTTGCATCGTTTGTGCGGCAATTGAACTGCCGAACAGGCCTTCCGAAGAATGGAGTCTTGAAACTAAGAGAAAATTAAAAAATCGGCAGCCCCTGGTGCGGTTTCAGCCGTGTTTCGGGCGTGCCGTGATGGTGCCCCTCCCCCTGTACCCATGGTATTTCTAGAGCGTAGTTATGTACGCGAAGCACTAGCGTCGCATTTTTGCAAGGGCCGGGGTTGGGGCCGCATTGCTACGCCTGCTCGGAACATGCCAGGCGGTCTTGTTCTAGGTTACTCCGGGCGCGCTTGACGGTGTCCGGACGTTTAATGGCCGGACTGGAGAACTGCCTGGAGAGGCTGCTTTGTACTTCCGCTGCAAGGGCCGCCGTGTGCTCCTCCATTCGAAGGGAGCATTCGGTGTTTCCATTGACCGTAATTACTCCTCGAGGGCCTGGCATCTTGAGCTTAAGGTATGCATAGTGCGGTACTGCATTGAACTTGGCAAATGCGGTTCACCCGAGCAGTGCGTGATAGCCACTGTGGAATGGGACTATGTCGAAGATTAACTCCTCGCTTCGGAAATTATCCGGAGATCCGAAGACCACTTCAAGTGTGACTGAGCCTGTACAGTTGGCCTCTACACTTGGTATTACGCCTTTAAAGGTTGTTTTGGTGGGCTTAATCCTCGAGGGATCTATGCCCATTTTCCGCACTGTATCCTGGTAAAGCAGGTTCAGGCTGCTGCCGCCGTCCATAAGGACTCTAGTGAGATGAAATCCGTCAATAATTGGGTCTAGAACCAATGCGGCGAATCCGCCATGATGGGTGCTAGTGGGATGGTCCCTTCGATCAAAGGTGATCGGGCAGGAGGACCATGGGTTGAACTTTGGGGCGATTGGCTCTACCGCATATACGTCCCTTAACGCGCATTTCCGCTCCCTCTTGGGGATGTGGGTTGCGTATATCATGTTCACCGTCCGCACTTGTGGGGGAAAACCCTTCTGTCCACTGTTGTTCGGCGGCCGGGGCTCTTCGTCGTCATCGCTATGCAGCCCCTTGTCGGTATTTTTGGCATTTAACTTGACTGCCTGCTTGAACACCCAACAATCCCTGTTGGTGTGATTGGCCGGCTTTTCGGGGGTGCCATGTATCTGGCATAAGCGGTCGAGTATTCGGTCCAAACTGGACGGGCCCCTGGGATTTCTTTTGAATGGCTTTTTCCGCTAACCGGATTTATAGCCTCTGAATCCGGCATTAACTGCCGTATCCTCAGCATTGTCGCCGTTAATGCGGCGCTTGTGCTTGTTGTGACGCGACCTGCCACTACTGTCCCTGGTATCCGAATTACCAGGGTTCTTGGTCATATTGTTGCTACGAGCAAGCTAGTTGTCTTCTCCCGCGCAAAAGCGGGTCATGAGTGTCGTGAGTGCTGCCATAGATTTCGGCTTTTCCTGTCCAAGGTGCCGGGCAAGCCACTCGTCACGGATATTGTCCTTGAAGGCTGCTAGGGCCTCTGCGTCCGGACAGTCGACTATTTGATTTTTCTTTGTTAGGAACCGTGTCCAGAATTGCCTGGCCGATTCCTCTGGCTGCTGAATTACGTGGCTTAGGTCATCGACGTCTGGTGGTCACACATAAGTGCCCTGGAAATTGTCGAGGAATCCGGCTTCCAGGTCCTCCCAACAACTGATTGATCCTGCTGGCAAGCTGTTAAGCCAATGCCGAGCTGGTCCTTTAAGCTTGAGTGGGAGGTATTTGATGGCGTGGAAATCATCACCGTGGGCCATGTGGATATGAAGGAGATAATCCTCGATCCAAACCGCAGGATCTGTTGTGCCATCATATGATTCGATGTTTACGGGTTTGAAACCCTCGGGGATTTGATGATCCATTACTTCGTCTGTGAAGCATAGTGGGTGTGCGGCGCCTCTGTACTGGGCAATATCACGACGTAGCTCCAATGAGCTTTGTCTACTGTGTTCGGCCCTACCGGATTTGTGTCTGGCGTGACGGTTACCGTCTTGAGTCGTGGGGCGCCCACGCGATCCGTAGATCGATCTTGTTTGCCTTGCCTTGTCCTCCAACATATCTCGCAGGTCTGGCGCATTTTCCCGTGCCTTGGTACGGGGTGCGGCTTGAGTGGAGTGCCGAGAGGCCTCTCTGTCACAGCCACGAGGTGGCCGGTCGGCCGTATCAAGTGCTGGTGATGTAGGTTTAAGTGCTTCCTCCTCTAATCGGGGTAGCAACCTGTGCTTTGGGTAGCTCTTGGAGGGGCGTTCGAGTTTATGCTCTTTGGCCGCAAGGACTTCAGTCCATCTGTCGACTAGCAAATCTTGATCAGCTCTAAGCTGTTGCTGTTTTTTCTTGAGGCTTCTTGTCGTGGCCATAAGCCTGCGTTGAAAACGCTCTTGCTCGATGGGATCCTTTGGCACGACGAATTCGTCGTCGTCGAGGCTTGCCTCATCTTCGGAGGGAGGCGTATAATTATCATCCTCGACCTCTCTGTTTGCCGCTCTCTCATGAGGGCTGGATTCTCCATCCTCCTGTGCTGAATCTTGCTGGAGGGGGTTTTCTTCGGCACTCTCCGGAGTATTATTATCTCCCGTGCTGGAATCACCGTATTTGCTTTGGCAGGATTTTGAGCGGCGCTGCTGATGCCGGTGCTTAGGCTGTTTCTTGGAGGGGTCATCCTCCGCTGTTCCATCGCCATCTCCTTCTTTTGGGGTGTCCACCATGTATATGTCATATGACGAGGTGGCTTTCCAGGGCCCAATAGGCGCTGGTTCTTCATCGTCTCCTGCATCGGTGTCCATACCGTCGATGTCTTCGGAGTCGAAGTCGAGCATGTCGGTTAAATCGTCGATAGTGGCTACAAAGTGCGTGGTGGGTGGGCTTTGAATTTCTTCATCGTCCGTATCCCAACCTTGCTGACCGTAGTCCGGCCAGGGCTCTCCTGATAAAGAGAGAGACTTTAGTGTCTTCAGAATATCGCCGAAAGGCAAGTGCTGAAAGATGTCCGCGGCAGTAAACTCCATGATCGGCGTCCAATCGGATTCGATCGGCAGGGGCGCGGAGGGTTCGGAGTCCGGAGAGGAGTTCGGCTCCTTGGTGTCACGAGTCTCGCGGAGTGCGGGGCTGGTGTTCGGCTCGATCGCTGTTGGGATCGCAGCCCCCGAGGCGGCGTCCAACCACCCATCCTCGATCGATGCAGTTGGCTCCGAATTAAGGGTCGAAGCCGATGCGGGTGCGGCCTCCAGGGCACTGTTCGGTGGCAGAGTTAGATCATGCTCGTCGTGGCAGTGCGGCGCGCTCGACAGTGGCTCGAATCCGTCGAGGATCAAGTCCCCGCGGATGTCAGCCGTGTAGTTTAAACTTCCAAATTTGACCTGACGGCCAGGGGCATAGCTTTCGATCTGCTCCAGATGGCCAAGTGAATTGGCCCGCAGTTTGAAGCCGCCGAAGACGAAGATCTGTCTGGGGAGGAAGGTCTCACCCTGGACTGCATCGCTATTGATGATCGTAGGAGCCATCAAGCCTAATGGTGACGACACAGAGGAACTCTCAATGAAAGCACCAATGTTGGTGTCAAAACCGGCGGATCTCGGGTAGGGGGTCCCGAACTGTGCGTCTAGGCCGGATGGTAACAGGAGGCAAGGGACACGAAGTTTTACCCAGGTTCGGGCCCTCTTGATGGAGGTAAAACCCTACGTCCTGCTTGATTAATATTGTTGATATGGGTAGTATAAGAGTATATCTACCACGAGATCAGAGAGGCTAAACCCTAGAAGCTAGCCTATGGTATGATTGTTTTTCTGTATGTTGTCCTATGGACTAAAACCCTCCGGTTTATATAGACACCGGAGAGGGTTAGGGTTACACAAAGTCGGTTACAATGGTAGGAGATCTACATATCCGTATCGCCAAGCTTGCCTTCCACGCCAAGGAAAGTCCCTTCCGGACATGGGATGAAGTCTTCAATCTTGTATCTTCATAGTCCAGGAGTCCGGCTGAAGGTATAGTCCGGCCATCCGGACACCCCCTAATCCAGGACTCCCTCAGCCCTGGCCGGATTATGGCCAACAAGATTGGGATGCGGACGACGAAGAAATTCGACGCCCACCCACCACCCACTTTGTAGCCACTGTCGATGATTTAACCGACATGCTCGACTTCGACTCCGAAGACATCGACGGTATGGACGATGATGTAGGAGACAAACATGAACCAGCACCTATAGGGCACTGGAAAGCCATCTCGTCATATGACATATACATGGTGGATACACCCAATGAAGGCAGCGCCGACGTCAGCGGCGCCGCTCTAAGTCCCGCCAAATCAAAAGTGGTGATACTGGCACAGGAGATAATAACACTCCGGATAGCGCCGAAGACAACAACAACCCCCTCCAGCAAGTTTTAGAGCAGGAGGATGAAGGAGCCAGCTCTCCTGATAGAGTGGCCAGCGGAGAGGAGGAGGATGACAATTACATGCCCCCTTCCGAAGACGAGGCAAGCCTCGGCGACGATGAATTCGCCGTACCAGAGGATCCCGTCGAACAAGAGCGCTTCAAGCGCAGGCTTATGGCCACGGCAAATAGCCTAAAGAAAAAGCAGCAGCAGCTTCAAGCTGATCAAGATCTGCTAGCTGACAAATGGATTGAAGTCCTCGCAGCCGAGCAATATAAACTCGAGCGTCCCTCCAAGAGTTATCCAAGGCGCAGGTTACTTCCCCGACTGGAGGAAGAAGCGTATGAAACGGCTGATCGGCCACCTCGTGGCCCCGATAGAAAGGCACTCCAGCCAAAAGCTCAGCCTCCACCCCAACGCCATTCAAATAAAAAGGCATGGGGAGATACGCCAGACCTGCGAGACATATTGGAGGACAAAGCAAAGCATTCAAGATCGATCTATGGATCACGAGGGCGCACCACTCTACGAGACGATAAATGTCACACCGGATACAGTAAAAGCAAATCCGGCCGGGCTGAACACAGCGGGCAGGACCCATTCGAGCTGCGTCGCGATATAGCCCAATACAGAGGCGCCGCACACCCCTTATGCTTCACAGACGAAGTAATGGAACATCAGTTCCCAGAAGGTTTCAAACCTGTAAACATTGGATCATACGACGGCACTACAGACCCCGCGGTATGGATTGAGGACTTCCTCCTCCACATCCACATGGCCCGCGGTGATGACTTACATGCCATCAAGTACCTCCCACTAAAACTCAAAGGACCAGCGCGACATTGGCTTAATAGCTTGCCAGCGGACTCCATTAGCTGTTGGGAAGATCTGGAAGCCGCATTCATCGACAACTTTCAGGGCACTTATGTGCGACCACCAGACGCCGATGACTTGAGCCACATAATTCAGCAGCCAGAAGAGTCGGCTAGACAATTCTGGACTCGGTTCCTTACAAAGAAAAATCAAATCGTCGACTGTTCGGATGCGGATGCCTTAGCGGCTTTCAAGCACAACATCCGAGACGAGTGGCTAGCCCGACACCTTGGTCAGGAAAAGCCGAAATCTATGGCAGCCCTCACGACGCTCATGACCCGCTTTTGTGTGGGAGAAGACAGCTGGTTGGCTCGCAGTAATAACATATCAAAGAACCATGGTACCTCAGATACCAAGGACGGCAATAGCAGGTCACGTTGCAACAAGCATAAGCGCCGCATTAACGGCGAAAGTACTGAGGATACGTCAGTCAATGCCGGATTCAAAGGCTCTAAACCCGGTCAGCGGAAAAAGCCATTCAAACAAAGTACGCCGGGTCCGTCCAGCTTGGACCGTATACTCGATCGCTCGTGTCAAATACACGGCACCCCAGACAAGCCAGCCAATCACACCAATAGGGATTGTTGGGTGTTCAAGCAGGCCGGCAAGTTAATTGCCAAAAACAAGGACAAGGGGCCGCATAGCGATGACGAGGAAGAACCCCAGCAGCCGCACACTGGAGGACAGAAGAGGTTTCTCCCGCAAGTGCGGACTTTGAACATGATATACGCAACCCACATACCCAAGAGGGAGCGGAAGCGTGCGCTCAGGGACGTATATGCGTTGGAGCCAGTCGCCCCAAAGTTCAACCCTTGGTCCTCCTGTCCGATCACCTTCGATCGCAGGGACCACCCCACTAGTATCCGTCATGGCGGATTCGCTGCACTGGTCCTAGACCCAATCATTGACGGATTTCAACTCACTCGAGTCCTTATGGACGGCGGCAGCAGCCTGAACCTGCTTTATCAGGACACAGTGTGCAAAATGGGTATAGACCCCTCAAGGATCAAACCCACAAAAATGACCTTTAAAGGCGTCATTCCAGGCGTAGAGGCCCACTGCACAGGCTCAATTACACTGGAAGTGGTCTTCGGATCACCGGATAACTTCCGAAGCGAAGAGTTAATCTTCGATATAGTCCCGTTCTGCAGTGGTTATCACGCGCTGCTCGGACGAACCGCATACCTCAAGCTCAAGATGCGAGGACCTCGCAGAGTTATTACAGTCAATGGAAACACAAAGCGCTCTCTCCGAACAGAGGAGCACACCGCGGCCCTCGCAGCAGAAGCGCAAAGCAGCCTCTCAAGGCAATCTACCAGTTCGGCGTTTCAAAGCCTGGACACCTTCAAGCACGCTCGGGGCAATTGGCAAACAGACCGCCTGGCACGATCTGAGCTCGCGTAGCAATACGGCGGCTACCCCAATCCCAGCCCAACGGTGTTGTTCGTGCCGCGCGTACATAATTACGCATTAAAAATACCATGGGCACAGGTGGGGAGGGGGGGGGCACAACTACGGCACACCCCAAAACGCGGCCTAAACTGCACCAGGGGCTTCCCGTTTGGTTATTTTTCTTTTTTTTCCAGGACTTCAATCTCTGGAAACACTGTCCGGCAGCTCTATTCCCGAACACATGATACAACAACCAAGGAGGTCGACAACTACGGAATTCCCAGGTGGATTATAGATTTCATATAATTCCTCAGCTCGCCCTTGGAAGGGACATAGTCCTGCTCTTTTGCTTATTACACTATCTGTATCACTCTGCTTTAATGCAATTTTTTAATATACAATACATGACATTACGACTATTATCGCATTTTTGTTATATATATACATATCCATGTGTTCATTAATAACGCCTAGCAACCGTACACTCTGGTACGGCCAATGCACCAGGGGCTTACGTACCCATAATATGGTGTGAAAAGTCCGAACACTTTCACAAGTGCGGCACCCCGAACTTATAGCATTATATGCATCAGCTCCGAATCATGTCTTTGGTCAAATGTTGGGTTTGCCTGGCTCCTATGTTTTGGTACCTTACATTCCACTCTATCGGCTAAGATAGCGCTAGGAGAACTACTGCGATTGTGCCCCGGTTCTGCCGGGCCGAGAACCTCAGTAGAGAAAGCTAAAACTGACTATCATGATAAGGCGAGAGACTAGTCGCTGATCAGCAAGGTTTTTCGAGTCCCTAAAGACTTATGCCGCTTAGGGTGAGGGGCCAGCTCCGTCCGGCTTACAGGCATGTATCGCGCCCCGAATTCGGCCTTCCGAATACCAGGGGCTTCGCCGAAATTTAAAATTATAGAATTCTATGGCTAAGTGAGAGTGATAAAGCATTATTAGTCCGGTTGCCTTGTTCGTTGTGCTGAGCACCTCCCTCGAAGGACCCAAACATGGGAACAAGAGTGCTCAGTTTATCCCGAACACCCCGGCACTCGTGGCATGGGAGCAGAAGCCGAGGACTAGCCATCTCTTAGGTTGGATAAACAGCCAAACAGAAGGTAATATTTTAAATTCACACAAGCGTTGCATAGCGAATACGATACAAGTTTTCATACATACAGGACAAAACGAGCAAGTCTCATTCAAATATTACATTTTGCGAACACTCATCCACGATAAGATGGGTGCCCGGCAGAACACCCTCGTAGTACATCTCGGGGTGGCGGTGCTCCTTGCCCTCCGGCGGCCCCTCCTTGATCAGCTTCACGGCGTCTAGCTTGACCCACTGCGTTTTTACACGGGCGAAGGCCCGGCGTGCACCTTCAATGCAGACGGATCGCTTGACGACCTCCAGCCATGGGCAGACATCCACAAGCCGCGTCACCAGGCCGAAGAAGCTGTTCGGAAGGGCGTCGCCAGGCCACAACCGGACTATGAAGCCCTTCATGGCCTGATCGGCTGCCTTATGTAGCTCGGCCATCTACTTCAGCTAGTCGCTCATTGGCACCGGATGTTCGGCCTCAGCATACTGAGACCAGAATAGCTTCTCCGTCGAGCTTCTGTCCTCGGCCTGGTAGAATAGTGCGGCATCGGACACACTGCGGGGCAAATCTGCGAATGCTCCTGAAGAGCTCCGGATTCTGGTAAGTAATCGGTAATTCACCTTACATGCTTGCTTTGCATATAGAAAGCCTTACCTGCGCTATCTTCTTCATTGCATCGATCTCCTGAAGGGCCTTCTGGGCCTCGGACTTCGCACTCTTCGCGCTCTCACGGGCCGCGGCAAGCTCAGACTCTCTCGTCTTCAAGTCAAGCTCCAACGCCTCGTGCTTTGTCACGAGAGCCTGGAGCTCTTGCTGCACCTCGCCCACCCGAGCCTCGTGCCTCTCTCGCTCGGTGCGCTCCTGGGCCACCTTTTCTTCGGCCTGGGACAGCGCTTGCTTCAAGGTCGCCACCTCGGGCGTGGCCCCTGGCAAACATACAATGATCCTGTCATTTAGCAATCGCGTCCTTTTTCTCATCTACATACGGGGTATTACTTACCCTTGTTCTCCTCGAGCTGCCTCTTAGCAAGGCCGAGCTCTTTCTAGGACCCCTCGAGGGCCTCCTTCAGTATGCCGACCTCCGCAGTTAGTGCGGCGGACGCCAGCAGCGAAGCCTGCATATGCATATTGACATACTTATATTAGACTCCTGCGATATTATTTGATCCTCTGTTCGGCTTTTCTTTGTGAACACCGAACAAAGCGTCAGGGGCTACTGTCTATGCAGTAATACTTCTACTACATTTTAAAACACTTACCTCGAAGCCTGTTAGAAGGCTAGTACAGGCTTCAGTCAATCCGCTCTTGGCGGACTGAACCTTCTGGATCACCGCACTCATGATAGTGCGGTGCTCCTCCTCGATGGAAGCGCTGCGAAGCGCTTCCAACATAGTGTCCGGCGCCTCTGGATGGACAGAGGTCACCGGCACAGGCGTCTCACCCTCCTTAGAAGGGGACCGCCTGCCCGAGCTCGGAACCGTTGGAGGGTCCGGCGCGGTGTTCGGCTGAGGGCCGAACTCGGAGCTCTCGGGGACCCCGTCCCCTCGGCTCCTGGAGTCCGGAAGGTCGCCTTGAGGCGCCTCCGGGACTATCCCCCCTCGATCCGGCGCCTCTTGAGACAGCACCTCGGCGTAGTCGGCTGGATGAGGGGAGGTGGCGGCCGGGACTGGATCGCTATCCATGTCCGACGAGCCCAGGGAGCCGTCCGAGGATACCTCGATATTAGCTCGGGGCGGCCTGCACAATTGAGTTCGGCGTTAGGGAAAGCAATGCGACAAAGGAATCCTATGGGTTACTTTGGTATCCGAATACTTACGATCTCCCCTGGGGCTCGGCCCTGGGCAACCACTCGTCTTCACTTTCGTCGGCGGCGGTGGAGCTGTCCGAAAGGAGAGTCCTTCCCTTCTTGGACCCTCCGGGCTCCCCAGTTGGGGCGGCCTTCCTTTTCTTGTCTCCCCCAGTCGGTGGGGGAGCCTCTTCTTCCTCTTCCTCGTCTTCGGGGGAAGAGTGCGCCATAGAGTCATCGAACGGTGAGTCCGATGACGCCTGGCATCGGGAACTCTTTCGAGCTCCCTTGGCCTTCTTGGTCTTCTCCGGCACCTTATAAGGGGCCGGAGTCAGCATCTTCGTTAGAAGAGCGTCTGCGGGGCCTTCGGGCAAGGGAGCCGGACAGTCGATCTGTCCGGCCATCTTCTGCCAGTCCTGACATAATTACGGGAGTTTAGATCCCGCATAGAGTCAATCTATATAGAAAACAAGTATCCTCTAAAAGATAAAACAACTTACCGCACTGGCGTGGCGCTTCGCGCTGAATCCGCGATCCTCAGTAATGGGGGGAGGGACCTCGGCGCTCTTGAACAACACCCTCCAGGCATCTTCATGAGTCGTATCGAAGAGCCTGTTCAGAGTTCGGTGCTGCGTCGGATTAAACTCCCACAAGGTAAACTCCCGTTGTTGGCACGGGAGTATCCGGCGGACGAGCATAACCTGGACTATGTTGACAAGCTTGAGCCTCTTGTCCACCATGTTCTGAATAAATGACTAGAGTCCGGTCAGCTATTTTGAATTACCCCAGGACAGGCCCTTCTCTTTCCAGGAGGTGAGCCGCATGGGGATGCCAGATCGGAACTCGGGGGCCGCTACCCATGCAGGGTCGCGCGGCTTGGTGATATAGAACCACCCCGATTACCACCCCTTTATGGTATCCACGAAGGAGCCCTCGATCCATGTGATGTTGGGAATCTTGCCCACCATGGCGCCTCCGCACTCCGCCTGGCGGCCGCTCACTATCTTCGGCTTGACGTTGAAGGTTTTTAGCCATAGGCCGAAGTGGGGCTTGATGCGGAGGAAGGCCTCGCACACGATGATAAACACCGAGATGTTGAGGATAAAGTTCGGGGCCAGATCGTGGAAATCCAGGCCGTAATAAAACATGAGCCCCCGGACGAAGGGATGGAGAGGGAATCCCAGTCCTCGAAGGAAATGGGTGAGGAATACCACCCTCTCATGGGGCTTGGGGGTGGGGATGAGTTGTCCCTCATCTGGGAGCCGGTGCGCGATGTCGTCGGGCAGGTATCCGGCTCTCCTCAGTTTCTTGACGTCTCCCTCCATGATGGAGGAGACCATCCACTTGCCTCCTGCTCCGGACATGGTTGGAGAAGGTTGAGATGGAAGCGAGGACTTGGGCGCTAGAGCTCGAGTGTGCGGGAGCGGATGAGCAGAGGAGGAAGAAGGCGTGGATAGAAAGGTGAATCCTTATCCCTTTATATGGGCGGACAAAACTAAGCGTCCCCACTTGCCTGGTAAAACTCTCTTATCCCCCAAGCGCCGAAATTGATGGCGCGGTTGGGTTACCCACACCCGTATTGATGAGAATACCGTAATAAGGGGACACGATCTCTGCTTTGACAAGACGTGTCAAAAAACTGCCTCGCGTTATGTGCGGGGCTGGTTAAAAGAAATGGTTCGAATAATCACCGGGCCATGACGTAACGTCATGTTGCCAAAACAAGCTAGCGGATTAGATCTGCGAACACATTATTCTCTCTACGGTGAAATGTGGAACTTATTTTGCAGGGTCGGACACTATCCTCGTATTCAATTTTCTTCTGTCATGTATTCGGAGAAGGAACCCGCCTTGCAATGCCGAAGACAACTGCGTGCCGGACTCGTCGTCATTGAAACCTGGTTCAGGGGCTACTGTGGGAGTCCTGGATTAGGGGGTCTCCGTATAGCCGGACTATCTCCGTTGGCCGGACTGTTAGACTATGAAGATACAAGATTGAAGACTTCGTCTCGTGTCCGGATGGGACTCTACTTGGCATGGAAGGCAAGCTAGGCAAGCTAGGCAATACGTATATGGATATCTCCTCCTTTGTAACCAACCTTGTGTAACCCTAACCCTCTCCGGTGTCTATATAAACTGAAGGGTTTTAGTCCATAGGACAACAATCACAACATACAATCATACCGTAGGCTAGCTTCTAGGGTTTAGCCTCTCTGATCTCATGGTAGATCTACTCTTGTAACACCCCATATCATCAATATTAATCAAGCAGGACGTAGGGTTTTACCTCCATCAAGAGGGCCTGAACCTGGGTAAAACTTCGTGTCCCTTGTCTCCTGTTACCATCCGGCCTAGACGCACAGTTCGGGACCCCTACCCGAGATCCGCCGGTTTTGACACCGACAAGGTCTTTCATAGAATTTTTTTTATTCAAGTATCCCTTTATGCTATCCAGAAATTCTATATCATTTCCAATCAGCAATATGTCATCCACATATAATATCAGAAATGCTACAGAGCTCCCACTCACTTTCTTGTAAATGCAGGCTTCTCCAAAAGTCTGTATAAAACCAAATGCTTTGATCACACTATCAAAGCGTTTATTCCAACTCCGAGAGGCTTGCACCAGTCCATAAATGGATCGCTGGAGCTTGCACACTTTGTTAGCTCCCTTTGGATCGACAAAACTGGTTGCTTCATATACAACTCTTCTTCCAGAAATCCATTCAGGAATGCACTTTTGACATCCATTTGCCAAATTTCATAATCATAAAATGCGGCAATTGCTAACATGATTCGGACAGACTTAAGCATCGCTACGGGTGAGAAGGTCTCATTGTAGTCAATCCCTTGAACTTGTCAAAAACCTTTTGCAACAAGTCGAGCTTTATAGACAGTAACATTACTGTCAGCGTCAGTCTTCTTCTTGAAGATCCGTTTATTCTCAATTGCTTGCCGATCAACGGGCAAGTCAACCAAAGTCCACACTTTGTTCTCATACATGGATCCCATCTCAGATTTCATGGCCTCAAGCCATTTTCTGGAATCTGGGCTCACCATCGCTTCTTCATAGTTCGTAGGTTAGTCATGGTCTAGTAATATAACTTCCAGAACAGGATTATCGTACCACTCTGGTGCGGATCTTACTTTGGTTGACCTACGAGGTTCAGTAACAACTTGATCTAAAGTTTCATGATCATCATCATTAACTTCTTCACTAATTGGTGTAGGTGTCGCAGAAACCATTTTCTGTGATGAACCACTTTCCAATAAGGGAGAAGGTACAGTTACCTCATCAAGTTCTACTTTTCTCCCACTCACTTTTTTCGAGAGAAGCTCCTTCTCTAGAAAAAGTCCGAATTTAGCAACAAAAGTCTTGCCTTTGGATCTGTGATAGAAGGTGTACCCAACAGTCTCCTTTGGCTATCCTATGAAGACACATTTCTCCGATTTGGGTTTGAGCTTATCAGGTTGAAGCTTTTTCACATAAGTATCGCAGCCCCAAACTTTCAGAAACGATAACTTTGGTTTCTTACCAAACCATAGTTCATAAGGCGTCGTCTCAACAGATTTCGATGGTGCCCTATTTAAGGTGTATGCGGCCATCTCTAAAGCATATCCCCAAAACGATAGCGGTAAATTAGTAAGAGACATCATAGATCACACCATATCTAGTAAAGTACGATTACGCCGTTCAGACACACCATTACGCTGTGGTGTTCCGGGTGGCGTGACTTGCGAAACTACTCCGCATTGTTTAAATGAAGACCAAACTCATAACTCAAATATTCTCCTCCACGATCAGATTGTAGATACTTTATTTTCTTGTTACGATGATTTTCAACGTCACTCTGAAATTCTTTGAACTTTTCAAATGTTTCAGACTTATGTTTCATTAAGTAGATATATCCATATCTGCTTAAATCATGTGTGAAGGTGATAAAATAACGATATCCGCCATGAGCCTCAACATTCATTGGACCACATACATCTGTATGTATGATCTCCAACAAATATGTTGCTCTATCCATAGTTCCGGAGGATGGCGTTTTAGTCATCTTGCCCATGAGGCACGGTTCGCCAGTACCAAGTGATTCATTATCAAGTGGTTCCAAAAGTCCATCAGTATGGAGTTTCTTCATGCGCTTTACTCCGATATGACCTAAATGGCAGTGCCACAAATAAGTTGCACTATCATTATCAACTCTGCATCTTTTGGCTTCAATATTATGAATATGTGTATCACCACTATCAAGATTTAGCAAAAATAGACCACTCTTCAAGGGTGCATGGCCATAAAAGATATTACTCATATAAATAGAACAACCATTATTCTCTGATTTAAATGAATAACCGTCTCGCATCAAACAAGATCCAGATATAATGTTCATGCTCAACGCTGGCACCAAATAACAATTATTTGGGTCTAATACTAATCCCGAAGGTAGATGTAGAGGTAGCGTGCCGACCACGATCACATCGACTTTGGAACCATTTCCCACGCGCATCGTCACCTCGTCCTTAGCCAATCTTCACTTAATCCGTAGCCCCTGTTTCGAGTTGCAAATGTTAGCAACAAAACCAGTATCAAATACCCAGGTGCTACTGCGAGCATTAGTAAGGTAGACATCAATAACATGTATATCACATATACCTTTGTTCACTTTGCCATCCTTCTTATCCGCCAAATACTTGGGGCAGTTCTGCTTCCAGTGACCAGTCTGCTTGCAGTAGAAGCACTCAGTCTTAGGCTTAGGTCCAGACTTGGGTTTCTTCTCATGAGCAGCAACTTGTTTTTGTTCTTCTTGAAGTTCCCCTTCTTCTTCCCTTTTCCCTTTTTCTTGAAATTGGTGGTCTTATTGACCATCAACACTTGATGCTCCTTCTTGATTTCTACCTCCACGGCTATTAGCATTGCGAAGAGCTCGGGAATAGTCCTATTCATCCCTTGCATATTATAGTTCATCACGAAGCTTTTGTAGCTTGGTGGCAGTGATTGAAGAACTCTGTCAATGACACTATCAACAGGAAGATTAACTCCCAGTTGAGTCAAGTGATTATGATACCCAGACATTTTGAGTATATGTTCACTGACAGAACTATTCTCCTCCATCTTGCAGCTATAGAACTTATTGGAGACATCATATCTCTCAATCCGGGCATTTGCTTGAAATATTAACTTCAACTCCTGGAACATCTCATATGCTCCATGACGTTCAAAACGTCGTTGAAGACTCGGTTCTAAGCCGTAAAGCATGGCACACTGAACTATCGAGTAGTCATCAGCTTTGCTCTGCCAGATGTTCATAACATCTGGTGTTGCTCCTGCAGCAGGCTTGGCACTTGGCGGTGCTTCTAGGACGTAATTCTTCTGCACAGCAATGAGGATAATCCTCAAGTTACGGACCCCGTCTGTGTAATTGTTACCATCATCTTTCAACTTTGCTTTCTCAAGGAACACATTAAAATTCAACGGAACAATAGCACGGGCCATCTATCTACAATCAACATAGACAAGCAAGATACTATCAAGCACGGGCCGATCATCACGTGGTGTCTCAGCACGAAGAACTTTCGCAACGGTGCATACTCAGGGAGAACACTTATACTTTGATAATTTAGTGAGGGGTCATCTTATAATGCTACCGTCAATCAAAGCAAGATAAGATGCATAAAAGATAAACATCACATGCAATCAATATAAGTGATATGATATGGCCATCATCATCTTGTGCTTGTGATCTCCATCTCCGAAGCACCTTCATGATCACCATCGTCACCGGCGCGACACCTTGATCTCCATTGTAGCATCGTTGTCGTCTCGCCAATCTTATGCTTCCATGACTATCGCTACCGCTTAGTGATGAAGTAAAGCATTACAAGGCCATTGCATTGCATACAATAAAGCGACAACCATATGGCTCCTGCCAGTTGCCGATAACTCGGTTACAAAACATGATCATCTCATACAATAAAATTTAGCATCATGTCTTGACCATATCACATCACAACATGCCCTGCAAAAACAAGTTAGACGTCCTCTACTTTGTTGTTGCAAATTTTACGTGGCTGCTACGGGCTTAGCAAGAACCGTTCTTACCTACGCATCAAAACCACAACGATAGTTTGTCAATTTGGTGATGTTTTAACCTTCGCAAGGACCGGGCGTAGCCACACTCGGTTCAACTAAAGTTGGAGAAACTGACACCCGCCAGCCACCTGTGTGCAAAGCACGTCGGTAGAACCAGTCTCGCGTAAGCGTACGCGTAATGTCGGTCCGGGCCGCTTCATCCAACAATACCACCGAACCAAAGCATGACATGCTGGTAAGCAGTATGACTTTTATCGCCCACAACTCACTTGTGTTCTACTCGTGCATATGACATCTACACATAAAACCTGGCTTGGATGCCACTGTTGGGGAACGTAGTAATTTCAAAAATTTCCTACGCACACACAATGAGAGGGGAGAGTGTTGTCTACGTACCCTCGTAGATCGTTCGCGGAAGCGTTATATCAACGCGGTTGATGTAGTCATACGTCTTCACGATCTGGCCGATCAAAGTACCGAAAGCACGGCACCTCGGAGTTCTGCACATGTTCGACTCGGTGACGTCCTCGCCTTCTCGATCCAGCAAGAGGGGCGAAGTAGTAGATGAGTTCCGGCAGCACAACGGCATGGTGACGGTGTTGGTGAAGAACAATCTCCGCAGGGCTTCGCCTAAGCATTACGAAAACTAGGAGGAAGGATAAACTAGAGGGGACGGGGTTGCCGGCACACGGCTTGGTGTTTCTTGATGTGTCTTGGGTGCTAGCCCTACCCCTCTATTTATATGTTGAGCCTTGGGGTCGAAACTTGGAGTAAAAGCCTCCACAAAGTCGGTTTCACCCGAAAGGCAAGAGTCCTTCTCGGACTCCAGGGCCAGACGCCAGGGTTCCCGGCGTCTGGACCCAGACGCCGGGGACCCTGGCGTCTGGCCCCTGGACTCCGCAAAACTTCCTTTTGTGCTTTCCAAAAACCTTGTGGGCTTTCCCCTTTGGCCCAAATAAAGTGTTCTCATACCCAAACATTCCGGGAAACATCCGGAACCCCTTCCGGTGAATTCCGGAACCCTTCCGGTGACCAAACACTATTATCCATATATCAACTTTATCTCCGGACCATTCCGGAGTTCCTCGTCATGTCTGTGATCTCATCCCGGACTCCGAACAACATTCGGTCACCAACATACATAACTTATATAGTACTATATTGTCAAAGAACGTTAAGCGTGCGGACCCTACGGGTTCGAGAACTATGTAGACATGACCGAGACACCTCTCTGGTCAATAACCAATAGCGGGACCTAGATGCCCATATTGGCTCTTACACATTCTACGAAGATCTTTATCGGTCAGACCGCATAACAACATACGTTGTTCCCTTTGTCATCGGTATGTTACTTGCCCGAGATTCGATCGTTGGTATCTCAATACCTAGTTCAATCTAGTTACTGGCAAGTCTCTTTACTCGTTCTGTAATACATCATCCCGCAACTAACTCATTAGTTGCAATGCTTGCAAGGCTTATAGTGATGTGCATTACCGAGTGGGCCCAGAGATACCTCTCCGACAATCAGAGTGACAAATCCTAATCTCGAAATACGCCAACCCAACAAGTACCTTTGGAGACACCTGTAGAGCACCTTTATAATCACCCAGTTACGTTGTGACGTTTGGTGGCACACAAAGTGTTCCTCTGGTAAACGGGATTTGCATAATCTCATGGTCATAGGAACATGTATAAGTCATGAAGAAAGCAATAGCAACAAACTAAACGATCAAGTGCTAAGCTAACGGAATGGGTCAAGTCAATCACATTATTCTCCTAATGATGTGATCCCGTTAATCAAATGACAACTCATGTCTATGGTTAGGAAACTTAACCATCTTTGATCAACGAGCTAGTCAAGTAGAGGCATACTAGTGACACTGTTTGTCTATGTATTCACACATGTATTATGTTTCCGGTTAATATAATTCTAGCATGAATAATAAACATTTATCATGAAATAAGGAAATAAATAATAACTTTATTATTGCCTCTAGGGCATATTTCCTTCAAAATGGTTCAATATAACAAATACCATAAATATTGCAAGGTTCAAAGTCAAATATTACAACGCCCAAATTCAAACATTTCAAACCGCGTAATTTCTGAAAAGGGATCAGCAGCTAACAAGTCATGTATGTGTTTGACACAATGACTTCCAATTGCTTTGCCATATGCTCTTCCAATATGAAGTTTATCTTTTTTGGAGCCTCTTCCATTCTGTAGTACCTGCCAGCTTTGATCAACATATGATTCATCTTTCCTAATTAAATGCGTGTTCAACCTCAGTACCCTCAGCACCTTTGCTCTGGCAAGAAAGAACCTGGCTAGTGTAATCTCCGGTAAGGTGCCTCGGTAGGAGTTCAAAGTAATATTTGAGAGATGCAGATCCAGGCATTCGATGTGATTGTCGTTATAAACATTATCCACCTCCGGGCCTATTATTATCTACAAAGGAAGAGAACGTGTTAGTTCCTACATGCAGTTTTGAACACTACTACACGCCCATTTGGTTTGCAGGATTTATAAAATGCACCAACGTGCCATCTTCGATCTGACATGATTAACATGGGCATTTGATTACAATCTATAAACATGTAGCCTTCTTGACAAGAGGTTGGATTGGATGAAAAATTCCCTAAGAAAACTAGTACAAATGAATCTAAAGGAGAAATGCTTATGGATTGTAACCATATGAATCAAGCAACCAATATGGGGTGGGGGTGTATGTCCTGAAATCCTCCAAAATTCCTTCAGAAATCATAGTACATTGTCATTGTAAACTTGGGAAAAGGTTCAAAAAATTGAACTCCCTTATTGTTAACATTTAACAGGAAAGGAACATCACCTCGATATACAACTTCTTCAGGCACGGAAAGCATCTCAGGCAACTGACAACTTGGTCCAGGTTGGGGGCGACAGATTCAAGTGCCAAGACCTTCACTGTGCCCATAATCTGGGTGAAGCTTTGCTGGATGACAGACGAACATACATCTTCAAAACTAGAAATAACGTTTATATCAAGAAGGAGAGGTACAAGGCGACTGTTGTACCTGAAAGTTGTAGTGTTTGACAGACGAGTAGCCCACCACTGTCAATTTCAGTGCAGAAATGACATTGATTCTTGTTGGACCTTGTTGATCAACTACAAGTAATCTCTCAAGTGAAGGTGTGTCCTCAATGACCATATTGTGGTCCACCTTTTGTGATCTCTCATTGCAGCACCAGCAACACACATAAATAGTCCGGAGAGTCCTGGAGGTGATGTGCAAGGTACTCGACCAATTCATCGCCTGAAGACGAAGGAACTCGAGTGCAATACAGCCGCGGAGAAGGCACTCCATGTCATCCTTTGGGATGCAGAGGACAACGAGCTCGAGGTGCTTCAGCCGTGGTAGAAAAAGAGTGGGCGCGTCATTAAGGGGGGGGGGATGGCAGTTCATGAACTAGGTAAGGCGTAGCATGGGCGCAAAGCGGAGCACGGACGTTGGCAGCAAGCGCATATGCCCATCATTAAAATTGAGCTTCTCGAGCTGATCTATGGCGGGGGATCGGAACCACTCATCAAGCTTGGCTCAGCCCTTGCCATTGGAACAGAACTTGTCCGTGATAAGGCCTTTGATTGGGCCATGGTGACTGCCAAGGATCTGGGAGAACGCATCCAAGCTTTAGCGATAGCTATGGCAGAGCTCGTGGGCGTCGAGGAGGTGAACAAGGGTGAGGAGCCATAGGGGGAACCACCGCTGGGAAAGGGCGGCTGTCCTTGCCCAATATTTGATTGCGAGGAGGGATATGATGAGTATCAACATATCATTGGGGAGGTTGTTGATGAAGTCTAGGCCCGCTGGAGTCGCTTGCGGTTCTTTCTCGACCCGCCTCCGCTTGTTGGCAGCCTCGTTCTCCACCTCGTCAGCGGCGACGGAAACCTCTTTCTCCATATTCACGCCGTGCTCCGGTGCTTCAGCAGCCCCGGTGTCACCACTCCCTCCGATGGGGCGCTTCGGCGGCATCCTCATACACTGACGGCTTTGAGCACTCAAAGCGGCATCGAGGATGCAGGCGGAGAGAGTGGATTGTGTGTGTGTGGCAAGGATGGGGGATGCGGCCGCTCGACGGCACCATTAATACAGACCAGTGGGAGCGAGGCGGGCGGCGGTCCAAGGTTGTCTCGCTTCCTGGTGAGAATGACTGCTTAATCTGTATGAATGAAATCTATGCTTAATTACTAAATTTTAGTTGCAAAAAATAGATAGTGCTATTGATTTTTAGCTGCATATTTGGACAAATCGTAGTGTCTCTTGGCTTAGCGTTGAAGTCTGGCTTTAATTTGCATATCATAATCTGAACCGTTTGCGTTGAAGAGATGCACAGATCTTGCATTGAACAACTTGCACACTTCCCGATAAGCCTGCGCACCGGACTGCGCTCACATGCCTCCCATTCAGTCAAGCAGCTGCCCGCACGGTACCTCCTATAGCCATTAAAACCAAGGCACGTGGGGTCATGTGAATGGTTAACAGAACACACACCGTTTGAATTATACAAACGTTTGAGATATTAAAGTGGCAGCTATTTTTTCAAAATGCCTTTGTTGGTTGTTATTCGGGTGCGCCTTCTCTCAAAATGGACACCAAAAATATCATAGCATGTTCAGTGCCATTCCATGATAGCATGCCAGGTTTCATGAATTTCAGACAAGTTTTGGATTTACTAGAATTTAAAAGCCAGGTATCTCAATGTTTTGCCGGCAATCAACAGTCCCCTGGTGTTTGAAATTCATTCCCATTTCTTGCATGGGACCTAAGCATGCACCCAAGGACAATGATTTGATTTTTCAACCAATTTATATGCACTGAAGGATGTGCATGTATTTCAAATTTGAATTATGCACATAAAATGCCTAGAAAACCCAGTTAATGTATAAAAATGTCCAAACGAACCTTGAAAAATTCCAAAACTTAACACAACACTCCTGTTGTTCTATGTTGGCACTATAAATTTTTTGAAAGCAACAAGAGGCAATGAATATCACTTCGTCCCCAAAGGTGGCATGTTACATACCGAAACCATCAGGCTTGTTGTGAGAAGCTCTGGTTTGTGAGAAGCTTATACCCAAACCTGCCCCAAATGGGACAAATTTTTTACCACGGCATGTCGGGTGCCATTCCATGATAGCATGCCAAGTTTCATGAATTTCAGACGAGTTTTGGATTTACTAGAATTTAAAAGCCAGCTATCTCAAAATTTTGCCGGCAATCAAGAGTCCCCTGGTGTTTGAAATTCATTACCATTTTTTGCATGGGACCTAAGCATGCACCCAAGGAGACATATTTGATTTTTCAACCAATTTATATGCACTGGCGCATGTGCATGTATTGCAAATTTGAATTGTGCTCATAAAATGCCTAGAATACCCAGTTAATGTATAAAAATGTCCAAACAAACCCCGCAAAATTCCAAAACTTAACACAACACTCCTGTTGTTATATGTTGGCACTAGAATTTTTATGAAAGCAATAAGAGGCAACGAATATCGTTTCATCCCCAAAGGTGGCACGTTCTGTACCGAAACCATCAGGTTGTTGTGAGAAGCTCTGGTTTGTGAGAAGCTTATACCCAAACCGGCCCCAAATGGGACAATTTTTTTACCACGGCATGTCGGGTGCCATTCCATGATAGCATGCCAAGTTTAATGAACTTCAGACGAGTTTTGGACTTACTAGAATTTAAAAGCCAGGTATCTCAATGTTTTGCCGGCAATCAACAATCCCCTGGTGTTTGAAATTCATTCCCATTTCTTGCGTGGGACCTAAGCATGCACCCAGGGACACAGATTTGATTTTTCAACCAATTTATATGCACTGGAGCATGTGCATGTATTTCAAATTTGAATTATGCACATAAAATGCCTAGAAAACCCAGTTAATGTATAAAAATGTCCAAACAAACCCCGAAAAATTCCAAAACTTAACACGACACTCCCATTGTTCTATGTTGGCACTAGAAATTTCTTAGAAGCAATAAGAGGCAACGGATATCGTTTCGTCCCCAAAGGTGGCACGTTCTGTACCGAAACCATTAGGCTTGTTGTGAGAAGCTCTAGTTTGTGAGAAGCTTATGCCCAAACCTTCCCCAAATGGGACAAAAATTTTACCACGGCATGTCGGGTGCCATTCCATGATAGCATGCCAAGTTTCATGAATTTCAGGCGAGTTTTGGATTAACTAGAATTTAAAAGCCAGTTATCTCAGCGTTTTTCCGGCAATCAACAGTCCCCTAGTGTTTGAAATTCAATCCCATTTCTTGCATGGGACCTAAGCATGCACCCAAGGACACAGATTTGACTTTTCAAACAATTTATATGCACTGGAGCATGTGCATGCATTTCAAATTTGAATTATGCACATAAAATGCCTAGAAAACCCAGTAAATGTATAAAAATGTCCAAACAAACCACGAAAATTCCAAAACTTAACACAAACACTCATTTTGTTCTATGTTGACACTAGAAATTTTTTGAAAGCAATAAGAGGCAACGGATATCGTTTCATCCCCAAAGGTGGCACGTTCCGTATCGAAACCATCAGGCTTGTTGTGAGAAGCTCTGGTTTGTGAGAAGCTTATACCCAAACCTGCCACAAATGGGACATTTTTTTACCACGACATGTTGAATGCCGCTCCATGATACCATGCCAAGTTTCATCAATTTCAGACGAGTTCTGGATTTACTAGAATTTAAAAACCAGGTATCTCATCGTTTTGCCGGCAATCAACAATGCCCTGGTGTTTGAAATTCATTCCCATTTCTTGCATGGGACCTAAGCATGCACCCAAGGAGACATATTTGACCTTTCAACCAATTTATATGTATCGGAGCATGTGCATGTAGTTTAATTTTGAATTGTGCATCTGAAATAGCTATAAAACTAGTTTAATGTATAACATGTCCAAACGAAACCTGAATAATTCCAATTCTTTTACGACACACATATAGTTGCATGTTCACTGCAAATAAAAGTTCTAGAAATTCAAACACCATCCATTGCCGCTATGACCCCATTATGTAATTCAAATCAAGTAGATCCCACACAGTTTATTATCACCAACCGTGTGAGATGTAGTACAAAATATCTTGGAGCACCATCGGTGTATAGTACGCCTATGGCTTACACGAGAAGGTGCGTCGGCTATAGTCCACACCCAGCGTGTCAAGCACACTAGCTCGCTCCCCAAATACTCCCACCTCTGCATCCCTCGCAATCTCGAAAATATTACTGCCTCGTAATCTCGAAAATATCTACCGCCTGGAAGGTTTTAATGTTTGACAGCACATGATTAGTATGTGCGGACCGTGTGCGATGTCTGTTACTCCCGCTCTGCTTCAGCCCCTTGATTCAAATTTTCAGTAGCCCCGACATTTTACTCCCGCCTCTGCATCCCTCGCAATCTCAAAAATATCTGCTCGCCCTTGATCCAAATTTTTAGTAGCCCCGCCTTGCTACTCCCGCCTAGTAAAATTTTCAGTTGCCGCAGTATTTCCTCAAACACCACCTTGCCCCCCCTCCACACACACCACACACTCCACAAAACGCCCGCTCACACAGACACACACAACCCTCGAAACCATTGGTAGGTCACCGCCATCGCCGGCGCCTCCATCCTCAACCCCTGCTTGTGTGCCGGGGAGCTCGAGGAGCCAATGGCCAAAAAGAGGTTTATCGCGGCCTTTTCACCCGACGCCGGCGAGGTGGCCGCCAAGGTGTCCCCGTCGTCCTCCGCGGGCTCGATCCGCTGTCGCCGGTCCCCTGATCTGCCCGCCGCCGCGCCCCTATGCTAGTTCGAGGACTTCCATGTCCTCCCTCGGACCCGGTAGCTGATGAGGTCCTACCTCGGGGTCCGGCAGCAGCGGTGGGGGACGTGGGTCGCCGAGATTACAGATCGAGAG
Organism: Triticum urartu; assembly: GCF_056163025.1. Classification (NCBI taxonomy): domain Eukaryota; kingdom Viridiplantae; phylum Streptophyta; class Magnoliopsida; order Poales; family Poaceae; genus Triticum; species Triticum urartu. The sequence continues at coordinate 154,944,295 of NC_141873.1, read as the reverse complement.
ACCCACACCCGCCGGTGGCTCGGTAGCTTCCACACGGCTAAGCTCGCGACCATGGAGTACGACCGCTGGCAGGTCCGCTACCATGGCGCGGCGGCTAGGCTCAATTTCCCCTTAGACACACGTCCGGTCGACCTCGTTCCACCGGAGCCAGGGTGGTGAGCTCGGCTATGGCGCCGGAGGACCGCGAGGCGTGGGAGCGCCTCGAGGCCGAGGCTGCCGATGAGGCCTACATGAAAGAGCTTCGTGATGTCTACTACACAACCTTCTTCTTGTAGACGTTGTTGGGCCTCCAAGTGCAGAGGTTTGTAGGACAGTAGCAAATTTCCCTCAAGTGGATGACCTAAGGTTTATCAATCCGTAGGAGGCGTAGGATGAAGATGGTCTCTCTCAAGCAACCCTGCAACCAAATAACAAAGAGTCTCTTGTGTCCCCAACACACCCAATACAATGGTAAATTGTATAGGTGCACTAGTTCGGCGAAGAGATAGTGATACAAGTGGTATATGGATAGTAGATAATGGTTTTTGTAATCTGAAAATATAAAAACAGCAAGGTAATGAATGATAAAAGTGAACGTAAACGGTATTGCAATGTGTTGAAACAAGGCCTAGGGTTCATACTTTCACTAGTGTAAGTTCCCTCAACAATACTAACATAATTGGATCACATAACTATCCCTCAACATGCAACAAAGAGTCACTCCAAAGTCACTAATAGTGGAGAACAAACGAAGAGATTATGGTAGGGTACGAAACCACCTCAAAGTTATTCTTTCCAATCAATCCGTCGGGCTATTCCTATAAGTGTCACAAACATCCCTAGAGTTCGTACTAGAATAACACCTTAAGACACGCATCAACCAAAACCCTAATGTCACCTAGATACTCCAATCTCACCTCAAGTATCCGTGGGTATGATTATACGATATGCATCACACAATCTCAGATTCATCTATTCAACCAACACAAAGGACCTCGAAGAGTGCCCCAAAGTTTCTACTGGAGAATCACGACGAAAACGTGTGCCAACCCCTATGCATAGGTTCCCAATGTCACGAAACCCGCAAGTTGATCACCAAGACATACATCAAGTGGCACGTGGTATCCCATTATCACCACAGATATCCACGGCAAGACATACATCAAGTGTTCTCAAATCTTTAAAGACTCAATCCGATAAGAGTACTTCAAAGGGGAAACTCAATTCATTACAAGAGAGAAGAGGGGGAGGAGAAACATAAGATCCAACTATAATAGCAAAGCTCGCGATACATCAAGATCGTATCATCTCAAGAACACGAGAGAGAGAGAGAGAGATCAAACACATAGCTAATGGTACATACCCTCAGCCCCGAGGGAGAACTACTCCCTCCTCGTCATGGAGAGCACCGGGACGATGAAGATGGCCACCGGAGAAGGATTACCCCCTCCGGCAGGGTGCCAGAACGGGTCTAGATTGGTTTTCGATGGGTACGGAGGCCTCTGGCGGCGGAACTCCCGATCTATTGTCCGTTCTGGAAGTTTTAGGGTATATGGAGTTATATAGGCAGAAGAAGCACGTCAGGGGAGCCACGGGGGCCCCACGAGGCAGGGGGCGCGCCCTAGGGGGTGGGCGTGCCCCCCACCCTCGTGGGCAGCTCCCGTATCTTCTGACGTGGGGTCCAAGTCCATCAGGTGTGTTTCCTTCCAAAAATAACTTCTCCAGTTGATTTCGTTCCGTTTCGACTCCGTCTGATATTCCTTTTCTTCAAAACACTGAAATAGGCATAAAACAACAAATCTAGGATGGGCCTCTGGTTAATAGGTTAGTCCCAAAAATAATATAAAAGTGGATAATAAAGCCCAATATTGCCCAAAACAGTAGATAATATAGCATGGAGCAATCAAAAATTATAGATACGTTGGAGACGTATCAAGCATCCCCAAGCTTAATTCCTGCTCGTCCTCGAGTAGGTAAATGATAAAAAAGATAATTTTTGATGTGGAATGCTAGTTGGCATAATTTCAATGTAATTCTTCTTAATTGTGGCATGAATATTCAGATCCATAAGATTCAAGACAAAAGTTTAATATTGACATAGAAACAATAATACTTCAAGCATACTAACTAAGCAATTATGTCTTCTCAAAATAACATGGCCAAAGAGAGCTATCCCTACAAAATCATATAGTCTGGCTATGCTCCATCTTCACCACACAACATATTTAAATCATGCACAACCCCGATGACAATCCAAGCAATTGTTTCATACTTTTGATGTTCTCAAACTTTTTCAATCTTCACGCAATACATGAGCGTGAGCCATGGACATAGCACTATAGGTGGAATAGAATGGTGGCTGTGGAGAAGACAAAAAGGGAGAAGATAGTCTTGCATCAACTAGGCGTATCAACGGGCTATGGAAATGCCCATCAATAGATATCAATGTGAGTGAGTAGGGATTGCCATGCAACAGATGCACTAGAGCTATAAGTGTATGAAAGCTCAACAAAAGAAACTAGTGGATGTGCATCCAACTCGCTTGCTCACGAAGACCTGGGGCATTTTGAGGAAGACCATTATTGGAATATACAAGCCATGTTCTATAATGAAAGATTCCCACTAGTATATGAAAGTGACAGAACAAGAGACTCTCTATCATAAAGATCATGGTGCTACTTTGAAGCACAAGTGTGGAAAAAGGATAGTAGCATTGTCCCTTTTATTTTTTATTTTTTTATTTGGCCTCTCCTTTTTTTATTTGGCCTTTATTATTATTTTTATTTGGCCTTCCTTTTTTATGGCCTTTCTCTTTTTTTGGGACAATACTCTATTAAATGATGATCATCACACTTCTATTTATTTACAACTCAATGATACAACTCAATACTAGAACAAAGTATGACTCTATATGAATGCCTCCGGCGGTGTACCGAGATATGCAATTATGCATGAGTGACATGTATGAAAGAATTATGAACGGTGGCTTTGCCACAAATACAATGTCAACTACATGATCATGCTAAGCAATATGACAATGATGAAGCGTGTCATAATAAACGGAACGGTGGAAAGTTGCATGGCAATATATCTCGGAATGGCTATGGAAATGCCATAATAGGTAGGTATGGTGGCTGTTTTGAGGAAGATATATGGTGGGTTTATGGTACCGGCGAAAGTTGCGCGGTACTAGAGAGGCTAGCAATGGTGGAAGGGTGAGAGTGCGTATAATCCATGGACTCAACATTAGTCATAAAGAACTCACATACTTATTGCAAAAATCTATTAGTTATCGAAACAAAGTACTACGCGCATGCTCCTAGGGGGATAGATTGGTAGGAAAAGACCATCGCTCGTCCCCGACTGCCACTCATAAGGAAGGCAATCAATAAATAAATCATGCTCCGACTTCATCACATAACGGTTCACCATACGTGCATGCTACGGGAATCACAAACTTCAACAGAAGTATTTCTCAAATTCACAACTACTCAACTAGCATGACTCTAATATTACCATCCTCATATCTCAAAACAATCATCAAGTATCAAACTTCTCTTAGTATTCAACACACTCATAAGAGAATTTTATTATTCTTGAATACCTAGCATATTAGGATTTTAAGAAAATTACCATGCTATTTAAGACTCTCAAAATAATCTAAGTGAAGCATGAGAGTTCATCTATTTCTAAAATAAAACCACCACCATGCTCTAAAAGGTATAAGTGAAGCACTAGAGCAAATGACAAACTACTCCGAAAGATATAAGTGAAGATCAATGAGTAGTCGAATAATTATGCAACTATGTGAAGACTCTCTAACATTTAATAATTTAATATCTTGGTACTCTATTCAAGCAGCAAGAAAAGCAAAATAAAATGGCATCTAAGAAGGGCAAACATCATTTGAAGAAGCAAAAACTTAGGATCAACCGAAACTAACCGATAATTGTTGAAGAAGAAAGGTGGGATGCCAACCGGGGCATCCCCAAGCTTAGATGCTTGAGACTTCTTGAAATATTATCTTGGGGTGCCTTGGGCATCCCCAAGCTTGACCTTTTGTGTCTCCTTAATTCCTCTCATATCACGGTCTCCCTAAATCTCAAAAGCTTCATCCACACAAAACTCAACAAGGACTCGTGAGATAAGTTAGTATAAACCATTGCAAAAACCTTATCATACACTACTGTAGCAAATCACTAAAATTATTATTCAACATTGTATACTAAATGCCTCTGCATATTTAATAGTCATATCCTCAAATAGGATCATTAAAGAAGCAAACATATGCAAACAATGCAAACATAACAGCAATCTGCCTAAACAGGATAGTCTGTAAAGAATGCTGCAACATCCATACTTCCCTATCTCCAAAAATTATGAAATAAAATTCCCACTGTAGTAAATTTATCAGATATTAATATGCAAAAGGTTTCAACATTTTATCACATTCTGACTTTTCTAGGGAATTATTGCAACAGCGGTAAACTTTCTGTTTTCAAACAGCAACATGTATACTCATAACATAGGCATAGTAAAGGCTATCAATGCCACTTTTATTGAAATAAAATATGCAAAACATTATTCTAAATAACAGCAAGAAAAATCTAACAAAATAAAGTGACGCTCCAAGCAAAACACATATCATGTGGCGAATAAAAATATAGCTCCAAGTAAAGTTACCGATGAACGAAGACGAAAGAGGGGAAGCCTTCCGGGGCATCCCCAAGCTTAGGCTCTTGTCTATCCTTGAATATTACCTTGGGGTGCCTTGGGAATCCCCAAGCTTAGGCTCGGGCTACTCCTTATTCCATAGTCCATCGAATCCTTACCCAAAACTTGAAAACTTCACAACACAAAACTTAACAGAAAACTCGTAAGCTTCGTTAGTATAAGAAAATAAATCACCACTTCATGGTACTGTAATGAACTCATTCTTTATTTATATTGGTGTTAAACCTACTGTATTCCAACTTCTCTATGGTTCATACTGATGTGACCCCTTGTGTTGTCAGTACTGATCTTGTTAATAAGCCAGGAAGACAGGAGAAGTATATTGTGCCTGCACTGCGTCCACAAGTTAAAATGATGAGATTGTCAGACTGTACAACATGGACAGGTAAACTGCAGAAGGGATTACCTGGCCTCCGTACGTTTGCTGGGTCCAAAAGCCTGTATGTTAATTTCTACCGAGAGAAACCTACATGCATGTAACGTGTGCGTCCAAGCAAAGGACTCCAGCATGTACACGTTTTTCTTAGGACAGGTTAATTGGCCTACGTGCCTAATTGTCGTGCCTAATTGGCCGGTTGTAATTAAGCAAGAATAGGTTCGGTTAGGATTTTTATAAGAAGGTAGTACAAGTCGGTTCCGATCGGTCCGGCCGGCTGGACTAGTATTTATAGCTATCACATCGGATCGTTAGGGGGCAGTTTTATTTTTGGTTGTCGAACAAAGGCTGGCAAGCCGGGGTATCTCCCCGTAGCGAGTTAATTCGTGTTTTTCTGTCGAGGAGCTTAAATTATTGCTTTGTGTTTTTGGTGAGGGATTAGAGACGCCGTCTCTAGTTTGTTGCTGATCCGTGGAGGATTGTCCACGTACTTCCTCTCTTGGGTGTGCATGTTGTTTCCGTGGTGATTGCATCTACCGATCGCGAGCGCCACATCGTTCCTGGTGATACCGTACCGTGAAATATTGGGAAAGCATTCGCGCCTTCGTTTTTCTGTTGAAGGTCGCATCAAGTGGTATTCAGAGCAAGGTTGATCACGGTAAAAAAAAATCCTGCTATTTGATTCAACTTTTTGAAAGATGGTGAACTCGCAGCATGACAAATCTGATCATGAGGAGGTCGATGAGCTTCCGGAGGGTTTGGAGATAAGTGATGATTTGCGTATTCATCTGATGGTGATCAAGGGAGCCAACAAGAAGCTTGGGACAAGGGTGGAGGAGTTGTCTGCAAATATTGTAGGCGTCGAGGACAGGTTGAACGAGCGTTTGACTGCCAGCGACCGACAGCGCACTGATAGTCTACGGGTGGTGACTGAGAGTCTTAATCGGCTCACCGCAGCAGTTCAGCGCCTTCAGGCGAGAGATGTGGCACCACGGCAACATCGTGACCGCGACAACGACGATGATGGTGATTTTTCTGAGGATTCTGATGCCCGTGGAGGCTTACCTCACCGACCACGGCATGATGCTGGGGCTCACCGCCATGCTGGGCGGCGCCGTGACTATGGCGGCAATGGTGCCCACGAGGATGATGGTTTGGGTCGAATCAAGATAACCATACCTTAATTCTCTGGACGTTGTGCTGACCCGAAGAAATATTTGGAGTGGGAGATGCGCGTAAATCAGATTTTTGATGGTCACAACTACTCCGAAGAGAAGAAGGTTCGTGTTGCATCTATGGAATTTACAGAGTATGCTCTTGTATGGTGGGATAATAAGAACCATACTCACGAGCGACCAGCGACATGGGCTGACATGAAGCGAATCATGAGGGAACGTTTTGTGCCTGCTTACTACACTCGCCAGCTTCATAGTAGACTCCGTCGTCTAGTGCAAGGTACAAAATTAGTTGATGAGTACTATAAGGAGATGCAAGTTTTGATGATCCATACAGCTGTGCGTGAGTCTGTGGAGGCGACCATGGTACGTTTCTTTGAGGGGTTAGAAGAAAAGATTCGCGACCGTGTTGATTTAATGCAATATAATGATATCCATGAGTTACTTCATCAAGCGGAGCGTGTTGAACGTTGGGTATTGGAGAAGCAAGTTTCAGAGACTCGTCCAACTTACAATAGTGGGCGACATGGTTCTTCTCCTATTGATGGTGGGTTTAGTGCTAAACCGATTCCTTCTTATAAGTCGGGAGCATTGAACAGAGCAAAGTGGCGGCTGCGCCAAAGGAGGTTTCTCAGGTTTCATCTAGTGCGACGTCATCGCATCACCGTAATATTATTTGCCACAAGTGTGGAGGACGTGGACACATGAAGCATGAATGTTCCAATCAACGCAGGGTTCTACTTGTTGATGCGGAATATATTTCAGAATCTGAAGATGAGATGCCTAAGTTAGAGGATGAAATTGAAAGAGGTCATGGTGATACCATACTATGTTATCCTCAAGATGATCCTGATATGGAGAGTTTGCTAGCACATAAGGTCCAGCGAGATGACAAGACCATTGTTGAACAAGGACAACGGCGAAGTATTTTTCAAACTGCATGTACCATCAAGGGAGAAGTGTGCAAACTAATAATTGATGGCGGCAGTGCTAGCAACATGATTAGCAAGGATGTGGTGGAGTCTCTTTCTTTGCCAACATGGGAGCACCCAAAACCATACTATATGAAGTGGATCAATGATGTGGGCAAAGTGAAGGTAACTCACAAGGTGAAGGTTCGTTTTTCTGTTGATGGCTATGTTGATAAGGTGGAATGCGACGTCATGCCACTACATGTTTGTCACCTTATTTTGGGGCGTCCGTGGCAGCATGATGTTAATGCTCTTCATCACGGGTGAACAAACAGGTACACTTTTATGCATAAAGGTGAGTTTTGCACTATTCTTCCTAAGGATGCAAAGGATATAAAATGCACTGTCGAGGTCTTCAAAAAAAATCTGCAAAGTATAGGACGAAACCGAGGATGGTTTTCTTTCAAGGTAGGGAGGATGATGTGACCCCTTGTGTTGTCAGTACTGATCTTGTTAATAAGCCAGGAAGATAGGAGAAGTATATTGTGCCTGCACTGCGTCCACAAGTTAAAATGACGAGATTGTCAGACTGTACAACATGGACAGGTAAACTGCAGAAGGGATTACCTGGCCTCCGTACGTTTGCTGGGTCCAAAAGTGTGTATGTTAATTTCTACCGAGAGAAACCTACATGCATGTAACGTGTGCGTCCAAGCAAAGGACTCCAGCATGTACACGTTTTTCTTAGGAAAGGTTAATTGGCCTACGTGCCTAATTGTCCGGTTGTAATTAAGCAAGAATAGGTTCGGTTAGGATTTTTAGAAGAAGGTAGTACAAGTCGGTTCCGATCGGTCCGGCCGGCTGGACTAGTATTTATAGCTATCACATCGGATCGTTAGGGGGCAGTTTTATTTTTGGTTGTCGAACAAAGGCTGGCAAGCCGGGGTATCTCCCCATAGAGAGTTAATTCGTGTGCTTCTATCGAGGAGCTTAAATTATTGCTTCGTGTTTTTGGCGAGGGATTAGAGATGCCGTCTCTAGTTTGTTGCTGATCCATGGAGGATCGTCCACGTACTTCCTCTCTTGGGTGTGCGTGTTGTTTCCGTGGTGATTGCATCTACCGATCGCGAGTGCCACATCGTTCCTGGTGACACCGTACCGTGAAAGATTGGGAAAGCATTCGCGCCTTCATTTTTATGTTGAAGGTCGCATCACATACCCTCCGATACTACTCATAGATTCATCAAAATAAGCAAACAACACATCGAAAATAGAATCTGTCAAAAACAGAACAGTCTGTAGTAATCTGGATCAAACATATACTTCTGGAACTCATGAAATTCTCAAATAAATTTCTGGACCTGAGGAATTTATCTATTAATCACCTGCAAGAAGAATTAACTAAATAGAACTCTCCAAATAAAAATGGAAGCAATTCTCGTGAGCGCTAAAGTTTCTGTTTTTGACAGCATGATCAACAAGACTTCCCCCAAGTCTTCCCAAAGGTTCTCCTTGGCACAAACACTAATTAAAATCATAAAACCACATCTAAACAGAGGCTAGATGAATTATTTATTACTAAACAGGAACAAAAAGCAAGGAACTAAAATAAAATTGGGTTGCCTCCCAACAAGCGCTATCGTTTAATGCCCCTAGCTAGGCACGATGATTTCAATGATGCTCACATAAAGGATAAGAATTGTAACATAAAGAGAGCATCATGAAGAATATGACTATCACATTTAAGTCTAACATACTTCCTATGCATAGGGATTTTGTGAGCAAACAACTTGTGGGAACAATAATCAACTAGCATAGGAGGGCAAAACAAGCATAACTTCAAAATTTTAAGCACATAGAGAGGAAACTTGATATTATTGCAATTGCTACAAGCATATATTCCTCCCTCATAATAAATTTCAGTAGCATCATGAATGAATTCAACAATATAGCTATCACATAAAGAATTACTTTCATGATGCATAAGCATAGAAAATTTACTACTCTCCACATAAGCAAAATTCATCTCATGAATAATAGTGGGAGCAAACTCAACAAAATAACTATCATGTGATTGAAAATTAAGATCAAGATGACAAGTTTCATGGTTATCATTATTCTTTAAAGCATACGTGTTATCACAATAATCATCATAGATAGAAGTCATGCTTTCATCATAATAAATTTGCTCATCAAAACTTGGGGGACAAAAAATATCATCTTCATCAAACATAGCTTCCCCAAGCTTGTGGCTTTGCATATCATTAGAATCATGGATATTCAAGGAGTTCATGCTAACAACATTGAAATCATGCTCATCATTAAAATATTTAGTGCCAAACATTTTATAGATTTCTTCTTCTAGCACTTGAGCACAATTATCCTTTCCATCATACTCACGAAAGATATTAAAAAGGTGAAGCGTATGAGACAAACTCAATTCCATTTTTTTTGTAATTTTCCTTTATAAACTAAACTAGTGATAAAACAATAAAATAAAAGACTCGATTGCAAGATCTAAAGATATACCTTTAAGCACTAACCTCCTCGGCAACGGCGCCAGAAAAGAGCTTGATGTCTACTACACAACCTTCTTCTTGTAGACGTTGTTGGGCCTCCAAGTGCAGAGGTTTGTAGGACAGTAGCAAATTTCCCTCAAGTGGATGACCTAAGGTTTATCAATCCGTAGGAGGCGTAGGATGAAGATGGTCTCTCTCAAGCAACCCTGCAACCAAATAACAAAGAGTCTCTTGTGTCCCCAACACACCCAATACAATGGTAAATTGTATAGGTGCACTAGTTCAGCGAAGAGATAGTGATACAAGTGGTATATGGATAGTAGATAATGGTTTTTGTAATCTGAAAATATAAAAACAGCAAGGTAACGAATGATAAAGGTGAGCGTAAACGGTATTGCAATGTGTTGAAACAAGGCCTAGGGTTCATACTTTCACTAGTGTAAGTTCCCTCAACAATACTAACATAATTGGATCACATAACTATCCCTCAACATGCAACAAAGAGTCACTCCAAAGTCACTAATAGCGGAGAACGAACGAAGAGATTATGGTAGGGTACGAAACCACCTCAAAGTTATTCTTTCCAATCAATCCGTTGGGCTATTCCTATAAGTGTCACAAACAGCCCTAGAGTTCGTACTAGAATAACACCTTAAGACACACATCAACCAAAACCCTAATGTCACCTAGATACTCCAATGTCACCTCAAGTATCCGTGGGCATGATTATACGATATGCATCACACAATCTCATATTCATCTATTCAACCAACACAAAGGACCTCGAAGAGTGCCCCAAAGTTTCTACTAGAGAATCACGACGAAAACGTGTGCCAACCCCTATGAATAGGTTCCCAATGTCACGAAACCCGCAAGTTGAACACCAAGACATACATCAAGTGGCACGTGGTATCCCATTGTCACCAAAGATATCCACGGCAAGACATACATCAAGTGTTCTCAAATCTTTAAAGACTCAATCCGATAAGATTACTTCAAAGGGGAAACTCAATTCATTACAAGAGAGAAGAGGGGGAGGAGAAACATAAGATCCAACTATAATAACAAAGCTCGCGATACATCAAGATCGTATCATCTCAAGAACACGAGAGAGAGAGAGAGATCAAACACATAGCTAATGGTACATACCCTCAGCCCCGAGGGAGAACTACTCCCTCCTCGTCATGGAGAGCACCGGGATGATGAAGATGGCCACCGAAGAAGGATTACCCCCTCCGGCAGGGTGCCGGAACGGGTCTAGATTGGTTTTCGGAGGGTACGGAGGCTTCTGGCGGCGGAACTCCCGATCTATTGTCCGTTCTGGAAGTTTTAGGGTATATGGAGTTATATAGGCAGAAGAAGCACGTCAGGGGAGCCACGGGGGCCCCACGAGGCAGGGGGGCGTGTGACACCCCAAAAAAATTTTGGCCTTGTTTTATTAAATTAATTTTTTTGCCAGGAATTAATACTTTGATTTTTTGGACTCCCTTTTGATTTTTTTAAACATTCCCTTTCTTATTATCATAGAGTTGTTCCCTAAAGTGAAAACCTTTCAAATATGTTATTGGACTTGTTTAACCTCTCAAGAAAAACTTTTCTTTTATCAGTATAACTAATTACATAATTAATTTGCTTGATCTTTATTTTCTTGAAAAATGGTTTTTCAAGGTTACATGGCCATATTTGAATTACAACCATTTGATAAATTCACTTAAAATTCCAACCAAAATTTGGAGTTGTCATGTGATATTTTTAAATCACTTTTATACAAAAATATCTTTTATTCATGAGATATTTTGAGCTCTGCATCAATTTTTCTTCTCTGGTCCAGAGTGCAATTTTGCACTACAACCCATTTAAATATTTCTTTCTGGCCTCCACCAAAATTATGGGATGTTGGTAGTAGCATATGATTCAACTTTATGCAAAAACCCAGTGATGTTATTTGAAAAATTTGAGTGAATCAACCTCATTTTCATTCTGGTCCAGCCTTGTGATTTCTACTACAACCCTATTTATTTTTGCTCCAGTGACCTTGTGCCTTCTCCTACTTGTAGTCAACCCTACAAGACCCCTAAGTCCAGGAGCATGCACCCATTTGAATATTTTTGGTTCATGAAATAATGCCATTTATCTCCTGTCCAGAATTGCAGTTTTGCAAAACTTGCACTAGCAAGTTTGTGCTTTTCACAAACTAACCTCACCACCCTCTTATTCATCTAAAGAGACCCCACTCTAGAAGTTTTGGCCACTCCAAGAAATGCCTAGGTGCCTGTGGCATTTTGTCAAACACCTAGAGTGCATGAACAGCTTTGACAGGAATTTTGTCATTTGCACTGTGAACTTGCACCTCTGATCAAACTAACCTGTCCACTAAGCCTCTAGATGACTTTAACCTAGGTCTGTTAAACCCCAACCTCACCCGAGACCTCTAGCATGCCCTGGCATTTTGTCGAGCACGTTCCGTGCGTGCTCTAGGCGTGAGCAGAGCACGCGTTTTGCACGTGCCGCGCCCGAGCCGCCGCGTCGTGCCCCTGGGTTTGGCCCGATCTGCAGAGCCGCGCCATGCGCTCCCCTTCTCACCGCAACGCGCCAAGAGCCCCTCGCCACGGCTCCGGCAAGCCAGGAGCTAGCCGCCACGGCCGCCGACAGCCCCTGCTCAGTTCAACGCCGCCCAAACCTCTCCCGCTCGCCACCTGGCCCCTGGAACAGCGCGATCTCATCCACAAGCCTGTCCACTAGCGCTCGTCGTCGCCACGACGCCCTAGCTACAGAATGGCGGTCGCCAGCGACCTTATCCATGGCCACCGTCGGAACCGACCCCGATCGCCTATTTAAGGAGCCCCGAGCTCGTCTCCGCACGCAGGCAGTCCCAAGCCATCTCCCTAGGACCCCCATTGGCAGCCAATCGACCCGGGGAGGTCTCCTTCCCCATCTCCGGCAACCGCAGCCGCCGCCACTGCCCCGGCCATTCCGGCGCTACCAGAGCCTTTCCCCCTCTGTTCTCTTCACCCGGAGCTTTCTCTTCCTCCCGTGAACCCACCCCCTACTCGATTTTGATGGGAACCACCGTAGCCCCAAACTCACTTCGCCCGACGGCCACCGTCCGCTGCGGAGCTCGCCGCCGGCAGCTCCGTCCATCCCAGAGACCAAAGTGACCACCGGAGTGACTGCCTCGGCCCCCTGAGCCCGCGGGTGACCTCTGCTTCTCGAACGGCGCCGCCGTTCACCGGCGAGCGTCGCCGGAGTTCCGCCCCCTCTCGGGCAGAGGAAGAGGAGGGAAGGTGGACTAGTCAAACCTGACCAGTGGGCTAGGCGGGCCCACCGTCAGTGACACATGCTCGGTCCACGCTGGATAAGTGGAGGCGCGTTTCCAGAATATGCCTTCGACGTGTACGTATATTCGAAACGTTTTTCTTTTTCTGTTTTAATTTTAAATAACAGATTTTGACCAAAACTTTGACTGAGCTTAACTTTTTAAATACAACTCCAAATGAGTTGATTCTTTTTCCTACATCCCTCAAATTCTGTCTAGTTTATTTTGAGATTTATTTGAAAATTTTCCAAACAGCTTTTTTTGTACTGTTTTTGAAATATGTGTTATTTGCATATTTTTGAGAATAGGATTTTGGAAGAGAAGAAAGCTTTCAAAAGATTTGGAGTGCACCCTGCCCTTCCACACCATGAAGGCAAGAATTCTGAACCCCGGCATAATATTTTTGGTGTGTTAGTTGACTCGTTTATAACACCATCTCATTTAGGAGAACTCGATATTTTATGTGGCGATGTGATCATTTGCATGAAGGCATATTAGTGATTTCCTTGCTGTTGGAAATGAATATACTTGTGATGGTAATCATCCTCATGTGCCTTGCATGCATGCCGGAAAGGAATCCGGGAAAGCCTCTGCCTTGGGTAGGAGTGAGCTTGTCGCCGGTCCCCGTCGGGACGGTTATGTCCAGTATGGCATAGTAAGGTATAATGGGTGGTGATTTCGTCGGTTGAAATATATTTGATATACAAGTCATGCAGGGAACTTATAAGCCTCCAGAGTCGGCCGTAGATCGAGTCTTGTTCCAGTAACCCCCATATTTGCCTCATACTACCACTCATCCCTGTCGCAGGTAGGGTACGGTTCAGTAAGTCGTCATCCCCTTTTCCAGCACACACCGTACAGAGAGGCCATGGTGGAAGATGCCGGTTGTAGCCGGTAGGCATGCCACCTGGTCAGGGGGCATGGGTGTTTCCGGTTGGGACCGAGAGGGGAGGCCACCCCTTAGAGCACGCGATGTAAATTTGATCCCATGCTACGTGAGGTTGTAGCCTCCCCACTTAGAGTTTTGCTTAACAAGTGTCGTGGGTGATTCCAGACACCGATGAGTTAAGCTGGTGTGTGCAAGTTAGGCGTGTTTTCAACTAAAAGGCCATAGATGGAATTAGTCCCGATGGACTAAAGGAATCCGTTACTCGTGGGTAAAGAGTACACCCTCTGCAGAGATTAAACCTATTCGAATAGCTGTGTCCATGGTTAAGGATTACAGTCTGGGATGGGTCAAGGGTTGGTCTTAGTGTCGGTCTTCTGAGGAGAAAATTGATAAAACCAGAACTTGGATTGTGACTTGTGAAGATTATGGTTATTATTATTTTGGACTAACCCATTATATCATTGAGTATCCCTGGGACGGTTCTACCTCCTGGATATTCATTGTGATTATTTGTTTTATAAGCCCTTTATGTGGTGTCGCTGAGACGCCCGACTGTGGCATTGTTTGTTATTTATTTATTTTATAAGCCCTTTATGTGGTGTCGCTGAGACGCCCGACTGTGGCATTGCTTGTTATTTATTTATTTTATAAGCCCTTTATGTGGTGTCGCTGAGAAGCCCGACTGTGGCATTGCTTGTTATTTATTTATTTTATAAGCCCTTTATGTGGTGTCGCTGAGACGCCCGACTGTGGCATTGCTTGTTATTTATTTATTTTATAAGCCCTTTATGTGGTGTCGCTGAGACGCCCGACTGTGGCATTGCTTGTTATTTATTTACTTTATAAGCCCTTTAGGTGGTGTCGTTCAGACGCCCGACTGTGGCATTTTATTCCCCACTCCATTATTGCTTATTCATGTTGCATATAAACAACCTACTTGCATGCATAAAAGATGTTTTATTTATGACTGACGATGTGATCATAGAATTTTTCAGTGCATGATTATCAATTATATTATCCCAGTGTTCATAATGTTTGCGAGTGCATTCAAAGTACTCACTGGCTTGTCCCTGGCTATTGTCGTGGCCAGATTTCTGCTTGGAGAGGAGCGTTGCGGTGACAGCCCCGGAAACTAAGCAACGGTGATAGCAGCCTCGCGAAGATAGGAGTTGACCTGGTCAGCTGTTCCTGTGGGAAATGGAGTCCCATAGACACTGACGACTCACAAACCGCTTCCGCCATCGACCACTAGAAACCCAATTGTTGTACTCACAGGCCAGAATGGTCTTGTACTACATATTTTGTATTTTTGCTTGGAATTTCTGTATCAAGTTGGTGCCTCATCAGCTAACAGTAATCCTGGGGCTGGTGAGCACGACGGCCATTTTCTGGAAATCAATGTCTGGAAAAATCGGGTCGTGACAGACTTGGTATCAGAGCCAGGCTGACCATTGGCTAATCCTATCTTAGCCGGGTCTATAAACTTAGGCAAACCAACCCACCAAACCATAACCAAACCCCAGCCAAGCTTCTCGTGCAAGATAGCCACACGGTGACCCAACACCTTTTGGCAGTCGGTGCCCAACCCATCAACCTAACCTGTCGCTCATGCGCCAGTGACCGAATCCTAAATAGTCCTTTCTCGCAAACGTGCGAAGGAAGACTCCATCCCCTTTTCCTATAAAAAGGGGCACGCTAGCCCCAACACAGCACAGCACAGCCTCTACCCCAAACCAAGCTACAATGCCTGGCCCTGTCGTGCACAATGAGACCACGGCAACCAACCTTGGAGGCTTTGTGACCATACTCGCAAACCTCACCCGTCGTGCCTATGCGTTAGAAGAGCCCCCAGAATATGTTGTGTACCAAGGACCCATGAGCGGTGAGAACCGTCAATTCTAGGCCACTGTACACATCTACGGTAGGGGTCTAGCACCCGAACGCCCCTACAGGTTCACCGGAAGAACGACTTCCTTTGAGCCACAAGCCATCCAACTAGCTGCTCGAGAAGCTATAGTTCATCTCCGGCACTTGTCGCCCAGAGTTAACTGTCGCTCGTTCCACTACTACCCCAGACGTGAAGGGTATGGTAGACCACCCCAAGTTGCCAACGGAGATCACGAGACAGATCCTGCATTGTTGCACCTAGTGCGCTATGTAAGTGCACTAGAGGAACTGTGCGATCAAATCACTATTGATCTAATCGCAGCTCGTGGAGAGCTGGTTCGTCGAGCCCCGACGAGAGAAGAGAACGAGCCCAACGCCGACAACCTAGTCGTGCTGTTTGGACACCCGATCGAGTCCCTGAGGCCTGCCCCAGCCATCGGCCAAGGTGCTGCGATAACCCCAGAAGTGCTTCGTCGCATATTGGGAGCACACTCCAACGGGGTTGTGGCCAACAATCCCCGAGATGGTCCTCATCGCTACCCCGAGCCTGCAGCCCCTCAACCCACTCCAGCTAATTCCGACGGTGAGACCCGTGGAGAAGCCTCGACATCCACAAGGCATGCCCGCTTGGATGTAAACGAGGTAGACTAAGTCACCTGAGTCGTATCGAGTCCCTGTGTACCCTCGCTTTGTAATCGTGTGGCCTTGTAATTAAATGCCGCCTGTTGTCGTGCCTCTGTTTTAATAGTAGCCTTGCCTGGATACGCCAGTATGCAGTGTAAGATTTCTATCCCAGACACAGTTACCAAAAATCTCCCCGACAACCCCCACAGTAACATATCACTATAGTGAAATGTGTGAATCTGTGGCTTGACCCCGACCCTTGGAACAGAGCTGAAAATTTTCTTTACCATTCACCACGGTAAAAATGACCCAGCTCCGGTGCTATAAAAAGGCCACCGCGTGACCTTGCCAAGCACCTCTCACCTTGTGCACCACCCTCACAACCATTTCTTGCCATGCCGATCCCCAGCATTTATCTGAGAACCCCAGATGCAACCCCGGGTAGTTTTGTCAAGATATTGTAGGATTTTACCTGCAGTACCATGGGCGCTACCCAGCCACCCCAGTACGAGCTGTTCAAATCGAGAATTACCCCTTCCACCTCGAGATATTGGGCAGCAGTACACATCCCTCCCGTAAACTCAAACCAAGACCCAACGGAGGTCTCCTTCGTGGGGAAATCTATGCCAACCCCACATATGGCCATAGAAGCTATTGCATACGAAGCGCTTGCTCGCCTTCGATTCGCGGTACCCTATGCCAGCGAACGAGGGTATTATTACTTCCCGAGCCGTGCAGCACCCGGAGGAGTGACATCTTTTCCCGGTGGACGAATTGAGAGAGACCCAGTCCTGGCCAACCTTGTCCAGTACGTCATCGCTCAAGAGCGTTTAACCCAACGTGTGATGGGTTATCTCCAGAGCCTCGCAGATTTAAATCCTTAGATCGCCATCGGCAGAGCACTAAGGCCCGACCAGGAGAGACACGTGCATCGACTGGTCAATCCACTTCCCCCGATAGAAGAGGAGTGTATCCCAGTACCAGAGACGTTTTCTAGGGACCCCGTCCAGTTACCATTTCCATTTTAGACGTCGCTGCGGTGTTCATTATTGCAACATTTATTTATGTGTGTGACTTATGTGTGATACCCTGAGTTTGTACGACGAGTCAATTATTTGGCTTCTACTAATGTGTGTAGTTTTTGTTGTGGTTTATGCTCCTTTAAATTAACTGTTTTTCCCTCGCAAAATCCTGGAGTGAGATTTCTTTTCCCTGAGTTGCTACATCTGCACCTTCTCACGTCGTGGATTAATTAATTTCACACAGCACCACGGCAGCAGACTCACAACCATAATCATTTGAACACATACACTGTTTGCAAAACTTTGCAACGGTGTTACATCCAGCTAATCACCCCCTAACAACAGTTAGCACCCGACACACCCCATATACTCCTCGTGATCACCACCACCGCGGAGAGCCAACACCCGAGTAGCAGCGTCGCGACGATCGTCGAGGATCATCGCGCACAGGAGCACGGAGAGCCCCAGCAGTGTCGCCAGCCCTCCGCATATCAGGATCGCAAACCAGTCCGGCATCGCCTCCGCCATAAGAGCCTAACCCGAGCTTTTGTAAGCAGTAATGGAGGAAGAAGGAGGAGGAGAAGTGAGGCCAGGTGTGAGGAAGAAGGGAGGGGCACCCCGGCTGTTTTATAGCTCGAGCTCGGTGTACGGTGGGCGAAGTCCACCAACGCCGCTCGTGGCCGATCGCCGGTGTTCGGAGACGAATCCGCGAGCAGTGCCGACAGCGCGCTGGCCCGCGAGGTGAGTGCATGCTGCACCGGCAGCTAGCACGCCGCGCACTACCGCGGTACGGCCTAGATGCCCTACGCGCTAGGCGTCGCCGGTGGAGAAAGCGCGGGAAAGTGCGCGGGAGAGAGGAAGAATAGAGAACCAGAGGGAGAAGAAGAGGCTGACAGTGGGCCCCGGGTCCACCTGTCGGCCAGAGAGAGCACTGTGCTCTCGGGTACGACCAGCGTATATTTAAATTTAGAAGTTATTCTAAATTTATATCCAGCGTAGAAATCTCACATTTTTGTCCCGAACCGTAGATTTTTCCACGCAGCACCAGTATTCACACTGTGGTTTTTCACCACTTATTGCCCTCTCACTGTAGCCACATTTTTATTGTGTATAGTTTTTCTTAAAACAACTTTGAACAAATCTCGAGGACGAGATTTTTCTTAAAGGTGGTGGTGTTGTGACACCCCAAAATTTTTTTTGGCCTTGTTTTATTAAATTAAATTTTTTGCCAGGAATTAAAACTTTGATTTTTTGGACTCCCTTTTGATTTTTTTAAACATTCCCTTTCTTATTATCATAGAGTTGTTCCCTAAAGTGAAAACCTTTCAAATATGTTATTGGACTTGTTTAACCTCTCAAGAAAAACTTTTCTTTTATCAGTATAACTAATTACATAATTAATTTGCTTGATCTTTATTTTCTTGAAAAATGGTTTTTCAAGGTTACATGGCCATATTTGAACTACAACCATTTGATAAATTCACTTAAAATTCCAACCAAAATTTGGAGTTGTCATGTGATATTTTTAAATCACTTTTATACAAAAATATCTTTTATTCATGAGATATTTTGAGCTCTGCATCAATTTTTCTTCTCTGGTCCAGAGTGCAATTTTGCACTACAAACCATTTAAATATTTCTTTCTGGCCTCCACCAAAATTATGGGATGTTGGTAGTAGCATATGATTCAACTTTATGCAAAAACCCAGTGATGTTATTTGAAAAATTTGAGTGAATCAACCTCATTTTCATTCTGGTCCAGCCTTGTGATTTCTACTACAACCCTATTTATTTTTGCTCCAGTGACCTTGTGCCTTCTCCTACTTGTAGTCAACCCTACAAGACCCCTAAGTCCAGGAGCATGCACCCATTTGAATATTTTTGGTTCATGAAATAATGCCATTTATCTCCTGTCCAGAATTGCACTTTTGCAAAACTTGCACTAGCAAGTTTGTGCTTTTCACAAACTAACCTCACCACCCTCTTATTCATCTAAAGAGACCCCACTCTGGAAGTTTTGGCCACTCCAAGAAATGCCTAGGTGCCTGTGGCATTTTGTCAAACACCTAGAGTGCATGAACAGCTTTGACATGAATTTTGTCATTTGCACTGTGAACTTGCACCTCTGATCAAACTAACCTGTCCACTAAGCCTCTAGATGACTTTAACCTAGGTCTGTTAAACCCCAACCTCACCCGATACCTCTAGCATGCCATGGCATTTTGTCGAGCACGTTCCGTGCGTGCTCTAGGCGTGAGCAGAGCACGCGTTTTGCACGTGCCGCGCCCGAGCCGCCGCGTCGCGCCCCTGGGTTTGTCCCGATCTGCAGAGCCGCGCCACGCGCTCCCCTTCTCACCGCAACGCGACAAGAGCCCCTCGCCACGGCTCTGGCAAGCCAGGAGATAGCCGCCACGGCCGCCGACAGCCCCTGCTCAGTTCAACGCCGCCCAAGCCTCTCCCGCTCGCCACCTGGCCCCTGGAATAGCGCGAGCTCATCCACAAGTGTGTCCACTAGCGCTCGTCACCGCCACGACGCCCTAGCTACAGAATGGCGGTCGCCGGCGACCTTATCCGCGGCCACCGTCGGAACCGACCCCGATCGCCTATTTAAGGAGCCCCGAGCTCGTCTCCGCACGCAGGCAGTCCCAAGCCATCTCCCTAGGACCCCCATTGGCAGCCAATCGACCCGGGGAGGTCTCCTTCCCCATCTCCGGCAACCGCAGCCGCCGCCACTGCCCCGGCCATTCTGGCGCTACCAGAGCCTTTCCCCCTCTGTTCTCTTCACCTGGAGCTCTCTCTTCCTCCCGTGAACCCATCCCCCTACTCGATTTTGATCGGGAACCACCGTAGCCCCAAACTCACTTCGCCCGACGGCCACCGTCCGCTGCGGAGCTCGCCGCCGGCAGCTCCGTCCACCCCAGAGACCAAAGTGACCACCGGAGTGACCGCCTCAGACCCCTGAGCCCGCGGGTGACCTCTGCTTCTCGAACGGCGCCGCTGTTCGCCGGCGAGCGTCGCCGGAGTTCCGCCCCTTCTCGGGCAGTGGAAGAGGTGGGAAGGTGGACTAGTCAAACCTGACCAGTGGGCCAGGCGGGCCCACTGTCAGTGACACATGCTCGGTCCATGCTGGATAAGTGGAGGCGCGTTTCCAGAATACGCCTTCGACGTGTACGTATATTAGAAACATTTTTCTTTTTCTGTTTTAATTTTAAATAACAGATTTTGACCAAAACTTTGACTGAGCCTAACTTTTTAAATACAACTCCAAATGAGTTGATTCTTTTTCCTACATCCCTCAAATTATGTCTAGTTTATTTTGAGATTTATTTGAAAATTTTCCAAACAACTTTTTTTGTACTGTTTTTGAAATATGTGTTACTTGCATATTTTTGAAAATAGGATTTTGGAAGAGAAGAAAGCTTTCAAAAGATTTGGAGTGCACCCTACCCTTCCACACCATGAAGGCAAGCATTCTGAACCCCGGCATAATATTTTTGGTGTGTTAGTTGACTCGTTTATAACACCATCTCATTTCGGAGAACTCGTTATTTTATGTGGCGATGTGATCATTTGCATGAAGGCATATTAGTGATTTTCTTGCTGTTGGAAATGAATATACTTGTGATGGTAATCATCCTCATGTGCCTTGCATGCATGCCGGAAAGGAATCCAGGAAAGCCTCTGCCTTGGGTAGGAGTGAGCTTGTCGCCGGTCCCCGTCGGGACGGTTATGTCCGGTATGGCATAGTAAGGTATAATGGGTGGTGATTTCGTTGGTTGAAATATATTTGATATACATGTCATGCAGGGAACTTATAAGCCTCCAGAGTCGGCCGTAGATCGAGTCTTGTTCCAGTAACCCCCATATTTGCCTCGTACTACCACTCGTCCCTGCCGCAGGTAGGGTACGGTTCAGTAAGTCGTCAACCCCTTTTCCAGCACACACCGTACAGAGAGGCCATGGTGGAAGATGTCGGTTGTAGCCGGTAGGCATGCCACCTGGTCAGGGGGCATGGGTGTTTCCGGTTGGGACCAAGAGGGAAGGCCACCCCTTAGAGCGCGCGATATAGATTTGATCCCATGCTACGCGAGGTTGTAGCTTCCCCACTTAGAGTTTTGCTTAACAAGTGTCGTGGGTGATTCCAGACACCGATGAGTTAAGCTGGTGTGTGCAAGTTAGGCATGTTTTCAACTAAAAGGCCATAGACGGAATTAGTCCCGATGGACTAAAGGAATCCGTTACTCATGGGTAAAGAGTACACCCTCTGCAGAGATTAAACCTATTCGAATAGCCGTGTCCATGGTTAAGGATTACAGTCTGGGATGGGTCAAGGGTTGGTCTTAGTGTCGGTCTTCGGAGGAGAAAATTGATAAAACCAGAACTTGGATTGTGACTTGTGAAGATTATGGTTATTATTATTTTGGACTAACCCATTATATCATTGAGTATCCCTGGGACGGTTCTACCTCCTGGATATTCATTGTGATTATTTGTTTTATAAGCCCTTTATGTGGTGTCGCTGAGACGCCCGACTGTGGCATTGTTTGTTATTTATTTATTTTATAAGCCCTTTATGTGGTGTCGCTGAGACGCCCGACTATGGCATTGCTTGTTATTTATTTATTTATTTTATAAGCCCTTTATGTGGTGTCGCTGAGACGCCCGACTGTGGCATTGCTTGTTATTTATTTATTTTATAAGCCCTTTAGGTGGTGTCGTTCAGACGCCCGACTGTGGCATTGCTTGTTATTTATTTATTTTATAAGCCCTTTATGTGGTGTCGCTGAGACGCCCGACTGTGGCATTGCTTGTTATTTATTTATTTTATAAGCCCTTTATGTGGTGTCGCTGAGACACCCGACTGTGGCATTGCTTGTTATTTATTTACTTTATAAGCCCTTTAGGTGGTGTCGTTCAGACGCCCGACTGTGGCATTTTATTCCCCACTCCATTATTGC
This sequence comes from Triticum urartu, assembly GCF_056163025.1. Classification (NCBI taxonomy): domain Eukaryota; kingdom Viridiplantae; phylum Streptophyta; class Magnoliopsida; order Poales; family Poaceae; genus Triticum; species Triticum urartu. Next base: position 154,921,905 of record NC_141873.1, on the reverse strand, counting down.
TTATTCATGTTGCATATAAACAACCTACTTGCATGCATAAAAGATGTTTTATTTATGACTAACGATGTGATCATAGAATTTTTCAGTGCATGATTATCAATTATATTATCCCGGTGTTCATAATGTTTGCGAGTACATTCAAAGTACTCACTGGCTTGTCCCTGGCTATTGTCTTGGCCAGATTTCTGCTTGGAGAGGAGCGTTGCGGTGACAGCCCCGGAAACTAAGCAACGGTGATAGCAGCCTCGCGAAGATAGGAGTTGACCTGGTCAGCTGTTCCTGTGGGAAATGGAGTCCCATAGACACTGATGACTCACAAACCGCTTCCGCCATCGACCACTAGAAACCCAATTGTTGTACTCACAGGCCAGAATGGTCTTGTACTACATATTTTGTATTTTTGCTTGGAATTTCTGCATCAAGTTGGTGCCTCATCAGCTAACAGTAATCCTGGGGTTGGTGAGCACGACGGTCATTTTCTGGAAATCAATGTCTGGAAAAATCGGGTCGTGACAGGGCGTGCCCTAGGGTGGTGGGCGCGCCCCCCACCCCCGTGGGCAGCTCCCGTATCTTCTGACGTGGGGTCCAATTCCATCAGGTGTGTTTCCTTCCAAAAATAACTTCTCCTGTTGATTTCATTCCGTTTTGACTCTGTCTGATATTCCTTTTCTTCAAAACACTGAAATAGGCATAAAACAACAAATCTGGGCTGGGCCTCCGGTTAATAGGTTAGTCCCAAAAATAATATAAAAGTGGATAATAAAGCCCAATATTGCCCAAAACAGTAGATAATATAGCATGGAGCAATCAAAAATTATAGATACGTTGGAGACGTATCACTCCGCCGGCAGCACTCATAGCTCGTGGAGGCAGAGCAGGTGATATTTGCCGGTGTGGAGGGCGGCGAGGTTATCGCGCTCTCCTCCAATGATGAGGTCGAAGGCGGCGAGGATGGCGGTGTGGAGGGAGGCGAGGTTATCATGCTCTCTTCCGATGACGAGGTCGAAGGCGGCCGCTACAGCGGCGCGGAGGGAGTCGAGGTGGGCCCTGAGGACGTGGAGATCGACATCGACGATTGCAGGAGTGCCTTCCCCAACGACCCCGACGACGGCACCGACCCGAACCTGGCTTGCGGCACACCGTACATGACAAGGAAGGATTGGCTCGACCTCTACTTCGACCGAAAGTAGTTTAGCTTAGTTTAAATTTATGTTTTATGTTCGATTATGCAAAACTATCTATGTTTATGTTTGAAATCATGCTACTTTCGGTTGAACCTGCTTTGAACTTGATCAAATTGAAGTTTACAACCTTAAGTTTAGGGGATCGACTAGAAAAGGGCAAAAATTGAAGTTTATGACTTGTTTATTTCAGTTCTTCACAATGTGATGCTCTATATGTGCAACTATTTGTCGTGCAGTTCAATTTCATCAATAACAGTTTCAACAATACCACTATGAATTACGATATTTGGTTGCGGTTAAGCATATTGCAGTTAACATGCCTTTTCGTTTTTTAACAATAACTAGTGTACTGTAGACCTGCACAATACCAGTTTGAATGACTATTTGCTTGTTTTTAAATGTTATGCCTGATGCAGTTAAGACACCTTTCCACTTCTTGTTTTGTTTAACTAGTGTGCTTAAGCCTGCACACTGAAGCTATTATTTGTAGATTATGTTGTCTACCATGGATATATTTGGTTGATGTTTAGCATGTTGTGCTTAACATGCCTTTATATGTACTCATGCAGGACAATACTGAGAACACTGTTGTTTTCCATCGAGGTTAGTTTCATCGCATTGCTTATATGTACTCACTGTTTAGGATATCCGTAGCTAGTACCATATAGCCTGGGGCTGATAAGGGATTAATCGTCGAATCGGACATTTCACTGAATATATCTGAACCCATTTATCAGTAGGTTAACTAGGGCCATATTTAATATATCTGAGGCTACATAGCAACATGCATTGTACTGAATGACTAAATATGCAATCCCAGGCTACATAGCAACAAGGAAGAGTGTTGCCTTAATGTTCTGATGATGTCTAGATATACCTATAATAAAATCTTATATAATGGGATGGAGGGAGTGTTGTACTACATCATTTTTCAATTGTTGTTTAGCTTCTAATATTAACTTCGTGCTTTTAGGTACATATATCATTGCCAAAGATCCACACTTCGACCCTTTCTGCGTATGGGGCAATGAGATATTCATGAACCAGCATCAAGTGAGGAAACTAATAAATATTGTTATTAAAATGGGTCAAAAGATGTCAATTGAACTATTTGTTTACACTTTATGCAAGACAATAGTGAACTGCAGGATGGTAAGTAAGAACCCTGTAGCCTTCTTTTTACTGCCCGTAATGAGTTGTGTTACATGACAATGCATGAATCTTTTTTTCTTTTGTAATGGATCCTGAAGCAGTTTACTCAAGATTACCTCTTAAACTACTTGATTAGCGGCTGATCATCACAAGGGGTTGGACTAGAGTCCTGCATGCCTTCTACATCCAGGAGAGCACAATAGGGTCATTCCGCTTCACCTTGTTCAGCAACCTGAATGTCAGTCACCTCTTTCTTTACCATTTGTAATACTACAAGTATAGAACCCTGGTTCATCATTCTTTATTTGGTGCTTATGTAATTCTTAAACATATGTACCTGTGAGTCGAATAATGCATTGGTTGTTTGAACCTGATGGATATGAATAAAGCTATATCCTACTTTCAAGATTAAATTAGGTACAATTTTAAATAGCAGCAATTCAATTAGGGCAAAATTACGGTGTGCAGGTCATTACGGCACACACGGTTGGTAAAACACAAACGTTTGCGATATGCACCATAATCTGAGATGGTTCACAGAGAGGAAACATGTGCAAGCATGCACACAGTTGCCGTTTGCAAAGCGCGTGTGATGTTAGACACTATCACATACGGTGCGGGAAAACTAAATGTGTGCGATTGTCTACCTATCGTGCACGGTTTATAATCATGAATTGTTTGTGATGTGCCAGGCATCATAAAACTCCCGTGCCTGGAATCTGCCTGGTTTTAGGTAAAACCACAAAACTCCGACAGCGATGGCAATGCGAACACAAACGAGTAGCAAGGATGAAGCGTTTGGGATATTCGACATATCGGAAATGGTTATATAGGGACAACTGTATGCATCAGGGCTCCCTATCCCCGACGGTTTCTGGGTCATGTGGGAGGGACCCCCTATCGCCGTCACTCACTAGGCGACGGTTCCAAATGCCGTCGCGGAAAGGGGTTAAAAACCGTTTTTATAGCACCGACGCGTACCAGTGCTAACCCTGTCATCCAAACACCTCTTTGGCTATAGTTAGTTCAGGGTTAGTCATGAGTTAGTCTAACCTCTAGCTAAGTTAGAGTATCCAAATAGGAGTAGTATAGGACATGCAAGTTGCTCAAAGCGTATAGTCAAATTCGTACGTGAAAGGATCTTTTTTTAAACGGGACGTGAAAGGATTTTCGAATGATATAATTTTTGAATTATATAAAATCTTATCAATAGTCAAAGGCAACCTCGAAGAATACATTATGCCCTATATAAAATCTTATCAATAGTCAAAACCAAGTGTTAGATCATCTCCAACAGCATGTGTATATTTGGTTGTCTATATATCCATATAGACAATGGTCTATAAAGATTCCTTCGTATACACGTTCAGTTTTGCAGCAGAATGTCTATATTCTTTCTCTTATATTTTAATATTATTTTGTAACTACTAATTCAACTACTATTTTAACAACAATTCAAAGGATTTATAATTGCATTGGTTAATCCTAATGGTTACGTTTTAATACTATCCTATAACTGCCGATCTAACTACCATGCTCAGGAAATTTTCCTCTTTGGTTGGTGTCGAAGTCATATAAACACACGGCATTCATAGCAAAGGAACCAAAAGTCAGTGCATTTTTCCTTTGAATAAGTAATAGTTGCAGGAATCACTACAATAGTGCATTTTTTCCTTTGTAACCCCATCCTCAAATCAAATCATAGTTGTCTCTTCGGAATCGCCCAATTGCCAACCTCATCCCCATATCCACTAACGGAGCAGAGCACCATACCTCCTTCCCACCACATCTTCTTGCTCCCTCCCGCACTGGGCTGCCAGCCGCCTAGCCCAACCATGCCACGATGCGCGACAACCGCAGGATTCAGTACCAGGGTGACCAAGCTGCATGATACAATGGCAGGCAGCGACGCGGTGGTCGGATCCGGCACAAGGTGCAGTGCGGTGGTAGGATCCAGCACCAGGTGATAGGCGACCCTCGCTCTCTCTCTCTGGGAAAAAGGAACCGTGCCTCTGGGCGACGACGACCTCGCGTTGGTGGCGTGTTGCGCTCCTACTCTTCACCGACTCCCGATGGTGGCGCAAGATGTCTCGGCTCGAGCGGTTGGGCTTTGGACGACGCCTCGATGACGTCCAAGTCTGGACGATGTGAAGGAAATTTTAGACAATGTGAACGTATAGATGACATGGTGGACGAGCTGCTGGGACGCATTTTTGGGCCTTGGTTGTCTATATCTACTTTAGACGATGTTATAGACAAGTTGTGGGAGATGCTCTTACTACTACACCAAACAAGTTCAAAACAAGAAACTGGACCCACTCACGGCACGGCACGCCTGTCTCGTTTGGTCCATCGGTCAAAGCGTTTCCTCTTCTTGGCATAATAATAGAGTACAATAATTTTTTTAGAATGCTCTTGGCATGTCGCTAACATGTTATGAGTTAACCGACCTCAATAGACGGCAAAAACGTCAGCCCGCCGCACTTTGAGAGAGACGAGGAGCGAGAAGCAATACAGGCTGGTGGATTACTAGAGCTAGGTGTCGCACGGAGGCCAAGAAATATGGTGATAGCGTGGGTTGGCCATGTATAACTACACTAGGCTGCCGTGTTTTGTACTCTTCTGGTCTACTGTGGAGATGATTGGTTGATTTTATATCGAAGAATATTATAAAATATTATGAGTGCAGACGCTCCACCACGAGGTTCCTTGCTCCTTCTCGGTCGTCGGGAATCTATGTTCTTCCACTCTTTTTTGACATGAGCTTTGGTCATCCTTTTGCCAACACGCGAGACATCTAGCATCAAGGTGCATGTGTCATGCAAGAAAATGGAGATAAGCAGTGTGTAAGTGAGTCGTGCACTACGATGGCACCTAGTACTATGCAATATTTTCCTCCTCGATGGCATGTGAATAGTGCACGTACTCAATGATGGAGCACAGGATGGTAGCCATGGACATGGTCGGTCCTTTTTGGAGAGAGTACTAAATACGTATTAACTTTGATGTGTCCCGTCAACTCGGAGAACGACGAGAAGCGCACATTGAATGACGGAGCACGGGATGGTAGCCATGCACATGGTCAACCCTTTTTGGAGACTAATGCACTACTTTTGATGTGTTTGGTATACTCGCAAACGAGGAGAAGCTTTGCTTACTAGTACTAGTACGATCTCTCCCTCGCTCACGAGTTCGTCGTGGCTCGCAGGATGAGGAGAAGCTTTTGCTTTATGATAGTGCGCTTAATATAGGTGGTGGACGTGTAGTAGTTCATTCGGTGTCAGATTGCCAGAAGTATCTTATATTGTAGTACCATCATCATTGTACAACTTTCGGAAGAGGCTAAGAGCCAATCGCACGGTCACCTACTCACAGTATAACCGGCCGTGTTTGCACGAATTTTCTAACATAGTACAATCTGAGTGGATTGCTCCAGTTGTCATCACACATGAGCCAATCGATTCGCACCCTTCCGTGCTCCTTTTGTCTTGCGTTCCTTCCTCCGTCCAGCACGCTGACAAGTGGGCCCCATGCTCATGTATGCCAATGTGGTAGTCAATTATTTTGCCAGAGTTACCTATCACACCCTTCCGATGTCACGTCAATGTACCCACTAGAAACAAGTTAGACTTGTTCGGTTCAACCGCCTCCCTAGGTGTTTGGAGAGGAATTAGCCAGCGCGAGGAGGTTCTATAGGTGGGCAGGCGGCTAAGAATAGGGGAAAACACGTGAACCAGCTAGACGAGGGAGGGAAGCTTCTACATTCGCACAGGACGTGGCACTATTGGGCGGCAACAGGCAGTCATCTGGGTATGCCATAAAGGATACGAAGAGGCATCCTATATCAGCAAGGACCAACTTCCCTACCGATAGCTCATCTAACAGAACTCCCAAGTTAACTGTGCTGAGGCTGGTGTAGTCATGAGATGGGTGACCGGATGGGAAGTGGACTCGATGTTAACTAGAGGGATGGGTTACTGCAAAGGTTTAGTATAAACCTTTGCAGTGACCCATCTGTCTAGTTAATATCGAGGTCTTTGTTTTGTAATTTTTGACATTTTTTGTTTTTTGAACACATGTTAATCAAAGGTTTTTTTAACATAACACATCCCAAGACATATATGCTTATGTGGCATGGAGTTAATGAGGAGAGAGGTGTTTGTAGTAACATAATATGTTACCGTAACATAACACACCCCAATGCAAAATGAGTCTACAACATAATAAATGAAGGCTTGCATGACACTACATTTATGTTACTACCCACTATGATGATAGTAACATAAACTAGTAACATGCATATGTTACTAGTCTAACTTACTGCCCACTATGACTAAGCATGGTTACTAATATAGCCAACTAATGGGTACAAGGAACCGCCATGTCATCTATAGCCATCATCTATATGCACTCGTACAATAGTGTGGGCTATAAGGTTGGCTATTACATTAGTACTTTTTCCATATTCTCTCTATCTCTTTCTTCACATTTATTGCATTTACCTAGGAATGCGTATATAGCTAGGCTCTTGCATGAGATCCCACTCCCCTTACTTTTTCACATCTCTCTCCTCCACATAGGCAAAAATGCCATGTAAGCGAGCTATAAGCCCACTATTGTACTTGCTCTTAGTAGGTGACCTTGCGCTTGGCTCTTCGCCTCTTCTGGAAGTCGAACAATAATGATGGTACTACAGTAGTACGTCTGGCAATCTGACACCAAATGAACTGCTGCACGTCCACCGCTTGTAAGCAAAAGTTTCTCCTCGTGCTGTGAGCCACCGCGCATGCGTTGGCGAGGGAGAAGGCATAGTAAGCAAGCTTCCCGTTGTTCTGCGAGTTGTCGCGTGTTGGCAAAAGGATGAACAAAGCTCACGTCAAAAAAGAGTGGAAGAACATAGATTCCCGACGACTGAGAAGGATCAAGGAACCTCGTGGTGGGGCGTCTGCAGTCATAATATTTTATATTGTTTAGCGATATAAAATCAACCAATCATCTCCATAGTAGACCGGAAGAGTACGAAACACGACAACCTAGTGTAGTTACATCATACATGGCTAACCCACACTATCACCGTATTTCTTGGCCTCCGTGCGACACCTAGCTCTAGTAATCCACCAGCCCGTATTGCTTCTTGCTCCTCGTCTCTCTCAGAGTGCGGTGGGCTGGCGTTTTTGCCGTCTATTGAGGTCGATTAACTCATCACGTGTTAGCGACTCTTGGGTGGGATAGTTTTTTTGGTGGGTTTGGGGAAACTTGCTCCAATTTAACCCTCATGTTTGGATACTTTAGGGCTATTTGAGCCCTAACTAGTTCAAACTAACTCTAACCCATGGATCCAAACAGGGCCAAAGTTAGTCTCAGAAAACACATTAAGCCCTATATACATGGACAGACGGAGTACATGATACTAGCAAAGGATCACGAGTAGTAGTAGTTCATTAGTTGGTTTCGATTGATTCAGTTGCTGTGCTGCTATTGTCCAATATTCGCGTGTGGTTGTTTCTAGAATAAAAAAAGGAGGTACTCCTACTTATGTTACTCCCACTATGGCTAGCCTAAGGTTAGTAGGTGACCTTGCGCTTGGCTCTTCGCCTCTTCCGGAAGTCGAACAATAATGATGATACTACAGTAGTACTTCTGGCAATCTGACATCAAATGAACTGCTACACGTTCACCGCTTGTAAGCAAAAGTTTCTACTCATGCTACGAGCCACCACGCACGCGTTGGCGAGAGAAGGCGTAGTAAGCAAGCTTCTCATCGTTCTACGAGTTGATGGGACACATCAAAGTTATTTAGTAGGTACTCTCTCCAAAAAAGGCTGACCATGTCATGGATACCATCCCGTGCTCCATTGTTGAGTACGTGCACTATTCACGTGCCATCGAGGAGAAAAAAATATTGCGTAGTAGGTGCCATCAAAGTGCACGACTCACTTACGCACTGCTTATCTGATTATCTCCATTTTCTTGCATGACATGTGCACCTTGATGCTAGATGTCTCGCGTGTTGGTAAAAGGATGAACAAAGCTCACATCAAAAAGAGAGTGGAAGAATATATATTCCTGACGACTGAGAAGGAGCAAGGAACCTCACGGTGGAGCGTGTGCAAGGAACCTTGCACGTTTTCCCTATTTTTTGCCACCTGCCCACCTATAGAACCGCCTCGCGCTGGCAAAATCCTCTCCAAACACCTAGGGAGGCGGTTGAACCAAACAAGTCTATCTTCATAGGAACTTAAAACGCAGGACTAGGAAAATGAGATAAATACACCGACGGTAATTGAAGTTGAGGCCGAAGCACACTACGGTCATCGGACTTCAGAATACGCTCAATACGGTCACTGAATACGAGTTGTGATGATTGTACAGTCATTGGTTCATCGTATAGCTCGGTATCCTATCTGTATGGCACTTGTTGACTAGTCAAACAGTCTATGTGGCGCCTAGTATAGCATGTCCTCTCTCTCTGCCTTGTGGTTCCACATGTCAGTTAGCGGAATAAACAAATAAAAGAACATGAACTATTTGCTAACCACTAGAGACAACACATCAAGATGCTAAGTTGAAGATGTTTTATATTTTATATTGATAACCACACAAGCAGCCACGCATGTACAGGACGCATGCGGCCACACATGAACACACGCCAATGCACTAACTCATGCACATACGTGCACAACATAGAGCACACAATGCACATACACAACACATGCATGCGCACGCACTCGGCCGCTGAATGCACGTGAATAACACATGCATGCACACACACTCGGCTGCATGGAGGCGTGCGCCATCTACGGCGACGTCCGATTCATTGTGCTATGGTGAATCTCTCACACAACGGCGCCTACGCATCTCTTGCAGCACCACTTTGTCGTCGTTTCTCAACGACTAGCCGGAGATGAAGGAGACTGCAACCTCAGCCTTAGAGCTAGCACCAATGGAAAAGCATGCACGCTGCATGCACATGAGCACGTACGGAGTGCCCATGACATAGTGTGTCCCCAGTCGCCTCTACTCCTTCTGTGCACGTTGTCTGTGAAGGCGGCTGCATGCCTGATGATGATGTGGGTGAGATCTTCTAGGACTCACATGATGACGGTACGGACTAGACGGCCGATGGCAGGAGGTACAAGATGCAGAGCAGGAGCTAGGGCCGTGGACCCATGGTGGCAAGGCGATGTGGTTCTCTGGGGGGCTGATCTGGCAAGGTGATTGTTAGAAGGTAGAGAGGGATTTGGTGGAATAGTTGATTGTACTGCTTGAGCATCGTGGCCATATATATAGGAGTACATGGTCATCTTGGAGTACACGGCAAGTCAAAATATTTCCTAGTCTATCCTATATTTCTAATCTAACAATGATACTCAACAGTGATCAAGAGTGGTTCACGCACGAGTAGGACTCCATGCAGGAGCGCATTGACGCCAAGCATGTCATGCAGGAGCACGTGGGCCGCAGCAGATAGCGAGCACAATAAAAACATGAGCATGTCAAGGGCGATGAAGGGGTTGGCCGGTGCTCCAATGTTCATATGTCCTTGTGTGTGCGTGTGCATTCCACCAGTGCTCTAAGGTCGAAGCCGTCGCCGCCTTGCCTTCGTCTCCATTTGGTCGTCGAGCAACGACGACAAAAAGGTGCTGCAAGAGATGTGATGCGTCCATTTTGCATCATGCTTTTATATCAATATTTATTGCATTATGGGATGTTATTACACATTATGTCACAATACTTATGCCTATTCTCTCTTATTTTACAAGGTTTACATAAAGAGGGAGAATGCCGGCAGCTGGGATTCTGGGCTGGAAAAGGAGCAAATATTAGAGACCTATTCTACACAGCTCCAAAAGTCCTGAAACTTCACGGAAGATGTTTTCCAAATATATAAAAAATACTAAGAGCAAGAACTTCACCAGGGGGGCACACCCTGCCCATGAGGGTGGGGGGAGCGCCCTACCCCCTGGGCATGCCCCCCTACCTCGTGGGCCCCCTGGTGGCCCTCCGGTGGCCATCTTCTGCTATATGGAGTCTTTCGATGGGAAAAAAATCATAAGCCATCTTCTCAGACGAAACTCCGCCGCCACGAGGCAGAACCTTGGCAGAACCAATCTAGGGCTCTAGCGGAGCTATTCTGCCGGGGAAACTTCCCTCCCGGAGGGGGAAATCATCACCATCGTCATCACCAACGCTCCTCTCATCGGGAGAGGGCAATCTCCATCAACATCTTCATCAGCACCGTCTCATCTCAAAACCCTAGTTCATGTCTTGTATCCAATTCTTGTCTCCAAGTACGGGATTGGTGCTAGTAGGTTGCTAGTAGTGTTAATTACTCCTTGTAGTTGATGCTAGTTGGTTTAATTGGTGGAAGATCATATGTTCAGATCCTATATGCATATTAATACCCCTCTGATTATGAACATGTTTATGTTTTGTGAGTAGTTACTTTTGTTCCCGAGGACATGGGAGAAGTCTTGCTATTAGTAGTCATGTGAATTTGGTATTCGTTCGATATTTTGATGAGATGTATGTTGTCTCTCCTCTAGTGGTGTTATGTGAACGTCGACTACATAACACTTCACCATTATTTTGGCCTAGAGGAAGGCATTGGGAAGTAATAAGTAGATGATGGGTTGCTAGAGTGACAGAAGCTTAAACCCTAGTTTATGCATTGCTTTGTAAGGGGCTGATTTGGATCCATATGTTTCATGCTATGGTTAGGTTTACCTTAATACTTTTGTTGTAGTTGCGGATGCTTGCAATAGAGGTTAATCATAAGTGGGATGCTTCTCCAAGTAAGGGCAGCACCCAAGCACCGGTCCACACACATACCAAATTATCAAAGTACCGAACGCGAATCATATGAACGTGATGAAAACTAGCTTGACGATATTCCCATGTGTCCTCGGGAGCGCTTTACATCATATAAGAGTTTGTCCAGGCTTGTCCTTTGCTACAAAAGGATTGGGCCACTTTGCTGCACTTTATTTACCTTTGTTACTTGTTGCCCGTTACAAATTATCCCATCACAAAACTATCTGTTACCACTTATTTCAGTACTTGCAGAGAATACCTTGCTGGAAACCGCTTATCATTTCCTTCTACTCCTTGTTGGGTTCGACACTCTTACTTATCGAAAGGACTACGATAGATCCCCTATACTTGTGGGTCATCAAGACTCTTTTCTGGCGCCGTTGTCGGGGAGTGAAGCGCCTTTGGTGGGTGGAATTTGGTAAGGAAAAATTTATATAGTGTGCTGAAATTTACTGTCACTTGTCACCATGGAAAGTAATCCTCTGAGGGGCTTGTTCGGGGTATCTTCACCCCGACCAGTAGAGCAAAGAGTTGCTCCTCAACCCACTGAACCTATTGAAAATGAAAATGAAAATGCTTGCTTTGAAGTTCCTGCGGGTATGATAGAAAAACTGCTAGCTAATCCTTTTTTAGGAGATGGAACAAAACATCCTGATGAACATCTAATATATGTGGATGAAGTTTGTGGATTATTTAAGCTTGCGGGTGTACCCGGAGATGTTGTTAAGAAGAAGGTCTTCCCTTTATCTTTGAGGGGAGATGCATCGACATGGTATAGGCTATGTGATGATATGGGGTCTTGGAATTACAAACGATTGAAATTGGAATTTCATGAGAAGTTTTATCCTATGCATCTTGTTCATCATGATCACAATTATATATATATATATATATATAATTTTTGGCCTCGCGAAGGAGAAAGCATTGCTCAAGCTTGGGGGAGGCTTAAATCAATATTATATTCATGCCCCAATCATGATCTCTCAAGAGAAATGATTATTCAAAAATTTTATGCTCGGCTTTCTGGTAACAATCGCACCATGCTTGATACTTCTTGTGCTGGCTCTTTTATGATGAAGACTATTGAATTCGAATGGGATTTATTGGAAAGAATTAAATGCAACTCTGAAGATTGGGACCTCGACAATGGTAAGGAGTCAGGTATGACACCTAGTTTTGACTGTGTTAAATCTTTTATGGATACCGATATTTTTCGTAAATTTAGCACTAAATATGGACTTGACTCTGAGATAGTAGCTTTTTCCTGTGAATCTTTTGCTGCCTATGTTGATCTCCCCAAGGAGAAGTGGTTTAAATATCATCCTCCCATAGAAGTAAAAGTAGCTGCACTTATTAAAGTTGAAGAAAAGACTATCACTTATAATGATCCTATTGTTCCTACTTCTTATGTCGAGAAACCACCTTTCCCAGTAGGATAAAGGATCATGCTAAAGCTTCAACTGTGGTTCGTAAAAGCAATATTAAAACATATAAACCTCCTGAGCATGTTAAAGTTGAACCTAATATTGCTATCGTTAAAGATCTCTTGTCTGATAATATTGATGGGCATGTTATTTATTTCTGTGATGAAACTGCTAGAATTGCTAAACCCCGTGATAAAGATAAACCTAGACCTGTGGTAGGCATGCATTACTTTTGGGATGACCCACATATTTATAAATAAGGAGTAGATGGTGTTATTAGACGCTGTGTACCTGAGCATGAACAGGAACAGATCCTACGCAAGTGTCACTCTGAAGCTTATGGAGGACACCATGCTGGAGATAGAACTGCACATAAGGTACTGCAATCTGGTTTTTATTGGCCTACTCTCTTCAAGGATGCCCGTAAGTTTGTCTTATCTTGTGATGAATGTCAAAGAATTGGTAATATTAGTAGACGTCAAGAAATGCCTATGAATTATTCACTTGTTATTGAACCATTTGATGTTTGGGGCTTTGACTATATGGGACCTTTTCCTTCCTCTAATGGTTATACACATATATTAGTTGCTATTGATTACGTTACTAAGTGGGTAGAAGCTATTCCAACTAGTAGTGCTGATCATACCACTTCTATTAAAATGCTTAAAGAAGTTATTTTTCCAAGATTTGGAGTCCCTAGATATTTAATGGCTGATGGCGGTTCACATTTTATTCATGGTGCTTTTCGTAAAATGCTTGCTAAATATGATGTTAATCATAGAATTGCATCTCCTTATCACCCTTAGTCTAGTGGTCAAGTAGAATTGAGTAATAGAGAACTCAAATTAATTTTGCAAAAGACTGTTAATAGGTCTAGAAAGAATTGGTCCAAGAAACTTGATGATGCATTATGGGCCTATAGAACTGCATATAAAAATCCTATGAGTATGTCTCCGTAAAAAATGGTCTATGGAAAAGCATGTCAGTTACCTCTCGAACTAGAACACAAGGCTTATTGGACTATTAAAGAACTTAATTATGATTTTAAACTTGCCGGTGAGAAGAGGTTATTTGATATTAGCTCACTTGATGAATGGAGAACCCAAGCCTATGAAAATGCCAAGTTGTTTAAATAAGAAGTTAAAAGATGCACTACAAAAAAATACACTTCCGTGATGATACATGCTTGTCACAGTAGGTCGCGTTTTTTTGTCATGCATGTACATCCATGACAAATTTATGACAGAATCAAGATAGTCATACCTGTGCTGTCGTAGAAGTGTTCCATGACATTACCAAAATTATCATCACGGAAGTGTCCACTTCCATGACGATAAATCGGGCGTCACAGAAGTGCTTTCGTCAAGGGTGACCGACACGTGGCATCCACCGTAACGGAATGCCGTTAAGCTATCGGGTCGGGTTTTGGATCCGATAACCCGTTAATAGCCCCGACCAATGGGGATTTTCCACGTGTAAAATCATCATTGGCTGGAGGAGACACATGTCAGGTCCGCGTTGGCACAAGTGTCACTCATCCAATGGGAGAGACGCGCCTATGATATGTTGAGACGTGGACCGGCCCATCAAGTTTAAATGGGTCGGCCCAACTGAAGGCCCACAAGATTTTGCAGACCATAATGGGTCGGCGCAGCTAAAGGCCCATGAGATTTTGCGGACCATAATGGGCTGGCCCAGCTAAAGGCCCACAAGATTTTGCGGGCCATAATGGGCCGGCCCAGGTAAAGGCCCACAAGTTTTTTGTGTGCCATAATGGGCCGGCCCAGGTAAAGGCCCACAAGATTCTTGCGGATCATAATGGGCCGGCCCAGCTAAAGGCCCACGAGATTTTGCCGACATTAATGGGCCGGCCCAGCTATAGGCCCACGAGATTTTGAGGACCCTAGTAGGCCGACCCATTAACTGGCTGCCATGTTTTGGGCCAAATGCCGGCCCATATTTGATCCAGTCCATTAATGGCCTGCCACGCTCCGGGCCTAATAGTGGCCCATATGAGATCCGGCCCGTTAAAATCCTACCATGTTCTAGGCCAAATTATGGCCCAGATCAGGTCCGGACTTTTAAGAGGCTTTGGGCTCAATTATGGCCCATATCAGATTCGGCCCGTCAACTGGACACTATGCTTTTGGGCCCACTTGCTAAAGGGCCACTTAGTAATTCGGCCTGATACTAGTTTTGGCCTGTTAAGGGCTCGTTTAACATTTCGGCCCTATATTAATTTCGGCCTGTTAAAAGCCCGTCATATAGTTGGGCCTAACTACGGCCCGGTTTGCATCTGGCCTGCTTGCAGCCGATATCTGATTGGGCCAAACAAGGACCGAGACAATTTTGGCCTATTAAAAGCCCGTAATTTGATTCACACAATCATGGGCCGGGGTTCATTTCGGGCTGCTGCCGGCCCGTGAGCTGTTCGGCACGTTTCAGGCCCAACCTACATCGTGATTGCATGATGACCCGATTATGTACCGTAATTTTAGGGTTTGGCTGGTTTACTACGAAGACATGATATATATATATATATACAGTAAAATAACTGCAGCATCGTGAATAAGAAAAAACCTAGACTATACAATAAAGAAATTATGACATATTACATCCACTGGGCATCAAAGTTCGCCACTATGATAATAAAGCACAAGCAGACAGCAGATTACATACACTGGGCATCAAAGATCGCCACCAGTGCAAATAAACATGCTGACAAAATAATATACAAAACCGACAGCACTTCAATAGAGTTCAAGAAAGGTTAGCCCTGCTGGGGAGCTGCAACGCAAGCAGCTGAGCAAGATGATGAGACTGCACTTGTTCAACACTTATATCTTCCTCACTCTGAAAGATAAACAAGCAGACAGATGATAGGTTTTGCACATAAAAGTATCAGTGCTGACAATTCATCACATTTCTTACTGACGAATAAAGTGACACAGTTTAAAATTGCATTAACACTATATGGTATTGTTCAGGTAAAGACATGGCAGGAAATGACATTGTGAAGGAGTTGGCAGCTTCATGACACCACTGCATTACAGATCAAGAACTCATAAGTATCAATGGTTAGTGTGCTGTCAATTTATACCATTTCAGATTGGCAAATAATGAGACGGTTTAAATAATAGTAGAATGATATGACACTGTTCATAGTTAAGACATTGCAGAATATGACATTGTGCTGTAGTGGGTAGGTTCACCACACCACTGGTTAAAGATGAAGAACAGAAGCATACATGCAGTGCAAACGAAGATCACTTGCTCTGTATAGTTTAATTTACATGGTAAGAAGAAGGAACTTGGTTGTACAACTGAAAACTTAAATTGAGAAAGGACAAACTTTTGTTTATGAACTACATAATAAACTTTAAACAAGCAATTTGATGCAAACACCAAAAATAAACAGTTGTTGCAGTCATGCCTAACCAAATATATACAACAAATTTTGAAGGCTTGAGATGGACAAACTTACATTATTGGTGAAGACAGGCTCTATAAAGGCCTTGTCCATGCTGATGGGGGGCAATTCAAGAAGTTTACCACATAATCTTCTTCAAAAGCATTGCCTTTATTCTACATTTTGTTAAGAGTAAATATAGATGTGATAATATACGAAAAAATGGAGAATATTTAAGATAAGATGAAGAGTGATGCTACATAACCAAGTAGTTATAAATGTAAGTGTAGCGATACAGGCAAAAGGTATAGCCAAGAGCAATGCACAGCTAAACTTCTTCAGTACCAACCTTATGGTAAGAGTAAATATAGATCTAATGTGTAGAAAATGGAGGGCAAAGGAAAATAAGCTGCAGAGTGATGGTACATGAACAACTACCTATCATTATAAGTACACTGATAAAGGACATCATGTACTTACAAGAACAACGCAGAGCTAAAAAACATTAGCATTGGATATATTCTACACTAATGTAACCATTCATACAGATTAGATAATTTGGAGCGAACAATTGATAAGCAAGCTATCATGCATACTGCTGTCACATAATGAACCAGGTATGTATGCAAGTACAGTGATACAGGACAACAGGTACTAACAAGAGCAAAGCAGCGGGCAGCATATTTGTGATATCCTATCGTTCTTGTCAAACCAGAATTCTTCTTCGAGAAGATTTCCTGCAAAAAAGATCCGTAAGGTACATGCGGAAAAGTAGAAGTTCAAATTGTCATGTGATTTCATAGACAGTACCTCATCCTGGGAATGAGACCAGTGCATAACAAGGTTTTTCCATTCAATGTCTTCTAAATTTAGCACAGGAGACTTCACCGGAAATTCGTTTATAGACTTGCCATCAAAGTGTGATTTCCTCAGGTAACACTGATACTGCTGCAATGCTTCCTTGAAAAGCACAAGCAAGCTTTGCTCGTCATGACTATCCAGATTGACCCTCGCCTAGTTACAACAATGTAATGTAAATCATTGATGTGTTCAATCAGCAGAAAACAGGAAAATAATAACCATGAATAATAGCACTTACACATAAGTTGGACAGGAAGATGTGAAAATGGTGTTTGTCTTCACAATAATCTTCCCATGATGGGAATATATGCATGTAGTCCCTAACAACATTGAAAGCATTGTCTTTTAAACTGGGAATGAATGGAATGGGGTTCCAATCTGCAGGAATTGGTCGTCTCTGCAGTTGGGATAGGTCTTCGGCCCGTGGACTTGCTGTACTTTTTGGTGGAGTGAGATTTTTCTATGGTACAGCTGGTGCTATGGCAAATGAAATCGGTATACCTTTTGCTGGAGTGCAGGTCCTATGTGGTGGGGCTAGTGGTGTGGCCAGTGAAGTATGGGTACAGTCTGCTGGAGTCGGTCCTACGTTTTGTGTCACTGGTTGTACAACCAATATAAGTGGGGTGTTGTCTGATTTCTCCGGCACCACCATGTTTTTCAAGGACTTTGCTGGTGCTCCTTCAAGTTCGGCAATCACCCTCTTCCTTTTGATGTCTGATGCACAAGAACAGCATTTGAGTGGAAAAACATGGTATGATGACAGATGGAATACGTATTGATAATGGATGGGCATGGCATCTCGACATATATGATGAGTAAACTAAGCAGATGGCAGTGCAACAAAGTAGAAGAAATTCAAGACAACATATGCAAGATACTCGCAATCAATAAAACATTGCCAAATTAGAACAGGCACCTTGATGGGTGAACAGGCCAGGCCATCTGCCTTTGACTCCTCGAGGTTAGAATAGTCATTAGGATCATATTCTGAACAAGAATCAACAGGTGGGGAGCGTATGAGTTTCATTGCATCCAGAATGGCACTCATTGCCTTGGTGCCAATTTTGTAAGTCATTGCAGTGTTTAGCTTCAAGAGTGGACTGCTGCTAGTGCGACACAAAGCAGCTACACATATCATAGTGTAGATATAACGGGAAAACCTTAAGCATCAGAGTAAAATCAGCAAAGTGGAACTTGTTGGAATATATGTGCTAGTATTGCCGGTACGGCTAGAAAGGCTTCGGATACCAGCTCTCTTCAAGTGAAGGTGCGGTACTGTTAATATCAGTGTAACTCAAAGGCGACACAGCTCCCCGCATTTCCTTGCTATTCTTATAGGATTCAAGTGGGCAGGCCACTACAAATCCTATTCCTATGTTTACAAGATCCTACGAATCAAAGAGGCTCAAAGTGTCCATCACAACCGACCGTATAGACCTCTACACTGCAAATGTCCCTGCTCATCTTCAGTACAAGGAACATACTGTACTACTATCATACTCCCTCCGTTCCGAAATATAAGTCTTGGTAGAGATTTCCACTATGGATCACATACAGATGTATCCAGATACATTTTAGAGTGTAGATTCACTCATTTTGCTCCATATGTAGTCCATGGTGGAATCCATACAAAGACTTGTATTTAGGAACGGAGAGAGTACATATTAAAGAAGAACGGAAGAGGAACATGGTAAAGAAGAGCAAGCAGATTTTGGATAATAAAATGTTGGTTGCGCAGTGCCCACACATGATGAACCAGAGCGCATTAAGAATGCAACTCCCAGCTGTCTCTCGACCATTCCAGGCAGTTGGATGAAGATCCTACGTCTCCTAACCCTTCTTCTTCTTCCTCGTCTCTGATTCTTCCCATACAGAACACCGCACGGGCCGCCGGCCGGACCACCGGCCCCCACCGCTTGTGTTCCTCCGGCACCCACACCCCCGCCCCAACCCCCACCCGCGTCGAGTTTTCTTCGTTCGGCGAGGCCCCACAACCACCCGAGCCCCTTCGATCGCACCGGCGAACTCCGGCGAGCTCTGAAAAATCAACTGACCCAATTTTGAAATTTAGTCTACTGTGATTTAACTAGTGTGGAATATAAAAGGGGAAAACCATAAGCATTGGGAGTATAGTGTTGAGCGTGCCATGGCGGATCTGAAGGTGCAAACTGGACAAAGGCAACTTCGCAACCAAGACAAGAAATCAGAGTAAAGCAGTGGCGATCTATTTTCTTGCTGCGATAAATAAGTTGAGCAAATACGAAAGAGTACCGCCTCTGGTGCGGCGCCGTGTACGCATCTGCTGAGAATTTGACGGTGTTGCAGTAGCGATGGCTGTCGGCAGTGTGGAAGCAGATCTAGGAGGGTAGACGGTGGTGGCGGGGCGCGGTGGACGAGACGGTCGTAGGAGCAGCACCGGCAAGGTGGACGACGGCGGGGATGAAGCGAGAGGACGGGATGCAAGGATCCCGATCCGAAGCCGTGGATGAGAGAGGTCGATCTCTTTTAATGGACGGCGGTGTCGGGGTATCAGCTCCGGCATGGTGGAGGAGGACGGCGGTGGATGGGGTGGCGGACGGCGGCGGACGGAGGAGGGTGGGGTGGAGAGGGTGTTTTGGCGCCCACGGAGTACGAATGGGGAAAGGGAGGTATAGAGGAAGGGGGAACCATGTATTCAGGGCGCGCTTGTCTCAAATGCGAGGAAAATTACAAACTTAGCCCCCATTTCAAATTTCTACTACATCACAGCAACATTAGTCGGTTGGGGATAGGACGGTAATCTTGCATACACCGAATATTTGCCGACGAGAGTTTGTTTTTGGCGCCCACCGTGTATGAATACGAATCGGGGAGGGAGTCAATTTCGGCCGAGGACACACTATGTTTTGGCGCCCACCGTGTATGAATCAGGGTGAGAGGCGGTTAAGTCATGTTTGGGTGAAATTACAAACCTACCCCTATCGAAACCTATAGAAATCCAGCAGATAGGCTTTGCGTGGTAGGGATAGGCAGTAGTGATTTCCATCTCGCGGATTTTGGTTTCGGGCGGTTATTGCGACTTTCCCCGCTTCGTTCAAATTTTGCAGAGTGCACATTACCATGCCAACTCAATTCGAATCCCGTTTGTATTCTATTTTTTCGGGTGGGATCCATTTTCAATTGGAATTACATTCTATATACATCATTTTTATATATACTTTCAAAAGCACAACAAAGGATTCTGCTCCTTTATATGTATAATATGATTTACAAATACAACGATCTCAAAATCTTAAGGTTGAATTCGAAAAAATTTAACCAAATTATGTTCTACTAAAATGTATGGACCAGTAATATCTACATATTAAACAACATAGATGTGCGTGAATTCATATGAGTATGCATGTTTGATAGATCAATTTTGGTTCGAGTATGGATTACATGTATCATCATCTCAAATTCAAATATTTGAATCCCTTTTTTGTTCACTCCTTTCACGCCCATCTCTCTCGCATGCATGCTCCTTCAGGTAGCTATCACTCTCTTTTCTCCAGCTCACCTGCACGCTCACTTCATGTTTCTCCTATCCTCGCAAACATGGTCTCTCGACGTCTCCCTTGAGAAGTGTCACACTCTCCATATCATTATACATTACACAGTTTTCATTATCTCTCACGTCTCTACTATTCTCTGGTATCACTCGGTACCTAAGCTTTCTTTTTCACCGCCACACACACAGTCTTCACTCGTCTTTCACTTTGTCTTTCTCTCTATGGGATTCTCTCACACGCCCTATATGTCTCTACATATGACTCATACCACTAAAATTACTCTCTCTCTCTCTCCTGTAGACACAACATTTGTTGCGGTCTCCTTTTCGTCTCCATCCCAGACTAACATTATTCATTTGTTTACCGATCAGACAACCCCGACTACCGTCTCCTCTCTCTCACACACACACAGACACACACACACACAACTCCTGCTTCCACTCCCCTTCCCGACTACCGTCTCTCTCTCTCTCTCACAAAACTCTCGCTTTCGCACCCCGACTCGTATTTCTCTCACAAACATTTATCGACTAGCTAGCCTCTAGATAGGTTTATACACCCGCACACTCGTGCTTCCACCATCGCATACATGTCTCTCTCCCGCTCCTTGTATCTATGTAGATTTTTCTTCCCTTCTTGAGACACGCCCTCTCAATTGTGCACACACACACTATCGCCTCATTTTAAGCTGATACATATCGCACACACACTCCTTGTGTCTTTGTCACACATGCACTCCGTCCTCCTCCACTCTCCCTCTCTCTCACACACATGGGCTTTTTGCAACAACTAGCAAGATGCCCATGTGTTGCACAGAACATCAAGATGCATTTGTATGAGTAGTTTATCTTGTGGGGGAAAAGGATGAATGAGGGAAGGTCTTATTTGCAAATGTGGAGAGGGGTGTGGGTATCTTTTTGAAAAATTGCCATAGTTTCCTTCCTATCCATCAGATATAGATCGGACGACCTATATTGCAGGATGGCAGCACACGATCATCGCCGACAATGCTTTTTATAAGAGTAGGGATAAAAAATAGAGTTGGTGATAATGGTGGGCCTGCCATCCTGCAATGTAGGTCGTCCGATTTATATCTGACGGATAGGAAGGAAAATATGGCAATTTACCCGCACTTTTCACCACATTTGCAGATAAGGCCTTCCCTCGTTCATCCTTTTCTCCCACAAGATCTTGATGTTCCGTGCAACGCACGGGCATCTTGCTAGTAAGAGTAGAAATTAGACATATACCACTTTTCGAATCTTGAAACCAACAACATTCCTCCCTTATCTCATCAAAACCGCCAAAGGAATATATTTTGAGTGAAACATAACATATTTTTAGTGATATACGTATTTCAAAACTAGACTTTTTCTATCAAATCGGTGAATATGAATTAATCTACTTTGATCGTGTGGCAACGCATTGGCACATTACTAGTAATTTCATAATTTTTTGGACACCAGACAAACGGTGGAGTACATATACGAAGAGAATAGGCGCACGCACGTAGTCGGCCTCTCGCTGTCTCGCACACATGAGTGTTACGTAAAGGCGACGTTAACAAATAAACCCTAAAATCCTAGGTGCATGATTGCTGCATTCGCGGGTACCGGGTACGTGGTGGAGCACCTTTGTAGGAATAGTCAGTTCGCGTGCTAATTTGATCCATACGAGTTGATGGTCAGGACCACAGGTGAACGACTTGGAGCGCGGTCGCTCGCCAGTTGCCACAGACCGAGTAGCCACGTTTAAAATATCGTTTTTAGCGGGGTTAAGAGTTCTGATTTTTAATGGCGTGTTATAAGTAGTAAGTAGTTTTTAGAACAATTGGTATGGAGCAAAAATGGAATTCATAGTACTATGTACCTCCTTGGCGTATGGTTGTATGGTTTTTTTTGTGATGGAGGTTGTATGGGTTTATGTTGCGAGATGTTGAACCTGGTAGTTCTAGGGAAAATACTATGGTTTAGATTTAGATGCTGGTTTTCAGTAATGAAAATCGGAAGGGGAAACCCTTCATTGAGTAAAAAAACTACTACCTCCATTCTGGTTTACTAGTCCCCATCATACTTTGGGTCAAAGTTTTTCCATGATTTTTACTTGTAAAATGTGAATGGAAAACGAGATGCATGCATGAACACTAGTTACTCTAACCCCCCCTCTAACCCCCCACTCTTCTTTAATTCTTTGCCACACCAGCAAGTTTGCTATTCCCGTGTGCATGATACCAGCTAAGATACCACCATTATGGTCAGCCTTAATCATCGCATGCAATAATTTAGTGCACCTTGAAATATGAACATGTGTGGGGCGTGTATGTTTTTAATGACTTGAGACTATACCTAGCCCGACATGCAAGATGACTTATTATGCACCATTCCCCATACCCGCAGGAAGCCCGTTCGTCTCCAAATCTTTTCTTCTCCATGTGTGGAAACAATATGCCTGTCAAACTCTCCTTCTCCCTCCAGCGGTCCCACCACTCCACCCCGTGTGAAAAAATCTGCATGCATGACTCTCCTCCCCCCCACGCTCGTCCAATCCGTTGTGACCAGCAATATTTCCACCCCTTCGCTCCCCCGTAATTTACTCCAACAAATATGCCCACGTAGCTGTTACTTAACTGCAGGTGCATTGGGTCACTGACATATGGGCCCAATAGGGGTCTGGCCCACATGTCAGTGACGCAACTGGACCTGCAGTTAAGTCAGTGCAGCTCAGTCCATATCTTACGTAGGTGTGCCATTGCTCGCTATAAATACTGCGCCTCCCACGACATCGCTATCTCCTCCCCCTCACGTTCAGGTTCATCGCTATGTCCTCCCCCTCCCTCTCACATCGACCACCATGGCATCGCCCCTCCCAAGCCCTAGGAGCCCCTCGCTGCACCGCACGGACGGTCACGCGTCGCCATTCGGTTCCTCGCCGCCACTAGTCGAGAAGGACGCATCGGAGTTCCGCTCCTCGCCGCTACGCGACGCGTCGCCGTTCCATTCCTCGCCGCCACTAGTCGAGGAGGACGCGTCGGTGTTCCGCTCCTCGCTGCGCCGCGACGTGTCGCCGTTCAGTTCCTCGCCGCCACTAGTCGAGGAGGACAAGTCGGCGTTCCACTCCTCACCGCGACGCGTCGAGGTGGACGCGTGGGCGTTCCCAATCTCGCCAACACGCGCGCCGGAGGACGTGTCGGCTCCCCGCTACGCGGAGAACGCCGCGCCGCCCACCGAGCCCCCCCAGCCTTGAGGAGCTTTGGAAAGAAATGGATGTCGCCTTGTGGGAGGCTTTGCCTCCAGCAGAGCGCGCCAAAATAGAGGCGGAGAAGAAGGTCGAGGAAGAGAAGCGCATCGCGGAACAAGCTGCCTGGGAGGCCTATGTCGCGTCCGAGAGAGTCAGGCGATTGGCTCTTTGGCAGAAGGCTCGTGCAAGGGCCGTGAGGGTGGCGGAGGACGCCCATGCCGACGCCCTGAGCGCGGTCGGGCCCAAGCGCCTCATCTATGCTTGGCGGTACATGGACCGGGCGCACGCTTCCAGTGAGGAGGAGTACCTGTTGGCGCCGGATCACCACACCGGTGAGATCACGCTCCCCGCCGGCAAGCCGCCAGTCAGCACCTCGCGAGTTGCGAGGCTGAGGAAGAGGCGTTGTGTTGGCATGTTGGGAAACGGCCGCGCACCAGGGCACTCGTGGCGCGCTGCAAGCGCTCCTGCGAGCGCCGTGGCTTTTAGGAGGAGTATAATTTTTGTTTCGTAAGGCGATCTCATTAGTTTTGGGACGCAAATTATAAATCCCGAACGTTCAGGAATTTTTAGCGTCCTTAATTAAGTATGGAAAAGGGAAAGTTTGGAAACCTTGTGTATTCGTACGCATTTTGCAAGTACGTGCATATAGCACAAACTTTACTATATACTATCGCACTACACGTCTCTCTCGATATATGCTTGCAGACTGTGCTACTCCCTCCGTCCAGGTCAATAAGTCATCTTTGGTTGTGCACCGTGACCAAGGAGGGAAGACTTATACACCTAGACGGAGGGAGTACTACTATTACTTATGTACGTGCAAATGCACGTTTTAGCATTACGATGCGGTTTTTGTAAAAGTAGAAAAACAACACTAGTCAAGCTTGTGATTATTTGGTTTTCGTAAGATGACTTACACACCTAGACGGAGGGATTACAATGGTGAGGAATAAACCAGTTAAATCTTTGGTCAAAATTTAGCACAAATTACAATGGTGAGGAATAAACCAGGACGGAGTAGTAGTTTAGAAGCCCAAATAAATGAGTGAGGCGCCTTGTGGGAAAAGCTGGGGAAGCCGCCAAAAGAACTGGCCCTAGGAGTAGTAGCTAGGGATCGAGTGTGCGAGATGAACCGAAGAAAGTAAATGCAGTGAGATGAAATGCAAAAAAGACGGGGGATGTGATGGTTGCTTGTCCATTTATTTTACCAGGCCACTTATTACTGGGAGTGGTTGGGTTTTGTGATATGACGGCTTTACTGCCGTGCCACGAGCAGGGTGAGAGGTGAGACTCCCGTGCAGCGCTGCCCTCTACACTTGTACTACATCGGTTGTGGTTTATTAGTCCCCCATTGAATTTGACTGAAGATTTAACTGACAAAATGTTAGTGCATGTCAACAAAAACTATGTTGTTGGACTCGTATTTGAACATAGTTTTGAATGATATAATTTTAGGTGACATGCATCAGCATTTATCGTACTATATATAATGTTAGTTCAATTTTTGGTCGTACTAATCTATAGTACTCCCTCTGGTCCTTTTTTCTTTGTGTTCTATGCTCAGCCCGCATACCAAGGAGAGGAGAGAGCAGCAAAAATCAGACTATTTTGCCCCTGGTTTGCTATAGAAGGGACGCTGGGTAGTTATTTTGCGCATGCAACGATTGGCTCGACACCCTGTATTCTCGCGCCCATGTTCTCCTTTGTCCACCTCTCTACATGCATGCGGGCTCTCTCCCTCCGCTCAATCTCTGCATGCAGGCGCATGCGTCTCTCTCTCTCTCTGTGCAAAATCTTCTCAGCATCCGCGCCAATCTCTCACCCATTGCATGGCGTTTGAGCATGAAGAACGCCGAGGCAACAAGAACAGCATTGTCGCTTGATACTGGTGGAATTGGAGCCAAAACAATTCGTTTAATTTTGGCAGATGAAATCTTTCCGCCAAAATTTTCAACTCCCTCCTAAACTGAACAGCCCGCCATAGATTAGCAGCTCGACCAGCACCCGTACGACGTGCTCAAGCGCGTGGACGCCATCGTCATCCAGGTGCATGCTGCAGTCTGCGAGCGCCCACCTTGCATGAGTGCGTCGCCGTCCGCGGGCGCGCCGCACACCTGGAACACATCGCCTAGCTACAACACGTTGTCGTTAGTTAGCGCCCCGTCTTCCACAAGTGCGTCGTCGTCCACGAGCAGGAGCACGCTTCGGTACGCGAGCTCGATGTCGTCCACGTCAAGCAAGCTTTCATCCATGGTCTCACTAGGGTTGGCTATCCTACCACAACCACGATGGGTGCATTTCATCCATGGAGATGTACGGGATGTAGCAGAGATGGGGGAATGGGAAGGTGAGATGGGACCAGTGGGGACTGGGGTGGAGAGTAAGAGGTAGGCGGCTGGCTGCCTTGGGAAGGCGCGAAGGACATGCATGGGAGAGAGAGATGGGAGTAACTGCAGGCATGCGTGCGAGCGAACATAAAGGAGGGGTAAAGTTGGAAAGAATAGCCCCAACACGCTAATACGCAGAGCATTGCAGGAAAAATGGATTTTTTTTAAACGCAGACTAAAAAGGACCGGAGGGAGTAGTAAGGTGCCCGTGCGTTGCACCGAAGAGTGAACTGCATTGATCGGGGAGTTGCTTATTTTGACAAAGGATGTGGGGGTCATCTCATGTGTAATGGGTATCGATAGGTTTCTTCGGATATTATTTCATCTCTAGAGCTCACAAACATCTGGGTGAAATAGATAAAAAAGTATCTTTTGCAAGCAAACGCGTTCAACTGTTCAACCTGCATCCAAAACTTGTGAAGAAATAACACTTATTGTGCTTTGCAAGAAATGATCTTTAAGAATTTGTTTTTGAGTATCGATTGTTATATATGTTGGCTACAGATGACATGGCACTTTCTTATAGTCAACAGTTAGCTATACTATTAAGTAATATTAACCATGCCCTTATACACCTAGACGGAGGGTGTCGGTGTCAAAACCGGCGGATCTCGGCCTTGGGTAGGGGGTCCCGAACTGTGCGTCTAGGCCGGATGGTAACAGGAGGCAAGGGACACGAAGTTTTACCCAGGTTCGGGCCCTCTCGATGGAGGTAAAACCCTACGTCCTGCTTGATTAATATTGATGATATGGGTAGTACAAGAGTAGATCTATCACGAGATCAGAGAGGCTAAACCCTAGAAGCTAGCCTATGGTATGATTGTTGATGTGTATGTTCTATCAACTAGCCTGGCCTCGGTTTATATAATGCACCAGAGGCCTAGGATAACAAGAGTCCTAGTCGAATACGCCGGTGGGGAGGAGTCCTTTTCTTGATCACCAAGTCTTGTGGAATCTTCCATGTATGCGGCACTTGTCCGGACTGGCCCATGAGTATACGGCCATGTGGGTCCTCGGCCCAATCTAACAAATCGGGAGACGACGTGGTGAGTACCCCCTAGTCTAGGACACCGTCAGTAGCCCCCTGAACCGGTCTTCAAGTTAGGGACACTCCTCGATTCTTCCGAACTGTTCTTCATGTTCGGTCGTCGGTCTTGAAAACTGGTTCAACAAATCTTCTTTATCTTCGATCTTGAGGATCGCCGAAATGCATTCGACGAGTTTACACGTCGGGTATTCGAGGAGCCCCTTTATGTTTACGGCCTTTATCAATGCCTTGTTATTTTTATGCCACACCTCGGTTTTGAAGTTGTTCCCGGGCGGCAGCGTCCTCTTGCATCCGAGCTCCAACGCCGGACTGCATTCGAGGTATCTTTTGCAGCCAAGCACCAACGCCGGACCGCTTCCCAGCTCTAACGCTGGAATGTATCCGAGCTCCAATGCCGGACTATGTATCCGAGCTCCAACGCCGGACTGTATCCGAGCTCCAACGCCGGAATATATACCCGAGCTCCAACACCGGACTATATCCGAGGTGTCGTAAATCACCTTGGTTCAAAGAAGTTTGAAGGAGTTTAGCCGAGCTTAATGCCGGAAATGCCCTCTATGGAGCCAGCCACTAGCGCCCGAGCTTTATGCCGGGCTGCTTCCGAGGTGGTGCACCACCCCTACTGTGGGCCGATTTTTTGTCAATATTTTTATTGGTGCAATTTATTCTCTACCGAGATATATAGTCAGTAGCCCTCAAGGTGTGTATCGGTCTAAAACCCGAGATGCACCTGAAGGATGACGTAAGACCGCTGATCCCAGTAGCCGCTGAGACTCAGGTTAATTTGCAAAATCGGTCTGAGGATCAAGTCCTAGCTCGGCAGAATACTTCGGGACACTAAAAGCGGCGTGCTCAGTCCTCGAGACTCAGGTTGAGTGCGGCCGACCAACCTGAGGATCAAAATCTCGTCGGAAACTATATTGCACATAAATTTTTTTTGCATTGGACATGCAATGCAGTAGCCCCCGAGACACTGGTCGGGTGGCAACACCAGATCAGGGGATCGATGTACCCCTTTAATATTTGTAAATAATAAGCCCAAAGCCCAGTAGCCCCCGAGCCTTAATGCGGGCACAGGTGGCGAATTAAGGATCGATATCCGTAGTAAAATCACAAATTATGTGTAATGACTCTATGTATCCAAGTACTTCACATCATTAATGCTCATATCCGCATTGTACAAAACTTTGTTGACCGACCATCGGCTTCCACCTCCTCAGCTAGTAGCCGAGGAGTGTTTGTCCTACTTTATAAAGCCTTTATGAGGGCAAAGATTTACGACAAACAAGGCAATCTGGCCATACGGTTTTATAAACAAAGGTACGCAGAGAGATATGTTATATTACTGTTTAACATAAGAAATGTCTTCCAGAGAAAATAGTCCCGCTATCGGTTCCTTTCTTTGGGTTGTCATGCTAAGCATGATCATGAAACCTCAGCTCTAATGTAAGAGAAAAATATCGAGGATTTAGTTTGGGAGGACAGTTAATAGCCCCCGGTAGTGTTCGGCGACAGTCGGGGTCAAGCCGCAAACACTTCGGCCAATGTTATGAACGGCCCATCATTTAACATAGTCATCGGATCGCTGACCAGTTTACGCTTATTGTGAAAGTCAGTTTTCGGCTTTTTCCACTGAGGTGCTTAACCATGTGAGCTGGAAGCACAATCGCAGTGGTTCTCCCTTTGCACGCCTAGCCGAACAAAACGGAACGTAGGAAGCAAGTGCAGGAGCCGGGCAACCCAACTATTGACCGAAGACACAATTCGAAACCGATGCATATATAGCAATATCTGAGAATGTTTTTGCCGAATCCCTAAAGGTGTCCGGCGTTGCACTGCGAGACTAATGCTGGAAAAGCACAAATAGTTTAAAAGTGCCAAAAAGCTTGGAAAACCAAGAAACGTTAGTAAAAACATGACGTCCGAACAATACCAAGTGTTCGGTGCCAATCCGAAAATTGGTCTTAGAAAAAAGAAGTGCTTCTGTCGTGCTTTAACATGATACATCCTATCTCAAGACTTCGAGTGGGTCAGCCTACGGCTTCAACCTCCTATCCCGAGGGCGGAGTACTTCTCATCAGGCCAGTTTAGCAAACTAAACTCTAGCGGCTTTGAGAGAGAAATTAGGCTCCCCGGCTAGTGACCGCACACTCGCGTCGAAAAAAGGAGTGATAAATAATAATAATAAAACTTTGCAACGACTAAGAAGAAGAACACTTATTATAAAATGGCTCAAATAAACTTAAAAGCCCCCAAGTTACTTGGGTAGAAGAATGATTGCATGTACCGAAGTACTTATATCATATCTATGTTCAACTGAACTTTAAACGCGTCTTAACCGACCGTCGGCTTCTCCCTTCGGTCAAGGACCGAAAAGTGTTATGT
Source organism: Triticum urartu (assembly GCF_056163025.1). NCBI lineage: Eukaryota > Viridiplantae > Streptophyta > Magnoliopsida > Poales > Poaceae > Triticum > Triticum urartu. Next base: position 154,892,474 of record NC_141873.1, on the reverse strand, counting down.
ACTCCATCGGTCGAGAATATCGACGGTGTTTCCAATAACCAGGCAATCAGGTCATAAGGCTGTAATAGACAAAGCGCGCTCAGGGAACTTATGCTATATTACTGCGAAGTGTAAGAAGCATCTTCGAAGAAAATAGTACCCCCACCGATACCTTTCTTCGGTGCTCATTGTTATTATGAGACTTGTGCAATAGATTTTCTGTACTCATGAGTTCCGTTGTGTGCCGACTATCATTGAAAACTATAAGAGCGCTAGCTTTCGGCTTCACCCAGTCTGAGGTCCGGCTCGGGCGACCCGATCGTCACAATCGCAGAGGTGCTCCCTTTACGCCCTAGCCAAACAATCGGGAACGTAGGAGTAAACACAGGAGTGAGGCAACCCAGCTTGCAAATCGCTTAAGTCAATGTGGTGCATATTGTGGCATAATACACGAACAAGGAACGAAGCCGTACAACTAAAATCATATGCAAGAGGAAAAGCTTCATGAAGGAAGCCCCCAAATGAATTGGGTATTTGAATTTATGCGTCACAAACAAAGTTTGGACAAGGAAATTTTTTACAAGCAACTTTTTTCCAAAAAGTATAATGCTTGGTCGAACCGAACACAAGTTAGAAATTAGCGACTTAGCTGGTCAATGTGTTCGGTATTGATGACACGGTCCGAACTTGATGCGGGGCAAGGTTCCATCCCCCAAGCCGGTCCCGAGGTGGCGGAGCGGAGAGCTTGACACGCCGAAGTGGTGACATAGCACGGTCAATGCAGACCGGCAGAGTGACGCCGAAGTCCCCGGATCATTTTCCTGTGCACAAAAAATAGTGCAAACCGGAGATAATAGTAATAATGATAATTAAAAACGTTGCATAATAAAAATTTATGCAAAGTGAGTAATAAAATAGATATGGCCTGGTGCCGAAGTCATTGTCGATGCAGGGTGTCCGCGTGATGCGGTAAAGGCGTGGCAAAGCCTGAATTCGTAGGTCGGTCCGAGCTCCGGATGCGGCGTTCGCCGGACTATGTACGGAAACTGACCGAACCACCATGCGACTGTCGTTAATGCGGCCACCATTTGATAGACATGTGTACATATGATGGACAAACCAGAGTAATAATTCCTTGGGAAAAATGAACCCAAACAAGCAAAAAATATTAGGGATTGATAGCACCTGGTTTATTTGTTGTAGAAATCCGAAGGAAGGTGATTCCCAAAATTGGGACTCGCTCCGCACACCCATTGCCTGATGGGAGATAAAACAACGGCATGGCAATGCTGGTAAAGGTTGGCTCGCCGAGGCAAAGCCCTCATCCCAACTAACGTGACGGAGCTGGTCGGCTAGTGACGCTGAAGTGTCCGGAGTAGGTTGATGAAGAGATGGCGAAGCCCCCGGTCCAGCCGAGATGTCGAAGCCTCGATGTCAGCCGATGAGTCGAAGTGGATCGGCGTGATGGACACCAGCTTGAAGAAGCAATAGTGCGGCCCTGTCCATGCAGGTCGTGACGTGGTCGATGCCGGCTTGATGAAGCGACCGTGCGGCGATGCCGGTATGCCCGCTCTGTGTAATCTGTGGGGCGGCGATGTTAGTGATGATTTATCCTTCACGATGCCGGACTCTTGTTCGGCTTGCCGAGATGATGATCCGAAGAAGTTGAGCTTGACTCAACAAAGTGACGCCGTGTCTAGCGCAGGTCGGCAGCCGTGAAGTAATATTGCCGGACTGGTTTGACACCAGCATGATGTTGAAGATCATGTTCAAAAGATCTTAAAGTTAGTGGGATGTGTTCGGCAACAAAACACAATACCCCATACAAAACTTCCTTCAAAAGGAATGTCCGAAATCCCGTTCATAAAAAAGATGAACTCGGGTCGGATTCGTTTTCACGCAGAAAACAGATCCGAAAAGTGATGTACTAATCGGAAGGTTCCCAGAGTTTGGACGGTCGGATCGAGCTGAAAGTTTGAGAGGTGGTAGAAATAGGAATTCGGCAGCCTATCAACGGTTGGATCTTCCAAAGGACGTCCGAGTTAGAAGCTGGACACCACACCCTAAACTCATCCAAATTCCCGTCCAGATTTGACAGGGCTCCGGTATATCGTGGATTGCCAGAGATTCCTCCATAGAAACTCGACGAAATTTTCCAGGGTTGTTATAGACTCAATTCCACACAATTCCACCAAAGCGATCGTCTAAGCGATACTCAAGGAGGAGGTGGCGGCAGATACGATTTTGCTGTCCAGAAAAACAGCACGGTCGCTTGAGGGCAATGTTGACGTTGAGCCCCCGAGCTCCATGGATGATTCCTCCGTGATCTTGATAGAGATAGGAGTTGACGTTTGATGAAGGCCCTCGTCCGAACATGGTGATCCGAACACGGGGCGCAATTCTTGGTCGAGCCAAGGTGACCAGTCGAGCTGGTGACGAAGATGCTGAAGTCGCAGTTGATCTGCAGGCGAGCCATCGATCCTTTTGTCGATCACACAACGGAACTCTCAATGAAAGCACCAATGTCGGTGTCAAAACCGGCAGATCTCGGGTAGGGGGTCCTGAACTGTGCGTCTAGGCCGGATGGTAACAGGAGGCAAGGGACACGAAGTTTTACCCAGGTTCGGGCCCTCTCGATGGAGGTAAAACCCTACGTCCTGCTTGATTAATATTGATGATATGGGTAGTATAAGAGTAGATCTACCATGAGATCAGAGAGGCTAAACCCTAGAAGCTAGCCTATGGTATGATTGTTGATGTGTATGTTCTATCGACTAGCCTGGCCTCGGTTTATATAATGCACCAGAGGCCTAGGATAACAAGAGTCCTAGCCAAATACGCCGGTGGGGAGGAGTCCTTTTCTTGATCACCAAGTCTTGTGGAATCTTCCATGTATGCAGCAGTTGTCCGGACTGGCCCACGAGTATACGGCTATGTGGGTCCTTGTCCCAATCTAACAGATCAGGAGACGACGTGGTGAGTACCCCCTGGTCCAGGACACCGTCAGAGGGATTAAATCAGGATGACTTGCAAGTGGGCAGAGGAGATGTAAGAAATGGTTCATCGTAAGTCTTTCACCAGTACTATAGTAAAAATTCATACATGGAAGATTCTAGACTAAACCATAAATGGATACACTTTTATTCATGTGCGATACTCCAATAGAGCAAGATCCTGCATGGAAGTCTCCACATGCTTAGACAACGGATTATATTGAGCGAAGACTAATGATCAACATTTACATTGATAATGCGTATGTCCAGGTGAACCTCCTTCGGTTTCGAACAGGAAGGACAGAAACACATACGGTGCAACGGGAGCAGCACCGTTGGTGTTGAGGTTGTCGCCCATGTCCAAACACCACGTAGACACGGTCTTTGAGCATGGTTCGTAGTCGTTCCACGCTCGGGCATTGAAATTTGTAACTATTTTAGATTAGAATATACTACTCCTCTGGTGCTAGTAGTAGAGCAGAGTCCTACTCTACTACTCTACTCAAGCAAGTTAGCGCATAGCACTGTAGGGAGTACCAGTACTGTGATCACTCAAGCAAGTTGTCTGGCATCGACATGACCCTACGCTGCTGGTATGTGTCTCGTAAGTCAAGCGGCGTGGTGTAGTCATCATCACATGTCCACTTCCCGCAGCACATATTCGCTTCTCCATCTTTGTCCGCACATAATCTCGTCCAATCTTCCATCCCCGCTAAGGCGCCTCCCCCCTCGTATGAAACCCAAGCACTAACAATGGCAGAACCGAGTAGCATCCGCCGAAAGAGTGGGTGGAATTCGCTCCCCACAGAGGTAATCAAGCTCATTGTTTTGCGTGTGGACAATCTCAGTACCATTCCGCTCACTGCATGCTCGTCGGGGCTGTACCGTTTACTCAAAGCCCTCAGGCAGGAGCTTTTTAAGCCAGCTCCTTGGTTGCTGATACCGCCTGATCTTCAGAAACGGCGTGCCACGCAGCATAACGATCGTAGGGTGGCGAGCATCAACCCCCTTGACTGCGATCTGATCCCCGTCAGCCTGAACTACATTAATGGTATGTACTGGGTCGACATGAACACGTCTTGGATGGTGCTCGTCGACGGTCGCGGCAGCTGGATTCTCATGGAGGTCTACACCCGGCGATTGATCCCCCTTCCTTCAATTAACACTGCACTACTTTGGCACCGCGGCCCAGAATACTCAGAATCTTACAGTAGCCAACATGATACCAAGTTTGATTTGCTCAAGGTTGTAATCTGCCAAGTGCCCACAAGATCTGCGAATTATAAAGACTTCAGGCTAATTGTGTTCTTCAACCGCGGTCTGGCCTATCTGACAGGTCACTGCGGTAAGTGGATAAATCTGCACGTCCATCGCAGGATCATACATCCTCCATGGTTCTCTGATGCCGTTGAACACAAGGGCTTCATTTACGCTGTCGACTCCTTATATGGCTGGACGTATTGCTGGCCTACTCCAGTCATCGCTACAAACGGCTGTTACAGCAGTATGTTACTTTCCTATGATATCATGATGGCTTGCTTATATTACTGTCAACATTTGCTGAAAAAATATTCATGCTCATAACATGCTGTTCTTAAGATTGACTAAATCAAGAGCCCTTTTTTATTTGGCTCCAACTTGATATGATGTTGTAGGCCGCCTGGTGTCCCTACCCTTCCTAATCCCAGAACCTTTCAAAGAAAAGCGGCATGGTAGTTGCAGGTGGTTCCTGGATTGATCAGACGACGGCGAAAGATTGATGATCATTCGCATATACCGGACGTGTTGTTTCGTGAAATACAATCACAGTCACTGCAAGGTCTTTGAGCAGGATCCCAGCTTCTCTGGGCCTTCAGGAATTTTTGACTGGAGGCTGGTAAGTAGCCTTGGTACACTCTCTCTGTTTGTCGGACTAAATTATCCGATTAACCAGGAGATAACCGACGGCAAGGATCATGATGGCAGCGCGGTTTCGTTCATCAGGCAAAACTGTGTGTACACAGCGTACCATGCGTCTCTGCATGCACCATACCCTGATATGTGCCGCCATGCTCTGCAGCCCAAAGTAGGAGAGAGGGTCGCAAGTATCAGACTTCGACCTGCTGGCTGGAGTTTCCCCCGTCAGGCACCCATCTGGTTCAAGCCGTCAGCCAATCTCCATAGCTTAATAAATAGTAACGTCTAACTGAGCCAGTTAGTTAGATGCGTACACTTGGTGCAGTAGGATCTTTATTTAGTTTGATGCATACACTTGTTCTTTTTTGGTAGCCCTTTTGTAATGATGGCTAATGTTTGGTTTGGAAGAGAGAGCTGCGTCTTCACTCTTTTGGCCTGCTTACTGTTTATGTTGCACCCCCAGCTCTGGTTGCTGCTGCTGCTGTTTTCAATGTACAATTAGTAGTATATTCCGTCTGTTGGTTGAATAAATGTGTTGTTATAACGACAAACACAATGTTTTGGAAGTCGTTGCACGGTTCGATCCTTTAGTGCCCCGTAACGTACGTAGCGCATACTATTTTTCGTACGGAACACATTTTCCACTTGTTGATAACATGCAGCCCACTGATGAAGGCCCAATAAAGAATCCCATAATTAACTGGAAGGGAGGCTCTCACATGAATCCGGCCCAGGTACATGCTCATGGTCCCCTAAACATAAATAAGTAAATAAATAAAGCTAAATGCTCATGCACCAGTTCTTTGGGAAAATAGGTAGCCCAGTATTTCTTTTTGAAGAATACCCAAGCTAGGCCTATTTGTTTTCTCCGAATTACTGGGCTGCAAATCTTTCAAGACGAGGAGGGATGCATTCCGGCCTGGCTTAAGAGTATGGTCAATGTATGTTAAAAGTAATATCAAAAGGGGTTGAAAATTCCAAAAAAATTATAGCAAATGGGATATAAGTTTCTTTTTTGGTTTTTGTTCTTCACTGATATCTTATACGTATTTCATTGGATTTAACATGACATAGTACTAATTTATTTTTAAATTTGTTTTAGTATGGCTATTAATTTTTGGATTAAGAATATTTCGTCCCCCAGCAAAAATTTGCGAATTTTCAAAATTTCCCACATATTTAGTTAATTTTTTGACCCTGGTACTGACCAGAAAATGGCCAGCAATTCTAAAAATGGAAAACGGGCTGCAATAAATTCCATATGAATTAGAAAATGAGTAAAAGTTATAAAAATAATAGCAAATGGGCTGTACACGCCACAGATTTCGAGGCTGACTTGTTTACGCAAGGCTTTGTCAGTGAACACACGATTCTAGCAGCAGTGACTGTTGGATGTCCATCCAACGACCGACGTGCTTCTTCAATCTCTGATCTTCCTGCTCTAGCCGCCTAAACTAGTGCCGGCGGGATTGCCTGCTCCCTCCTCTTGTGGCCCACTGTGATGCCGCGCAGGCTTCCCCGACCCACCCTACTCCCTCCGTTGGCCTGGCCGCACGCAATCAACTGCCTCCTTATTATGCAAAAAAATGATTCCTCCCACTGACATCTGGGGCGCACCGGTTGGGAGGCTGACCTGTGGGCCTATGTAGGATCGAAAGTATGTCTAGAGGGGGGGTGATTAGACTACTTGACCAAATAAAAGCTTAACCTTTTCCCAATTTTAGTTCTTGGCAGATTTTAGCTATTGTAGGACAAGTCAAGCAATCATCACACAATTCAAGCAAGCATGCAAAGAGTATATTGGCGGCGGAAAGTAAAGCATGCAACTTGCAAGAATGTAAAGGGAAGGGTTTGGAGAATTCAAACGCAACTGGAGACACGGATGTTTTTCCCGTGGTTTGGATATGTGGTGCTATCCTACATCCACGTTGATGGAGACTTCAACCCACAAAGGGTAACGGTTGCGCGAGTCCACGGAGGGTCCACCCACAAAGGGTAACGGTTGCGCGAGTCCACGGAGGGCTCCACCCACAAAGGGTAACGGTTGCGCGAGTCCACGAAGGGCTCCACCCACAAAGGGTCCATGAAGAAGCAACCACCCACAAAGGGTCCACGAAGAAGCAACCTTGTCTATCCCACCATGGCCATCGCCCACAAAGGACTTGCCTCACTAGCGGTAGATCTTCACGAAGTAGGCGATCTCCTTGCCCTTACAAACTCCTTGGTTCAACTCCACAATCTTGTCGGAGGCTCCCAAGTAACACCTAGCCAATCTAGGAGACACCACTATCCAAGAAGTAACAAATGGTGTGTAGGTAATGAACTCCTTGCTCTTGTGCTTCAAATGATAGTCTCCCCAACACTCAACTCTCTCTCATAGGATTTGGATTTTGTGGAAAGAAGATTTGAGTGGAAAGCAACTTGGGAAGGCTAGAGATCAAGATCCATATGGTAGGAATGGAATATCTTGGTCTCAACACATGAGTAGGTGGTTCTCTCTCAGAACATATGAGTTGGAATTGTGTATGTGTTCTGATGGCTCTCTCAACGAATGAAGAGGAGGTGGAGGGGTATATATAGCCTCCACACAAAATCCAACCGTTACACACAGTTTTCCAATCTCGGTGGGACCGAATCAACAAACTCGGTCGGACCGAAAATGTAAACCTAGTGACCGTTAGAGATTTTCGGTGGGACTAACATGCAACTCGGTAGGACCGATATGGTTAGGGTTTGGGCATAACGTAATCTCGGTGAGACCGATTACACAAACTCGGTGGGACCGAATTTGGTAATTAGCTAACCAGAGAGTTGGTCAGGCAAACTCGGTGGGACCGATTTGCTCTTTCGGTGAGACCGAAAAGTTAAAAAAAGGAAACACTGAATTTACATTGCAATCTCGGTGGGACCGATTCGCTCTTTCGGTGAGACCGAAAAGTTACGAAAGGGAAACAGAGAGTTTGCAATCCCATCTCGGTGAGACCGAGATCCCTATCGATAGAACCGAATTGCTAGGGTTTGGCAGTGGCTTATGACAAGTGAAACTCAGTGGCGCCGGATAGAAAGAATCGGTATGACCGAGTTTGGCTTAGGATTTAGGTCATATGTGGATATGGGAAAGTAGTTGAGGGTTTTGGAGCATATCACTAAGCACATGAAGCAAGAGGCTCATTAAGCAACACCTCATCCCTCCTTGATAGTATTGGCTTTTCCTAAAGACTCAATGTGATCTTGGATCACTAAAATATAAAATGAAGAGTCTTGAGCTTTTGAGCTTGAGCCAATCCTTTGTCCTTAGCATTTTGGGGGTTCCACTTTCACATCCATGCCATGCCAATCATTGAGCTTTCCTGAAATAGTCATCTTGGAATAGAATTAGCTCTATGAGCTATATGTTGTTATGAATTACCAAAACCGCCTAGGGATAGTTGCACTTTCAATCTCCCCCTTTTTGGTAATTGATGACAACATATAGATCAAAGCTTCGACAAATGATAATAAGCATGAAATATATCGTCGCTTTGAGAAGTATGTGACAAGTAAGAGCTCCCCCTAAATTTGTGCATATTTAAAATTTGCTTTGGACTGCAAATGCACAAAGAGTTAGAGTCATGGGTTACTCTTCCATGTCACATACATCTTGGTGGAGCGCTTAAAATGATAAGAATGAAATACATGCACTCATCACCAAGAATAGTGAATGATCACATAAGATAGATAAGATAATAGCATTAAGCAAACATTAAGTGTAGCTTATGATCAAACACACGATCATCAATGTCTCACAAGCATAGTATCTCAAGCACTCAAAGCAAACAAAGTTCTAAAAACCACCAAATAAAGCAAGAGAGAAAAAGGCAACACTCTCTCTCTCTCTCGAAGCCTATGATCTATACATTTTTCTCCCCCTTCGGCAAAAAGTTACCAAAAAGTTCCTAGAAAATGCATAGTGCTAGATCGACACTCAGGCTTGATCTTCAGGTGGTGGTGGAGTCCGGATCACTCCAAGGACGAAGGCTTCCGTAGACGCTGAAGTAGACGCTGGAGTTGGAGCTGAAGTAGATGCTGGAGTTGGAGCTGAAGTAGATGCTGGAGCTGGTGGAACTGAGGCTGTAGCTGGTGCAGAAGTGGTGGCTCTGGTGTCAGAAACTGGCACTGCAGACAACCTCGGACCTCGTGGCACTCTGGCAAAGGCATCAGTTGTAGTCCTGCCTCTCCTCTCCTGCATGTCATCCTGGAGCTGCTCCACTGCAGTCTGAATCTCTGTCACCTTGACATCCAAGTCATAGAACTTTTGTTCCATGATTCTCTCTAGGCTTGCCTGGTTCTGAGTTAGGGTGGCTAGTCCTTTCTCAATCCACAGGGTGGATGCAATTAGGTAACCAAGCTGCTCTTGTTTGGTTTTCAAGAAATACTCAGATGCCTCCTCTTGAGTTGGCATCTTGGCAGCTTTCTCCTTCCTTGCCTTCTCCTTCTTTGCTTGTGCTTGGGCAGATGATGGTTCATTTTCAGTCATCACAACTTGATTGTCCTCAAAATATGGACGGATGGGTAGGTGTTCCTTGTCCAATAAGTATATGCCCGTGCCCATCTTAGAGTTGATGAGCTCCTGAATCTGTGGGGCATATCCACAGCTCCTCTTCTGGTCTGCTGCAGTCCTCTTGATGGTCTCTACCATGAGGCTCATCACCTTGAACTTCTGTGGCACATCAAATATATGAAGAAAATTGATCGCATGGCCTCTGATCATCTTGTGATCACCTGACTTGGGCAACAAGGTGTGCCTCAATATCCAACTGATGGTTGGCAGCCCTGACAGAAGATAATGCACTGAGCCAAATTTGAAAGTTTCAAGAGCTTCATTTGGAATTTCCTTGTACATATTGGACATTGAGTTATGATCCATCTTTTTCTTGGCATAGATATCCAAGTCATCCTCATGCTCTTCTGGGGCATTGATCAGCTGAGCCCATTCAGCAACTGTAGATTGGTACCTCGTACCCTCAGACATCCAAGTTATCCTACCATCTGGATAAAAGTGTGCTGTGGAGTAGAACTGCATTATAAGCTCCTCATTCCACTTTGTGAGCTTCTGCCCAACAAAGTCAGCTACTCCACAAGCTATGAAGCTGTCTTGCACTCCAGGATAGTGCTCTTCATTTTCCTTGATATATTCCCAGTCGACCCATCTCATATCACATACAATTGGCTTCTTGTCCAACAAAACAGTCTCATAGAAGTCCTGCTATTCCTTGGTGTGAAATCTGTAGTCAACAGTAGTCCTTCTCCTTGAAGCATACGGATCTGCTTCTCTCCACTTCCTCAGCCCTGAATCTCTCCTGAGCTTCATATCCTCAGCCACAGGATGAGCATTGTTGTGGTCTGGGATCTTGGGCTTGAGTTTTCTGAGTACTTGCTCTTCATCATCTTCTTCTGCAGCTTCAGGCACTGGGGCCTTGTTCTTCTCAGCAGCTGGGATGCTTCTTGTATTTCTCTTTGGTGCAGACTTGGGCTTGGAGGCAGCTTTGGGTGCTTCTTTGGGCTTAGATGTAGCAGCCCCTGTCCTGATAGCATCACCCATAAGCTTAGGTGCCTTAGGTGCTGGTGCAGCAACCTCTTCTTCCTCTTCCTCTTCCATGATGGAAGCCTTTCCAAGCACTCTGGCTACGGTCTTCTTGACCCTTTCCTTCCTTTTCTTGCCTTCAGCAGCAACTGGCTCTTTGGGCTTCTCAGTTGAAGCTCTGGCCTTTGACATAGGATGCCTGCCTGCTGGCCTTTTGATTTTCAGGCCTGGCTTTGTGCCCTGTGCTGGCTCAACTCTCTTTGATGTGGCTTCCTCTTCTCCCACATAATCTTCATCCTCAGAATCTGAAGTTCTCTTCTTCCTCTTTCTGGTGGCAGCTTTAGGCAGATTGCTAGGAGTACTTCTGCTGGCATCATCTGAAGAGCTGGAGGGACTAGTGCCCTCACTCATCTGCACTTGCTGCTTTGACAAGTTCTGGCTATCACTTTGGTCTGACATGATGAACAAGCTGACTGCTGACCCTGTGAACAGTTTATAGATGAGGTAGAGTGGATGAGCATCACAAAATGCAGAGATTTTTGCAAAAGAATGATCCAAAAACTTAGTTTTAGTTTCCCACTAAAATCATCTCGGATCTACCGATTTTCAAACTCGGTGATACCGAAGCAGTTTTGGAACCTAAACTAGTGAACTCGGTTGGACCGAGTCACAGTTCGGTGGCACCGAGACTTCTAGGGTTTCACAGAGTTCCAAAATCGGTCACACCGATAAGTAATTCTTGGTCAGACCGAGTCTCACTTGTGCAATGGCATAAGCCAAATCGGTGGGACCGAGTTTTTCAACTCGGTGGGTCCAAGATGGTTTCGGCGGAAACCTAACCCTAAAATTTTTGAATCAAACCTAATCTACGAGCGCATTGACTGGATAGGAGTGTTTCAATCGTGGCAAGAATCATGATGATCACAATGTGCTAAGAATCGGATTGGAGAATAGCACAAAGATCGAGTCCATACCCTAGTTCGGCGGAGACTCGCTACGGCGGCAACGGCGGGGTAGAATTCCGTTGACGGCGACGGAGACCAGCGACTGGAGGCGGCTGGCGGCGAGGAGACGATCCGGAGACCACGTTGGCAGAGCAGGCTATCGCGCGGGCGAAGGGGTTCCAAGAAATTTCCAAATTTTTGCCCGTGACTATATATAGCCCGACCCTGTCGGTGTGACCGAGTGGAACAACTCGGTGGCACCGAGATGCAAAACTGTATACAGTTGTTGCAACTCGGTGTGACCGAAAGGTTCAAATCGGTTGCACCGAGATCGAAAACCTAGATCAACTTAATGATCTCATAAAGAGGTTTTGGAAGTTTAAGTCTATGACGAATCGGGGACTCCGAGCGCTCCTCACACAGAGTGGTTCGAATCTGACTTGATCAAATTTTGTGATGTAGCATGAATAGAGTTTGAGACGAGAAAAGCATAGATAGCTAGAGGAGGTTCTTAGGCATTCTTGTTCATCCACTTGGCAAAAGGAAATAAAACCAAACAATCAAAACAACAAGTGGATGTCCTCAAATGAGTAAATATGCAACCAGCATGCTCACACAATAAAATGGCAAATGAAATATGTGGCAAGGCATGCACAACCAATTCTAGCATCTATCAAGCAATTTGCGATGACAAGGTCATCTATATATGAGTATATTGACTTAGGAGTCAAGTGAGAACACTTGATCATAGGTCATACTCATCGTTTAAGCTCAAGTGCGGTTACCACTTTTACATAAAGCATTGTTGTGTTCACATCTTTAGAGTTGCTTTAGCTCAAGTCTTAGAGTAAAGCTCCCCCTAGATGTGATATCCCCCCTTAGAGGGATGAACTAACCTCGGGTTTTGTCGATGATGACTTCATGTAGATGTTGAAAATGTGGATGCTCAATGTTGATGTAGATCACTTGGAGCTATCCATTTGAGTGAATTGCACTTTCAATACCTACATGGGTTAGTCCCACAAGGAACAAACAAGGATATCCATAGACATAGAGTGATGCACACACAAGATGATGTCCATGAAAACTTTTAGGTTACCTTGTCCCTTGTCTTACCAATAAGAGGGTTTGTTACTCCTTGAACTAGTGCAAGATGTGGAAGTTGATTGCACTTGTTCTTGCCAAAATGATAAGAGTGAAGTATGTTGGCGGAGTCACCCTCAAGAACTCTCTAGTTCTTCTTCTTTTGGATCCACACCATCTTGATGGGAATCCTTGGAGTTGTAGTCGTACTTGATGAAGTGGAACTTGAAGTAGTCTTGGGAATCCACTTGACTAAGGTCATAGGAGCTTCTTCAAATGCATCAATTTCCTCTTGAAGCTTGTCCTTGCCTTTTTGCTTGTAGTCTTGTAGTGGAAGATCATCTTGAGCTTGTGTCCCCTTGAAAGAAGTATCATACTTCTCTTGTTGAGGAACAAACTTTGTCTTGGGGTATTGATCTTCTTCCCACTCAACTCCATTGGCATTGAACTTTCGTTCAAAACCAACACCTTGATTCTTGCGGTGCATTCCTTGCTTGCGCACAATTTCCTCGAATTGCTTACTCCCGGCAAGGCTTTTGTACACTCCTTTCTCTATAATTCCCTTCAATAAGCTATTTTCTTGCTCAAGTGTAACTTGGCTAAGAGAATCATTAGTGGAGTCAAGAGAACTACTAGAAGCAACAATATTGGATTTAGCATGATCATTGTTACTGCTAGAGGAAGAATCTTTCTTGTACTTGTTACTAGACTTGACTTGAGGCATGTAAGTGGATAAGAGTAAACGCTTGGCAATGTAAGAAGAACTTTTCTTGCAGAGATCATCATTGATTGCTTTTAAGAACTCATGCTCTTGCTCAAGATTGAGCTTTTCAAAGCGTAATTTCTCATGAGCTCTTAAAAGTTCTCGATGATCTTCGAAGATAGTTTCATGAGCTAAGTTAAGAGTGTTTAGTTCTTTAGTTAGAGCCTCAATCTTGTCCTTATCATTGTCATTCGTTTTTTCTTGATTAGCATGATTAATTGACGTTTCATCATAGTATTCATCACTAGAGTTGTCAACAAGCAAATCATCACCTAACAAGTCATCTTCATCACTATTGAAATCAACATACTCGGGGTGTGTTACCTTAGGACCTTTGGCCATGAAGCATCTTCCAATTCCTTCATTTGGTGAGTCAAATATGTCGTAGGAGTTGGTTGACACAAGTGCTAGACCGGCAACACCTTCATCTTGAGTATCTTCGGAGTCGGAGTGATAACTTCTCTCGGAGTGGCTGTCGGAGTCGGAGCCGGATACCCATTCACCAACATGAGCTTGATGTCTTCGTTTTGTGTAGCTCCTTGATGATTTTTCCTTCCTTTCCGAATCCTTGCTTCTCCGTGAGTATCTTCGTTCATAATGATCATCTCTACTCCTTCTCTCTCTTGGTGGTGATTCTTTGCTTCTTCTTTTTGGAGAATCTTCTCTTCTCTTGTAGGGAGCCGTACACTCATTGGAATAGTGTCCGGGTCTTCCACAACTGTAGCAGTTTCGCTCTCGACTAGATGATCTTTTGTCATTGTAGGACCTTGACTTGAAGCTTCTATCTTTTCTTCTACTCTTGTAGAACTTGTTGAAGTTCTTCACCATTAAGCTCAATTCTTCATTGAAGTTTTGTTTCTCACTTGATGATGTAGGAGCTTCACATGAGGCTTTGTAGGCACCACTTGATTTGTTGTGAAGTTCCTCTTTATCCTTAAGTGACATCTCATGAGCAACAATTCTTCCAATCACCTCCCTTGGCTTGAGATCTTTGTAATTGGGCATCATTTGGATTAATGTGCACACGGTATCATATTTTCCATCCAAGGCTCTTAGAATCTTCTTGATGATGAATCTATCGGTCATCTCTTCACTTCCTAAGCCGGCAATCTCATTTGTGATGAGAGCAAGCCTAGAGTACATTTCAGCGACACCTTCACCATCCTTCATTTTGAACTTGTCGAGTTGACTTTGAAGCACATCCAACTTGGATTCCTTGACGGAGTCGGTACCTTCATGCATATCAATCAAAGTGTCCCAAATTTCCTTTGCATTCTCAAGACAGCTGATTTTGTTGAATTCTTCAGGGCACAATCCGTTGAAGAGAATATCACAAGCTTGAGCATTGTATTGCAACATCTTCAACTCATCCGCGGTAGCTTCATGGTTTGGTTCTTCCCCATCAAAGAAGTCACCTTGCAAACCAACACACACAATAGCCCAAACGGCGGGGTTATGTCCAAGAATATGCATTTTCATTTTATGCTTCCAACTAGCAAAATTAGTACCATCAAAGTAAGGACCTCTACGGTGATAATTTCCCTCGCTAGACGCCATACTCTCCTAGGTTGTGAAACGAAGGCTATGACCACCAAAAGCTATGGAGATCAAAGCAAATGGAGACCAAAGCTCTGATACCACTTGTAGGATCGAAAGTATGTCTAGAGGGGGGTGATTAGACTACTTGACCAAATAAAAACTTAACCTTTTCCCAATTTTAGTTCTTGGCAGATTTTAGCTATTGTAGGACAAGTCAAGCAATCATCACACAATTCAAGCAAGCATGCAAAGAGTATATTGGCAGCGGAAAGTAAAGCATGCAACTTGCAAGAATGTAAAGGGAAGGGTTTGGAGAATTCAAACACAATTGGAGACACGGATGTTTTTCCCGTGGTTCGGATAGGTGGTGCTATGCTACATCCACGTTGATGGAGACTTCAACCCACAAAGGGTAACGGTTGCGCGAGTCCATGGAGGGCTCCACCCACAAAGGGTAACGGTTGCGCGAGTCCACGAAGGGCTCCACCCACAAAGGGTCCACGAAGAAGCAACCACCCACAAAGGGTCCACGAAGAAGCAACCTTGTCTATCCCACCATGGCCATCGCCCACAAAGGACTTGCCTCACTAGCGGTAGATCTTCACGAAGTAGGCGATCTCCTTGCCCTTACAAACTCCTTGGTTCAACTCCACAATCTTGTCGGAGGCTCCCAAGTAACTCCTAGCCAATCTAGGAGACACCACTCTCCAAGAAGTAACAAATGGTGTGTAGGTAATGAACTCCTTGCTCTTGTGCTTCAAATGATAGTCTCCCCAACACTCAACTCTCTCTCATAGGATTTGGATTTTGTGGAAAGAAGATTTGAGTGGAAAGCAACTTGGGAAGGCTAGAGATCAAGATTCATATGGTAGGAATGGAATATCTTGGTCTCAACACATGAGTAGGTGGTTCTCTCTCAGAACATATGAGTTGGAATTGTGTATGTGTTCTGATGGCTCTCTCAGCGAATGAAGAGGAGGTGGAGGGGTATATATAGCCTCCACACAAAATCCAACCGTTACACACAGTTTTCCAATCTCGGTGGGACCGAATCAACAAACTCGGTCGGACCGAAAATGTAAACCTAGTGACCGTTAGAGATTTTCGGTGGGACTGACATGCAACTCGGTAGGACCGATATGGTTAGGGTTTGGGCATAACGTAATCTCGGTGAGACCGATTACACAAACTCGGTGGGACCGAATTTGGTAATTAGCTAACCAGAGAGTTGGTCAGGCAAACTCGGTGGGACGATTTGCTCTTTCGGTGAGACCGAAAAGTTACAAAAAGGAAACACTGAATTTACATTGCAATCTCGGTGGGACCGATTCGCTCTTTCGGTGAGACCGAAAAGTTACGAAAGGGAAACAGAGAGTTTGCAATCCCATCTCGGTGAGACCGAGATCCCTATCGGTAGAACTGAATTGCTAGGGTTTGGCAGTGGCTTATGACAAGTGAAACTCGGTGGCGCCGGATAGAAAGAATCGGTATGACCGAGTTTGGCTTAGGATTTAGGTCATATGTGGATATGGGAAAGTAGTTGAGGGTTTTGGAGCATATCACTAAGCACATGAAGCAAGAGGCTCATTAAGCAACACCTCATCCCTCCTTGATAGTATTGGCTTTTCCTAAAGACTCAATGTGATCTTGGATCACTAAAATATAAAATGAAGAGTCTTGAGCTTTTGAGCTTGAGCCAATCCTTTGTCCTTAGCATTTTGAGGGTTCCACTTTCACATCCATTCCATGCCAATCATTGAGCTTTCCTGAAATAGTCATCTTGGAATAGCATTAGCTCAATGAGGTATATGTTGTTATGAATTACCAAAACCACCTAGGGATAGTTGCACTTTCAGCCTACTAAGTTGATGTGTACGCAGGGCTTGTCAACTTAGTCAACAAACGATTCTAGCAGTAGTAACCGTTGGATTTGAATCGAACAGTCCTGCTGCTTCTTCAATCGCTGCTCTTCTTGCACCAGCCGCCCAAACCTGCTCCTGCCTCCAGTGGCCGGCTATGCTGCCGTTGAGGCCTCATCGCCCCCTACTACTCCCACCGCTAGCCAGGCCCTGCGGCGACGGCAGCCTCACACCGCAGCCGAACCAGTGAACCCTCGTACTCCTCTCCGCGTGGGCATCCACTGTCGCGTCTTCCCCGGCTCCGCGTCGTCCCCTTCCTAGGCCTCACCGTCGTCCACCGCCTTGGTGCTCTCAGCGCGGCGTGGTCAACGTGGTCAACGACATTCCATCAGAAGAGTACTGTACGTGGAGAGGCTGACAGCTGGGTCCACGGCCACAGCCCAGTTTTTTGTGATTTGCCAAGTAAGTCTCTTTGTCAGGCCTGTTGGGCTGCAAATCTTTCAAGACGAGGAGAGCTTTCATTTGGCTGGCCGAGAAAATGGTCCATCAGTAATGAGAAATGGGCTGTACATTTTTAAAACACATCAAACCGACAATTAGTTTCAAATATATTTTTTTCATTTCGAGATTTTAAATTACATTAATTTTTATGCGTGGAGAATTTGTTCGATTTTATATTGATATACATTTATTTTTAAAATCAGTTGAATGTGAGTCGAAATTTCGGGGTTAAAAACAGTTCGGACCACACCGAAATATGCAAAATTTCATATAATTTTTTAACCGTGGCCACAATATGGGCTGTAATGCTAACAAAAAGAATATGGGCTCCAAAAAGCCTTAACAATTAGCAAATGGGCTATAAATTATTAGAAATAATGGCAGATGGGTTGTATGCTGTTTTCCATAGATTTGAGGCTTTCCTAAAAAAAGGTTGACGCAGGAGCAGTGACTGCTGGATGGCCATCCAACGGCCGTCGTGCTTCTTCAATCTCTGCTCTTCCAGCTCCAGCCGCTCAAACAAGCACCGGCGGGACTGCCTGCTCCCTCCTCCCCGCGGCCGACTCTGCTGCCGCGCAGGCCTCACTGCCCCACCGTACTCCCATCGCTGGCCTAGCCATCCCTCTACTCACCCACACCTGTTGTTATTCTCCGGCGACGGCAGACGAACCAGTAAACCCTCGTACAGTCATACTCCCCTCCGCGTGGGAAACAACTGCCGAGTCTTCCCTGCCTCTGTGTCGTTCCCTTCCTAGGCCTCGCCTTCATCCACCGCCTTGGTGCTCTCGGCACGGCCTGGTCAATGTGGTCAATGACCGACATGCATCTGAACTGGACTGTACGTGGAGAGGCCGACAGCAGCGTCCACGGCCGAACGCAAGGAAATGCCTCCTTATTACGTGCAAAATAATGATTCCTCCACCTGACATCAGGGACCCACCGAAAGGGCCTCTGTATTTCATGAAAAAAACGTTACCACCGCTGACAGCTCGAACCCACCAGCTATATCTTCGCACGCAAGGAAGTGCCTCCTTATTATGCACAAAAAAATGAATACTCCCCCTATTAGCTGGGACCCAGTATAGTGGCAGGCTGACTTGTGGGCCTACTAAGTTGACGGGGACAGAGGGCTTTGTCAACTTAGTCAATATGCACGATTCTAGCTCCAGTGACCGTACGATGTCCATCCAACGGCCATAGTGCTTCTTCAACCTCTGGTCTTCTTGCTCCAGCCGCCCAAACCAATGCTGGTCGTGCCTCGTGCTCCTGCCTCCCGTGGTCGGCTGCGATGCGGCGGAGGCGTCATCGCCCCCTACTACTCCCACCGCTGGCTAGGCCATCCCTCTACTCACCCACACCCCCTGTTATTCTGCGGCGACGGCAGCCTCACACCGCAGCGAACCAGTGAACCCTCGTACTCCTCCACGCGTGGGCATCCACTGCCGCATCTTCCCCGGCCCCGCGTCGTCCCCTTCCTAGGCCTCGCCGTCGTCCACTGCCCTGGTGCTCTCGGCGTGGCGGGGTCAACGTGGTCAAGGAACGGCTTCCATCGGACGTGGACTGTACGTGGAGAGGCTGACAGCTGGGTCCATGGCCGCAGAAAGGAAGTGCCTCCTTATTACATGCAAAATAATTATTCCTCCACCTGACAGCGGGGACCCACCGAACGGGCCACCGTATTTCACGAAAAAAACGTTTCCCCTAACTGCTGGGACCCACCAGCTACATCTTCGCACGCAAGGAAGTGCATCCGGGGAAAAAATGATTCGCCCCCCTGACTGCTGGGACCCACCAGCTACATCTTCGCACGCAAGGAAGTGCGTCCGGGCAAAAAAATGATTTGCCCCCTGACTGTTGGGACCCACCAGCTACATCTTCCCAGGCAAGGAAGTGCCTGATAGTCGGGACCCACCTGGTCGAAGCGTACGTAGCGTTGTCATTCTGGTCGCGAACGTGTACGTACGTATATACTGGTGGATGTAGAGGCGCGCACGTGTCGTAGTAGAGGCGCGTACGTGTCGTAGTAGAGGCGTGCACATAGCATGTACACATACGTACAGCGGCCAGGGTGCAAGAAAGAAAATACAGCCACGTATGTGTACATACGGGCGGGGTCTTGAATGCCTACTCTCGCATACGTACGGCCAGGGCTCGTGTACATGGCTGGGTCGGAACGGAGAAACATCGTCGTCGTCGTGTTCATGGGGAGGCAACGGAATGCGTCGTGTTCATCGGGTGGCAACGAAATGCGTGGGAGCCAACCGGCTGGGTCGGAACGGAATGCGTGGTCGTGTTCATCGGGAGGGCTTGGACAGAACAGGCGATGGAAACGAGGCCTGGCATACCGCACAACGGAGGAAACGGACCTCCTACATTCGGAACAGGGTCCTGTTGATCGGGAGGGGTCTGGCGTACCGTAAAACAGAGGAAACGGACCTCCTACGGTCGAAACGGGGGTCCTATTGATCGGGAGGGGTGTGGCGTACCGCAAAACGGAGGAAACGGACCTCCTAAGGTCGAAACGGGGGTCCTGTTGATCGGGAGGGGTGTGGGTACAGCAAAACGGACGAAACGGACCTCCTACGATTGAAACGGGGGTCCTGTTCATCGGGAGGGGTGTGGCGTACCGCAAAACGAGACTCCACGGGATACTGTTCATCTCCACCGTCGACCTCCTCCAGCCTCCACGGGCTACCGTTGACCTCCTCCAGCCTCCACGGGCTCCTGTTCATCCAGCCTCCACCGCGCGCTACTCCACCGGCTATTGTTCAACCACCCCTCCACGGGCACCCCTCCACCGTCTACTGTTCATCCAACCCTCCACACCACGGGGTCCTGTTCAACCACCCCTCCACGGGCACCCCTCCACCGTCTACTGTTCATCCATCCCTCCACCACACCACGGGGTCCTGTTCATCCAGAGGCAACGCCACCGCTCACTGTTCATCCACCCCCCCACAACGCTCACTGTTCATCCCAGAGGCAGCATCGATCGGCTTCAGTTAGCATCAGTAGGGAAGGAATCGCTCGATCGGGTTCAGTTAACAGCCATTGATCGATCACTCGGGTTCAGTAACGCGTAGCCTGCTGTGTAATCGCTCGGGTTCAGTTAGAGCCCAACGCCTCGCACACACGCGCGTACATGTACGAGTGAAACACGCACCGCTCGTCCCCCGACCTCCCACCGTAACCGAGAAGTCCCCGAAATTTTCCTCCCCGTCGCTTCTACCATTGTTTTTTCCATCATGGACGGACCAAAGAATGTCATGCAGCTGCGTCTCCGGCCCGCCCAGGACGAAAAGCCCATTTTCTGTCATGATTTTTTGTCATAGAAGTAGGAGCCCACCGCATCTATGATGATACCGGGTTTTGTCACAATTATCATCATAGAAGTGTCATATGTACGACAGGAAAAAAATTCGTTCGGCCCAAAATGTCATGGATGTGTCTTTTTTGGTAGTGATGGCATGACAAAAGGATACAAAAGCGTGAGTTTAATGTAGGTGATTATGTATTGCTATAAAACTCTCGTTTAAGATTTTTTGCAGGAAAACTTCTCTCCAAATAGGAAGGTCCTTACGTTATCGAGGAGGTCTACCGTTCCGGTGCCATAAAAATCAACAACTTCGAAGGCACAAATCTGAAGGTGGTGAACGGTCAAAGAATTAAACACTATATCTTAGGTAATCCCATAAATGTTGAAACCAATGTTATTGAAACCGTAACCCCAGAGGAATTCATAAGGGACACTTTTCGGAACATTTCAGGCTCCGGAAAGGAATAGGTATGTGGTACGGTAAGTAAACCGACGCCAAAACAGTTTCTAAGGCAATATTTCTCCGTTTTGGAATATTTAGAAAAATAGACAAATAAGAAGCAGTCCGGGAAGGACACGAGGCCTCCACGAGGGTGGAGGGCGCGCCCTACCCTACTGGGCGCGCCCCCTACCTCGTGGGCACCTCGTGTGCTCTCCGGACTCCGTTTTCGTACACGACACGTATTTTGGTCGGTAAAAATTCATTATATAACCTCCCAGGGGTTTTGACTCCCGTATCACGCAAAAATCCCCTGTTTTTGTTTCGACCTGTTTTTCTGATAGATCCAGGTCGTCGTGTCGTCTTCAAGCGCCCCCAAGGACCAGTTCTTCGAGAAGGTCATCAAGCCCTACCTCGCAGAAGTGCTGCAACACCCTCAAACCATTGAGATGCGTAAGAGGTTGTTGCACATCCACGATGCTGAGGGACCAAGGAAGACCGGAAGCACGGAGGCAAGGCTCGAGGCATTGGAGCAAGAAGTTTTCAAGTGTCAGGAGATGGTGGAGCATGGACTCGATTCCAATCACATTACGATCACGGAGTACACCAACAACCACAAGCTGGACGTCAAGGACATTGGGGAGGCCATCTTCAAGCTTCATGATAAAAACGAGCACCTCCAAGCCCAGATCTATGACCTGCAAAACCAAAACTATGAGTATGAATATAGATTCAAGAGGATGAGTTTGGCTGCAGATTTGAGGTTTCAGGAGACTCGGTCATCCTTCTATGATGGTGAGCCTATGCCTTGGAAGAAGGACGACAAGCCTACGCCATCAACAAAATAACCACCGTCTCCATAAACAAAGAAGAATCGAGTATCTGGTATGGGCACTCCACTTGGCAACTGCCAAGCTTGGGGGAGTGCCCCGGTATCGTATCACCATCACTTTTATCTTTACCGTTTTTCTTAGTTCGATCCTTTTTGTAATATCTTGATATAGTAGAATAAAAGTCCTTAGTATGATTTAGTCATGAGTTTTGCTTTATTATCCTCCTATGTAATCAAGTCCGTGAGCTATATGATAAAGATTAGTGTTGAGTCAAGGGCTTGATTATTTTGCCATGATCCTAAGGGAATAAAAGAAAAGAGAAAGAAATAAAAAGAAACAAAGAGATCATGTGAGTATTATGGAGAGTAATGAGCTCACATAGAAAAAGTATGATGAATGAAAGTTGTTGAGGGTTGACAAACATAGTTTTGGTCATCGTTGCAATTAATAGGAAGTAATAAAGAAAGAGAGGTCTTCACATATAGACATACTATCTTGGACATCTTTTATGATTGTGAGCACTCATTAAAATATGACATGCTAAAGAGTTGACATTGGACAAGGAAGACAACGTAATGGGTTATGTTTTCTTACATCTGAGATGAATTATATTGTCTAGGATCTTCCAACATGATGAGCTTGCTTTTCCCCTCATGCTAGCCAAATTCATTGCACCAAGTAGAGATACTACTTGTGCTTCCAAATACCCTTAAACCAGTCTTGCCATAAGAGTCCACCATATCTACCTATGGATTGAGTAAGATCCATCAAGTAAGTTTTCATCGGTGCAAGCAATAAAAATTGCTCTCTAAATATGTATGATTGATTGGTGTGGAGGAAATAAGCTTTATACGATCGTGTGATATGGAAGTAATAAAAGCGACAGACTGCATAATAAAGGTCCATATCACAAGTGGCAATATAAAGTGACGTTCTTTCGCATTAAGATTTTGTGCATCCAACCATAAAAGCGCATGACAACCTCTGCTTCCCTCTGTGAAGGGCCTATCTTTTACTTTTATCTCCAACATTGCATAAGAGTCATGGTGATCTTCACCCTTCCTTTTTACATTTTATCCTTTGGCAAGCACAATATATTGGAAAGATCTCGGTATATATGGCTAATTGGATGTGAGTTTTTCATGAACTATTACTGTTGACATTACCCTTGAGGTAAAACATTGGGAGGCAAAGCTATAAGCCCCTATCTTTCTCTGTGTCCAATTAAAACTCCATACCCATAAGTATTGCATGAGTGTCAGCAATTGTGAAAGACTATATGATAGTTGAGTATGTGGACTTGCTGAAAAGCTCTTATACATTGACTCTTTCCTATGTTATGATAAATTGCAATTGCTTCAATGACTGAGATTGTAGTTTGTTAGTTTCCAATGAAGTTTACGGTTCATACTTGATATTGTGATTGAATTATTACTCTAGCATAAGAGATTATATGACAAGAATTATATAAGCTGATGTTCTAAGAATGATCATGATGCCCTCATGTTCGTATTTTATTTTTATCGACACCTCTATCTCTAAACATGTGGACATATTTTTCGATTTCGGCTTTTCGCTTGAGGACAAGCGAGGTCTAAGCTTGGGGGAGTAGATACGTCCATTTTGCATCATGCTTTTATATCAATATTTATTGCATTATGGGATGTTATTACACATTATGTCACAATACTTATGCCTATTCTCTCTTATTTTACAAGGTTTACATAAAGAGGGAGAATGCCGGCAGCTGGGATTCTGGGCTGGAAAAGGAGCAAATATTAGAGACCTATTCTGCACAGCTCCAAAAGTCCTGAAACTTCACGGAAGATGTTTTCCAAATATATAAAAAATACTAAGAGCAAGAACTTCACCAGGGGGGCACACCCTGCCCATGAGGGTGGGGGGAGCGCCCTACCCCCTGGGCATGCCCCCCTACCTCGTGGGCCCCCTGGTGGCCCTCCGGTGGCCATCTTCTGCTATATGGAGTCTTTCGATGGGAAAAAAATCATAAGCCATCTTCTCAGACGAAACTCCGCCGCCACGAGGCAGAACCTTGGCAGAACCAATCTAGGGCTCTAGCGGAGCTATTCTGCCGGGGAAACTTCCCTCCCGGAGGGGGAAATCATCACCATCGTCATCACCAACGCTCCTCTCATCGGGAGAGGGCAATCTCCATCAACATCTTCATCAGCACCGTCTCATCTCAAAACCCTAGTTCATGTCTTGTATCCAATTCTTGTCTCCAAGTACGGGATTGGTGCTAGTAGGTTGCTAGTAGTGTTAATTACTCCTTGTAGTTGATGCTAGTTGGTTTAATTGGTGGAAGATCATATGTTTAGATCCTATATGCATATTAATACCCCTCTGATTATGAACATGCTTATGCTTTGTGAGTAGTTACTTTTGTTCCTGAGGACATGGGAGAAGTCTTGCTATTAGTAGTCATGTGAATTTGGTATTCGTTCGATATTTTCATGAGATGTATGTTGTCTCTCCTCTAGTGGTGTTATGTGAACGTCGACTACATGACACTTCACCATTATTTGGGCCTAGAGAAAGGCATTGGGAAGTAATAAGTAGATGATGGGTTGCTAGAGTGACAGAAGCTTAAACCCTAGTTTATGCATTGCTTTGTAAGGGGCTGATTTGGATCCATATGTTTCATGCTATGGTTAGGTTTACCTTAATACTTTTGTTGTAGTTGCGGATGCTTGCAATAGAGGTTAATCATAAGTGGGATGCTTGTCCAAGTAAGGGCAGCACCCAAGCACCGGTCCACACACATACCAAATTATCAAAGTACCGAACGCGAATCATATGAACGTGATGAAAACTAGCTTGACGATATTCCCATGTGTCCTCGGGAGCGCTTTACATCATATAAGAGTTTGTCCAGGCTTGTCCTTTGCTACAAAAGGATTGGGCCACTTTGCTGCACTTTATTTACTTTTGTTACTTGTTGCTCGTTACAAATTATCCTATCACAAAACTATATGTTACCACTTATTTCAGTACTTGCAGAGAATGCCTTGCTAGAAACCGCTTATCATTTCCTTCTGCTCCTCGTTGGGTTCGACACTCTTACTTATCAAAAGGACTACGATAGATCCCCTATACTTGTTGGTCATCAAGATGGCACAGCAGGGTGCTGTTTTGGACAAGCTTGGTTGTAGCACAATGAACCAGACAGTGAAGGCCATGACGGTGGGTGCCTGCCTTCTCGTGCGATCATCTGCTACTGCAGTGGCGTGCGGAGAGGTCTCCTCCCTTGCCGGCTACTGCTGTTGTGTGTGGTGGCCATGGTGGTGCTGCACGATGGGTCAAGTAGAGCAGAGCAGGCGACCGGCTATGTGGTGTGGCCGTCCAGCATGCATACGCAGCCCCCTTCCACCTAGCCATAAATGGTGCACGGGAAGGCAGGCACGGGTATCCATGTGTTGTGTGCGGACATGGTGTGCACTGTGTGTGCATGCATGGGTATTATTTAAAAAGAAAAGGTCTAGCATTCAAGTGTATTGATTCAAATAGTTAGCCTACTACGTGATGAGCAAGCACGAGATTCCGGATTCTGCGCGCATAGTCCTTGTTTTTTTACATGTTTATTTATTTCATCAGTTGACAGGTGGGACCCATGAGACAGGCAGGATGTAGTAATGACAATGCAATAGTAGGTTCCACGTATACAAATTTGACCAGTCAACTAGACAAAATACGGAGCTCTACGGCGATCCAGTGACCGTATAATTACTGTAACTCGTATTCAATGATTTTATTGAGCGTATTTTGAAGTACAATGACCGTACCATGCTTTGACCTCAACTTCAGTGACCATCAGTGTATTTATCTCTAGAAAAACTATGCGGGGGGTGTCTCCAACAGTGTTCCTCGGCTCGCACCTAGCATCACAGTGGTCGAACTTGGAGTCATTCATCTGGTACACTGGCATCTCAAATCTGGACACAGGGTGACATACACCGTCAAGGTCCACGGTCCAGGGAGTCTGGGCAGACGCGACCTCTCACTGCGTTCACCATTTTAAGTGGCGCACCGGCCCAGGGCGCCACCCGCTGCAGTCCCAACTGTACCCGCCTCCTCGCCGCATTCAAAAACCTACATTTAAACCCGCGTGGAATGCGAGAAACCAACTCCGGCCACTCATGTCCATTCAGGAGCAGGACGCCGGCCAAGCTCCTCCTTCCACCATTTTTTTCCACTCTTTCGGCGGCATCCAACGAGCATGAAGAGCATTTCTCCGGCATAAAAGCCGTCTGGGTGGCCCGCCGAGCCCGACAGTTACGAGAGAGGCAGCTCGCTTCTCCACCTACCTCGCCTAGCCCGTCAGAGGCATTTCCCGTCCTAAGCCAGCGCGTGGTTCCACAGCTGGCCTCTCCAATACAGCTCGAGGAAGAGTGCCGACTTGCTCCACACCGGCTTGTCGGGTAGCATGGCGGCACGGGCATCATCGCTGTCCTTGAAGTCTCTGCGTCGTATAGCGCCTACAGTGTCTGCAACTGTGCCATCCACCGTCGATGCGCGCGTAGCCGCGACATGCAGGCAGAGAAAGAAGCCGCCGCAGATGTCGACGCGGCTACGCAGATGTCAACAAGGTGATGGGAAGCATGTCCCCGCCAGCCGCCATCATCGAGGAGAAGTAGAACACGGGAGGCCGCCGCCGATTGTATCCCATGAAGGCCACTGTTGAGGCGACGCCGGTGAATACAACCAGTGTCTTGCATGATTCTTCTTCTGCCGGATGCTGGAGGAGGACAAAGAGATCGGGCGGAGACCATTTAGATTAGGTATATTAATTCTACCAGGCCGGTTGTAATTGGAGTATCATAAGTATATCATGCATGCCAACTAGTAGGCAAATTTGATGAGGTGGTGTAGAATTAAATGAAGAAAGAGAGGGTTGAGTACCATATTATGATAACGTATGGTATTAAGTTACTCCCACTGTGGTTAGTCTTAGGCCTTGTTTGGTTCAACCTCCTCCCAAGGGGTTTGGAGAGGAATGGAGGGGAATTTGGCTTGTACATGATTTAATCCCCCGGAATCCCTGTTAATCTATGTATATTGTGGGCATGTTATTTGACCCCTCATTTTGCCGCGCTACGACCAGTATGAGTGTCTGCATGCAGTACACCATCCTCTAATTTGGTGGATGCCAAGCCGGCCCTAAAAGGAGCTATAACTTTTTTTTCAAGTTCAAAAATGTTACCGATGAGGAGCCATATTTAAGCTGGAGGCGTCTCTTATTTTCATTCGAATGGGCAATAAGCTGGAGAGCTAGAAATTGTCTCTAATGGGCTGCGTCTAGTGTTAAGGCCCTCCAGTACGAAACACGGGCAGCCAACTGGGCCAATAAAAAAGCCTATCCATCTTAAAGCCCATTTGTTTTTTGTATTTTGCGAGGAGAAGCCCATATTTCATGAAGAGGGGGCAATCCCAGAAAAAAAAACTTCCTCCTCGCTTCCACTTATACTGCGGCTCGCTGAACTCTCCCGCTTCCG
Source organism: Triticum urartu (assembly GCF_056163025.1). NCBI lineage: Eukaryota > Viridiplantae > Streptophyta > Magnoliopsida > Poales > Poaceae > Triticum > Triticum urartu. The sequence goes on along the minus strand of NC_141873.1, from coordinate 154,865,253 downwards.
TCGCCCCCCAATTCCCCCTGCTCCCCATCTTCCTCACTCATACAGGAAACCCCGCTCACCTTCTTCCCCACTCGTACAGAAAACGCATGCTCCTCTTATTCCACCCCAGCCCTCCTTCTTCCCCACTCGCACTGCCACTAGGCTCGTCTCTGGCTACTCTGCTCAAACCATTGAGCTCAGCACGACGCCCACAAGGAAAATGGAGTCGGCTGGCCCCAGTGCCAAGAAGATGAGGCTCCCGCCAGCGGCGACGCATATTGTAGATCCCGCACCCAGCAGCGCGGGAGCAAGCGGCGAGCCCCCCCACCTGGATCTGAGGAACCGTTAAAATCTCCGGTGAACCACATCAGCGGTCTCCCGGACGACATCCTTGGGGAGATCATGTCGCTTCTCCCCACCAAGGATTGCTTCCGCACACAAGTCCTCTCAACTCGGTGGAGCCCGATATGGCGCACCGCGCCCCTCAATCTCGACTGTCGTCAGATTTCTATCCTTCCTGAATTTGATCTCCTCAGAGCCATCGTCTCCTCTCACCAGCAGGGCCCTGTTCAACGCCTCTGCATCCCGACATGCTACCTGTCGTGGAATTGTCACGGCAGATGTCCTAGTGAAAAGACTTATTCGTGGAGCCATCGCAACTAGGAAGCTTAAAGGGGTTGATCGGGACAAAGGACACGAGAGGTTTATACTAGTTCGGCCCCTTACGGTGAAGGTAAAGCCTAGTCCAGTTGATGTGGTATTGCTAGGTTTCGATGACCAGGGAGCGAATATGCTATACCTGGCTATCGATTTAATGTTACTTGCCCTAAGCCGCCGCCGGGTCATCCCCTTATATACACAGGTAGACGCCTGGCGGCCTGCAGAGTCCCGGCCGGCTCATACAATGTGTCCGACTCGGTGACTTCTTTTACATGCCTTTCTTTACAAGTCTTAACTATACATGGCGGTTTACAATTACAGGCCTTAAGCCGCCTCTGGGCTTGGGCCTACTACAAGTTTTATAATAGCCCATCGCCTTGTATATCCGCTGGGCTTCTTTTAATAACCCGCCAGGAAGATTGACCTGGCCCCTCTTGGGCGGGTCATACCTGGTAGTCATACTCCCAACATTAGGCCCCAGGTTGATTTGAACTTTGTTCTTGTCAATCTCCAACACTTAGACGAAATCCATCTTCTGCTGTTTCGTTAAAAGCCTTGTAACCCGCCATGACATCATCTTCAGAAAATTTAGAAAACCACCATGACGTCATCTTCAACGGATCTTTATCTTAAATGGCTTCCGAAAATCAAGGCATCCATTTAGCTGGATAATCATTACTTCGGTCTTCCTCGATTTTCGAGCCTGCCCGTTCACTTATCCCCTTATAAATAGGCACGGCCAGCTCTTCCTCTTTCTTCTTCTTCCTTCCTTCTTCTCGCCACCTCTCTGCCTCTCGAGCTCCGCCGCCACCGTAGCGCTCACCATTACCCTCAACGTCGGCCGCTGCATCACCTTGAGCTCGTCCAGAGAACCACGGTGAATCTTCGCAATAGATCTGTATTCGTAAGTTCCTACCTTTCTACGCACTTAGATCTGTATTAGGGTTGCGAGTTCATCGGTGTTCTTCACTGTTCATCATAGACCTTCTTGTAATTTCTTCTCCGTACCCTCCTTTGATCTAAAAGAAATATAGAACGTATGCGGTAGTGGTCTTACATCCATTTTAGATGTTAGCAGATCCCTTTCTCTTATAGAAATGCCTCTTTAGAGCCGACGAACTCCTCTGCGCTCGTTTTTTAGGTCTAGATTTATTTTTCTTTTCAGAACCATTTTGATCCAGAATAATAGCAACAGCATGGGAAACTTGTTTGTCTCAACACTTTAGCCAATTCTGTTTCTGGCATCCTTCAAATATCTTTAGTCATGGCAGCTTATAACGCCGGCTCACTTTTCCTTTATATGTCATTAGCCCTTGCTTAAGCTGCCATTACTCGTCTGTACTATAATCATGAACCTGTAACTCCAATAAATTGAACCAGCAAATTACTTTCTTTTCAGCTTGCCCTTTCTTCATCATGCCATCAAAAGCGCCAACTGTCTGCAACTGGGTGCCTTCCACAGTTACCGAGGATACCTTGAAAGAATTTGTCACCATTGGATTTTTGCCAGAGAAAAACGTTATGTCTTATTGTGCTCCTGACCCGGACGAAGAACGGCCTCAGCCCAAAGACGGTGAAGTTATTATTTTCACTGACCACATGAATTGGGGCTTCTCACCACCCGGCTCAAAGTTCTTCCGAGACGTTCTGCATTTTTTCAAGCTTCGTCCACAAGACATTGGACCCAACTCCATATCCAATATCTGCAATTTTCAAGTTCTTTGTGAGGTATATCTTCAAGAAGAACCGACCGTGGAACTCTTCAGAGAATACTTTATCTGAACCACCAGAACGAATGCACTAACGGCCTTAGTTTGGAGCTTGGTGGAATCGCAATTCAGCACTGACAGGGCGCCGTCTTTCCCTTAATAGTCTTACCGAGCCATCCCAAAGATTGGAAACAGACCTGGTTCTACTGCAATGACACGTCACCAGCCAATGAAAAACCACTGCCGGGTTATCGCGCAGAGCGTCTGGATTCCAAGTTTGTGCTCCCTGATAAGCTTACTGCTATTGAACGCAAAAAGCTTATTCCATCTATTAAAAGGATTCAAGCTTTATTGGGGAATGGCTTAAGTGGAGTTGGCCTGATCCGTTGCTGGGTCGCATGGCGGGTCATCCCTCTAAGCCGCCGATCCAAGTTAATGTATGAGTATGGCGGAGGCCCAGATGACTCTCTGTGTTATAGCTCTATTCAATTGATTGAAGAAGACATTGTTGCAATGTCAACCATCCTTGTGAACGACAAATACGAGGACTGCAGTAAGGTTGGGTTAAACCCCTTCTGCAAACTTAACCTGGCACAAGAGGTGAAAACCCCTGACCTTTTTTTGTGTTTTCCTCAGTAGTTTAAATACTTGCATGACCTTTTAACCTGTATTTGTTTACAGGCCAAATCTAACTTCTGGAAGGCCAAGTATGATCATGAAGCTGCCAAGAAGGCTAGAGCCGCTGCCATAGCCGCCAGAAGAACGACCCGGAAGCCCAAGAAGAAGAAGACTGCATCTGACATGCTCCAGCTGGATGATGTTTCTGAGTCGGAGGTAGCCCTTGACTCCCTTGGCCATTTTTTCAACTATCTTATTGACACTGACTATTGCCAGGATGACATGGGGGCCAGCCAGGCCGTGGAAGAAGAGGTAACTATTTCCTCCGACTCAACCCCTTTGCCGAGATAGAAACTTTGACTGGTAACCCGGAAAGTAAGGTTTTCGCACCCTTTGGCTTATTTGGACCCTCATTTTCTTTTGAAAAAGTAGCAACATGAGAGCCGCCGTCAGGCCCAGACTAATGATGATGATGAACCACCTTCCGACTTACAAAAAACTCCTCAAAAACGCCAGAATGAGGTTTCTTTCACCTTTGTCCTTTTTTATCCATGAATCTATTTCCTTGTATTCTTTAACTTCATTTTACCCTTGCAGGAGGTTTCTCGCTCTTCTGGCGACTCAGACCAGACTCAATTTCTGGCTTTCAAGACTGCCCCTGGGTAAGGAAGATCATCTTTCCTCTGCATCTTTAAAACTACATCATTATACTAACTGTCTCATAAAAATCTTTCTTAGTGGTCAAGCGAAGTCCAAGAAAGCCAAGGTGATTAAACTGGCAGAAGACCCAAAAAATCCTGCACCTGAACCAGTAACATCAACTCCTCCCACTCAATCTGAAGCGCCAGAAGATCCGGCTGTCCATGCTCAATTGGACCCTCCTGAACCGTCAGCTGACGACACCATTGTCAATCCATCCATCGTCAGACCGTCCGGTTTAGCTAACCTGCCAGCATCTTCTAACCATGATGTTCAGATCACTGGCAACAGATTTGTTACGCCGGGTAATCCGACTGTGCTAGCCAGGAATTCTGCCAAACAGGAGGCCTTGGAAAGGCAGAAAGTATAGTTTGATATCTCTCACTATGCTCACCTGAATGTTAGTGACGTGTTGTCCGGCTATCTCAGTCATGTGCATTCTAGTCGTGACTCGAAAATTGAGATGGTCAAGCAATTGCAACTGAAATATGAGGTATGTACTCCGGTTTATATATACTCTGCCAGCCCCCAAGTCTTCAGATTATGATGAACCTGAATGATCTGTAGACTTATGATATAGGTTGATACCTTGTCTTTAGATTTTTCCTAAGTCCAACAGATTAGTATAAATTTGCACCAGTAGTCTCCAAGGGCCGGCTTAATTTATCATAAATAAGCCGGTACTTAACTTCATAAATGTCTTAAATCAGTCCAAATAAGTAGTGTGATCCGGCTCAACTTAAAAACTTTCTGAATGTCATGCATTAGCCCCCAAGTGCCAAGCATTGTTACTTTGTAAAACACTTGGGACTTGAAGCATAGAAGAGTCATTTTGCATAAAAATTGCTTTGGCAGACATTAGCCCCCAAGTGCCAAGTGGTATTGCATTTGCAAAGCACGTGGGACTTCAATCATTATAACCTTTAGTGAAATTTTGACACACATGTGCATGGTTGTAGACCGCCCTAACTGAATTGGGCTCTCAATCGACAGATGCAAAGACCCGGCTGGTGGATCAAGAGGCAGAGATAAAGACTGCTAACTCCAAACTCAAATTGAGAATCTCTGAAACTGAAAAATTGAAGACCAGTTTGACTGAGAAGAAGAAATCATGGGCCGATGAGAAGACCTTGCTGATACAATGTGCCGAGATAGCAGAGGCGGCTCTTGAGGAGGTTACTGATGAAGCTATGTACCTAGGGTAGGGTCATGGACCTATCCTAACTGCCCTACCCAAGGACATCTCTAGAAGAAATCACCTTTCAATCGACTTGGAGGTGTTCCACTCGACAGACTTGAAGACACTCGACCGAGAAGCAACCACTCGACGGCCAGGAGACCTAAAGTCACTCCGCACGCTAATGGTCGGTCATTAAGTAGCTTTTATGGTCATCACAACACTTTATTAGGGGCATTACCAGTAACGCCCGACCTTAATGTACTTAAAACCCTGCATAACTGAGGGCCGGAGGGGTCTGGCGAACTCTATATAAGCCACCCCCTCCTCGGTGTAAAGGGTTCGCACCCCTGTGATTCATATACACATAATCCAGTCGACCGCCTCCGGGCTCCGAGACGTAGGGCTATTACTTCCTCCGAGAAGGGCCTGAACTCGTAAACCTCGTGTGCTTACAACTACTCCATAGCTAAAATCTTGCCTCTCCATACCTACCCCCCTACATTACTGTCAGACTTAGAACCACGACAGTTGGCGCCCACCGTGGGGCGGTGTCTTAGCATTTGTTGGAGGAGTTGCGATCTTTTCCGATCCAAATCATCATGGTTTCTGGCGGAGTTTTGGTGGAGGGCCGCGAGATCCGTCTCGGCGCGCTCACGTTCATCGCCGACGACTCCGCTTGGCTTCAGGAGGCTCCGCTCGATGTCGACGCACTCCCTGTCCGCGGGGCAACGCACTTTCGCGTGTGCGTTCGCGGCGTCCTCTTGCGGCAACCGTCCACCCATTATCGGTCGGCCCCTGTGTTGTCCTCCCTCCCTGTTTCCCGCCGGCGCAAGCGCTCCGGTCGGTTGAGACTTCAGCAGTGGGTGAGACACGCGGTGGCACGCCAGTCGGCCACTCCTCAAGTCGTGGTGATCGAGCCCGACGAATCCCTCTACGGCCTGTTCGACCTGTCGACTGGCTCCATAGAGACCGCATCCGAGTGCGACAGCAGTGATCCAGCGGCGAAGGTTCTGATGGTCGATGGACCGCGCAGTCCTCCCGGTTTTCCCCGCACCGATGGAGGCGCAGGTGGAGGCGACCCGTCGCATCCCCATGAGGAATATCTCCCCGAGCCTCTCACGTCGCTATAGAGAGAAGAACTTCGTCACCGGAACATGGTTGCACTACACACTCCTATCGTTGGAGAAACCCCCGAGGCTCGTGCCTTGGAGGACGCGCGCCTGGCAAACTTGGCTGAGCGCACTCGACTAGAGAACCTCCAGCGAGCACTCGACGAGCGTGCGCGACAACGGGTTCCAGAATCCAGTCGACGTCAGATCTTTCCGCCCCCGTAGGTATATCGAACTCCGATTCAAAATTTAGCAGCTGCAGCCCGTATAGCAGAGTCGATTCAGCCTTCCCAGTCAGAGGCTGGCAGAGGCTTGCTGCAGATCAGAGCGTTACTCCGGGCAGCAGGAGACCAGAATTCCGCTGTTTCTCAGTCCCGGAACAGGATTCATAGCAGATCCATTGCGGCAGACACAGTCCAGTCGGCTCATAGCCCAAGATCGCCCCCGAGGCATGAGAGACATGGGGACCGATGTGATCAGTATGGAAACCGTGAGCAGTATGATCACCAATTCGATCGTGTCGATCGACATCGAGTGCCCACCCCTCCCCCGAGGAGTGGATCGTATGTGCCTCGACAGCAGGATGACAGGCGCCCTCATAGTGTTGGGCGAAGGATTCCAGTCGACCCCAGGGAACCAGGCTTTGATGTGAGATCCATTCTCATTCAAGGTTTGGTTGACAGGAACAGAGCTCACCGAGAAGGTCACAACAGAGATGCACCTACCAGCAGCAGAGTACATGTTTCGGGGCCAGAGTGCTTTAGTAGAGCCAGCAGGGCCGCTGTGATTCCTCCGAACTTCAGGTTGGCGACTAGAGTCAGTAAGTTCACTGGAGAGTCCAAGCCCGATACTTGGCTTGAAGACTACCGAGTGGCTGTCCAGATTGGCGGTGGCAATGATGAAGTGGCCATGAAGCACCTGCCTCTCATGTTGGAGGGCTCGGCCAGAGCGTGGCTGAATCAGTTAGCGCCCAGCAGCATTTACACTTGGGAAGATCTCGCCCGAGTGTTTGTCACCACATTTGAAGGAACATGCAAGCGACCGGCAGGGCTGACGGAACTGCGGTCTTGCGTGCAGAAGCCGAATGAAACTTTGAGGGATTACATCCAGAGATGGATCATGTTACATCACACGGTAGAGAATGTGCTTGATCACCAAGCAGTCTGTGCCTTCAAAGAAGGCGTCAAGTACAGAGAACTGAATCTAAAATTCGATCGAACCAGAGACATGTCTCTGAATCAAATGATGGAGATTGCCACCAAGTACGCTAATGGTGAAGATGAGGATCGACTCCAGAGTGGCAAGCACAAGTCAGTCGCCCAAGAAACTGGAGGAGGAAATTCCAATCGGAAACAGAAGCGGAAAGCCGAGCCAGATGCTCCTGGGGAAGCCTTGGCTGTAACTCAAGGGAAGTTTAAGGGGAAACCCAAAGGGCCTTGGAACCCCAAGAAAGTTAAAGACCAAGACGGAAATGATGTGTTGGATTTGCCATGTCACATCCACACCAAGAAAGATGAAGAGGGTAAGCTCATTTACCCGAAACATACCACTCAACAGTGTCGGCTCTTGATCCAGCAGTTCCAGGGCAAACAGCCCAAAGATAAGGAAAAGGAGTCAGACAAAGTTGAGGACAAGGAAGACAGTGATGATGGATACCCCCAGGTCAATTCCACCTTGATGATTTTTGCTGATGTTGAAAGCAAAAGTCGACTGAAAGTTATCAACCGTGAGGTGAATATGGTTGCTCCGGGAACACCTAGTTATCTGAAGTGGTCTCAGACTGCCATCACATTCGACCAGTCCGACCACCCAACGCCCATTGCCACCCCTGGGAGGCAAGCTTTAGTGGTCGACCCAGTTGTTGAAGGCACTCGGCTGACCAAAGTCTTGATGGATGGTGGCAGTGGTTTGAACATACTGTATGCTGAGACGTTGAAAGGGATGGGCATTCCGATGTCCAGACTCAGTACCAGCAACATGAGTTTCCATGGAGTCATTCCTGGGAAAAAGGCTGAGTCACTCGGCCAAATTGCTCTTGATGTGGTTTTCGGTGATTCCAAGAATTACCGCAAAGAAAAGTTGACGTTCGAAGTTGTGGATTTCCAGAGTGCTTATCACGCTATTTTGGGCAGGCCAGCTTACGCACGCTTCATGGCTCGACCATGTTATGTGTATATCAAATTGAAGATGCCTGGTCCCAAAGGTGTGATCACTGTTACGTGCAATCGGAAGAAAGCAGAAGAGTGTTTTCAGAAGGGCTCAAAGATCGCTGATGCTCAGATGGCAGTGGTGGAGCTTCAGGAGTACCAGAAGACTGCAGACCCGAGTGATTTGTTGCGAGCCAAGAAGCCCGCTACAGAATCAGCTTTTCAGTCGTCTGGTGAAATGAAGCCGGTTCACATTCACCTGACCGATCCCAGTGCTGCTCCGACTCATATCTCAACAACACTCGACTCCAAATAGGAAGAAGCGCTCATCTAGTTCCTCCGTGAGAACTGGGACATCTTCGCATGGAAGCCTTCTGACATGCCGGGTGTTCCCAGGGGGCTGGCTGAGCACCGCCTACGAGTCGACTCTAAAGTGAAACCCGTCAAAGAACATCTCCGACGGTCCACCGTCCAGAAGAGAAAGGCTATTGGTGAGGAGGTGGCTCGGCTCTTAGCAGCGGAGTTTGTCCGAGAGATTTACCACTCCGAGTGGCTCGCCAACGTTGTCATGGTCCCCAAGAAGGACAAGTCACTTCGCATGTGCATTGACTTTAAACATATCAATCGGGCCTGCCCGAAAGATCATTTTCCTCTCCCCCGCATCGACCAGATAGTCGACTCAACTACGGGATGTGAGCGATGTCTTTTTTAGACACCTATTCCGGGTACCATTAGATCCGTCTGTATGGACCTGACGAGATCAAAACAGCTTTCATCACTCCATTCGGTTGCTTCTGTTATGTTACCATGCCATTCGGCCTCAAGAACGCCGGAGCCACATTCATGAGGATGATTCAGAAGTGTTTGCTCACTCAAATCAGTCGGAATGTGGAAGCATACATGGATGATATTGTGGTCAAGTCACGGAAGGGTTCCGACCTGCTGACTGACCTTACTGAAACCTCGGCCAACCTCAGGAGGTATGATATCAAGCCTAATCCATCAAAGTGCACATTCGGAGTTCCTGGCAGAAAGTTACTCAGTTTTCTCGTTTCTGAACGGAGAATCAACGCCAATCCAGAAAAAGTTGGTACCATACTCCGGATGAAACGTCCTGTGCGAGTGCACGACGTCCAGAAGCTTACTGGTTGCTTGGCCGCTTTAAGTCGATTCATCTCTTGTCTCGGTGAAAAGGCATTGCCTCTTTACGGATTGATGAAGAAGTCAGACAAGTTCGAGTGGACTCCTAAAGCTGATGCAGCGTTTGCAGAGCTCAAAGCTCTGCTCTCCACCCAGTCGGTGCTTGCTGCCCCAATCAGCAAAGAGCCTTTGCTACTTTACATCGCAGCCATGGGACAAGTCGTCGGTACGGTACTTACAGTCGAGCGGGAAGAAGAAGGAAAAGCCTTCAAAGTTCAGTGCCCAGTATATTATGTTTCTGAAGTTTTGGCCCCGTCAAAGCAAAGATATCCTCATTATCAGAAGCTTGTATATGGGATTTATATGACCACAAAGAAGGTTGCTCACTACTTCTCTGATCATTCCATTACAATCGTCAGCGACGCTCCATTGTCAGAGATCCTGCACAACAGAGATGCAACTGGTCGAGTGGAAAAATGGGCCATTGAACTCCTTCCTCTAGATATCAAGTTTGAGGCAAAGAAAGCTATCAAGTCCCAAGCAATTGCAGATTTCGTCGCCGAGTGGATTGAACAACAACTGTTGACTCAGGTTCACTCGGAGCATTGGACCACGTTCTTTGACGGTTCCAAAATGCTGAATGGTTCCGGTGCCGGGGTAGTATTGGTCTCCCCCCGAGGAGATAAGCTCAGATATGTTCTTAAAATCCACTTTGATTCCTCCAATAACGAAGCAGAATATGAAGCAGTTTTATATGGGTTGCGCATGGCCATTTCACTCGGCGTCTGTTGCCTCATGGTCTATGGCGACTCAGATTTGGTGGTTAATCAAGTGATGAAGGAGTGGGATGTCAGAAGTCCGGCCATTACTGGTTATTGCAATGTAGTAAGAAAGCTGGAGAAGAAATTCGAGGGGTTAGAATTTCATCACATACCCCGACTGAAAAATCAAGCAGCTGATGATTTGGCGAAAATAGGTTCCAAAAGAGAAGCCATTCCCAGCAATGTGTTTTTGGAACACATCCACACACCATCAGTTCAGGAGGATCCCTTCACTAAAGAAGCCCCGCAGCCAAAAAGTGCCACGGATCCAATTGAAGTTGAAGTTCCAGCTGTGGTCGACCTGATCATGGAAGTTCTGGTCATCACTCCCGACTGGAAGGTACCGTACATCGCGTACATCCTAAGGAAAGAACTCCCGTAGGATGAAGAAGAGGCTCGACAGATCGTCCGTCGATCCAAGGCCTTTACGGTCATAAAGGGACAGTTGTATAGAGAAAGCGTGACTGGAGTCAGTCAGAAGTGTATAACACCAGAAGAAGGTCAGATAATCCTTGATGATATCCACTCGGGGACCTGTGGTCGTCATGCATCCTCTCGGACCATTGTGGCTAAAGCATACCGAGCGGGATTCTACTGGCCAAGGGCGAATGAAATGGCGAAAGAGATAGTCGACAAATGTGAAGGATGTCAGTTTTACTCCAACATGTCGCACAAACCCGCGTCAGCCCTGAAAACCATTCCACTCGTCTGGCCCTTCGCTGTTTGGGGACTGGACATGGTTGGACCACTGAGAACGGGCAGGAGCGGCTTCACTCATGTGCTAGTAGCAGTCGACAAGTTCACCAAATGGATTGAAGCTAAGCATATCAAGAATCTTGATGCTTGCACTGCTATCAGTTTCATCAGAGAGTTGATATTCAGATATGGATTTCTGCACAACATCATCACTGACAATGGGTCAAACTTCGATTCTAACAAATTCAGATCCTTTTGCGCCTCTCAAGGCACACGAGTCGACTATGCTTCAGTCGCTCACCCCCAGTCGAATGGACAAGCGGAAAGAGCAAACGGCTTAATTCTCAAAGGACTGAAACCCCGACTGATGCGCGATCTCAAGCACGCAGCAGGTGCATGGGTCGACGAGCTTCCATCAGTTCTTTGGGGATTGAGAACAACCCCGAACCGATCGACTGGAAGAACCCCATTCTTTTTGGTCTACGGAGCCGAAGCAGTTTTGCCGAGTGACCTGCTTCACAACGCACCCCGAGTCGAGCTCTACTCTGAAGATGAAGCAGAACAAGCCCGGCAGGACGCAGTCGACCTCTTGGAAGAAGAAAGAGAAATGGCCATGATCCGATCGACCATCTATCAGCAAGACTTGTGTCGATTCCACGCCAGAAATGTGAAGAGTCGAGCCTTCCAAGAAGGAGACTTGGTCCTCCGAGTGGATCAACAGAAACCACACAAACTCGCTCCTACTTGGGAAGGTCCCTTCATAATCACCAGAGTCCTCCACAATGGAGCGTACCACCTCTATAATGTCGATTGCCAGATTGATGAGCCATGAGCCTGGAATGCGGAGCTGCTCCGCCCCTTTTATACTTGAATTCTCACTCGGATGAGATGTAATAAGAAAAACTTCTGTAGTTTATTTATCAAAGACAAGAGCGTTATAATTTTCCCAGTGATTGTTATTGGTTTTGTTTGCGTGAGAAATCTCCGAGTGGGTGGCTTAGCTACGAATCTATTTTGCCTATGTTTGTAAAAATAATTTCCTACCGAGTGGTGAGCCAGCCTCCCACTCGGGGGCTTAGCCGCGAACCCGTTTCGCCTAAGTGTTTGAAAATCCTACCAAGTAGTGAGCCAGCCTCCCACTCGGGGGCTTAGCTGCAGTCCAGTACTCGCCTAAGTTTGAAAATCCTACCGAGTGGAGAGCGACCCTCCCACTCGGGGGCTTAGCTGCAGTCCAGTACTCGCCTAAGTTTGAAAATCCTACCGAGTGGAGAGCGACCCTCCCACTCGGGGGCTTAGCTGCAGTCCAGTACTCGCCTAAGTTTGAAAATCCTACCGAGTGGAGAGCGACCCTCCCACACGGGGGCTTAGCTGCAGTCCAGTACTCGCCTAAGTTTAAAAAATCCTACCGAGTGGAGAGTGACACTCCCACTCGGGGGCTTAGCTGCAGTCCAGTACTCGCCTAAGTTTGAAAATCCTACCGAGTGGAGAGCGACCCTCCCACTCGGGGGCTTAGCTGCAGTCCAGTACTCGCCTAAGTTTAAAAAATCCTACCGAGTGGAGAGCGACCCTCCCACTCGGGGGCTTAGCTGCAGTCCAGTACTCGTTTAAGTTTGAAAAATCCTACCGAGTCGAGAGCAACCCTCCCACTCGGAGGCTTAGCTGCAATCCAGTACTCGCCTAAGTACGAAACACATCCCAATCCGCAAGGACGACGAGGTGCAGGTCGACTGCCACCTTCTCCTTTGGAGCTTCGCCACAAATACAATGTGCGCTCCATCCCAATCCACAAGGACGACGAGGTGCAGGTCGACTGCCACCTTCTCCTTTGGAGCTTTGCCACAAATACAACATGCGCTCCATCCCAATCCGCAAGGACGACGAGGTGCAGGTCGACTTCCACCTTCTCCTTCGGAGCTTCGCCACAAATACAACGTGCGCTCCATCCTAATCCTCAAGGACGACGAGGTGTAGGTCGACTGCCACCTTCTCCTTCGGAGCTTCGCCACAAATGCAACGTGCGCTCCATCCCGACCCGCAAGGACGACGAGGTGCAGGTCGACTGCTACCTTCTCCTTCGGAGCTGTGCCACAAATACAAAAGTTGTCTCGAGTGAAGAATGAGTTCCACTCGACGGAGAATTCATGAAGATATTCAACGATAAACCAAGTTCAGATAAATCCTAAAGGTTCCAGACCGCAGATCGAAGTGCTCGGGCATTCAGCCCGAGAGAGTTTAACGGTTACAAAAACCACTTAGCATTCCGAGGCAAATTTAAGGTGGGGCATAAAAGTTTGTTCACTCCGCAGGAGGAGGACTGGCAGGCTCGACGAACTCGTCCAGGTCGACGCCGTCGGTGATCCAAGTGGCTGCAGCAATAAAAGTCTCCATAAAAGATCGGAAGTCATGCCTCTGGGTGTTGGCGACCTTGATTGTTGCCATCTTATCTTCTCGCGCCTCCTTACAGTGGACACGAACCAAAGACAGAGCCACATCAGCACCACACCGGGCAGAAGATTTCTTCCACTCCTGCACTCGACCAGGGATCTCGTTAAGTCGAGTCATCAGAGACTCGAGATCATTCTGGAGCGTGGCCCCTGGCCAAAGTGCCGTGTCGATCCGTGACGTGGCGACCTTCAATCGAGCCAAGTAGTCCACAACATCGTCGATGCGGGATTCCAGTCGGAGCAGATTCATGGCAGTTTCATCTTTCACGGGAGAGTTGATGGGGTCCAAACCTGGCTTGATCCGTCCAGTCTCCTCCTCGAAGTTCTGGCAAAACTCTGCATTCACGATCCGAGGATAAGTCAATTTTTGTATGCTGAGTCGACAAAAAACATCAGTCGGAACAAAATGTACACCTTCAAGCTTGATGAACAACTTCTTGGCAAGGCTCCTCAGATAGCAACCCAGATCGTCCCTCCTGCGAGCGATGCCTTCCATCTTCTCGTTCAGGTTGACCTTGTCCTTCTTCAAGCGCGTGACCTCCTTGTTGGCTTCGTCTAGGGCAGATTTCATCTTGGCGTTCTCTTCTTCCAATTGGCCGACTGAAGCCAGTTTCTGTTCAGCCAGAGCGGTTCTGTCGTCAGCTTTCTTTTGAGCAGCAGCCAAATCCTGATCCTTCTTCGCCGGAGCTTCGTTCAGTTTTTTTGCAAAGAAATGGTGCTTGATTCAGAAAGAGCAGAAGAATACTCAAGCCTAAGACAAACCAGTCGACAAGCTCGTCTTACCATTGGCGTCGTCCTTGGCCTTTTGCAGCTCTGTCTTGGCCAATTCCAAGTCAAGGTTTAGCTGGATCTGCTGTTTCTCTAAGTCAGCAAAGCGAGCTCCAAGATCACAAGATTTCTGCAATCAGGGAGGGGAAGTTATTTTACAGCAAAAAACAACAAAGAAAATAAATACTAAGACTACGGTCGACTGCCCGCAGTCCACCATAGTCTCGGGGACTACACCCAGTGGGTGCACTTTGCGTGCCCCCACCGGTTCGGTTTACACTCGACACGGCCAGACCAGATCGAGCGAAAGAATCAAAATACAAAGACTACAGTCGACTGCCAGCAGTCCACCGTAGTCTCAGGGACTACACCCAGTGGGTGCACTCAACGTGCCCCCACCGGTTCGGTTTACACTCAACACGGCCAGACCAGATCGAGCGAAAGAATCAAAATACAAAGACTACAGTCGACTGCCAGCAGTCCACCGTAGTCTCGGGGACTACACCCAGTGGGTGCACTCACCGTGCCCCCACCGGTTCGGTTTACACTCGACATGGCCAGACCAGATCGAGCGAAAGAATCAAAATACAAAGACTACAGTCGACTGCCAGCAGTCCACCGTAGTCTCGAGGACTACACCCAGTGGGTGCACTCAGCGTGCCCCCACTAGTCCAAAAATTCAATCGACGCACCCAGTGGGTGTACAGATGCAAAGATTTTCGGAAAGAGAGTCTTCAGATAGCATATCCTAATAGAACAAGCAGTGACCAACTAACCTGAACATTGCTTTGGAGAGCCGAGCTGGCGTCATAGGCGGCCTGACTGGCGTCCCGCACCATCTTCACCTTCTCCATCATAATGCCCGCCTGGCGTATGGCTTCCTTGGCAGCATTCACTTCGTCCTCTGGGACATGATGGATCGCAAAAACTGAAGGTGGGTCGGCAGGAGCTTGAGCAGTCGACCCTGATTGGCATCACCAGCGTCCTGAATGACTGGTTCCGCCATCGGCGTCGACTGTGGCACCCTGCTTGCAGGAGCTTTCCTATTTTTCCTTGTCAAAGGCCTCTCAGGCTCTTCATCATCATCATCGGGGAGGTCAATAACGTTAGGAGCTGTTCAAAGATCAATCGTCAAAATCGCATCACCCAATGGTACACATTGCAGTTGAGTCGACCAAATAAAGACAGAATGACAGAAATCATACCCAGATTGGAAGTGACTGCATCCTCCATTACCTCATCCTCGTCCCTGTAAGCTGAGGTCCTGGAAGTAGCGGCGCTGCCAGTTCCAAAGTTCGTCTGGTTAAATCAAGAAAAAATAAACACCACGGAGCATCGAGTGAATACAAAGGGAGACACTCACACAGAAGCGACGGGGATGTCAATCTTAATCCTCGGCAACGCCTTCCGAGGCTTCTGCTCTGCAACTTTGGGATGCTTTGACGCTTTTTCAGTTGGGGTTGGTGAAGATGTACGAGGACGCTTTGAAGACTGACCAATCTGAGCAATCGCCTTTTCACGGGCGCTCGGTCGTTCTAGGTCAAGCTTGGATCGCCTCTCCCCGCGAGGAGGAGACTCGACTTCTTCTTCTTCACTTGAGTCGTCGCTTTCTTCGTCCCCTTCCCCGTCAGAATGCCATTCGCCACTGTCGCCGCCGCTTGCCTATCCTTCCGGGTCTTGCTCTTGATCTCCGTTAGGCACTGAGTACATTTCGATAAGGGCCTGAAAGAAAGCAGGAAGAATAAAGTCAGTCGACGCAGTATAGACAGCTGCGCGAGTGAATTCAGATTATAATCAAAAGCTCAGAATCGGACCTTTTCTGGTTCATGGGACTGGTTGAATGGAGGAACTCTCCTGGCTCCCCTGGGGTTGTCCTTGTTTCCGGTGATGCCCGACAGCCATCCCTCCAGTGTGTCGTCATCGACCTCCTCCGGGTGAATCCGAGTGGTGTCGTCAAGACCCGAATACATCCACATCGGATGGTCTCGAGCTTGAAGAGGCTGGATGCGCCGCCGAAGGAAAACCTCCAAGAGATCCATACCAGTGACCCCGTCACGGATGAGCTGGACCACCCGTTTGACCAGCACCCTAACTTGCGCCTTCTCTTCCAGGATCACCTTCAAAGAGGAGGGTTTCCTCACTCGGTCCATGGTAAAAGGAGGGAGACCAGTCGACTGCCCTAGCGTCAGCTGGTCTTCGCGGTAAAACCAGGTCGACTGCCATCCGTGGACCGAGTCAGGAAGAATCATGGCCGGAAAGGAACTTTTCCCTCTCATCTGAACACCAAGACCCCCACACATCTGAATCACTTGTGTTCTCTCATCACTCGGATTGGCCTTTTTCACCGTCTGAGAATGACAGGTGAAAATGTGCTTGAAAAGACCCCAGTGAGGCCGACAACCCAAGAAATTCTCACACAAAGACACGAAAGCAGCGAGATACACGATTGTGTTGGGAGTGAAGTGGTGGAGTTGTGCCCCAAAGAAATTCAGAAATCCCAGAAAGAAAGGGTGAGGAGGCAAGGAAAACCCACGGTCGACGTGGGTGGCAAGAAGAACGCGCTCACCCTCCCGAGGTTGCGGCTCGGATTCCTTCCCCGGAAGCCGCGCCGATCCATGGGGGATCAGTCCTCCGTCGGCTAGGTCGTCGAGGTCTTCTTGGCGGATCGTCAAGCAGATCCAGTCGCCCTGGATCCAGCCCTTGGGCAGGCCGGCTCGTGAGGAAGATCCACCCCGACTGGTCGCCTTCCCCTTCGCCTTTGCCGTCGCCTTCTTCGCCAGCTCCAGAGCCACTGTCTTCTCCTTCCCCATCGTCGCCGGCGAGACACGTACGGAGCAGCGGCGCTGGGGCGAGAGCGAGCGCGACGAAGAAGCCTGAAGAGGAGAAGAGGAAATGAGAACGCACTGTTCAAGAAACCCCGGTCTGATGCCTTATACGAGGTTACTTCCGAGAGGCTGACTGGTAGGCCCGGACGATCCTGTCAAATCCCGCAACAGTCGCGCGCGTGATACGTGGCGAAAAAGGCGGTGCGTAGATCGAGGCGGCTCCGCCCTATCCCATCCGATTACTGCGGCCTCCCCCGTCCCGCGCGCTTCCCAAAATTCGGAACCCGCGAAATCCGTGGATAGCAGAACAACTTGCCAGACAGAAGATCTCCTCCACACCGTCACTCGGAGCTTTTCAAGTAAAGAAGCTCACTCGACAAAAAACTAAGAATGGATCAAGGCGACTGAAAAGGAAGTTGCTGTCGTCACTCAGGTTCATTGATCCGAAACAAGATATGCTCATGGCATGAAAAATGAGTCGGAGAAGTTATCAACTCCTTCCTCACTCAAACCTCGATCCATTCGGGGGCTAATGATGAAGCTATGTACCTAGGGTAGGGTCATGGACCTGTCCTAACTGCCCTACCCAAGGACATCTCTAGAAGAAATCACCTTTCAATCGACTTGGAGGTGTTCCACTCGACAGACTTGAAGAAACTCGACCGAGAAGCAACCACTCGACGGCCAGGAGAGCTAAAGTCACTCCGCACGCTAACGGTTGGTCATTAAGTAGCTTTTATGGTCATCACAGCACTTTATTAGGGGCGTTACCAGTAACACCCGACCTTAATGTACTTAAAACCCTGCATAACTGAGGGCCGGAGGGGTCTGGCGAACTCTATATAAGCCACCCCCTCCTCAGTGTAAAGGGTTCGCACCCTTGTGATTCATATACACGTAATCCAGTTGACCGCCTTCAGGCTCCGAGACGTAGGGCTATTACTTCCTCCGAGAAGGGCCTGAACTCGTAAACCTCGTGTGCTTACAACTACTCCATAGCTAAGATCTTGCCTCTCCATACCTATCCCCCTACATTACTGTCAGACTTAGAACCACGACAGTTACCACAGAGCTCACCGGCTTAAAAAACCGTGTGTCTCAAATGGTCTCTGCCATCTTTGGTAAGTCATTTGTATTAATCACTTATACTTTATTTTGACTAGGAATATAAACCGCCTGCTGAGCCTTTGTTAAAAAACACTCGCAAGTCCACGAAGTAAACATCTGAGCCAAGACAGTGTGAAAAAACTGAAGGCGGTTTATACCTTGGTGGAGCAATTGTATACTGGCGCTCAACGAGCACTTGCTACTATTTCCCCTGCCAACCAAGGACCCAGCCATTTGAGTGATGTCTTGAAGAAGTTATCGATCTTACCCGCCAGGTTTCAAGAGGTCAAACGATCCTCTGTCAGAGCCAGAGCCCTGACTGCCCTGACTGCCCTGAGCCGCTCCAAAGCCTGGGTGCCGGATTTAGACCCGGTGGATGTGGCTAAGGGGTACCCTACTATGAAGGAAGATGGGACTCCATTTGAGCAAGATGACTTTATTGCCTGTGTGAGGGGAGTTCGTCCTCAAGCTACCATTCTTGGAGAGGAGACCAACATCGATAAATATCAGCCGGGTTTTGATATGGATAATAAGAAGATGGCGACTCCCTCTTATAAAGTGACAGATCTTATCCCGCCGGTTCGCCAACACACTTTTGCCCCGAAAGTCGATCCAGTCGGCCTGATTGACGATGAAGTGGAGTTCATTGCTCTGAACGGCTTTGACTGGTCCAATCCTAGTTTCCAACCAGTAGAGGGAGGTGAACCGGCGAGGGGAGAGTCATAACCATCTTTTGGGCTCTCAAAGCCTTGTAATAGGTTAGTTTGAAAACTGCATGCTTTGCCTATGCCATCGTGCATAAAATGTTGCATATGACTCTTTGCCAATGATGTCAATATATATATATGCAGCACATCCGTGATTACATCTGCAATGTTTTAACTCTATTCCTGTAAAAAATGAAAAAAAATTGTCCTGACGGTTTAGCACCGGACGGGTCAAAACACTCGGTATATGACTATGAAATTATCATAGTGGAAAAAACAGAAACAGATGTAAGATAAACAAGGTTGTGTTCTTTGAATCTGGACTGCTGGTTTACATGACCCGGATGATGAGGTTGATAACCCAATCTTTTGTAGAAGTCAATACTTCCATATGTCTGATGACTGTTATGCCTTGGCAACTCATTGTCAAATAACCGAGCCGGTTTAATTTGAAACCATACTGACAGTTAGATTTGAGATGATAAAAAATAGTAAGACAAAACACTAGGCTTCAGACAATGTAAATCAAAACATTTAAATAAAAACTGGAGGCTTCTGATTCGAATATGATCAGTAAACCGGACCAAAGGGGTTAAGCTAAGATTCGAATATGATCATATAGCCCCCAGTGGCTTTGGCGTTGCCCCGATCAAGAGGGTACCGACAGCTATGTTCTCTTTGGTTCGAATATGACCTATGTTTGAACAGGAAGCCCCCAAATGACCTTGAGAGGTTTTTAATGACACTGATTCAAATACGATCCAAGTCGGACCCAAAAGGGGTTAAGCTATGATTCGGATACAATCAAGAAGCCCCCTAGTGAGTTTGGCTTTGAGTCGATCAAGAGGGTTACGACAGCGATGTTCTCTTTGGTTCGAATACGACCTATGTTTGAACTGGAAGCCCCCAAGTGACCATGAGGTTTACGGCTAGATTCGAATACGATCATGAGCCGGACCAAAAGGGTTAAGCTAGATTCGGATACGATCAGCCCCCTTTTGGTCATTTTAAATAATAATGAAAATAATAAAGGTATATGATCATTGAAAGGGAAAAGGACAGAGGTCCTGCTTTATTACTTATCATAATATATACATCGTGAAAGTATGTACATTATGGGAGCCAGTGGCTTAAGTATAGTACGGCCGAAGCTGAGCAATGTCCCACGGCCGGCGGGTCTCCTCCTCCGACTTACATGAGTCTTTGTGCTCTCGAACGTCAATGAGGTAATATGACCCGTTGTTTAAGTCCTTGCTGACCACAAAGGGTCCTTCCCAAGGCGGGGATAGCTTATGTGCATCAGACAGATCCTGGATGAGCCGGAGCACCAGGTCACCTTCTTGAAAGGTTCTGGACTTAACCCGGCGGCTGTGATAACGCCGCAGGTCCTATTGATAAATTGCTGATCGAGCCGCTGCCAAATCTCTCTCCTCATCTAACAAGTCAAGTGCATCATGTCGGGCTTGTTCATTATCAGCTTCAACGTAAGCCGCCACGCGAGGCGAGTCATGACGGATGTCACTAGGCAGAACTGCTTCTGCTCCATAAACCATGAAGAAAGGTGTTTAACCCGTAGACCTGTTAGGAGTGGTATTGATACTCCACAGCACCGAGGGTAATTCCTCTACCCAACAACCCAGCGCCCGTTGTAAGGGAACCATAAGCCGGGGCTTCAGACCTTTTAGGATTTCCTGATTTGCTCTCTCAGCTTGACCATTGGATTGGGGTTGAGCTACTGACGAAACATCAAGCCGGATATGCTCATGTTGACAAAACTCCTCCATAGCACCTTTGGATAGATTAGTGCCATTGTCAGTTATAATGCTGTGCGGAAAACCAAAGCGAAAGATCACCGTTTTCATGAACTGAACCGTCGTGGCTGCATCACACTTGCTCACTAGCTCTGCCTCAACCCATTTCGTGAATTTGTCAACTGCCACCAAAAGATGTGTCTTTTTATCCTTGGATATTTTGAAAGGTCCAACCATATCAAGCCCCCAAACAGCAAACGTCCAAGTGATTGGAATCATCTGCAGTTCTTGAGCCGGTACGTGTGCTCGTCGTGCAAACTTTTGACATCCATCGCACCTACTGACCAGATACTCTGCATCAGCATGAGCCGTTAACCAGTAAAAGCCATGACAAAAAGCTTTGGCCACTAGAGATTTTGAGCCGGCATGATGGCCACAATCTCCCTCATGGATCTCACGAAGAATCTCTTGGCCTTCTTCAGGAGAGACACATCGCTGAAACGCCCAGTGACACTATGATGATATAATTCACCATTGGAAATTGTCATTGACTTAGACCGCCGGGTTATCTGTCTTGCCAAGGTCTCATCCTCTGGCAACTCGCCCCGGGTCATGTAAGCCAAATATGGCACTGTCCAATCTGGTATGACATGAAGAGCCGCCACCAACTGGGCTTCCGGGTCAGGAACGACCAAGTCTTCCTCTGTAGGCAACTTGACAGAAGGGTTATGTAAAACATCTAAAAAGGTGTTAGGTGGCACTAGCTTATGCTGCGATCCCAACCGGCTTAAGGCATCCACCGCTTCATTCTTTCTGTGATCAATGTGTTCCACCTGATACCCCTTGAAGTGTCCAGCCACAGCGTCCACCACTCGACGATAAGCTGCCATGAGAGGGTCCTTGGAACCCCACTTGCCTGACACCTGCTGAGCCACCAAATCTGAGTCACCAAGGCACCGTACCCGGCTTAAACTCATCTCTTTAGCCATTCAAAGACCATGGAGCAAGGCCTCATATTCTTCTGCGTTGTTAGTACAAGGAAACATCAATCGCAACACATAACAAAACTTGTCACCTCGAGGAAGTTAAAACAACTCCAACCCCCGAGCCTTCCAACTGCCTGGACCCATCAAAATGAATCGTCCAATATGTGTTGTCTGTCTTTTCTTCAGGTGTCTGCAACTCCGTCCAATCGTTAATGAAATCGACCAGCGCTTGAGATTTGATCGCAGTATGTGGCACATACTTTAAGCCATGAGACCCAAGTTCAATAGCCCACTTGGCAACTCGTCCTGTGGCTTCTCTATTTCGAATAATATCTCCTAACGGAGCAGAGCTAACCACAGTGATAGGGTGGCCCTGAAAGTAATGCTTGAGCTTCCGGCTTGCCATGAACACCCCATAAACAAGCTTCTGCCAATGTGGATACCTTTGCTTAGATTAAATGAGCACCTCACTAACGTAGTAAACCGGCCGTTGAACCGGATGTTCCTTGCCAACCTCCTTGCGTTCCACAACAATGGCCACACTGACGGCATGTGAGTTAGTAGCCACATATAACAACAATGGTTCCTTCTCAACGGGAGCAGCAAGAATCGGCGGCTCAGCGAGCTGTCTCTTCAGATCTTCAAAAGTAGAGTTAGTAGCGTCACTCCAGACAAAATCATCTGTCTTTTTCATCATTTGATACAATGGCATAGCCTTCTCGCCCAGCCGGCTTATAAACCGGCTT
Organism: Triticum urartu; assembly: GCF_056163025.1. Lineage (NCBI taxonomy): Eukaryota > Viridiplantae > Streptophyta > Magnoliopsida > Poales > Poaceae > Triticum > Triticum urartu. The sequence goes on along the minus strand of NC_141873.1, from coordinate 154,843,161 downwards.
AAAGCTGCAACAAGGCCCACCAGCCGCTGAACGTCATTGATGCACACCGGTTTAGCCAAAGATGTAATTGCTTTTATTTTCTCCGGGTTAGCCTCAATGCCTCTGTTGGACACCAAAAAACCCAATAGCTTGCCAGCTGGGACTCAAAAAACACACTTGGCCAGGTTAAGCATCATCTTGTAGACCCAGAGGTTATCAAAGGTTTCCTTCAGATCGGCTACCAAGGTTTCATTTTCTCTGGATTTCACCACTATATCATCCACATAAGCATGAACATTACGCCCAATCTATTTATGAAGGCAATTCTGTACACACTGCTGATAAGTCGCCTGGGCAATCTTAAGCCCAAAAGGCATAGACACATAGCAGAAGGCTCCAAACGGAGTGATGAAAGTTGTCTTCTCCTGGTCCTTAACCGCCATCTTGATCTGATGATAACCAGAGTAAGCATCCAGAAAACTCAAACGCTCACAACCCGCCGTAGCATCAATGATTTGATCGATACGAGGGAGAGCAAAAGGGTCATCTCGACAAGCCTTGTTTAAATCTGTATAATCCACACACATGCGCCAGGTGTCGTTCTTTTTAAGCACAAGCATCGGGTTAGCCAACCACTCTGGGTGAAAAACTTTGACAATGAACCCGGCCGCCAAGAGTCGGGCCACCTCTTCTCCGATAGGCTTGCGCCTTTCCTCGTTAAACCGCCGAAGAAATTGCCGAACCGGCTTAAACTTTGGATTAATATTGAGAGTGTGCTCAGCGAGTTCTCTCGGTACGCCCGGCATGTCAGAAGGCTTCCAGCAAAGATGTCCCAGTTCTCACGGATGAACTCGATGAGTGTGTTTTCCTATTTGGGTCCAAATTAGCACTGATAATGAACTGTTTGGATGAGTCGCCAGGCACGGAATCAATCATCTTGGTGTCATCAGCTGACTTGAATTTCAACGCTAGCTCATGCTCTGTAGTTGGCTTCTTCAAAGATGTCATGTCTGTCGGGTCAACATTATCCTTATAAAACTTCAATTCCTCTGTTTCACAAACAGACCCGGCATAAGTGGCATCACCTTCTTCACATTCCAAGGCTATTTTCCGGCTTCCATGTACCGTGATAGTGACTTTATGACCTGGCATTTTGAGCTGTAGATACACATAACATGGCCGAGCCATGAACTTAGCATAAGCCGGCCGTCCAAACAGAGCGTGATAAGGGCTTTTGATCTTAACCACCTCGAAAGTTAACTTCTCAGCCCTAGAATCATACTCATCCCCAAAGGCTACTTCCCGTTCGATCTTACCAACCGGGTATGCTGACTTACCAAGCATTACCCCATGAAAAACAGTGTTGGATGTTTTAAGACTCTTATCAATTAACCCCATGCGACGGAATATCTCATAATAGAGGATGTTGATGCGACTGCCTCCGTCCATGAGCACTTTAGTGAACTTATATCCACCAACTTGAGGCGCCACCACCAAAGCCAGATGACCCGGATTATCAACCCAGGGCGGGTGATCCTCCCTACTCCACACGATAGGTTGTTCAGACCATCTCAAATAACACGGAACCGCCGGCTCAACAGCATTTACAGCCCTCTGATGAAGCTTCTGATCCCTCTTGCACAAACTGGTGGTAAACACGTGGTACTGCCCACTGTTCAGATGTTTTGGGTTACTCTGATACCCGGACTGTTGTTGTTGTTGCTGATTGCCCTGGCCGGGTTGCTGATTATAGCCGCCTTGACTACCTGGATGGCCTTGGCCATGAAGACCGCCACCGCTTGAACTGGCGCCCAGGCCATGAAAACTGCCACCACCTGAGCCGCCGCCAGGTCCGTGGTTACCATCGAATATGTTAGAATTCTTAAAAGCCTTCATGATCATACAGCCTTTCCACAGATGGGTAGTTAGCTTCTCACGGGTGCCGTGCCTTGGACAAGGTTTGTTTAGCAGCTGCTCAAGGGTGGGACCTGACCCGCCAGACCGAGGAGGTGGCCTCCCCTTGCGTCGTTGATTGTTGCCCTGTGCGCTAGCGTTAGCCACAAACTCCAGACTACCATCAGCCTTACATTTATTACCTCCTTGATTCGTCGGGTTGTGCTGGTGACCTTTGCCATTGCCGTTCTTCTTCCCCTTCCCTGTCTTCTCTTCATCAGACGCGGGATCCTTGGTACTATCAGAATCGGCGTACTTGACGAGAGCTGCCATCAGCTGGCCCATGTCATTACAGTCACGCTTGAGCCACCCCAGTTTCTATTCCAGAGGTTCAAAACGGCAATTTTTCTCCAACATTAAGACCACGGAGCCGGCATCCATCTTATCAAATGAATGTATTATTTCCTTGACCCGGCGCACCCAATGGGTCGTGGATTCACCTTCCTCTTGCTTGCAGTTAGTCAGGTCCACGATCGACATGGATTGTTTACAGGTATCTTTAAAGTTCTGAATGAATCAGGCCTTTAACTCCGCCCATGAGCCGATGGAGTTGGGCGGCAGTCCCTTTAACCAAGTACAAGATGTTCCATCCAACATCATGGTGAAGCATTTGGCCATTGTTGCGTCACTGACCTCTAATAACTCCATGGCCATCTCGTAACTTTCAATCCACGCTCCAGGTTGCAGGTCGGCTGTGTAATTGGGCACCTTATGAGGCCCCTTAAAATCCTTTGGCAAACGCTCATTACGCAGAGCCGGCACAAGACAAGGGACACCTCCTGTCCTGGTGGCCACCCCAGCCTCAATAGAGGTCGTTGGATAAACCGGGAAAGCTTGTTGAGCCGCCTGCTCAGCCGCCTGCTGAATCACCCATTCAGCCTCTTGACGGATCCTCTCCTGGTCCGCCAAGTTAAGGGCTGCGCCCGGGGCTGGGTCACGCCCGCGTGGCTAGTTACGGCGCTGGGCGTTGCTCGACATGGCCGCTGAGTCCATATGCCTGCTATAGCTTGGGCTCCGGCTTGGTCAAGGGGTTGAATGGATTCTATCCCAACTGTAAGAATACGCATCCTGCTGTGCTAGAGCTGTCTGAAGAAGTTCTCTGACCCTTCGTGTTTCGATTACCGTCGGAGAGTCACCCTCCATTGGGAGAGCCGCCAAACGAGCCGATGCAGCAATTAAATTCTCCAAAGGGTTGGAGAAGTGACCCGTGTATTGGTGTGTAGTGAGGCGGAGCAGTATTCACACGTGGTGGCTCCATGGCCCGCGGTTGAACCGGCGCCCCAGCCCCAGGTGTTGTGATCCGGTTTGCCTTCGGCAGGTTACTGGGACCAGCCCCAGGTGTGTGAAAAAGGTTCCTAGGATCATAAGTCAGAGGCAGACGTGATTGAGCCTTCTGGTGCCTTCTCCTCATGACCTCGTTTGACGCATTCAGGTCCACCGAGAGCCAGAAAGTCTCCGCTTGAAGCTGCTGAGCACGTGCATCCAGAGCCGCCCGTTCTGCGGCCATCCTGACATCTTCCGCCGCTAAATTTTCGTTGGCCTGTGCTACCTCTCCGCATAGCCATGCTACTTCCGCGTCATGTTGAGCCTTATCCGCCGGCTCAACCACACTAGTCAACAGGGCCGTCATCCTATCCATGAGGTCCATTAATACCAGAGACGGTGGGCGCACGGGGTCTCCTGACCCGGCCGCTGCTGACCGGTGGTTATGGTTGCCGCAGCCGTAGAATTCTGACCAGGTTGAGTGCAGCCATGAAGACTCCGGCTCGATTCGGCGGCTCAGTGGGGTCCGGAATACTGCTGCCATCGGAACAGCCCCCAAGCCCGCCATCTTGTAACTGATACAAAGAATCTATTTCACCTGTGGACGACTCACCATCAGAACAAACGGCTGTCTCACCACCGTCCACCAATCCTTCAGAAAATTCCCCTCCATGGATGCAACCCACAAAGGCACGCCTCATCGCGGGTTGAGCCCGAGCGGATCTAGCGCGCTGAGCCGTCTCGACGAGGTTGGTGCAGATGTCCGGCTCAGGGCCCGGCTTGCCGATCCGGCCGATGAAAACGTGGATTCCACTGAAGGGGACCTGGTATCCATACTCAATTGAGCCGGCGTCGAGGCCCCAGCCTTCGTCGTTGATGTAGAGCTTACTGCGACGACTCTTGGTCATCCGGCCCACAATGTATCCCTTGAGCCCTTCGAAGTTGCCCTTCAAGAACTCAAATCCACCGTGCGCTGGCCCCACCGTGGGCGCCAACTGTCGTGGAATTGCCACGGCAGATGTCCTAGTGAAAGGACTTATTCATGGAGCCATCGCAACTAGGAAGCTTAAAGGGGTTGATTGTGACAAAGGACATGAGAGGTTTATACTGGTTCGGCCCCTTACGGTGAAGGTAAAGCCTAGTCCAGTTGATGTGGTATTGCTAGGTTTCGATGACCAGGGAGTGAATACGCTATGCCTGGCTCTGGATTTGATGTTACTTGCCCTAAGCCGCCGCCGGGTCATCCCCTTATATACACGGGTAGACGCCTGGCGGCCTGCAGAGTCTCGACCAGCTCATACAATGTGTTCGGCTCGGTGACTTCTTTTACATGCCTTTCTTTACAAGTCTTAACTATACATGGAGGTTTACAATTACAGGCCTTAAGCCGCCTCTGGGCTTGGGCCTACTACAAGTTTTATAATAGCCCATCGCCTTGTATATCTGTTGGGCTTCTTTTAATAACCCGCCAGGATGATTGACCCGGCCCCTCTTTGGCGGGTCATACCTGGTAGTCATATTCCCAACACTACCTGCTGTCTATACCCTACACGGTGGACGCTTGGCTGACATCCCCTGAATTCGGAAAACTCCAGCAGTTTGAGTTCTACAATTACCACGAAAGTTTCATACCGAGAACACACGAAGAATTCATGCCCACACCACCGTTGTACATCTCGCGGTTTTCCTCCTCTCTCCACACCGCCACCTTCGCCCGGTGCCATCTACCAGGTGATCTGGTACAAATGCTTCGACTCCCACTGCTAAAAAAACTTTCGCTTGTGGTGGTTTATCTGTCAGAGGCCTCACTGCACAACATCGTTCTCTCCAGTTGCCCTGCCCTAGAGCACTTGCTGATTATTTTGGGAATAGAAATCCCTATCAGTTGTCTCCAAATAAAGTCGCCTCAACTTAAAAACATTGGAATTTGTTTTGAAGGACAACAGCTCATCATCTATGATGCCCCTTCACTTCAAAGGTTGCTCCTTGATGATTGTTATAAACCTTCGCAAATAATTGTCATCTCTGCACCCAAACTGGAAACCCTGGGTCTAATTAGTGATCCGTTTGATGATCACAACAAGTTGGTGTTTGGTTCCTCATTTTTCAGGTACCGTATATTATCATCTACAAATTCGTAATCATAAGCTGCATTTTTCATTTGTGCGCATAAGTTCTATATCATCTTGGAGTACACTTTTGGTACTAATATTATGGTATATGCTCAATCAAGAGTTCGTCCATGGATAGCCTATCAATGCGGCTGGATTCTTTCAAGATCTTATATATTGGAATGTTTAGTTTTGATCTAAACATAATTATTGGCCTGCTGCGATGCTTTCGATCTCTGGAGAATTTATATATAAAGGTGATTGTCAGTGTCAAAACCGGTGGATCTCGGATAGGGGGCCCCGAACTGTGCGTCTAAGGCGGATGGTAACAGGAGGCAGGGGACACGATGTTTTACCCAGGTTCGGGCCCCCTTGATGGAGGTAAGACCCTACGTCCTTCTTGATTTATTCTTGATGATATGAATATTACAAGAGTTGATCTACCATGAGATCGGAGAGGCTAAACCCTAGAAGCTAGCCTATGGTATGATTGTATGTTGTCCTACGGACTAAAATCCTCCGGTTTATATAGACACCGGAGGGGGCTAGGGTTACACAAGGTCGGTTACAAAGGAGGAGATATACATATCCGTATTACCTAGCTTGCCTTCCACGCCAAGTAGAGTCCCATCCGGACATGAGACGGAGTCTTCAATCTTGTATCTTCATAGTCCAACAGTCCGGCCAAAGGATATAGTCCGGCTGTCCGGAGACCCCCTAATCAGGACTCCCTCAGTAGCCCCTGAACCAAGCTTCAATGACGGTGAGTCTGGCGCGCAGTATTGTCTTCAGCATTGCAAGGCGGGTTCCTCCTCCGAATACACCACGGAAGAATTTGAATACAAGGATAGTGTCCGACCTGCAAAATAAGTTCCACATACCACCGTAGAGAGAATAATATTTCCACAAATCTAATTTGCTGACACGTTTTGGCAACATGACATTATGCCATGGCCCGGTGATTATTCGAACCGTTTCCTTTAACTAGCCCTGCACATAACGCGAGGCAGTTTCTTGACACGTCTTGTCAAAGCAAAGATCATGTCCCCCTTATCACGGGATTCTCATCAATACGGGCGTGGGTAACCCAACCGTGCCATCGATTACGGCGCTTGGGGGATAAGCGAGTTTTACCAGGTTAGTGGGGGCGCATAGTTTCGGCCGCCCTTATAAAGGGACAAGGTTTAACCTTTTTCTACCCACGCCTTCTTCCTCCTTGCTCATCCATTCTTGCGCACTCGAGCTCCAACGCCCAAGTCCACATCCTTCCCCTCAACCTTCTCCAATCATGTCCAGAGCGGGAGGTAAATGGATGGCTTCCTCTGTTATGGAGGGACACATCAAGAAGCTGCGGGGAGCCGAATACTTAGCCGCGAATATCGCGCATCGGCTGCTCGTTGCGGGGCAGATCGTTCCTACCCCTGAACCTCATGAGAGGGTAGTTTTCCTCCACCACTTCCTCCGCGGACTGGGGTTTCCCCTCCATCCATTCGTCCGTGGTCTCATGTTCTACTACGGGCTGGACTTCCACAGTCTGGCCCCAAACTTCATCCTCAACATTTCGGCGTTCATCATCATGTGTGAGGCTTTCCTCCGCATCCGGCCCCACTTCATCATGCGGTTAAAGACCTTCAATATCAAGCCAAAGGTGGTGGGAGGCCAACAAGCAGAATGCGGCGGAGCCATGGTGGGCAAGATGCCGAATGTTATATGGCTTGAAGGCTCCTTCGTGGAGACCATAAAGGGGTGGCAATCGGCGTGGTTCTACATCACCGAGCCAGGCAACACCAACTGGGTGGCTGCCCCCGAGTTCCGATCCGGAATCCCCACGTGGCTCACCTCCTGGAAAGAGAAGGGCCTGTCCTGGGGTTCATTGGTGGAGCTGGACGGACTCCAGAAATGTATCCGGAATATGGCAGGCAAGAAGCTCAAGCTTGTCAACATAGTCCAGGTTATGCTCATCCGCTGGACCCTCCCGTGTCAACAACGGGATTTCAACTTATGGGAGTTCGACCCGGCCCAACACCAGACTCTGAGCGAGCTCTTCGACACGATGCACAAGGACGTCTGGAGGGTGCTGTTCAAGGGCGTCGAGGTCCCTCCCTCTCTCACCGAGGACCGCGGGCTAAGCGCGAAGCGCCGAGCGCATTCGGTGAGTTCTATACATCTGATAGGATATTTATTTCCCCTATCTTAACCATGTGCGGGGTCTGAGCTCCATGCCTTTGACATGACTGGGTGGAGACGTTCGGGCAGATTAACTGTCCGGCCCCTCTGCCCGAAGACACTACGGACGCTCTCCTGGCGGAGATGTTGACTCCGGCTCCTTACAAGGTGTTGGAGAAGACCAAGAAGGCCAAGGGAACCCGAAAGAGTTCCCGACACCAGGTGTTGTCGGACTCATCGTCCGATAACTCCGTGACGCACTCCTCCCCCGAAGACGAGGAGGAAGATGAAGATGCTCCCCCTTCAGTCGGGGGAGACAAGAAAAGGAAGGCCGCCCCGACCGGGGGGGCCGAAGGGTCCAAGAAGGGGAGGACCCTCCTTCCGGACTACTCCACCACCGCCGCTGAAGGCGAAGACGAGTGGCTTCTCAGGGCCAAGCCCCTGGCGAAGTCGTAAGTATTCGATTACTAGAGTAACTCATAGCATACCTTTGTCGCACTGCTTCTCCTAACGCCGAATTACGATTATGCAGACCGCCACGAGCCCGTATCGACGTATCCTTGTCAGATGGCTCCCTGGGCTCGTCGGATATGGATAGCGATCCACTTTCGACCGCCACCTCCCCTTGCCCTACAGACAACGCCGAGGTATTGTCTCAAGAGGCACCGGGTCGAGGGGAGACAGTCCCGGAGGTGCCTCAAGGCGACCTTCCAGACTCCGGGAGCAGACGGAGCAAGGCTCCCGAGGGCTCCGAGTTCGGCCCTCAGCCGAACACCGCGCCAGAACCCCAGTGGTTCCGGACTCGGGCAGGCGGCCTCCTTCCAAAAGGGGAAAGACGCCTGTGCCGGTGACCTCTATCCATCCAGAGGCACCAGACAATCTACTGGGAGCGCTTCGCAGCGCTTCCATCGACGAAGAGCACCGCACTATTATGAGTGCGGTGGTCCAGAAGGTTCAGTCCACCAAGAGCAGACTGACTGAAGCCTGTGCCAGCCTTCTAACAGGCTTTGAGGTAAGCTTTTGAAATATAAGAAAAATATTACCGCATAGACAGTAGCCCCTGATGCTCTGTTCGGTGTTCACAAAGAAAAGCCGAACAGAGGATCAAACAATATCGCAGGAGTCTAATATAAGTATGTCTATATGCGTATGCAGGCTTCGCTGCTGGCCTCTGCCGCACTGACTGCGGAGGTCGCCGCACTGAAGCAGGACCTCAAAGGGTCCAAGTAAGAGCTCGTCCTTGCCAAGAGGCGGCTTGAGGAGAACAAAGGTAAGTAGTACCTAGTCTATGGATATATATAAAAAGAATGCGATTGCAAAATGACAGGATCATCGTACATTTGCCAGGGGCCACGACCGAGGTGGCGACCCTGAAGCAAGCGCTATCCGAGGCCGAAAACAAAGCGGCCAAGGAGCGCACCGAGCGGGAAAGGCAGGAGGCTCGGGTGGGCGAGGTGCAGCAAGAGCGCCATGCTCTCGTGACAAAGCACGAGGCGTTGGAGCTTGACTTGAAGCTGCGAGAGTCCGAGCTTGCCGCGGCCCTCGAGAGCGCAAAGAATGCCAAGGCCGAAGCCCAAAAGGCCCTCCAGGAGATTGATGCGATGAAGAAGATAGCGGTGGGTAAGGCATTCTATATGCAAAGCAAGCATGTGAAAGTAAATTACTTGTTACTTACCCGAATTCGGAGCTGTCCAGGAGCATTCGCAGATTTGCCCCGCAGCGTGTTGGATGCCACACAGTTTTACCAGGCCGAGGAGGGAAGCTCAATGGAGAAGCTGTTCTGGTCTCAGTATACTGGGACCGAACACCCGATGCCTCTGACCGACCAGCTGAAGCAACTGGTCGAGCTGCACAAGGCGGCCGAACAGGCCATGAAGGGCTTTATAGTCCAGATGTGACCTGGTGACACCCTTCCCCACAGCTACTTCAGCCTGGTGAGGCGGCTTATGGATGCCTGCCCACGGCTGGAAGTCATCAAGCGATCCGTCTGCATCAAAGGTGCACGCCGGGCATTCGCCCGTGTGAAGGTGTAATGGGCCAAGATGGACGCCGTGAAGCTGGTGAAGGAAGGGCCGCCGGAGGGCAAGGAGCATCGCCACCCCGAGATGTACTATGAGGGTGTCCTGAAGGGTGCCCGTCTTGTAGCGGACGAGTGTGCAAAAGATGTAATATTTGAGTAAACTTGCTCGTGTGATCCTGTATTATGAAAACTTGTTCATATGCACTATGCGACGCTTGTCTGAATTTAAAATAATACCTTCTGTTCGGCCGTTTATCAAATCTGAGAGATGGCTAGTCGTCGGCTTCTGCCCCCATGCCACGAGTGCTGGGGTGTTCGGGATAAACCTGAGCACTCTTGTTCCCATTGTTGGGTCCTTCGAGCGAGGTGCTTGATACGTCTCCAACGTTCTATAATTTTTGATTGCTCCATGCTATATTATCTACTGTTTTGGACTATATTGGGCTTTATTTTCCACTTTTATATTATTTTTGGGACTAACCTATTAACCGAAGGCCCAGCCCAGAATTGTTGTTTTTTGCCTATTTTAGTGTTTCGGATAAACGGAATATCAAACGGAGTCCAAACAGAATAAAATCTTCGGGAACGTGATTTTCTCACCGAACGTGATCCAGGAGACTTGGACCCTGCTCCAAGGAACAAAAGAGGCGGTCACGAGGGTGGGGGGCGCGCCCCCTGCCTCGTGTGCCCCTCGTTGCTCCTCCGGCGTACTTCTTCCTCCTATATATACACACGTACCCCCAAACGATCATAAGAGGAGCCAAAACCCTAATTCCACCGCTGCAAATTTCTGTATCCACGAGATCCCAGCTTGGGTCCTGTTCCGGAGCTCCGCCGAAAGAGGGCCGTCATCACGGAGGGCTTCTACATCATCCTAGCCCCTCCGATGAAGTGTGAGTAGTTTACCTCAGACCTTCGGGTCCATAGTTAGTAGCTAGATGGCTTCTTCTCTCTCTTTGAATCTCAATACAAAGTTCTCCCCCTCTCTTGTGGAGATCTATTCGATGTAATCTTCTTTTTGCGGTGTGTTTGTTGAGACCGATGAATTGTGGGTTTATGATCAAGTCTATCTATGAATAATATTTGAATCTTCTCTGAATTCTTTTATGTATGATTGGTTATCTTTGCAAGTCTCTTCGAATTATCCATTTGGTTTGGCCAACTAGATTGGTAGTTCTTGCCATGGGAGAAGTGCTTAGCTTTGGGTTCGATCTTGCGGTGTCCTTACCCAGGGACAGAAGGGGCAGCAAGGCACGTATTTTATCGTTGCCATCGAGGATAACAAGATGGGGTTTATTTCATATTGCATGAATTTATCTCTCTACATCATGTCATCTTGCTTAAGGCGTTACTCTGTTTTTAACTTAATACTCTAGATGCATGCTGGATAGCGGTTGATGAGTGGAGTAATAGTAGTAGATGCAGAATCGTTTCGATCTACTTGTCACGGACGTGATGCCTATATACATGATCATGCCTAGATATTCTCATAACTATGCTCAATTCTGTCAATTGCTCAATAGTAATTTGTTCACCCACCGTAGAATACTTATGCTCTTGAGAGAAGCCACTAGTGAAACCTATGGCCCCCGGGTCTATTCTCATCATATCAATCTCCATCACTTTAATCTTGCTTTGCTTTTTATTTTGATTTTACTTTTTACTTTGCATCTTTATACCAAAAATACCAAAAATATTGTATCTATCAGATATCACTCTCGTAAGTGACCTTGAAGGGATTGACAACCCCTAATCGCGTTGGTTGTGAGTAGCGCTTTGTGCAAGGGACTTGAGCGTGGGCTCCTACTGGATTGATACCTTGGTTCTCAAAAACTGAGGGAAATACTTACGCTACTCAGCTGCATCATCCCTTCCTCTTCGGGGAAAACCAACTCAAGCTCAAGACGTAGCAAGAAGGATTTCTGGCGCCGTTGCTGGGGAGTCTACGCAAAAAGTCAGCATACCAAGTACCCATCACAATCCCTATCTCTCGCATTACATTATTTGCCATTTGCCTCTCGTTTTCCTCTCCCCCCAAATCAGCCTTGCCGTTTTATTCGCCCTCTCTCTCTCTCTATCCTTCCTCTCTATTTGCCTCTTTTTGCCCGTTTGCTTTTTGTTTGCTCATGTGTTAGATTGCTTGTTTGTCGCGATGGCTCAAGATACTACCAAATTGTGTGACTTCACCAATACCAATAATAATGATTTCCTTAGCACTCCGATTGCTCCTCTTACCGATGCTGAATCTTGTTATGAAAGATCAATTCATCGGCCTTCCTAGTGAAGATGCCGCTACTCATCTGAATAGCTTCGTTGATTTATGTGATATGCAAAAGAAAAAAGATGTCAATAACGATGTTGTTACATTGAAGCTATTTCCTTTTTCTCTTAGAGATCGTGCTAAAGCTTGGTTTTCGTATTTGCCTAAGAATAGTATTGATTCATGGAACAAGGGTAAAGATGCTTTTATCTCTAAGTATTTTCCTCCCGCTAAGATCATCTCTCTTAGAAACGATATTATGAACTTTAAACAACTTGATCATGAACATGTTGCACAAGCTTGGGAGAGAATGAAATTAATGATACGTAATTGCCCTACTCATGGTTTGAATTTGTGGATGATTATACAAAAAATTTATGCAGGATTGAATTTTGCTTCTAGAAATCTTTTAGATTCGGCCGCGGGAGGCACTTTTATGGAAATCACTTTAGGAGATGCAACTAAACTCCTAGATAATATTATGGTTAATTATTCTCAATGGAATACTGAAAGATCTTCTAATAAAAAAGTGCATGCGATAGAAGAAATTGATGTGTTGAGTGGAAAGATGGATGAACTTATGAAATTATTTGCTACTAAGAGTGTTTCTTCTGATCCTAATGATATGCCTTTGTCTACTTTGATTGAGAATAACAATGAATCTATGGATGTGAATTTTGTTGGTAGGAATAATTTTGGTAACAACGCTTATAGAGGGAATTTTAATCCTAGGCCATATCGTAGTAATCCTTCTAATAATTATGGGAATTCCTACAACAACTCTTATGGAAATTATAATAAGATGCCCTCTGAATTTGAGACTAGTGTTAAAGAGTTTATGAATTCACAAAAGAATTTTAATGCTTTGCTTGAGGAGAAATTGCTTAAAGTTGATGATTTGGCTAGAAACGTTGATAGAATTTGTCTTGAGGTTGATTCTTTAAAGCTTAGATATATTCCTCCTAAGCATGATATCAATGAGTCTCTCAAATCCATGATAATTTCCATTGATGAGTGCAAGGAAAGAACCGCTAGGATGCGTGCTTCCAAAGATGCCTTTATTAAAGCGTGTTCTTCCAATACCTATGAAAATCAAGATGAAGATCTAAAAGTTATTGATGTGTCTCCTATTAAATATTTATTTTGCAATATGAATCTTGATGAAACTGAATATGATCTTCCTTTACCTAGAAGGCGTTCTAAAAATTTGGAGTATTTAGATCTTAATGATGAAATTGATGAAAGTGGGATTGAAAGAAATAAAAATCTAGATGTTGCTAAACCCACTATATTGTATTTCAAGGAATTTAATTATGAAATTTTCTCTTTAATTGATTGTATTTCCTTGTTGCGATCCGTGCTAAATTCTCCACATGCTTATAGTCAAAATAAAGCCTTCACCGAACATATTGTTGATGCCTTGATGCAATCTTCTGAAGAAAAACTTGAGTTGAAAGTTTCTATCCCTAGAAAACTCTATGATGAGTGGGAGCCAACTATTAAAATTAAAACTAAAGATTATTAGTTTTATGCTTTGTGTGATTTGGGTGCTAGTGTCTCTACTATTCCCAAGACTTTGTGTGATTTACTAGATTTCTGTAATTTTGAAGATTGCTCTCTAAACTTGCATCTTGCGGATTCCACTATTAAGAAACATATGGGAAGGATTAATGATGTTCTTATTGTTTCAAATAGGAATTATGTGCCCGTAGATTTCATTGTTCTTGATATAGATTGCAATCCTTCTTGCCCTATTATTCTTGGTAGACCTTTCCTTAGAATGGTTGGTGCGATTATTGATATGAAGGAAGGGAATATTAGATTTCAATTTCCATTAAAAAAGGGCATGGAACACTTTACTAGAAATAAAATAAAATTACCATATGAAACTATCATGAGAGCCACTTATGGATTGCCTACCAAAGATGGCAATACCTAGATCTATCCTCGCTTTTATGCCTAGCTAGGGGCGTTAAACGATAGCGCTTGTTGGGAGGCAACCAAATTTTATTTTTATTATTTGCTTTTTGCTCCTGGTTAGTAATAAATAAATTATTTAGCCTCTGTTTTGGTTGTGTTTTTTGTGTTTAATTAGTGTTTTTGCCAAGTAGAACCGTTGGGAAGACTTGGGGAAAGTCTTGTTGAACTTGCTGTAAAAAACAGAAACTTTAGCGCTCACGAGAACTGCTGTCATTTTTATTTTAAGAGTGATATTTAGTTAATTATTTTTGCATATGATTAATAGATAAATTCCTCACGTCCATCAGTTTATTTTATAATTTTTGGGGTTCCAGATCTTGTGCTAGCTACAGATTACTACAGACTGTTCTGTTTTTGACAGATTCTGTTTTCCGTTTGTTGTTTGCTTATTTTGATGAATCTATGGCTAGTAAAATAGTTTATAATCCATAGAGAAGTTCGAATACAGTAGGTTTAACACCAATATAAATACATAATGAGTTCATTACAGTACCTTGAAGTGGTCTTTTGTTTTCTTTCGCTAACGGAGCTCACGAGTTTTCTATTTTGAGTTTTGTGTTGTGAAGTTTTCAAGTTTTGGGTGAATTCTTTTGATGGATCATGGAAAAAGGAGTGGAAAGAGCCTAAGCTTGGGGATTCCCATGGCACCCCCAAGATAATCCAAGGACACCAAAAAGTCAAAGCTTGGGGATGCCCCGGAAGGCATCCCCTCTTTCGTCCACTTCCATCGGTAATTTACTTGGAGCTATATTTTTATTCACCAACATGATATGTGTTTTGCTTGGAGCGTCTTGTATTATTTGTGTCTTTGTGTCTTAGTATGCCACAATCATAATTTCTGTACACACCTTTTGAGAGAGCCATACATGAATTAAAATTTGATAGAATACTCTATGTGCTTCACTTATATCTTTTGAGCTAAGTAGTTTTGCTCTATGTGCTTCACTTATATCTTTTGAGCTAGATAACTTTGCTCTATGTGCTTCACTTAGATCTTTTAGAGCACGATGGTGGATTTGTTTTAAAGAAACTATTGATCTCTCATGCTTCACTTAAATTATTTTGAGAGTCTCTTAATAGCATGGTAATTTGCTTAATAATAATATGCTTGGTATTCAAGATTTGTGAAACTTTCTTTTGAGTGTGTTGTATACTAAGAAAAGATTGAAGCATGATAATTGATTTGAGATATGGAGGTGATAATATTAAAGCCATGCTAGTTGATTAGTTGTGAATTTAAATAATACTTGTGTTAAGGTTTGTGATTCCCGTAGCATGCACGTATGGTGAACCGTTATGTAACGAAGTCAGAGCATGATTTATTTATTGATTGTCTTCCTTATGAGTGGGGGTCGGCGACGAGCGATGGTCTTTTCCTACCAATCTATCCCCCTAGGAGCATGCGCGTAATACTTTGCTTTGATAACTTCTAGATTTTTGCAATAAGTATATGAGTTCTTTATGACTAATGTTGAGTCCATGGATTATACGCACTCTCACCCTTCCACCTTTGCTAGCCTCTCTAATACCGCGCACCTTTCGCCGGTATCATACACCTACCATATACCTTCCTCAAAACAGCCACCATACCTACCTATTATGGCATTTCCATAGCCATTCCGAGATATATTGCCATGCAACTTTCCACCATCTAGTTCATCATGACACATTCATCATTGTCATATTGCTTAGCATGATCATGTAGTTGACATAGTATTTGTGGCAAAGCCACCGTTCATAATTCTTTCATACTTGTCACTCTTCATTCATTGCATATCCCGGTACACCGCCGGAGGCATCCACATAGAGTCATACTTTGTCTTAGAATCGAGTTGTAATCATTGAGTTGTAAATAAATAAAAGTGTGATGATCATCATTCAATAGAGCATTGTACCAAATAAAAAAGGAGAAAGGCCAAAGAAAAAAAGAAGGCCAAAAAAGGGCAATGCTACTATTCTTTTTTCCACACTTGTGATTCAAAGTAGCACCATGATATAGCGAGTCTCATATATTGTGCTTCAAAGTAGCACCATGTTCCTCATATAGAGAGTCTCATATGTTGTCACTTTCATATACTAGTGGGAATTTTTCATTATAGAACTTGGCTCGTATATTCCAATGATGGGCTTCCTCAAAATTGCCCTAGGTCTTCGTGAACAAGCAAGTTGGATGCACACCCACTAGTTTCTTTTGTTGAGCTTTCATACATTTATAGCTCTAGTGCATCCGTTGCATGGCAATCCCTACTCACTCACATCGATATCTATTGATGGGCATCTCCATAGCCCGTTGATACGCCTAGTTGATGTGAGACTATCTTCCCCTCCTTTTTGTCTTCTCCACAAACACCATTCTATTCCACCTATAGTGCTATATCCATGGCTCACGCTCATGTATTGCGTGAAGATTGAATTTTTTTTGAAAAAGTTAGAGTATGAAACAATTGCTTGGCTTGTCATCGGGGTTGTGCATGATTTGAATACTTTGTGTGGTGAAGATGGAGCATAGCCAGACTATATGATTTTGTAGGGATAACTTTCTTTGGCCATGTTATTTTGAGAAGACATAATTGCTTTGTTACTATGCTTGAAGTATTATTATTTTTTATGTCAATATAAACTTTGGTCTTGAATCTTTCTAATCTGAATATTCATACCACAATTAAGAAGATTTGCATTGAAATTATGCCAAGTAGCACTCCGCAACAAAAATTCTCTTTTTATCATTTACCTACTCGAGGACGAGCAGGAATTAAGCTTGGGGATGCCTGATACGTCTCCAACGTATCTATAATTTTTGATTGCTCCATGCTATATTATCTACTATTTTGGACTATATTGGGCTTTATTTTCCACTTTTATATTATTTTTGGGACTAACCTATTAACCGGAGGCCCAGCCCAGAATTGCTGTTTTTGCCTATTTTAGTGTTTCAGATAAACGGAATATCAAACGGAGTCCAAACAGAATAAAATCTTCGGGAACGTCATCCAGGAGACTTGGACCCTGCTCCAAGGAACAAAAGAGGCGGTCACGAGGGTGGGGGGCGCCCCCCCCCCCCAGGGCGCGCCCCCCTGCCTCGTGGGCCCCTCGTTGCTCCTCCGGCATACTTCTTCCTCCTATATATACACACGTACCCCCAAACGATCAGAAGAGGAGCCAAAAACCTAATTCCACCGCCGCAACTTTCTGTATCCACGAGATCCCATCTTGGGGCCTGTTCCGGAGCTCCGCCGGAAGAGGGCCGTCATCACGGAGGGCTTCTACATCATCCTAGCCCCTCCGATGAAGTGTGAGTAGTTTACCTCAGACCTTCGGGTCCATAGTTAGTAGCTAGATGGCTTCTTCTCTCTCTTTGAATCTCAATACAAAGTTCTCCCCCTCTCTTGTGGAGATCTATTCGATGTAATCTTCTTTTTGCGGTGTGTTTGTTGAGACCGATGAATTGTGGGTTTATGATCAAGTCTATCTATGAATAATATTTGAATCTTCTCTGAATTCTTTTATGTATGATTGGTTATCTTTGCATGTCTCTTCGAATTATCCGTTTGGTTTGGCCAACTAGATTGGTAGTTCTTGTCATGGGAGAAGTGCTTAGCTTTGGGTTCGATCTTGCGGTGTCCTTACCAAGTGACAGAAGGGGCAGCAAGGCACGTATTGTATCGTTGCCATCGAGGATAACAAGATGGGGTTTATTTCATATTGCATGAATTTATCTCTCTACATCATGTCATCTTGCTTAAGGCGTTACTCTGTTTTTAACTTAATACTCTAGATGCATGCTGGATAGCGGTCGATGAGTGGAGTAATAGTAGTAGATGCAGAATCGTTTCGATCTACTTGTCACGGACGTGATGCCTATATACAGGATCATGCCTAGATATTCTCATAACTATGCTCAATTCTGTCAATTGCTCAACAGTAATTTGTTTACCCATCGTAGAATACTTATGCTCTTGAGAGAAGCCACTAGTGAAACCTATGGCCCCCGGGTCTATTCTCATCATATCAATCTCCATCACTTTAATCTTGCTTTTCTTTTTATTTTGATTTTACTTTTTACTTTGCATCTTTATACCAAAAATACCAAAAATATTATATCTATCAGATCTCACTCTCGTAAGTGACCGTGAAGGGATTGACAACCCCTAATCGCGTTGGTTGTGAGTAGCTATCGCTTTGTGCAAGGGACTTGAGCGTGGGCTCCTACTGGATTGATACCTTGGTTCTCAAAAACTGAGGGAAATACTTACGCTACTCTGCTGCATCATCCCTTCCTCTTCGGGGAAAACCAACGCAAGCTCAAGACATAGCAGTTCTCAGCACAACGAACAAGGCAATCGGACCATAATGCGTTATCACTCTCACTTAGCCATAGAATTCTATAATTTTAAATTTCGGCAAAGCCCCTAGTATTCGGAAGGCCGAATTTGGGGCGCGATACACGCCTTAAGCCGGACAGGGCCGACTCCTCGCTCTAAGCGGCATAAGTCTTTAGGGACTTGAAACCTCTCGAACAGCGACCAGTGTCTCGCCTTATCATGACAGTCAGTTTTAGCTTTCTCTACTGAGGTGCTTAGCCCAGCAGAACCGGGGCACAATCGCAGTAGTTCTCCCAGTGCTACCTTAGCCGATATAGCAGAACGTAAGGTACCAAAACATGGGAGCCGGGCAAACCTAACTATTGACCCAAGACATGATTCGGAGCTGATGCATATAATGCTATAAGTTCGGGGTGCCGCACTGCCGAAAGTGTTCGGACTTCTCACGCCGTATTATGGGGTATGCTTAAGCCCCTAGCGTATTGGCTGTACCAGAGTGTACGGGTGCTAGATGTCGTGAATGAACATATATATAAAAAGGAAGAATGCAATAATAGTCTTAATGCTATGCATTGTTTATTCAAAAAGGTGCGTTAAAGCAGAATGATACAAGTAGTGCGATAAGCAAAAAGTAGGACTGTTTGAGATGTCCCTTCCAAGGGCAAGCTGAGGAATAGTATTAAAGCAAATATTTCACTCGTTATCGTAATCCACCTAGGAGTTCCATGGTGTGACGTAGCTTTCTGCCTCCTTGGTTGCTGCATCGTGTGTTCGGCAGTCATGCTGCCGGACAGGTTTTCCAGAGATTAAAGTCCTGAAAGAGAAAAATAACAAAGCGGGAAGCCCCTAGTGCGGTTTAAGCCGCGACTTGGGGCGTGCCGCAGTCGTGCCCCCCTCCCCGCCTGTGCCCATGGTATTTTTAATGTGTAATTATGTACGCGTGGCACGGATTTCGCCGTTTGGTTGGGACCGGGGTGGGGGCCGCATTGCTATGCGAGCTCGGAACGTGCCAGGCGGTCCAGTTGCCGATTACTCCGGGCGCGCTTGAAGGTGTCCGGGCCCTTAATCGCCGAACTAGTAGATTGCCTTAAGAGGATGCTTTGTGCTTCTGCTGCGAGGGCCGCAGTGTGCTCCTCCGTGTGGAGAGAGCGCTCTGTGTTTCCATGGACTATGATGACCCCCCGAGGTCCTGGCATTTTGAACTTGAGATATGCGTAATGCGGTACCACATTGAATCTTGCGAATGGGGTTCGCTCGAGCAGTGCATGGTAGCCACTGCGGAACGGGACTATGTCGAAGATTAACTCTTTGCTCCGAAAGTTATCCGAGGATCCGAAGACCACTTCTAGTGTGACTGAGCCTGTGCAATGGGCCTCTACACCTGGTATGACGCCTTTAAAGGTCGTTTTTGTGGGTTTGATCCTTGAGGGGTCGATACCCATTTTGCGCACTGTGTCCTGATAAAGCAGGTTCAGGCTGCTGCCGCCATCCATAAGGACTCGAGTGAGGTGAAATCCATCAATGATTGGGTCTAGGACCAATGCGGTGAATCCGCCATGACGGATACTAGTGGGGTGGTCCCTGCGGTCGAAGGTGATCAGACAGGAAGACCATGGGTTGAATTTTGGGGCGACTGGCTCCAACGCATATACGTCCCTGAGCGCACGCTTCCATTCCCTCTTGGGGATGTGGGTTGCGTATATCATGTTCACCGTCCGCACTTGAGGGGGGAACCTCTTCTGTCCTCCGGTGTTCGGCTGTCGGGGCTCCTCCTCGTCATCGCTATGTGACCCCTTATCTTTATTTTCGGCATTTAACTTGTTGGCCTGCTTGAATACCCAACAATCCCTGTTGGTGTGGTTGGCTGGCTTGTCGGGGGTGTCGTGTATTTTACACGAGCGATCGAGTATACGGTCCAAACTGGACGGGCCTGGAGTGCTTCTTTTGAATGGCTTTTTCCGCTGACCGGGTTTAGAGCCTTTGAATCTGGCATTGACTGATGTATCCTTGGTATTGTCGCTGTTAATGTGGCTCTTATGTTTGTTGCGACGTGACCTGCCATTGTCGTCCTTGGTATCTGAAGTACCATGGTTCTTTGATATGTTATTACTGCGAGCCAGCCAGCTGTCTTCTCCCGCACAAAAGCGGGTCATGAGTGTCGTGAGGGCTGCCATAGATTTCGGCTTTTCCTGACCAAGGTGCCGGGCTAGCCACTCGTCGCGGATGTTGTGCTTGAAAGCTGCTAGGGCCTCTGCATCCGGACAGTCGATGATTTGATTTTTCTTTGTTAGGAACCGTGTCCAGAATTGCCTGGCCGATTCCTCTGGCTGCTGAATTATGTGGCTCAAGTCATCGGCATCTGGTGGTCGCACATAAGTGCCCTGAAAGTTGTCGAGGAATGCGGCTTCCAGATCTTCCCAACAGCCAATGGACTCTGCTGGCAAGCTGTTGAGCCAATGCCGAGCTGGTCCTTTGAGTTTGAGTGGGAGGTATTTGATGGCGTGTAGGTCATCACCGCGGGCCATGTGGATGTGCAGGAGGAAATCCTCGATCCATACCGCAGGATCTGTTGTGCCGTCGTATGATTCTATATTTACGGGTTTAAAACCCTCTGGGATTTGATGATCCATTACTTCGTCTGTGAAGCATAAGGGGTGTGCGGCGCCTCTATACTGGGCTATGTCGCGACGCAGCTCGAATGAGTCTTGCCCGCTGTGTTCGGCCCAGTCGGACTTACTTTTACTGTATCCGGCGTGACGATTATCGTCTCGCATAGTGGCGCGCCCTTGTGATCTGTAGATCGATCTTGCATGTTTTGCTTTGTCCTCCAATACATCTCGCAGGTCTGGCGTATTTCCCCATGCCTTTTTATTTGAATGACGTCGGGGTGTGGGCTAAGCTTTTGGCTGGAATGTCTCTCTGTCGCGGCCACGAGGTGGCCAATCAGCCGCGTCATACGCCAGGGATGTAGTTTTCGGTGCTTCCTCCTCCAGTCGGGGTAGCAACCTGCACTTTGGGTAACTCTTGGAGGGGCGTTCGAGTTTATATTCCTCGGCCGCCAGGACTTCAGTCCATCTGTTAGCTAGCAAATCTTGATCAGCTTGAAGCTGTTGCTGCTTTTTCTTAAGGCTATTTGACGTGGCTATAAGTCGGCGCTTGAAGCGCTCTTGTTCGACGGGATCCTCTGGCACGATGAATTCGTCATTGCCGAGGCTTGCCTCTTCTTCGGAGGGAGGCATGTAATTATCATCCTCCGCCTCTCCATCTGCCGCTCTCTCAGGAGGGCTGGCTCCTCCATCCTCCTGCTCTAAATCTTGTTGGAGGGGATTGTTGTTGTCTTCAGCACTGTCCGGAGTGCTATTATCTCCGGTGACGGTATCACCACTTTTGCCTTGGCGGGACTTAGAGCGGCGCCGCTGACGCCGGTGTTTGGGTTGCTTCTTGGAGGGGTCATCCTTCGTTGTCTCGTTGCCATTGCCTTCTTTGGGTGTGTCCACCATGTATATATCGTATGATGAGGTGGTTGTCCAGTGCCCTGTGGGCAGTGGTTCCTCTTCGACTCCCGCATCGTCGTCCATACCGTCGATGTCTTCGGAGTTGAAGCCGAGCATGTCAGTTAAGTCATCGACAGTGGCTACTAAGTGGGTGGTGGGTGGGCAGCGAATTTCTTCGTCATCTGCATCCCAATCCTGCCAGACGTAGTTCGGCCAGGACTCTCCTGACAAGGAGAGAGACCTTAATAAGTTCAGTATGTCGCTGAAGGGCGAGTGCTAAAAAATATCCGCGGAGGTAAACTCCATGATCGGCGCCCAATCGGATTCGATAGGAACAGGCGCAGGCGGTTCAGAGTCCATGGCCGGAGAAGGATCCGGCAGTTTGGCAACACGGCTCTTGTGAAGGGTAAGGTCGATATTCGGCTCGATCGCCACAGAGGATATGGCCTCCGTGGAGGGGTCTATCCACCCGTCCACGGATGGCGAAACAGGCTCCGAATTGAGGGTCAGAGCGGCTGCCGGTGCGAGTTCTCGAACACTGTTTGACGGTAGAGCTAAATCGTACTCATCATGACCGCGCGGCGCACGAGGCAGGGGCTCGAATCCGCCGAAGATCAAGTCTCCGCGGATATTAGCTGTGTAGTTTAAACTTCCAAACCTGACCTGGTGGCCAGGGGCGTAACTTTTGATCTGCTCCAGATGGCCAAGCGAGTTGGCCCGAAGTGCAAAGCCGCCGAACACAAAGATATGTCCGGGGAGGGAAGTCTCACCCTGGACTGCATCGCTATCGATGATAGTGGGAGCCATCAAGCCTAATGGCGACGACACAGAGGAACTCTCAATGAAAGCACCAATGTCGGTGTCAAAACCGGCGGATCTCGGGTAGGGGGTCCCGAACTATGCGTCTAAGGCGGATGGTAATAGGAGGCAGGGGACACGATGTTTTACCCAGGTTCGGGCCCTCTTGATGGAGGTAAAACCCTACGTCCTGCTTGATTTATTCTTGATGATATGAATATTACAAGAGTTGATCTACCACGAGATCGGAGAGGCTAAACCCTAGAAGCTAGCCTATGGTATGATTGTATGTTGTCCTACGGACTAAAATCCTCCGGTTTATATAGACACCGGAGGGGGCTAGGGTTACACAAGGTCGGTTACAAAGGAGGAGATATACATATCTGTATTGCCTAGCTTTCCTTCCACGCCAAGTAGAGTCCCATCTGGACACGAGACGGAGTCTTCAATCTTGTATCTTCATAGTCCAACAGTCCGGCCAAAGGATATAGTCCGGCTGTCCGGAGACCCCCTAATCCAGGACTCCCTTAGTGATGATTTCATGCACATTGAACGCCCATATATATTGTACTAGAATTAACCGTTCAGTTGTCGCTCTTTCGACATACTCTTTTTTCAGACCTTAACTATTTTCAATCTTCATGTCTACTTAGGCACTGCTAACACATGGAGAAAAACATATAACCAATCGGTGGCGTAATAAGCACCAGGATTTTCTTAGTTCTCATGAAATTTGTTTGAGGACGGTAACGATGGAAGGATATGTATCCAACCAGGCAAACAAAAGCTTTATCACATTCTTCCTGTTGAATGCGAGGTTACTATTGTCCATGAGGATTAAGTTTTACAACAAGAGATTTCTCACGGACCGACACGTTGAATAGCAAAAAAAGAAGTTTCAGGTGGACAAATGGGCTTCTAAACGTGCTCGGCTTCTATTTACAACAACTTGTAGTCATCCTCCAATATATTTTTTTGCACAGGATGTTGATTTTATGGATCAGATGGATCCATTTGTTTGTGACTGCGAAAAAGAGTGGTTGGGTTAGATGTTGTTGCCATGTTCAATATGGGTTTTGTCTAAATTTGATGAACAATTAATCCTTGGGCTTTTTGTTCTGTTTGTAAGCTTGAGTTACATGTTGTTGCCCTCGTACTCCCCTCAGCCTGCCACTACACTGCGCGCATCTTCCACGGCTCTTGTTCGTTCCCATCCGAGGCCTCATCGTCGTTCTCCGCCTTGGTTCGTTCGTTGCGCCCGCCGCCGTCTGGCATTGTCAACATGGTCAACAACCGAGAGGAATCAGGAGATGACTATACGTGGAGGGGCTGACAGTAGGGACCCACCAGGGGCATTGCATTACGCAAGTAGGTGCCTCGTTATTACAAGCCAAAAAAACATTTCCTCCTAATTGTTTGACAACTAGGTCTCACGCCATTGTTAATGTAGTCAATAAACGAGAAAATTACACAACGAGCGGATAACACCGGGGACCCAGCAGTTCGCCCAGTTGTTTTTTAGTTTTAGAGACGGAGCTCAATTGCGCGTTGTGCGGGGGCTGTGGCCCGTCTAGCCCACACTTAAGCTTTTATTTAAGCACATGACGAGCCCACTTGATATTTTTTTCTTTCTAACAATGGCTAGCCCAGTTCTTTTATTTAGAGAATACCCAACTGAGGCCTACTTGCTTTTCTCAGCCCTGCTGGGCTGCAAATCTTTCAAGATGAGGAGGGGTGTAAGTAGTAAGAAATGGGCTTCCCCATAAAATGGGCTATAAGTTGTAAGAAATGGGCTATAAATTTTTAAACCAAAGCCAACCGACAATTACATTGAAATATCCTTTTTTCTAGATTTCTCTACTCTTATAAAAAGCAGAGTTGGCGATGATGGTGTGCCTGCCATCCTACAATATAGGCCGTCCGATCTATATCTAAAGCATAGGAAGGAAACTATGACAATTTACCCACACTCCTCTCCACATTTGCATATACGGTCTTCCCTCGTTCATCCTTCTCTCCCACAAGATAAACTACTCATACAAATGCATCTTCATGTTCCATGCAACGCACGGGCATCTTGCTAGTAAATATTTTAAATTTCATGCATTTTATTGTGGAGATTTTTTTTTTGAATTTTCTTTTGATATAATTTTTAAAAAATTATTTTTAACGTGACTCGAAATTTAGTGATTAAAAGAGTTCGGACCCCACCAAAATATGCAAAATTTTGTTGAATTTTTTAGAAGTGCCCAGAATATATGGTCTGTAATGCTAATAAAAAGAATATGGGCTTCAAAATATCCTTAAAAATTAGCAAATAGGATGTAAATTATAGAAAATAATGGTTAATGGGATGTATGCTGTTTTCCACAAATTTGGAGGCTGACTTCTGGGCCTACTAGGTTGATGATGATGCTCTACTAAAAAAAAGGTTGATGATGACGTTGTCCTAAAAAAATTGACGCGTACGCAAGGCTTTGTCAACTTAGTCAACACAGAGTAGTGACTGTTGGATGTCCATCCAACGACTGTCGTGCTTCTTCAATCTCTAATCTTCCTGCTCCAGCCGCCGAAACCAGCGCCTACGGGACTGCCTGCTCCCTCCTCCCGTGGTCGGCTGTGCTACCACTAGGCCATCCCTCTACCCACCCGCACATCCTGTTATTTTCTGGCGACATCAACCTCACCCCACAGCCGACCAGTTAGCGCTCTCCCCTCGGTGTGGGCATCCACTGCCACGTCTTCCCCGGCTCCGCGTCATCCCCTTCCTAGGCCTCGCCGTCGTCCATCGCCCTGGTGCTCTCGGCACGGTGTGGTCAATGAATGACATCCATCAGAAGTGGACTGTACGTGGAGAGGCTGACAGCTGGGTCCACGGCCGCACAAAAGGAAATGCCTCCTTATTAAGCGCAAAAATAATGATTCCTCCATCAGACAGCAGGGACCCACTGGACGGACCATCGTATTTTAAAAAAAAATGTTTTCCTCCTAACTACTGGGACCCACCAGCTACATCTTCGCATGCAAGGAAGTGTGCCTCCTTATCCTCCCTGACATTCCAGACCCACTTGGTCGAAGCGTACGTAGCATTGTCATTCTGGTCGCTAACGTGTACGTACATACGATCGGTCTGTCTACAGGCTGCAGGGATGAACCGTGGCCGAGTAAGGAAGGGCACGTGTCATAGTATAGGCGCGCATGTGTCGTAGTAGAGGCGCACACGTAGAATGTCACGTGGTCCCGTTAATATAGTGTACACGTACGTACAACCAGGGTGCAAGAAAGTAAATACGGCCACGTATGTACATACGGGTGGGGTCTCGAACGCCTACTCATGCATATGTATGGCCAGGGCTCGTGTACATGGAGAGGCAGCGACAGTGTCCTGTTCATCGGCAGCCAACCGGCTGGGTCGAAATGGGGAAACTGCATCGTCGTGTTCATCGGGAGGCAACGGAACGCGTGTTGTTCATCGGGAGCCAACCAGCTTGGACAGAATAGCCGATCGAAATGAGGCATGGCATACCGCAGAATGGAGGAAACGGCCTTCTGTTCGACCGGCCACGGTCGAAATGGGATCCTGTTCATCGGGAGGGGTCTGGCGTACCGCAAAACGGAGGAAAGGAACTTCCCTTGGACCTCCTACGGTCGAAACAAGGTCCTGTTGCTCGGGAGGGGTGTGGCATACCGCAAAACGGAGGAAACGGACTTGTGTTGGAGCGTTACGGTCGCAATGGGGGTCGTGTTCATTAGGAGGGGTGTGGCGTACCGCAAAACGGGACTCCACGGGATACTGTTCATCTCCACCGTCGACCTCCTCTAGCCTCCATAGGCTACTGTTCATCCACCGTCGACCTCCTCCAGCCTCCACATATGACTATTCATCCACGGGCTCCTATTCATCCAGCCTCCGCCGCTCCTGCACCGGCTACTGTTCAACCTGCCCTCTCCACGGGGTCCTGTTCAACCACCCCTCCACGGGCTATTGTTCATCCAGCCCTCCACCAGCTACTGTTCAACCAGCCCTCCACGGGGTCCTGTTCATCCAGCCCTCCACGGGGTCCTGTTCATCCACCCCCAACCGGCTCGATCAGGGTCCTGTTCTTCCAGCTGCAACGGCCTCTACTCCCAAGGGGTCCTGTTCATCCAACCCCCCAACAATGCTCACTGTTCATCAAGAGGCAGCTGGTTCGATCGGCTTCAGTTAGCAGCAGTAGCGAAGGAACCGCTCGATCGGGTTCACTTAACAGCCAGATCGATCGATCGCTCGGGTTCAGTAACGCGTAGCCTGTAGTGCAATTGCTCGGGTGTAGTAGGCAAACGCCTCGCTCAGGTTCAGTTAGAGCCCAACGCCTCGCACCCACGCGCGTACGTGTACAAGAGAAACACGCATCGCTCGGCCCCCGACCACCCACCATAACCGGGAACTCCTCGATATTTTCCTCGCCCTCGCTTCTACCATGTTTTTTTCCATCATGGACGGCCCAAAGAATGTCATGCAGCTACGTCTCCGGCCCGCCCAGGACGAAAAGCCCATCTTTTGTCATGATTTTTTGTCATAGAAGTAGGAGCCCACCACATCTATGATGATACCGGGTTTTTTCACAATTATCATCATAGAAGTGTCATAAGCATGACAGGGAAAAAATTCGTTGAGCCCGAAATGTCACGGATGTGTCTTTTTTTGTAGTGGTGAGGACTAGATCTGCGTAGAGTGTCGCGACGGTGCGTTGCCGCCTGGGTTATATGCAACAAGCCATTAGCTAGTGGCGGGAAACCGATGAGGGAAGAGGCATGGATTTTACAATTACCCATGTGGAGCGTGGGAATCATTCGCTGGAGTGTGGGAAGACTTAGTGGAGCACACACACAACGCAAATACCGTATGCGGTGCCACATGTTATTTATCACATACGTGTTAACATAAGGAAACGTATGTGTAACTTACTAATCATCACACACAAGTACTCGCAGACGCATCATGTGTGATACTCCTATCCACCTCAAGCAACTAGTTTGCATTTTTCAAAGTTTTTTGTATGAACAGAATTGCACACGAACTAACTATAGTAACCATTTGTGTTATAATTTCTCATCGCAAACAGTTCATCTGAGTGGGCTGTTTGCTGTGTATCACACACATCTTGTTTACACGAATCGTTTGTGTTCTTTTGGCTCATCGCAAATAGTTCATCTATGTGAATTGTATGCCGCATATCACACACATCTTGTTAAGTTGAACCCACCATGCAACTTCCACCATTCCGTTTAGTATGACACGCATCATCATTGTCATATTGCTTTGCATGATCGTAAGATAGCTAGCATGATGTTTTCATGGCTTTTTTGTTTTTTGATGTCATTGAAATGGCAGATCATTGCACATCCCGGTACATCGCCGGAGGCATTCATATAGAGTCATATCTTTGTTCTAGTATCGAGTTGTAATTCTTAAGTTGTAAGTAAATAAAAGTGTGATGATCATCATTATTACAACATTGTCCCATGTGAGGAAAGGATGATGGAAGCTATGATTCCCTCACAAGTTGGGATGAGTCTCCGGACTTTAAAAAATAAAAGAGGCCAAAGAAGCCCAAATAAAAAAGAGAGGCCAAAGAGCTCAAAATAAAAAAATGAGAGAAAAAGAGAGAAGGGGCAATGTTGCTATACTTTTCCGCACTAGTGCTTCAAAAATAGCACCATGATCTTCATGATAGAGAGTCTCCTATTTTATCACTTCCATATACTAGTGGGAATTTACATTATAGAACTTGGCTTGTATATTCCAATGATGGGATTCCACAAATTGCCTAGGTCTTCGTGAGCAAGCAAGTTGGATGCACACCCACTTAGTTTCTTTTGAGATTTCATACACTTATCGCTCTAGTGCATTCATTGCATGGCAATCCCTACTCACTTGCATCGATATCAATTGATGGGCATCTCCATAGCCCATTAATTTGCCTAGTTGATGTGAGACTTTCTCCTTTTTGTCTTCTCCTCACAACCACCATATTCTATTCCATCTATAGTGCTATATTCATGGCTCATGCTCATGTATTGCGTGAAAGTTGAAAAGGCTTGAGAACATTAAAAGTATGAAACAATTACTTGGCTTGCCATCAGGGTTGTGCATGATGAAATACTTTGTGTGATGAAGATGGAGCATAGCCAGACTATATGATTATGTAGGGATAACTATCTTTAGCCATGATATTTTGAGAAGACATGATTGCTTTATTAGTATGCTTGAAGTATCACTGTTTTTATGTCAAGGTATAAACTATTGCTTTGAATCACTCGTGTCTTAATATTCATGCCATGATTAGATTATATGATCAAGATTATGCTAGGTAGCATTCCACATCAAAAAATATCTTTTTTATCATTTACCTACTCGAGGACGAGCAGGAATTAAGCTTGGGGATGCTGAAACGTCTCCGTCGTCTCTATAATTTTGATTGTTTCATGCCAATATTCTACAACTTTCATATACTTTTGGCAACTTTTTATATTATTTTTGGGACTAACATATTGATCCAGTGTGCAGTGCTTGTTCCTATTTGTTGCATGTTTTTTGTTTCGCAGAATATCCCTACCAAACGGAGGCCAAACGCGATAAAAACTTATGGATGTTTATTTTGGAATATTTTTTTGATTTTTAGGAAAAAGAATCAATGCGAGACGATGCCCGAGGGGCCCACAAGCCGTAGGGGCACGCCCCGTACCCAGGGTGTGCCTGGGAGGCTTATGGCCACCCCGTAAGGAGGTTCGTGCCCTTCTTCGGCTGCAAGAAAGCTAATATCTAGATAAAAATTATGTTAATATTTCAGCCCAATCGGAGTTACGGATCTTTGGGAATTTAAAATACGGTGAAAGGCCAGAAAACAGGAGCGCATAAACAGAAGGAAACACAGAGAGAGAGATCCAATCTCGGAGGGGATCTCGCCCCTCCACCGCCATGGAGGCCAAGGACCAGAGGGGAAACCCTCCTCCCATCTAGGGGAGTCCAAGGAAGAAGAAGAATGAGGGGGGCTCTCTCCCCCTCTCTCCCTGTGGCACCAGAACACCGTCGGGGCCATCACGTGACGACGATCTACACCAACAAATGCGCCGCTGTCATCACCAACTCTCTCCCCCTCTATGCAGCAGTGTAACCTCTCTTTTACCCACTATAATCTCTACTTAAACATTGTGCTCAATGCTATATATTATTTCCCAATGATGTATGGCTATCTTATGATGCTTGAGTTGATCTGTTTTGTCCTATGGGTTGATTGATGATCATGATTGGTTTGAGTTGTATGTTTTATTATTGGTGCTGTCCTATGGTGCTCTCTGTGTCCCGCAAGCATGAGGGATCCCCTTTTTAGGGTTTGCAATATGTTCATGATTCCCTTATGGTGGGTGGCGTGAGTGACAGAAGCACAAACCCGAGTAAGTAGGTTGTTTGTGTATGGGAGTAAAGAGGACTTGATACTTTAATGCTATGGTTGGGTTTTACCTTAATGATATTTAGTAGTTGTGGATGCTTGCTAGAGTTCCAATCATAAGTGCATATGATCCAAGTAGAGAGAGTATGTTAGGTTATGCCTCTCCCTCGTATAAAATTGCAATAATGATTACCGGTCTAGTTATCGATTGCCTAGGGACAAATAACTTTCTTGTGACAAAAAGCTTTCTCCTAAAACTAACTTAATTGGTTCTTTATCTAAACAACCCCTATCTTTTATATACATGTTCTTTATTATCTTGCAAACCTATCCCGTCACACCTACAAAGTACTTCTAGTTTCATACTTGTTCTATGTAAAGCGAACGTTAAGCATGCGTAGAGTTGTATCGGTGGTCGATAGAACTTGAGGGAATATTTGTTCTACCTTTAGCTCCTCGTTGGGTTCAATACTCTTACTTATCGAGAAAGGCTACAATTGATCCCCTATACTTATGGGTTGTCATAGCACCTGCAAACATATAGTAGGAAGCAAATAGCATTGCAGGGGGGTTATTAACAATACACGACGACCGAGTATTTCAACACCAGAGGCGGTGCTTTAAGATGCCAAGCAAATTGTTCGACAAAACCAAATTGTTCAAAGGAAAAGCAAATGGCGAATAAAAACACCCTGCAAATAGCCTGCTAAGCTATCACTCGATGTACTACCCCCCCCCTTTGTCAACAAGTGTCAAAAAGGGAAGAGAATGCATACGATGATCTACTCGTCCGAAGAACCCTCAGAACCAGAACTCGAACTATTCGGAGATCTAGAGCGAGGAATGGTCGAGGCCGAAGCAGGAGTTGGAGAAGTAGTATGGGCTTCGAGATTCACTTTGGGAGTAGCGGCGCTTGGTGCTTCTGGCTTGTAGATGAAAGTTCATGCCGTGTCTTCAAGAATATCGCCAGGTTCAACAAACAGCAGGTCAGTTGAAGCAGAACGCTGAGGGAGCACTAGTGTTTGCCTTTAAACTGAGGTACTTCAAACTGCTCCAGATAATCATATTCTGTTTTGATGCCCTTTGCTAAAATTTGCTTTCGAGTGTAATGCTTGTGAAGAAGGGTCCAGGAGCGCTTCTTATGTTCCTTCTTAGATAGAAGGGTTTGTCGGGAAAGATTGTGAAGCAAATTGATCTCCGTCATCATTTCCAGCTTTACTTTTCTATCGAGCTTGATGTGGCTTTCCAATGCTTGCTGAGTGCAAAGACAAACCTCATACAATGAAGGATTTTCTTCACTGTGAATTTCAACTCTAGCTTTCATGACTTTTGGGGCGCCGGCAGATGTAGGCATAGGAGCAGAAGTAGTGGCATCCATTGGCATCTTCCCTTTGCCGATATCTTTCCCAATTCTGAGTGTGTTACAGACTGGAGGCATGAAAATTTTCGAAACATATAGGCAGTAGAACTTTTCTTCAAGGAGCTGCTCAATGGCATACATGATCCAAGGAGCATATGGCTTTAGGACTTGAGGGCTATCAGCTGCACATGTGATACGTCCATTTTGCATCATGTATACCTACTGTTATTTATAATGTTTTTATGCATAATAATTCTTTCTGGAGTAATTCTAATGCCTTTTCTCTCATTTGCAAGGTACACACAAAGAGGGAGAATTCCGGCAGATGGAAATCTGGACCTGAAAAAGCTACGTCAGGCTACCTATTCTGCACAACTCCAAATGAGGTGAAACTTCACATGAAATTTTACGGAATAAATAAGAAATATTGGAGAAAATAACTACCGAAGGGGGCCACCTGGTGAGCACAAGACACCAGGGCATGCCCTGGTGGGTTGTGCTCAGCCCAGCTCACCTCTGGTGCCCATCTTCTGGTATATAAGTCATTTTGACCTAGAAAAATAAGGAGAGGACTTCCGGTACGAAGCACCACCATCTCGAGGCGGAACTTGGGCAGGAGCACTTTTGCCCTTCGGTGGAGCGATTCCGCCAAAGAAACTTCCCTCCCGGAGGGGGAAATCATCATCACCAACAACTCTCCCATCTTGGGGAGGGAAATCTTCATCAACATCTTCATCAGCACCATCTCCTCTCCAACCCTAGTTCATCTCTTGTGTTCAATCTTTGTACCGGAACTATAGATTGGTACTTGTGGGTGACTAGTAGTACTGATTACATCTTGTAGTTGATTACTATATGGTTTATTTGGTGGAAGATTATATGTTCAGATCCAATATGCTATTTAATACCACTCTGATCTTGAGCATGATTATCATTTGTGAGTAGTTACTTTTGTTCTTGAGGTCACGGGAGAAATCTTGTTGCAAGTAATCATGTGAATTTTATATGTATTCGATATTTTGATGGTATGTATGTTGTGATACCCTTAGTGGTGTCATGTGAACATCGACTACATGACACTTCACCATATTTGGGACTAAGGGAATGCATTGTGGAGTATTTATTAGATGATGGGTTGCGAGAGTGACAGAAGCTTAAACCCTAGTTTATGTGCTATTCCGTGAAGGACCGATTGGATCTAAAAGTTTAATGCTATGGTTAGAATTTATTCTTAATACTTTTCTCGTAGTTGTGGATGCTTGCAAGGGGGTTAATCATAAGTAGGAGGTTTTTTCAAGTAAGAACAGTACCTAAGCACCGATCCACCCACATATCAAATTATCAAAGTAGCATACACAAATCAAACCAACACGATGACAGTGACTAGATGAAATTCCCGTGTACCCTCAAGAACACCTTGCTTATTATAAGAGACCGTTTTGGCATGTACTTTGCCTCAAAAGGATTGGGCTACCTTGCTGCACTTTTGTTACTATTATCGTTACTTGCTCGTTACAAATTATCTTGCTATCAAACTACTCAATACTTACAATTTCAATGCTTGCAGATATTACCTTGCTGAAAACCACTTGTCATTTCCTTCTGCTCCTCATTGGGTTAGACACTCTTACTTATCGGAAGGACTACGATTGATCCCCTATACTTGTGGGTCATCAACATGCCAAGTTTTGAATGAAAAGATCTGGGATATCAAAGCGAATACCCTGAGACATGGCAAGCTGTGCATTTCCCATGATACCATTGATGGTTTTTGGCCTGTTAGTTGGAGTGAGAGAGTTGCAGAGGATGTAGAACAAAATTTTATTCTCGTATGCCAGATTCTTTGGGTTGATCTCAATGCATTCATCACCAACCAGCTTGGGGTCCATCAACATATACAGTTGAGCTTCAGACACTTCCCAATAATGCAGCCTGTGTCCTCGATCAGTATCAAATTTGCACCGAGGAAGATTTAGCAGAGCCACTAATCTGTCGAGCATTTAATCTTTTCCTCTCCACTCATCCATTTGAGGATCCATGTAGAACTATCTCCGAGTTCTCCTGAGATATAGAGAGTGGCAAAGAATTGATGAATTACTTCATGATTCCAGCCATGTTTGAAGCGGAGAAAACTCTTCAGGAAAGCATGCTCAATTTGCTCGATTGTGTGATGGAAGCATGGTAAGCTTTCGAGCTTAGCAAAGTTCATAATCTTGTGCTTGAAGATGCGATTCTTTTCGTATAGAATGCGAGCATAATACACAGCCTGTTCTTTTGTCCAGAACCTAGGCAAGTTTCGAAAGGTGAAACTGGGCGACAGGGGTGTTCTCTCTCCTTCATATGGGTTGGTCCCAAAGAATGCAAGTTTCAAAAGGTGAAACTTCTCATTGAATGCGGGACCATTTGACCATCTTCAAATGGGAATAAAGGAAATGTTTCCAAAGGATTTTTTTAGTTGATCTTCGCTCACATTCTAGGTACGAATATCATCTGGTGCTTGCAGACCTTCTTCGATAGGCTTCAATGGGGCACGAAGCTTCCTTGATTTCTCTAGGGCTGATCTCTTGGAAGAATTGTAATTATCATCATTTTTCTTTGTTGTAACTCCTTCAGCGACTTTCTCACTTTTGGCACTAGGGCCTTGTCTTTCTCTTTATTTTCTTCGATTGGGGTCACAATAGCATCTTTTGGGACGTCAGGGGTACAACAGGTGGGACAATTCTTTCATGAGCCATGGGCTCTTCAGATTTCTTCTCTTCCTCTTCCAACTATGAAGCAATGGAACGAGGAGCGGGATCAACATCCATCTGGGTAGGGGCACCAGATGATGTGACTGGGGTAGTTTTGTCTCGGGAAGCAATAAGCTCCCCCCCTCAATCTTTTCACTCTCCTCATTAGATCCGGAGGACTTAGCTTGCATTTTCTTCGAAGGCGATGGGTCTGCTTCTCAACCTCAATTTCCTCGCCAGTTTTATCATCTTTGGCTTGTTGCTCAGGCAGAGCATTTTCTTCTTCTGTCTTTTTGAGGGATATTTCCACAACAGTTTGCTCTTGGGTAGATGAAATAGGAATGAAAACCTCCACATTTCCAGCTTGCTGCATGGATTCATCTTCATGCGGAGGAGAAGGTGGAATCTGCTACAGAGGAGTACTTGAGTCAATGGGAGCATCAACAACAGTCTGAGGGCGGAGACCCTTGATTCATTTCGTCTTGCTATCTCTTGCCTTAGCCTTTTGACCTTTTTCTTCCTTCATTCTCCTTCGAGCCAGATCAGCCTAGCGATCAATTTCATCATTCCTTCGGTCACACAGCTGGGATACTTCCATTTTCAAATGTGAGATCCAATCAATTTTATCATTCCTCGTAACACTGAGGGCCTTGGTGAGCTCAACAATCTCTATGTTCAAACTTTTCTCTTCCGATTCAGTGCTGGCATCTCCTCATTTGCTTGAGGGTTTGCTTGTTCTTAACAGACTGATTGAGTTTCTTTGTCATTTTCTTCAGCTCAGTGAAATGTTTCGTTACCATTTTGGTAACATCATTAGGAAGTCCTAGACTGCTCAAATCAACAGATTTTGCATCGCAGGCAGCACTCTCAATTACATCAATCATAAGATTGAAGTCATATTTTAGTTCCTCTGGGGGAGCAGGAACACTTGGTTTGGCTTTCTTGGCAGATGCTTCAGCTTTCTCTTCGGACAACAGTTTTCTCTTCGTAGAAGGAGCAGCAGAACCCGAAGATTTGACAGTGACTGGAGTGGGTGCATGTCTCTGTGATTTTCTTGTTGGGTGTGAAACCTTCACTGGTGAGGGAGTCTTGTATGGCTTGTTTAGAAGAGCACGTTGATCATACATAGGTATTTCTTTGGGAGCATCTTCATTAGAGGACTCATCAGACGATTCACGAGCGGCCTTCTTGGATCCACAAGTATAGGGGATCTATTATAGTCCTTTTGATAAGTAAGAGTGTAGAATCCAATGAGGAGCAGAAGGAAATGACAAGTGGTTTTCAGCAAGGTGTTCTCTGCAAGCACTGAAATTATCGGTGACAGATAGTTTTATGATGAGATAATTCATAGCAGGTAACAAGTAACAAAAGTAAACAAGGTGCAGCAAGGTGGCCCAATCTCTTTTTGTAGCAAAGGACAAGCCTGGATGAACTCTTGTATAAAGCAAAGCGCTCCCAAGGACACATGGGAATTGTTGTCAAGTTAGTTTTCATCATGCTCATATGATTCGCGTTCGTTACTTTGATAATTTGATATGTTGGTGGGCTGGTGATTGGGTGCTGCCCTTCCTTGGACAAGCCTCCCACTTGTGATTAACCCCTCTCGCAAGCATCCGCAACTATGAAAGAACAATTCAGATAAATCTAACCATAGCATGAAACATATGGATCCAAATCAGTCCCTTACGAAGCAACGCATAAACTAGGGTTTAAGATTCTGTCACTCTAGCAACCCATCATCTACTTATTACTTCCCAATGCCTTCCCCTAGGCCCAAATAATGGTGAAGTGTCATGTAGTCGACGTTCACATAACACCACTAGAGGAGAGACAACATACATCTCACCAAAATATCGAACGGATACCAAATTCACATGATTACTTATAACAAGACTTCTCTCATGTCCTCAGGAATAAACGTAACTACTCAGAAAGCATATTCATGTTCATAATCAGAGGAGTATTAATTATCATTAAGGATCTGAACATATGATCTTCCACCAAACAAACCAACTAGCATCAACTACAAGGAGTAATCAACACTACTAGCAACCCACAGGTACCAATCTGAGGTTTTGAGACAGAGATCGGATACAAGGGATGAACTAGGGTTTGAGAGGAGATGGTGTTGGTGAAGATGTTTATGGAGATTGACCCCCTCTTGATGAGAGGATCGTTGGTGATCACGATGGCTTCGATTTCCCCCTCTAGGAGGGAAGTTTCCCGGCAGAACAGCTCCGCCAGAGCCCTAGATTGGTTCTGCCCAAGTTCCGCCTCGAGACGGCGGCGTTTCGTCCCGAGAGCTTCCTTCTAATTTTTTCTAGGTCAAAACACACCTTATAGCAGAAGATGGGCTCAGGGGCCTGCCAGGTGGCCCACAAGTTAGGGGGGCGCCCAGGGGTTAGGGCGCGCCCCCACCCTTGTGGATGGATGGTGGCCCCCTCTGGTACTTTCTTTGCCCAATATTTTTTTATATTCCAAAATAATTCTTCGTGAAGTTTCAGGACTTTTGGAGTTGTGCAGAGTAGGTCTCTAATATTTGCTCCTTTTCCAGTCTAGAATTTCAGCTGCCGGCATTCTCCCTCTTCATGTAAACCTTACAAAATAAGAGAGAAAAGGCATAAGTATTGTGATATAATGTGTAATAACAGCCCATAATGCAATAAATATCAATATAAAAGCATGATGCAAAATGGACGTATCAATATAACAGCCCCAAGCTTAGACCTCGCTTGTCCTCAAGCGAAAGCCGAAATCGAAAAATATGTCCACGTGTTTAGATATAGAGGTGTCGATAAAATAAAATATGGACATGAGGTCATCATGATCATCTTTAGAACAACAACATATATTGTCATATAATTACTTATGCTAAAGTAACAATTCATTCACAAGGTAAAGTATGAATCGGAAACTTCATTGAAAACTAACAAACTATTATCTCAGTCATCGAAGCAATTGCAATTTATCATAACATCGGAAAGAGTCAACTCAAGAGCATTTCAGCAAGTCCATGTACTCAACTATCATTTAGTCTTTCACAATTGCTAACACACATGCGATACTTATGGGTTCAAAGTTTCAATCGGACACGGAGAAAGATAGGGGCTTATAGTTTCGCCTCCCAACCTTTTACCTCAGGGGTAATGTCAACAATAATACTTTATGGTAACCTACATCCGAGTGGATATATATATATATATCCATCACATGGTGCTAGCCAAAAGAAAAGGTGTAAAAAGGGGAGGTGAAGATCACCATGACTCTTGTATAAGGGTAGAAGATAAAAGTAAAATATAGGCCCTTTGCAGAGGGAAGCAGAGGTTGTCATGCGCTTTTATGGTTGGATGCACAAAATCTTACTGCAAAAGAACATCACTTTATATTGCTACTTGTGATAAAGAACTTTATTATGCAGTCCATCGCTTTTATTTCTTCCATATCACAAGTTTGTATAAAGCTTATTTTCTTCACACTAATAAATCATACATATTTATAGAGCAATGTTTTATTGCTTGCACCGATGACAACTTACTTGAAGGATCTTACTTAATCCATAGGTAAGTATGGTGGACTCTCATGGCAAAACTGGTTTAAGGATGTTTGGAAGCACAAGTAGTATCTCTACTTGGTGCAAAGAATTTGGCTAGCATGAGAGGGAAAGGCAAGCTCAACATGTTGGAGGATCCATGACAATATAACTTCTATTCGGATATAAGAAAACATAACCCATTACGTTGTCTTCCTTGTCCAACATCAACTTTTCAGCATGTCATATTTTAATGAGTGCTCACAATTACAAAAGATGTCCAAGATAGTATATTTATATGTGAAGCCTCTCTTTCTTTATTACTTCCTATTAATTGCAACAATGACCAAAACTATGTTTGTCAACTCTCAACAAATTTTATTCATCATACTCTTTATATGTGAAGTCATTACTCTCCATAAGATCAATATATGATCTTTTTATTTCTTTTTATTCTTTCTTTTATTTTATTCCCTTAAGACCATAGCAAGAAAGCAAAGCCCTCAACTCAAAACTACTCTTTATTATATATAACTCACGGACTCGATTACATGGATAGAGATCAAAACAAAACTCAGAGCTACATCATACTAAAAACTTTATTATACTAGATCAAGATATAACCAAAAGGATCAAACTAAGAAAAATGATAAAGGTAAAAGTGTGATGGTGATACGATACTGGGGCACCTCCCCCAAGCTTGGCAGTTGCCAAAGGGAGTGCCCATACCCATGTATTTATGTCTTTTTCTTCGGAGGCGGTGATTATGGAGTTGTTGAAGTGGTATCCTTCTTCCTCAACTTGCGCTTGAGGATATAATTTTCCTCCCTTAAGTCATCGATCTCCTGATCAAGCCTTAATATCTTTTTACATAGTTCTTGTTTGTTTTCCTGCAAGGCACGAAAAGGGATAAACTCAATCTTAGGTTTCTTTGCTTTATTAAGAAGACTTGACCTTTTGAAGTCCACGTGCATGTCCCCAGGTTGGGGAAGTGGGACTTCCTCTTCATCGGAACTTGTCGCTTCCTTTCCTTTCGGATCATAGTCTTCTTCTTTCTCCATGGTCCAGCCATAATGCTCCAAATCCCCATAGACCTTGGGGTCTGCAATGTAATCAACTACATAGCTCTCTCCCTCTGGATCTTGGGATGACATATTGCTCTAATCTGCTGCAGAAACAACTCAAAACGAAAACAAGGGATTTTGTCGTGATACATAGGTCAAAACCTTCGGGAGATTATATAGTGAATTTTTACCGACCAAAAGAAGTATTGTGCAAGAAAACGGAGTCCAGAAGGCCCAAAGGTGGCCATAAGGCAAGGGGCGAGCCCAGGGGGGTAGGGTGCGCCCTCCACCCTTGTGGATGCCTCGTGCGCTCTTTGGACTACTTTTAATTTTCCTAATTTTTTAAATATTCCAAAATGGAGAAAATTGCCATTGGAGACGTTTTGGAGTCGGTTTACTTACCGTACCACATAACTATTCCTTTTCGGAGTCTGAAACGCTCTGGAAAGTATCCCTTATGTACTCCTCCGGTGTTATGGTATTAATTATATTGGTCTCAACATTTATGGGAGTACTTGAGATATAATGTTTGATTCTTTGACCGTTTACCACCTTCAGATTTTTGCCTTTGGCATTGTTGATCTTGATGGCACCGGAACAATATACCTCCTCGATAATGTAAGGACCTTCCCATTTAGAGAGAAGCTTTCCTGCAAAAAATCTTAAACGAGAGTTGTATAGCAAAACATGATCACCTACATTAAACTCATGCTTTTGTATCCTCTTGTCATGCCATCTTTTAACCTTTTATTTAAACAACTTGGCATTCTCATAGGCTTGGGTTTCTCCATTCATCAAGCGAGCTTATGTCAAATAACCTATTTTCATCGGCAAGTTTGAAATCATAGTTGAGCCCTTTGATTGCCCAATAAGTTTTATGTTCTAGTTCGAGAGGTAAGTGGCATGCTTTTCCATAAACCATTTTATACAAAGACATACCCATAGGATTCTTATAAGCAGTTCTATAAGCACATAATGCACCATCAAGTTTCTTAGACCAATCTTTCTAGATATATTAACAGTCTTTTGCAAAATCAATTTAATCTCTCTATTGCTCAATTCTACTTGACCACTAGACTGAGGGTGATATGAAGATGCAATTCGATGATTAACATCATACTTAGCAAGCCATTTATGGAAAGCACCATGAATAAAATGTGAACCACCATCAGTCATTAAATATCTAGGGACTCCAAACCTTGGAAAAATAACTTATTTAAGCATCTTAATAGAAGTGTTATGATCAACACTACTAGTTGGACTAGCTTCTACCCACTTAGTAGCGTAATAAACAACAACTAAAATATGTGTATACCCATTAGAGGAAGGAAAAGGTCCCATATAATCAAAGCCCCAAACATCAAATGGTTCAATAACAGGTGAATAATTCATAGGCATTTCCTGACGTCTACTAATATTGCCAATTCTTTGACATTCATCACAAGAAAAGACAAACTTACGAGCATCCTTGAAGAGAGTAGGCCAATAAAAACCGGATTACAATACCTTGTGTGCAATTCTATCTCCAGCGTGGTGTCCTCCGTAAGGCTCGGAATGGCACTTGCGTAGGATATGTTCCTGTTCATGCTCGGGTACACAATATCTAATAACACCATCTACTCCTTTATAAAGGTGTGGGTCATCCCAAAAGGTATGTCTTAAATCATATAAAAACTTTTTCTTTTGCTGGTATGTGAAACTAGGTGGTATAAACTTAGCAACAATGTAATTAGCATAATCAACATATTGTGGAGTATTATGAGAAGCATTCATGACAGCTAATTACTCATCAGGAAAACTATCATCAATAGGTAGTGGGTCATCAAGAACATTTTCTAACCTAGACAAGTTGTCTGCAAACGGGGTTCTCAGCTCCCTTTCTATCAATAATATGCAAATCAAATTCTTGTAACAAGAGAACCCATCTAATAAGTCTAGGTTTACCATCTTTCTTTTCCATAAGATATTTAATAGTAGCATGATGAGTGTGAACAGTCACTTTGGAATCGACAATATACGATCTGAACTTATTACAAGCAAAAACAGCCGCCAAAAATTCCTTTTAGTAGTAGCATAATTTCTCTGGGCACTGTCTAGGGTTTTACTAGCATAATGAATAACATTCAACTTCTTATCAACTCTTTGCCCTAGAACAGCACCAACAGCATAATCGCTAGCATCACACATAATTTCAAAGGGTAAATTCCAATCAGGTGGTTGAACAATAGGTGCAGAAATCAAGGCTTTCCTAAGTATTTCAAATGCTTCTACACAATCGTCAACAAAAACAAAAGGAACATCTTTTTGCAAGAGATTAGTGAGAGGCCTAGAAATTTTAGAGAAGTCTTTAATAAACCTCCTATAGAAACCAGCATGACCAAGGAAACTTCTTATACCTTTGATATCTTTAGGACACGGCATCTTTTTAATAGCATCTACTTTAGCTTTATCAACTTCAATACCTCTTTCAAAAATAAGATTAGTTTCTTCACATCTCTGCAAAACTCAATCAAGGTTGCTTAAGCAATCAT
Source organism: Triticum urartu (assembly GCF_056163025.1). Taxonomy (NCBI): domain Eukaryota; kingdom Viridiplantae; phylum Streptophyta; class Magnoliopsida; order Poales; family Poaceae; genus Triticum; species Triticum urartu. The sequence continues at coordinate 154,802,169 of NC_141873.1, read as the reverse complement.
CAAAAGAAGTTCCGTAAACGGAGAAATCATCCATGAAAACCTCAACAATCTTTTCACAAAAATTAGAGAATATAGCAGTCATACCTCTTTGAAAGGTAGCAGGTGCATTGCATAAACCAAAAGGCATACGTCTATAAGAAAAAGTACCGAAAGGGCAAGTGAAAGTGGTCTTTTCCTGATCATGTTTTGATACATGTATTTGAGAGAAACCAGAATAACCCTCTAGAAAGCAAAAATGTGTATGTTTGGATAATCTTTCTAGCATTTGATCAATAAAAGGTAGAGGGTAATGATCTTTTCTAGTAGCTTTGTTTAATTTGCGAACATCAATTACCATTCTATAACCTGTAACAATTCTTTGTGGAATAAATTCATTCTTATTATTAGGAACAACACTAATACCTCCCTTCTTAGGGACACAATGAACGGGACTTACCCATCTACTATCAGCAATAGGATAAATTATACCTGCCTCCAGAAGCTCTAGTATTTCATTTCTTACCACTTCTTTCATCTTAGGATTTAACCGTCGTTGATGATCAACAATTGGTTTAGCATCAGGATTTAATTTAATTTTGTGCTGACATAGAGTGGGATTGATGCCCTTAAGATCATCAAGAGTATATCCAATAGCGGCACAGTGCTTCTTCAGAGTTTTCAATAATTTCTTTTCTTCATGCTCTGAAAGGTTAGCACTAATAATAACAGGATATATCTTCTTTTCATCAAGATAAGCATATTTCAAAGTATCAAGTAATTGTTTAAGCTCAAACACGGGATCACCCTTGGCTGGAGGAGGATCCCCAAGGATTTCAACAGGCAAATTGTGTTCCAAAACAGGCCCTTGATTAAAGAATATTTCATCTAATTCATTTCTTTCATTCATAAACATATCATTTTCATGGTCTAGCAAATATTGTTCTAAAGGATCAATAGGAGGCACGACAATAGAAGAAAGACCAATAATTTCATCCTTACTAGGCAATTCTTTATCATGGGGTTGTCTACGAAATTTAGAGAAATTAAAATCATGAGATATATCCCCTAGACTAACAGTAACAATATCTTTCTCGCGATATATCTTAGCATTAACAGTATTCAAGAAAGGTCTACCAAATATAATGGGACAAAAATCATCTTGTGAGGAAGCAAGAACAAGAAAATCAGTAGGGTATTTTATTTTCCCACACAAGACTTCAACATCTCTAACAATCCCAATTGGTGATATAGTATCTCTATTAACAAGATTAATAGTAACATCAATATCTTCTATCTCAGCATGTGCAATATCATTCATAATTTCTTTGTATAGAGTAAAAGGAATTGCACTCATACTAGCAACCACATCACATAAGCCATGATAACAATGATCTCCTATTTTAACAAAAACAACAGGCGTGCCAACAAAAGGTCTATGTTTATCTTTAATATCAGGTTTAGCAATCCTAGCAGCTTCATCACAGAAATAAATAACATGCCCATCAATATTATCGACCAAGAGATCTTTAACCATAGCAATACTAGGTTCAACTTTAATTTGTTCAGGGGGTGTAGGTGTTCTATTATAACTCTTACAAACCATAGTTGAAGCTTTAGCATGATCCTTTATTCTAATAGGAAAAGGTGGTTTCTCAATATAAGCAGTAGGAACAATAGGATCAACATTATAAGTAATAGTTTCTTCTTCAACTTTAATAGGTTCTACTACTTTCACTTCAATGGGAGGATGATATTTTAACCACTTCTCCTTAGGGAGTTCAACATGAGTAGCAAATGATTCACAAAAAGAAGCTACTATCTCAGAGTCAAGTCCATATTTAGTGCTAAAATCATGAAAAGCATCGGTATCCATGAAAGATTTAACACAATCAAACTTAAGGATTATACCTGACTCCTTACCTTCGTCGAGTTCCCAATCTTTAGAGTTGCATTTAATTATTTCCAATAAATCCCATTTGAATTCAATATCCTTCTTCATAAAAGAACCAGTACAAGAAGTATCGAGCATGGATCGATCATTATGATAAAGCCGAGCATAAAAATTCTCAATAATAATTTCTCTTGAGATCTCATGATTGGGGTATGAATATAACATTGACTTAAGCCTCCCCCAAGCTTGAGTGATACTTTCTCCTTCACGAGGCCAAAAATTATATATATATATATATATATATAATTCCGATCACAATGAACCAGATGCATAGGATAAAACTTCTGATGAAATTCCAATTTCAATTGGTTGTAGTTCCATGATCCGATATCATCACATAGCCTATACCATGTCAATGCCTTTACCTTCACAGATAAAGTGAAGACCTTCTTCTTGACAACATCCTCGGGCAAACCTGCAAGCCTAAATAATCCACAAACTTCATCCACATAGTTTAGGTGCATATCAGGATGTAATGTTCCATCTCCCACATAAGGATTAGCTAGCAGTTTCTCTATCATATGTGAAGGAATTCCATAATAAATATTTTCAGTAGGTGCAGTAGGTTGAGGAGCAACTCTTTGCACTTCCGGTCGAGGTGAAGATACCGCAAACAAGCCCCTCAAAGGATTATTTTCCATAGTGACAAGTGACAGTAAATCTCAGCACACTATATAAATGTTTCCTTACCAAATTCCACTTACCCAAGGCACTTCACTCCCCGAAAACGGTTCTAGAAAAGATTCTTGATGACCCACAAGTATAGGGGATCTATCATAGTACTTTCGATAAGTAAGAGTGTCGAACCCAACGAGGAGCAGAAGGAAATGACAAGCGGTTTTCAGCAAGGTGTTCTCTGCAAGCACTGAAATTATCGGTGACAGATAGTTGTATGATGAGATAATTCGTAACAGGTAACAAGTAACAAAAGTAAACAAGCTGCAGTAAGGTGGACCAATCCCTTTTTGTAGCAAAGGACGCCTAGATGAACTCTTATATAAAGCAAAGCGCTCCCGGGGACACATGGGAATTATTGTCAAGTTAGTTTTCTTCATGCTCATATGATTCGCATTAGTTACTTTGATAATTTGATATGCGGGTGGACCGGTGCTTGGGTGCTGCCCTTCCTCGAACAAGCCTCCCACTTATGATTAACCCCTCTCGCAAGCATCCACAACTACAAAAGAAGAATTAAGATAGATCTAACCATAGCATGAAACATATGGATCCAAATCAGTCCCTTATGAAGCATGCATAAAGTAGGGTTTAAGCTTCTATCACTCTAGCAACCCATCATCTACTTATTACTTCCCAATGCCTTCCCCTAGGCCCAAATAATGGTGAAGTGTCATGTAGTCGACGTTCACATAACACCACTAGAGGAGAGACAACATACATCTCATCAAAATATCGAACGAATACCAAATTCACATGATTACTACTTATAACAAGACTTCTCCCATGTCCTCAAGAATAAACGTAACTACTCACAAAGCATATTCATGTTCACAATTAGAGGAGTATTAATTATCATTAAGGATCTGAACATACAATCTTCCACCAAATAAACCAACTAGCATCAACTACAAGGAGTAATCAACACTACTAGCAACCCACAAGTACCAATATGAGGTTTTGAGTCAGAGATCGGTTACAAGAGATGAACTAGGGTTTGAGAGGAGATGGTGCTGGTGAAGATGTTGATGGAGATTGGCCCCCTCTCAATGAGCGGATCATTGGTGATGATGATGGCTTTGATTTCCCCCTCCGCGAGGGAAGTTTCCCCGGCAGAACGCTCCGTCGGGGCCCTAGATTGGTTCTACCCAAGTTCCGCCTCGAGATGGTGGCGCTTCGTCCTGAAAGCTTCCTTCTGATTTTTTTCCATGTCAAAACAAACCTTATAGCAGAAGATGGCATCGGGGGCCTGCCGGGTGGCCCACAAGGCAGGGGGCGCGCCTAGGGGGTAGGGCGTGCCCCCCACCCTTGTGGATGGCTGGTGGCCGCCTCTGGTACTTTCTTCGCCCAATATTTTTTTATTCCAAAATAATTCTCCATGAGTTTCAGGACTTTTGGAGTTGTGCATAAGAGGTCTCTAATATTTGCTCCTTTTCCAGTCTAGAATTCCAGCTGCCGGCATTCTCCCTCTTCATATAAACCTTATAAAATAAGAGAGAAAAGGCATAATTATTGTGATATAATGTGTAATAACAGCCCATAATGCAATAAATATCAATATAAAAGCATGATGCAAAATGGACGTATCACTTGGCCACAATTTCTTTCAGGAAGCACGATCCTTTTTCTTTTGCTCGTCTTGCTGAGTCAGTGCAACATTTCTAGCTTCCACCTGATTTTTCTTCGTAGCCCAAGCTTCACGCTCGGCTTTGCCTTCGGTCTCTTGGCTACTTCATCGGGAAAATCCGTGTGATTTTGAGGGAGTCTGGATGAGCAGTTGATGGTTGAGGGGGCCTGACTTTTTCATCGTCTGGGCTTGATGTCTACTACGCAACTTTATTCTTGTAGACACGTGTTGGGCCTCCAAGCGCAGAGTTTTTAAGGACAGCAGCAATTTTCCCTCAAGTGGATGACCTAAGGTTTATCAATTCATGGGAGGCGTAGGACGAAGATAGTCTCTCTCAAACAACCCTGCAACCAAATAAGAAAGAGTCTCTTGTGTCCCCAACACACCAAATACAATGGTAATTTGTATAGGTGCACTAGTTAGGCGAAGAGATGGTAATAAAAGTGTAGTGATGATAGTAGATATTGGTTTTTGAAATAGTAGCAATAAAAAACAGCAAGGTAGCAAGTAACAAAAGTGAGCATAAACGGTATTGCAATGCTTGAAAAATGAGGCCTAGGGTCCATACTTTCACTAGTTTAATCTCTCAACAATGCTAATATAATTGGATCATATAACCATCCCTCAACGTGCAACGAAGAGTCACTCCAAAGTTCCTATCTAGCAAAGAGCATAAGAAGAAATCGTTTGTAGGGTATGAAACCACCTCGAAGCTATTCTTTCCGATCGATCTATCCAAGAGTTCGTACTAAAATAACACCAAATAATTTCAGATTCATAATACTCAATCCAACACAAAGAACCCCAAAGAGTGCCCCAAGATTTCTACCAGAGAAATAAAGACTAGAACGTGCATCAACCCCTATGCGTAGATTACCCCATTCTCACCTCGGGAATCCGCGAGTTGAGTGCCAAAACATATATGAAGTGAATCAAAATAATCCCCCATTGTCACCATGGGTATTCATATGCAAGACATATATCAAGTGCTCTCAAATCCATAAAAGTATTCAATCCGATAAAACGAAATCTCAAAGAGAAAACTCAATTCATCACAAGATATAGAGGGGAAACACCATATGATCCAACTATATTAACAAAGCCCGCGATACATCAAGATCGTGCCATCTCAAGAACATGAGAGAGAGAGAGGATTAAACGCATAGCTACTGGTACAAACCCTCAGCCCCAAGGGTGGACTACTCCCTCCTCATCATGGTGGCCACCGGGATGATGAAGATGGCCATCGGTGATGATTTTCCCCTCCGCAGGGTGCCGAAACGGGGTCTAGATTGGTTTTTCGTGGCTACAGAGGCTTGCAGCGGTGGAACTTTTTATCTAGGGTAACCCCGAGGGTTTTTGGAATATTTGATGATTTATAGGGCGAAGAGGGGGTACATGAGGCCACCGAGGTGGGCACAACCCACCTGGGCGCGCCTGGGCCCCAGGCGCACCCTGGTGGGTTGTGCCCCCCTCGGGGCACCCCCTAGGTGCTGCTCTGGCCCATTGGATGTCTTCTGGTCCATAAAAATCCACAAAAAGTTTCATGGTGTTTGGACTCCGTTTGATATTCATTTCTTACGATGTAAAAAACAAGCAAAAAACAACAACTGGCACTGGGCACTGTGTCAATAGGTTAGTCCCAAAAATTGATATAAAGTTACTATAAAATGATTGTAAAACATCCAAGAATGATAATATAACAGCATGAATACTTCATAAATTATAGATACGTTGGAGACGTATCAGGGCCGAGGAAGTTCTCAGCAATGTAGTCATTCCATGGAGGAGTGAAAGCAAAGAGAGTTTGATATTTTTCTCAAACGTTTTCATGGTTGAACCATTTATTCACCCAGTGGCGGCGAATCCTTTGTAGTCTGTTATTGCGTTCAGTGGTTGTTTCAACTCCAGGTGGAGTTTTGTAGCCCTTTGGCTCAGACGTCTTAGCAGTGGTATGTTTGTCTCTTCCATGACCACCCTTCTTTGGATTTCCATCAGCAAAGAGAATCAAGGCGTCAGTGACCAGTTCATCCTCAGGCCGACTATGAGCTGAGGGAAGTTCATCATCATTTCCTTCAGATTCAGACTCGGATTTCTTCTTCGGTGTCTTGGTTGGCTTTGATGATTTTCCTCCACCAGTTAATCTCATTGTCCGTCCTTGGTGGTGGCTGAGGCAGTTCTCCATTAGAAGTTGTATGCTCATCCGAACTTAGTGCCATGACCAACCTGAGAAACATAGTAGATACGAGGGGAAAAAGGTAGGGTCATAAACATGCACAAAAACGTTTTTGAATGAAAATGAATGTTTTTCAAAAGGAACAAAGGAATCCAGGAAGCACTTGAAAAGATATCTTTGATAAATTTTCACCTAGCCAAGACTTGGTTAAATCTATCTAATCTTTCGAAGAGTACTCGTGAACCCTAGATTAAGGAGAACTAGTATGAGGAAAAAGCTACAAACCGTACCAGTCAAAGCTTAGATATTCCTAAAGATCTACCTCGGAGATTAAATCAAAGAAAATGGCGTCGGTATGAACTGCCCTAGAACATAGAGGAAGGCAGGAGCGTTTCGGATCTATGCGCCCTAACTTGGCAGCGTGTAGATCGACTACGGCAATGCGGGGAGGAAGATTTACCGCACTAGTGTGACCAACGGCGATGAGACTTCAGCAGAGTATCACAACGAGGCACTTCGACGGCGTTGCTTCGAGCTCAGGCTCGGGATAAGGTGGCTGAGAGCTAGAGGAAGAAATGAGGAAGAAGATACCGGTAGGGGTATTTATAGCAAGAGAGCAAAATCACCTCTCCGATATTGATGGCCTACAGAAGCGAGACGTTCCGCATTCAACAGACACGATAATGATCGTGGGGATCGTGGGCATATGGCAACCATTTCCTGCGAAAATCTTGGAAACTGAGCGGGAGACCGAAAGGTTTGAAGAATGGCAAACGCCAAAAACAGATTAAGGTTTGAAGTCGATTTCTTTTGCGACCAACGTCGGATAGAAATTTTCTTCAGTTTGAATTGCATATTCATGACGGACAACATAGACTGGATGGGAAAGAATAGAGGGATAAAAGGGACCGAAGCAAATCACTCAGCCAAATGAAAGGAAACCTAAGACACAGAGCTATGAGTGAGTTGTTCATCGGACAAAACACAGACACGGCAAATCAAGGAGCAAAACAAATGAACAAAAACACAAAGAACTGGCACCAACAATATAGATCTCAGGACTAAGGATAACGAATAAAATTCCTGAGATAGTTCATGTAAGAACAATTAGTTCTTCTTCGCAACCCACACTTGAGTGGGCACCGAAGACCTCATTTGCCTGGCATGAGCAGGAACATACCTTCGGCGAGATCTGTGGATAACCTATTCAAAAGGATCGATATGGACCTAGAGGGGGGTGAATAGGTATAATAACAAATTTAAATTATTACTTAGAAATTTTAGGCAATAATGCGGAATATGAAAGTGAGCCTAACAATTGCAAGTGTGATGCTAAGGGCTAAGCAAGATAAACAAGTATCACAAGTATGTAAGTAAAGCACAATATGAAATGAGTAAGAGCTAAGAAACAAGTAACCACAAGTAGAGAGTTAGGGTTAGGGATAACCACAACTCCGGGAGACAAGGATGTATGCCGATGTTCACTTCCTTGGAGGGAAGCTACGTCACCATTAGAGAGGTGGATGTTACCACGAAGGCACACCAACGCCACGAAGGCTCGCCCTATTCTCCCTTTGAGACAACACCACGGAGGTGTTTCTCAACCACTAGTGGTAGACCTTGGGGTGGTCTCCAAACCCTCACAAACTTTTCTGGGGGTAATCACAATGGTTGATTCCTCGTCGAAAGACTCCTACCGCCTAGGAGTCTCCAACCTCCATGAGTAACAAGAACGATGGGGAAAAGCTCAAGACTTTCTCAAATCACGAATTCCTTAGGTGCAAAGAAGGGGAAGGAGTGGATCTATCACTTGATCGGACAACTCCTCTCAAATGCTCTCAAATCCCTTGGGGACCTAAGATTTGGTGTGGAGAAGTGAGAGAGAGAGTGAAATATGTTCTAGGGTTTGTTCAAAGTGAATGGTCAACCCTCTCCCGTTGGGAAGAAGAGCTATTTATAGTGTGAGCACAAATATGGCCGTTGTAGTGTAAGTGAATGAGCAGGCCGGACATCCGGCCTGGCAGGGTACGAGGACCAGAAACAGAACAGAAAACAAAGGGGTCAGACATCCGGGGGCCAAGCCTGGACATTCGGCATATCAGGAGGGCCCGGATATCCGGCAGATGGCCGGACATCCGGCGCGATCACTAAAAGGTTACAAAACCTCAGCTATTCCACGGGTAGTAGAGGTCGGACATCCGGGATGGGGCCCGGACATCCGGCGTATCAGGAAGGCCCGGACATCCGGGTTATAACCCGGACATCCGGCGTGCAGCACAGCACAAAAGTGCTCTCTGGATGGCTAGGTCCGGATATCTGGCAAGTAGGCCGGATATCCGGCGTGAGGCTCAGACATCCGGCATGAAGCCCGGACATCCGGCAGCCAAGAGGCAGAAACATGAAGGTTTTAGCATGTGCATGTATGGCAAGGAGGTTTGTGGCAAGATCAAGCCTTTAACTAACCCTATCGATCCCCTCTTAATAGCGCGGGATCCTATGCTCAAGAAAACAAATATGAAATCAATTTTTATGCTTCATCCTTAATAGCGCAGTAGCAACATAACAAGTAGTAGTTAACACAACTAGACAACATAACATAGCATGACCTAAGATACTAAGATACTACTTCTCCCCATTTGACAGCAACAAGTAAAGAGGGGTGAAGAACTAAATGGATTATATCACTCCTAGCAGATGTCGTAATCATCATCAAAGAACTCGGGGTACTCGTCACGAGATGGAAATCCAAAAGTGGACGAGGACAAAGCCGCAGGAGGAGGATCATCATCGCTCATGGGACTCCCACGGTCATGGAGGCGCTGCTTGAGCTGATTCTTGGAGATGATAAGGCGCTTCTGAACATCATGATTCTGCTGACAGCTGAAAGTGATTTCCTTCATGATAGCAGACCGAGCCTTGCTGAAGAAATAGGCAAGACGTCCCCGAGGAGTAGACGAGGAAGAAGGCACAGAGGAAGCAGCGGGCCTAGACCCACCAGTGGGCTTCCTAGGTGGTCGAGGTGCAGCAGTCGATACAGTAGAAGCCACACGCATGTGAACAGGCGGCGTCCAAATGGAATGCCCAAAGGTCTTCACAACCTCAAACGGAGCAGTGTGACCAATGATGGCCTGAATGAATGGAGCATATGGGAACTGACCCGTCTGAATGAAGCTGGCAAGGTGAATCTCATGCCAAATATAGTGAGCGGTGTCAAGAGGCTCAGTAGGTGCATTATGCATATGTACCATCAGATCAATACAGTAGTTGCAAGCTCTTGACCGATCTCCCTTCTTAGGATAGAGGGTGCGAAGCACACACTGATAGAGGATGTAGTAAGGAGCACGAAAGATGGAGACCTCATTGAGTGGATATCCACATTCCTCTTCAGTGAGCTGAGAGAGAGGCTTCACAAGAGGCAAGCAAGCATCAATCCCTTTGGGCTTATACTCTGGATCCATACTGTGAATGCAATGTCCAACTCCAGAGAGGCCCAAAATCTGAACAAACCGATCATAGGTGATACATAGTGTAGTGTCATCGGTCCTCCATGTGAGAGTGTTGTCCGGACCAAAGAAACAGGTGGCGTAGAACTGAAGAATGGCAGCTTCCTTCCAATCACATGTGAAGGTCATTGCAGGACCTAGAGTCATATCATCAATGATCTTGACCGGGTTGTTAGGGAACATGTCAGGATGGTCATGCAGGAATTTGAGATCCACAAATTTGTGAGGAGCAAGTCCTCGCCCATGGACGAAACTGGAATAGAGATCCTGCTGCATACGAGTATGGAACCGAGGATCCTCGGTATCAGCCACCATCTCATATTGATTGACATCCCGACGGAACACAAGATATTGACCCGCCCCCACAGTTGTGAAGTCGTGAGTGGGGCGATCCCCATTGTCAGGAAGCTCCATGGAGATGCGACGACCATGGACAACAGGCATGGCAGAACCATGTACTTGAGGCACCGGCGCCCTCCTAGTACCAGGCTTGGACTGCCCAACGGAATGTCTCGGCGCAATGCCATCCTCTTCCTCCCCAACATAGTCCGCATCATCCGAATCTGAGGCCGGCGGACTTGTGGACGGTGCCCTCTTATTCTTCTTGGTAGTGGTCTTCTTCTTCTTAGGCCGAGCATGTTCATCGGAGTCGGTTAAGCCTTGCCGACGAGCGACTGAAACAGATAATAATAGGTCCCGATGAGAAGGAGCCAAAGAGTTCATAGAGAGAGATGTATAGGCTTAGGTAAGAAATACCAAGACACTAGAGAGATATATATATGCCAAGATATACATGAGAGATAATGAAACCCTAAGATGATTTGGCCATAAAAAGATAAAGATGCAAGAGAGATAGCACCCATACCCCTAGAGGAAGGCTCGGGGCCCTTGGGGCCGACATTCTTGGTACGTGCCATGAAGAACTCTGGCGGTGAATCCCACAGTACACCGGTCCCTCCCGAGAGATTCACACCACAACCCAAGAAATGGATTGGATAGAACCGCAGATCAGGAGGAGGATAATCCGTGGGCAGGAGATCGGGGCCGGAGGTCGGAGGAGAGAGCCGGGGCAGCGCCGGAGCACGGCCCGGCGGCGGCGGCTGTCAGGCGAGATGGGGAGAGAAACGGACTGAGTGAGGAACTGCCCCCAAATCTCAGGTCCCGCCCCTGTTATATGTCGATGTGGGCTACAGGCCGGACATCCGGGGCCTGGCCCGGATATCCGGCGAGCGGAGGTTAGAGAGCAGCCAAACAGGGGCCAATGGGCCGGACATCCGGGGATAAGTCTGGACATCCAGCGTGTGGGGGTCAAAGAGCAATATGTACAGGGCTTGGATGTCCGGCTAGAGCCCAGATGTCCGGCCACTGAAAGTGCACGATTGTAGTTTGAGCTCAGAAGAATTTGCTCCAGGGCCCGGATGTCCGGCTTAGGAGCCGGATGTCCGGCCACTGGACAACAAGACCAGGCAGGGTAGAGATTTGGAAGGAGCCAACAAATATGATTTGATATAGACTCTGAAGGAAATATGCCCTAGAGGCAATAATAAAGTTATTATTTATTTCCTTATATCATGATAAATGTTTATTATTCATGCTAGAATTGTATTAACCGGAAACATAATACATGTGTGAATACATAGAGAAACAAAGTGTCACTAGTATGTCTCTACTTGACTAGCTCGTTAATCAAAGATGGTTATGTTTCCTAACCATGAACAATGAGTTGTTATTCGATTAACGGGATCACATCATTAAGTGAATGATCTGATTGACATGACCCATTCCATTAGCTTAGCACCCGATCGTTTAGTATGTTGCTATTGCTTTCTTCATGACTTATACATGTTCCTATAACTATGAGATTATGCAACTCCCGTTTGCCGGAGGAACACTTTGGGTGCTACCAAACGTCACAACGTAACTGGGTGATTATAAAGGAGTACTACAGGTGTCTCCAAAGGTACATGTTGGGTTGGCGTATTTCGAGATTAGGATTTGTCACTCCGATTGTCGGAGAGGTATCTCTGGGCCCTCTCGGTAATGCACATCACTTAAGCCTTGCAAGCATTGCAACTAATAAGTTAGTTGCGGGATGATGTATTACAGAACGAGTAAAGAGACTTGCCGGTAATGAGATTGAACTAGGTATTTGGAATACCGACGATCGAATCTCGGGCAAGTAACATACCGATGACAAAGGGAACGACGTATGTTGTTATGCGGTCTGACCGATAAAGATCTTCGTAGAATATGTAGGAGCCAATATGGGCATCCAGGTCCCGCTATTGGTTATTGACCGGAGATGTGTCTCGGTCATGTCTACATTGTTCTCGAACCCGTATGGTCCGCACGCTTAAGGTTACGATGACAGTTATATTATGAGTTTATGCATTTTGATGTACCGAAGGTTGTTCGGAGTCCCGGATGTGATCACGGACATGACGAGGAGTCTCGAAATGGTCGAGACATAAAGATTGATATATTGGAAGCCTATGTTTGGATATCGGAAGTGTTCCGGGTGAAATCGGGATTTTACCGGAGTACCGGGAGGTTACCGGAACCCCCCGGGAGCTATATGGGCCTTAGTGGGCTTTAGTGGAAAAGAGAAGGGGCAGCCCAAGATGGGCCGCGTGCCTCCCCCCCTCCCCTAGTCCTATTAGGACAAGGAGAGGTGGCCGGCCCCCCCTCTCTCTTTTCCCCCTCCATGAATCCTATTCCAACTAGGATTGGGGGGAATCCTACTCCTAGAGGGAGTAGGACTCTCCTGGCGCACCCTCCTTGGCTGGCCAGCCTCCCCCCCTTAGTCCTTTATATACGGAGGCAGGGGCACCCCAGAGACACACAAGTTGATCCACGTGATCTATTTCTTAGCAGTGTGCGGCGCCCCCAGCCACCATAGTCCTCGATAATATTGTTGCAGTGCTTAGGCGAAGCCCTGCAGCAGTAGAACGTCAAGATCGTCACCACGCCGTCGTGCTGACGGAACTCTTCCCCGACACTTTGCTGGATCGGAGTCCGGGGATCGTCATCGAGCTGAACGTGTGCTAGAACTCGGAGGTGCCGTAGTTTCGGTGCTTGATCGGTCGGATCGTGAAGACGTAGAACTACATCAACCAAACGCTTCCGTTGTCGATCTACTAGGTATGTAGATCATACTCTCCCCTCTCGTTGCTATGCATCACATGATCTTGCGTGTGCGTAGGAAAATTTTGAAATTACTACGAAACCCAACAGTGGCATCAGAGCCTAGGTTTTATATGTTGATGTTATATGCACGAGTAGAACACAAGTGAGTTGTGGGCGATATAAGTCATACTGCCTACCAGCATGTCATACTTTGGTTCGGCGATATTGTTGGATGAAGCGGCCCAGATCGACATTACGCGTACGCTTACGCGAGACCGGTTCTCCCGACGTGCTTTGCACAGAGGTGGCTTGTGGGTGACAGTTTCTCCAACTTTAGTTGAACCGAGTATGGCTACGCCCGGTCCTTGCGAAGGTTAAAACGGAGTCAAATTGACAAACTATCGTTGTGGTTTTGATGCGTAGGTGAGATTGGTTCTTACTTAAGCCCGTAGCAGCCACGTAAAACTTGCAACAACAAAGTAGAGGACGTCTAACTTGTTTTTGTAGGGCATGTTGTGATGTGATATGGTCAAGGCATGATGCTTAATTTTATTGTATGAGATGATCATGTTTTGTAACCGAGTTATCGGCAACCGGCAGGAGCCATATCGTTGTCGCTTTATTGTATGCAATGCAATCGCGATGTAATGCTTTACTTTATCACTAAACGGTAGCGATAGTCGTGGAAGCATAAGCTTGGCGAGACGACAACGATGCTATGATGGAGATCAAGGTGTCATGCCGATGACGATGGTGATCACGACGGTGCTTCGGAGATGGAGATCACAAGCACAAGATGATGATGGCCATATCATATCACTTATATTGATTGCATGTGATGTTTATCCTTTATGCATCTTATCTTGCTTTGATTGACGGTAGCATTATAAGATGATCTCTCACCAAATTATCAAGTAGTGTTCTCCCTGAGTATGCACCGTTGCGAAAGTTCTTCGTGCTGAGACACCACGTGATGATCGGGTGTGATAGGTTCTACGTTCAAATACAACGGGTGCAAAATAGTTGCACACGCGAAATACTCAGGTTAAACTTGACGAGCCAAGCATATACAGATATGGCCTCGGAACACGGAGACCGAAAGGTCGAGCGTGAATCATATAGTAGATATGATCAACATAAAGATGTTCACCAATGAAACTACTCCATCTCACGTGATGATCGGACATGGTTTAGTTGATTTGGATCACGTGATCACTTAGAGGATTAGAGGGATGTCTATCTAAGTGGGAGTTCTTAAGTAATATGATTAATTGAACTTAAATTTATCATGAACTTAGTCCCTGATAGTATCTTGCTTGTTTATGTTGATTGTAGATAGATGGCTCGTGTTGTTGTTTCGTTGAATTTTAATGCGTTCCTTGAGAAAGCAAAGTTGAAAGATGATGGTAGCAACTACACGGACTAGGTCCGTAACTTGAGGATTATCCTCATTGCTGCACAGAAGAATTACGTCCTGGAAGCACCGCTGGGTGCCAGGCCTGCTGCAGGAGCAACGCCGGATGTTATGAACGTCTGGCAGAGCAAAGCTGATGACTACTCGATAGTTCAGTGTGCCATGCTTTACGGCTTAGAATCGGGACTTCAACGACGTTTTGAACGTCATGGAGCATATGAGATGTTCCAGGAGTTGAAGTTAATATTTCAAGCAAATGCCCGGATTGAGAGATACGAAGTCTCCAATAAGTTCTATAGCTGCAAGATGGAGGAGAACAGTTCTGTCAGTGAGCATATACTCAAAATGTCTGGGTATAATAATCACATGATTCAGTTGGGAGTTAATCTTCTGGATGACTGCGTCATTGACAGAATTCTCCAATCATTGCCACCAAGCTACAAGAGCTTCGTGATGAACTATAATATGCAAGGGATGAATAAGACTATTCCCGAGCTCTTCGCGATGCTGAAAGCTGCGGAGGTAGAAATCAAGAAGGAGCATCAAGTGTTGATGGTCAACAAGACCACTAGTTTCAAGAAAAAGGGCAAAGGGAAGAAGAAGGGGAACTTCAAAAAGAACGGCAAGCAAGTTGCTACTCAAGAGAAGAAACCCAAAACTGGACCTAAGCCTGAAACTGAGTGCTTCTATTGCAAGCAGACTGGTCACTAGAAGCGGAACTGCCCCAAGTATTTGGCGGATAAGAAGGATGGCAAGGTGAACAAAGGTATATGTGATATACATGTTATTGATGTGTACCTTACTAATGCTCGCAGTAGCACCTAGGTATTTGATACTGGTTCTGTTGCTAATATTTGCAACTCGAAACAGGGACTACGGATTAAGCGAAGATTGGCTAAGGACGAGGTGACGATGCGCGTGGGAAACGGTTCCAAACTCGATGTGATCGCAGTCGGCATGCTACCTCTACATCTACCTTCGGGATTAATATTAGACCTGAATAATTGTTATTTGGTGCTAGCGTTGAGCATGAACATTATATCTGGATCTTGTTTGATGCGAGACGGTTATTCATTTAAATCGGAGAATAATGGTTGTTCTATTTATATGAGTAATATCTTTTATGGTCATGCACCCTTGAAGAGTGGTCCATTCTTGTTAAATCTCGATAGTAGTAATACACATATTCATAATGTTGAAACCAAAAGATGTAGAGTTGATAATGATAGTGCAACTTATTTGTGGCACTGCCGTTTAGGTCATATCGGTGTAAAGAGCGTGAAGAAACTCCATACTGATGGACTTTTGGAACCACTTGATTATGAATCACTTGGTACTTGCGAACCGTGCCTCATAGGCAAGATGACTAAAACACCGTTCTCCGGTACTATGGAGAGAGCAACAGATTTGTTGGAAATCATACATACAGATGTATGTGGTCCGATGAATATTGAGGCTCGTGGCGGATATCGTTATTTTCTCACCTTCACAGATGATTTAAGCAGATATGGGTATATCTACTTAATGAAACATAAGTCTGAAACGTTTGAAAAGTTCAAGGAATTTCAGAGTGAAGTTGAAAATCATTGTAACAAGAAAATAAAGTTTCTACGATCTGATCATGGAGGAGAATATTTGAGTTACGAGTTTGGTGTACATTTGAAAAATTGTGGAATAGTTTCGCAACTCACGCCACCCGGAACACCACAGCGTAATGGTGTATCCGAACGTCGTAATCGTACTTTACTGGATATGGTGCGATCTATGATGTCTCTTACTGATTTACCGCTATCGTTTTGGGGATACGCTCTAGAGACGGCCGCATTCACGTTAAATAGGGCACCATCAAAATCCGTTGAGACGACGCCTTATGAACTGTGGTTTGGCAAGAAACCAAAGTTGTCATTTCTGAAAGTTTGGGGCTGCGATGCTTATGTGAAAAAGCTTCAACCTGATAAGCTCGAACCCAAATCGGAGAAATGTGTCTTCATAGGATATCCAAAGGAGACTATTGGATACACCTTCTATCACAGATCCGAAGGCAAGACTTTTGTTGCTAAATTCGGAAACTTTCTAGAGAAGGAGTTTCTCTCGAAAGAAGTGAGTGGGAGGAAAGTAGAACTTGACGAGGTAACTATACCTGCTCCCTTATTGGAAAGTAGTACATCACAGAAAACTGTTTCTGTGACACCTACACCAGTTAGTGAGGAAGTTAATGATAATGATCATGAAACTTCAGAACAAGATACTACTGAACCTCATAGATCAACCAGAGTAAGATCCACGCCAGAGTGGTACGGTAATCCCGTTCTGGAAGTCATGATGCTAGATCATGATGAACCTACGAACTATGAAGAAGCAATGGTGAGCCCAGATTCCGCAAAGTGGCTTGAAGCCATGAAATCTGAGATGGGATCCATGTATGAAAACAAAGTATGGACTTTGGTTGACTTGCCCGATGATCGGCAAGCAATTGAGAATAAATGGATCTTCAAGAAGAAGACTGACGCTGACGGTAATATTACTGTCTACAAAGCTCGACTTGTCGCAAAAGGTTTTCGGCAAGTTCAAGGGATTGACTACGATGAGACCTTCTCACCCGTAGCGATGCTTAAGTCTGTCCGAATCATGTTAGCAATTGCCGCATTTTATGATTATGAAATTTGGCAGATGGATGTCAAAACTGCATTCCTGAATGGATTTCTGGAAGAAGAGTTGTATATGATGCAACCAGAAGGTTTTGTCGATCCAAAGGGAGCTAACAAAGTGTGCAAGCTCCAGCGATCCATTTATGGACTGGTGCAAGCCTCTCGGAGTTGGAATAAACGTTTTGATAGTGTGATCAAAGCATTTGGTTTTATACAGACTTTTGGAGAAGCCTGTATTTACAAGAAAGTGAGTGGGAGCTCTGTAGCATTTCTGATATTATATGTGGATGACATATTACTAATTGGAAATGATGTAGAATTACTAGATAGCATAAAGGGATACTTGAATAAGAGTTTTTCAATGAAAGACCTCGGTGAAGCTGCTTACATATTAGGCATTAAGATCTATAGAGATAGATCAAAACGCTTAATTGGACTTTCACAAACCACATACCTTGACAAAATTTTGAAGAAGTTCAAAATGGATCAAGCAAAGAAAGGGTTCTTGCCTGTGTTACAAGGTGTGAAGTTGAGTAAGACTCAATGCCCGACCACTGCAGAAGATAGAGAGAATATGAAAGATGTTCTCTATACATCAGCCATAGGATCTATCATGTATGCAATGCTGTGTACCAGACCTGATGTGTGCCTTGCTATAAGTCTAGCAGGGAGGTACCAAAGTAATCCAGGAGTGGATCACTGGACAGCGGTCAAGAACATCCTGAAATACCTGAAAAGGACTAAGGATATGTTTCTCGTATATGGAGGTGACAAAGAGCTCACCTTAAAGGGTACGTTGATGCAAGCTTTGACACAGATCCGGACGATTCTAAATCGCAAACCGGATACGTGTTTACATTAAACGGTGGGGCTGTAAGTTGGTGCAGTTCTAAACAAAGCGTTGTAGCGGGATCTACATGTGAAGTGGAGTACATAGCTGCTTCGGAAGCAGCAAATGAAGGAGTCTGGATGAAGGAGTTCATATCCGATCTAGGTGTCATACCTAGTGCATCGGGTCCAATGAAAATCTTTTGTGACAATACTGGTGCAATTGCCTTGGCAAAGGAATCCAGATTTCACAAGAGAACCAAGCACATCAAGAGACGCTTCAATTCCATCCGGGATCTAGTCCAGGTGGGAGACATAGAGATTTGCAAGATACATACTGATCTGAATGTTGCAGACCCGTTGACTAAGCCTCTTCCACGAGCAAAACATGATCAGCACCAAGGCTCCATGGGTGTGAGAATCATTACTGTGTAATCTAGATTATTGACTCTAGTGCAAGTGGGAGACTGAAGGAAATATTCCCTAGAGGCAATAATAAAGTTATTATTTATTTCCTTATATCATGATAAATGTTTATTATTCATGGTAGAATTGTATTAACCGGAAACATAATACATGTGTGAATACATAGACAAACAAAGTGTCACTAGTATGCCTCTACTTGACTAGCTCGTTAATCAAAGATGGTTATGTTTCCTAACCATGAACAATGAGTTGTTATTTGATTAACAGGATCACATCATTAAGTGAATGATCTGATTGACATGACCCATTCCATTAGCTTAGCACCCGATCGTTTAGTATGTTGCTATTGCTTTCTTCATGACTTATACATGTTCCTATAACTATGAGATTATGCAACTCCCGTTTGCCGGAGGAACACTTTGGGTGCTACCAAACGTCACAACGTAATTGGGTGATTATAAATGAGTACTACAGGTGTCTCCAAAGGTACATGTTGGGTTGGCGTATTTCGAGATTAGGATTTGTCACTCCGATTGTCGGAGATGTATCTCTGGGCCCTCTCGGTAATGCACATCACTTAAGCCTTGCGAGCATTGCAACTAATAAGTTAGTTGCGGGATGATGTATTACAGAACGAGTAAAGAGACTTGCCGGTAACGAGATTGAACTAGGTATTTGGAATACCGACGATCGAATCTCGGGCAAGTAACATACCGATGACAAAGGGAACAACGTATGTTGTTATGCGGTCTGACCGATAAAGATCTTCGTAGAATATGTAGGAGCCAATATGGGCATCCAGGTCCCGCTATTGGTTATTGACCGGAGACGTGTCTCGGTCATGTCTACATTGTTCTCGAACCCGTAGGGTCCGCACGCTTAAGGTTACGATGACAGTTATATTATGAGTTTATGCATTTTGATGTACCAAAGGTTGTTCGGAGTCCTGGATGTGATCACGGACATGACGAGGAGTCTCGAAATGGTCGAGACATAAAGATTGATATATTGGAAGCCTATGTTTGGATATCGGAAGTGTTCCGGGTGAAATCAGGATTTTACCGGAGTACCGGGAGGTTACCGGAACCCCCCGGGAGCTATATGGGCCTTAGTGGGCTTTAGTGGAAAAGAGAAGGGGCAGCCCAAGATGGGCCGCGCGCCTCCCCCCCCCTCCCCTGGTCCTATTAGGACAAGGAGAGGTGGCCGGCCCCCCCTCTCTCTTTTCCCCCTCCACGAATCCTATTCCAACTAGGATTGGGGGGGGGGTCCTACTCCCAGAGGGAGTAGGACTCTCCTGGCGCACCCTCCTTGGCCGGCCAGCCTCCCCCCTTAGTCCTTTATATACGGAGGCAGGGGCACCCCAGAGACACACAAGTTGATCCACGTGATCTATTTCTTAGCCGTGTGCGGCACCCCCAGCCACCATAGTCCTCGATAATATTGTTGCGGTGCTTAGGCGAAGCCCTGCGGCAGTAGCACGTCAAGATCGTCACCACGCCGTCGTGCTGACGGAACTCTTCCCTGACACTTTGCTGGATCGGAGTCCGGGGATCGTCATCGAGCTGAACGTGTGCTAGAACTCGGAGGTGCCGTAGTTTCGGTGCTTGATCGGTCGGATCGTGAAGATGTACAACTACATCAACCAAACGCTTCCGTTGCCGATCTACTAGGTATGTAGATCATACTCTCCCCTCTCGTTGCTATGCATCACATGATCTTGCGTGTGCATAGGAAAATTTTGAAATTACTACGAAACCCAACAGGCTCTGCCAAGGAGTTTTTAGAGAATTATGGGGGACTGAGTAATCGAAGGCCATACTAAGATGTAATAACAACCCAACCAAAATAAGTAATGAAAGGTCCACATAAGCAATGCACAAGCGGTGACCGAGGTCACCATGTTTGAGCATATGGAATATAGTACCGCAAAGATGTAGACTTTGGGCATATATTCTCGACTCCATCATGTTAAAGCACCATAGTTCGAGCCATGATAACTTTGAGAGTGTTTGTTCTATTTATGCATTATGTAGGGTGAGAATACTCATGAATTGAATGTCTCCCCCTAAATATATGCCTACATCAAGACAAGACATTAAGTTCATGCATGAATGGGTACTAGATTTCACATAATATTGTCAAGCTCCAAGATACCAAGTTCATGCCTAAGTTGACAAAACCTTGCTTCGTCCAATGGTTTGGTGAAAATATCTGCAAGTTGCATATCTGTGCCAACATGAGCAATGTCAATATCACCCTTTTCCACATGATCTCTCAAGAAGTGATACCTAATATCAATATGCTTGGTGCGGGTATGATCTTTGGGGTTCTCGGCAATATTGATGGCACTTTCATTATCACATAGAAGAGGCACATGTCTATAGGTGATACCGTAATCCTTCAAAGTTTGCCTCATCCATAGTAATTGAGTGGCACAACTGGCGGTTGCAATGTATTCAGCTTCTGCGGTGGAGAGGGCAACACAATTTTGTTTCATCGAGGACCAACTTACCAAGGAGCATCCAAGAAACTGACATGCGCCAGAGGTGGACTTACGATCCACTTTGTCGCCAGTCCAATCCGCATCTGTGTACCCAAGGAGATCAAACTTAGCATCCTTGGGGTACCATAGACCCAACTTTTGGGTGTGAACAAGGTATCTAAGAATGTGCTTAACCGCCTTATGATGACTTTCCCTAGGGGAAGCTTGAAATCTAGCACACATGCATACACTAAACTTGATGTCTGGTCTAGATGCACAAAGATAAAGCAATGAACCAATCATAGAGCGGTATTTAGATGGGTCAAAAGGGATACCGTTTGTGTCTTTAGTGAGTACAGTTTTGGTTGGCATGGGTGTCTTACATGGACTAGCATCAGACATGCCAAATTTCTCTAGGATATCCTTGAGGTATTTTGCTTGAGACGAGAAAATTCGTTCTTGAAATTGTTGAATTTGAAATCCAAGGAAGAACTTCAAATCCGCATTGAGTGACATCTCAAAATTCTTGGCCATGGAAGCCGCAAACTTCTTGCACAAATGAATGTTAGGAGAACCAAAAATGATATCATCTACATAGGTTTGGCGTAAGATCAAATCATCCTTGTCCCTCTTAGTAAAAAGAGTGGGATCGATCACCCCTCTCACAAAACCATCATCGAGTAAAAACTTCTTAAGATGATCATACCAAGCACGAGGTGCTTGTTTGAGGCCATACAAAGCCTTATGAATTTTATACACATAGTCTTTGTGATCGGGATCAACGAACCCAGGTGGTTGTGATACATATACTTCTTCTTGTTGAGGACCATTAAGGAAAGCACTCTTCACATCTATTTGATGTAATGTAAAACCACTGAAAGCGGCATAAGCAAGTAAGATACGAATGGATTCAAGACGGGCAACGGGGGCAAAGGTCTCACCAAAGTCCAAACCTTCAACTTGTGAGTACCCTTGTGCTAGTAACCTTGCCTTGTTACGGATGATGACACCATTCTCATCTTGCTTGTTCTTGAAAATCCATTTTGTTCCAATGACGTTGTGCTCGGTAGTTGGCCTCTTGACTAAGGACCACACTTGGTTGTGTTCAAAACTGTTTAACTCTTCTTGGATAGCAACGAGCCAATCGTTGTCTATCAATGCATCTTGTACCTTGAGAGGCTCAACACTAGACACAAACAAGAAGTGAGCACAAAAGTTTGTCAAATGTTTATGAGTGACTCTACCTTCCGATATGCCGGTGAGAATTTTGTCAACATCAACACGACCGGCCACTCGAGGCATGATGGAGGTAAGAGTTTCACGAGGCTCAACTTCATGTCCATCATACACGTCCTCAACATATGGATCTTAATGTGTGGTGGAAGATCTTCTTCTTCATTTTGCATTTGTTGAGGTTCATCGTCAATGATTGCACTTTCTTGTTCTTGCCCTTGAGTATGATCTTGTTCTTGATGATTATTATGAAGAGGAACTTGATCATCATCTTGTACTTGGTCTACGAGCATTAGTTGAGCAATAGGAGCTTGTGGTGGTATGGGTGTTGAAGTAGTTTGATGATGCGTGAAGCTTCCATCTTCTTCTTCATCATCATGAGGTTCTTGTTCCATTGGAAGAAGTGCAGCAACACCCATGGTCAAGATATCTTGAGAAGAATCTTCTTCACCTACATCACTTAGATCAACTTGCTCCCCATGGGAGCCATTAAATTCATCAAACACCACGTCACAAGTTTCTACAACACATCCATTTGATTTGTTGTAGACTCTATAGGCGTGAGAGTTTGATCCATAGCCAACAAATATACCCTCAATGGTTTTGGATTGAAATTTTCCTAACCGTTCTCTTTTGTTGAGGATGAAACATTTGCACCCAAATACATGAAAATACTTGATACGTCTCCAGCGTATCTATAATTTTTGATTACTCCATGCTATATTATCTACTGTTTTGGACATTATTGGGCTTTATTATACACTTATATATTATTTTTGGGACTAACCTATTAACCGGAGGCCCAGCCCAGAATTGTTGTTTTTTGCCTATTTTACGATTTCGAAGAAAAGGAATATCAAACGGAGTCCAAACGGAATGAAACCTTCGGGAACGTGATTTTTGGAACGAACAAGATCCAGGAGACTTGGACCCTACGTCAAGCAACCAACAGGGAGGCCATGAGGTAGGGGGCGCGCCTACCCCCCCCCCCCCCCAGGCGCGCCCTCCACCCTCGTGGGCCCCCTGTTGCTCCACTGACGTACTTCTTCCTCCTATATATACCTACGTACCCCCAAACGATCAGATATGGAGCCAAAACCCTAATTCCACCGCCGTAACTTTTTGTATCCATGAGATCCCATCTTGGGGCCTGTTCCGGAGCTTCGTCGGAGGGGGCATCGATCACGGAGGGCTTCTACATCAACACCATAGCCCTTCCGATGAAGTGTGAGTAGTTTACCTCAGACCTACGGGTCCATAGTTATTAGCTATATGGCTTCTTCTCTCTTTTTGGATCTCAATACAAAGTTCTCCCCCTCTCTTGTGGAGATCTATTCGATGTAATCTTCTTTTGCGGTGTGTTTGTTGAGACCGATGAATTGTGGGTTTATGATCAAGTTTATCTATGAACAATATTTGAATCTTCTCTGAATTATTTTATGTATGATTGGTTATCTTTGCAAGTCTCTTTGAATTATCAGTTTGGTTTGGCCTACTAGATTGATCTTTCTTGCAATGGGAGAAGTGCTTAGCTTTGGGTTCAATCTTGCGATGTCCTTTCCCAGTGATAGTAGGGGCAGCAAGGCACGTATTGTATTGTTGCCATCGAGGATAACAAGATGTTTTTTTATCATATTGCATGAATTTATCCCTCTACATCATGTCATCTTGCTTAAGGCGTTACTTTGCTCTTATGAACTTAATACTCTAGATGCATGCTGAATAGCGATCGATGTGTGGAGTAATAGTAGTAGATGCAGGCAGGAGTCGGTCTACTTGTCTTGGACGTGATGCCTATATACATGATCATACCTAGATATTCTCATAACTATGCTCAATTCTGTCAATTGCTCAACAGTAATTTGTTCACCCATCGTAAAATACTTATGCTCTTGAGAGAAGACACTAGTGAAACCTATGGTCCCCGGGTCTATCTTCATCATATTAATCTTCCAACACTTAGTTATTTTCATTGCCTTTTTTTACTTTGCATCTTTATCATAAAAATACCAAAAATATTGTCTTATCATATCTATCATATCCCACTCTCGTAAGTGACCGTGTAGATATTGACAACCCCTTATCGCGTTGGTTGCAAGGATTTATTTGTTTTGTGCAGGTGCGAGGGACTCGCTCGTAGCCTCCTACTGGATTAATACCTTGGTTCTCGAAAACTGAGGGAAATACTTACGCTACTTAGCTGCATCACCCTTTCCTCTTCAAGGGAAAACCAACGCAGTGCTCAAGAGGTAGCAAGAAGGATTTCTGGCGCCATTGCCGGGGAGGTCTACGCAAAAGTCAACATACCAAGTACCCATCACAAACCCTTATCTCCCGCATTACAATATTTTCCATTTGCCTCTTGTTTTCCTCTCCCCCACTGCACCCTTGCCGTTTTATTCACCCTCTCTCTCTCTATCCTCCCTCTCTTTTCTGTTCGCCTCTTTTCTGTTTGCTTGTAGTTATGGCTAGTCCATTATCTTCTCTGTTGTCTCCCGAGAATGAAGTTCTAAATTTTAAGCAAAGGGAGGGAGAAAATCTAAAAGACGCTTGGTATAGAATTTGCAATGCTCAAAATAGAACTACCAGGAAGCAATCTACTTCTGTTCTTCTTCGCAATTTTTCTGTAGGCACTACTCCTTGGTACAGATATATCCTTGATACCATTACCGGAGGGAACTTCTTGGGTAGCCATACTTTTGATTCTTATAATGCTATGATAGATTTGTTTGGCTCACCACCTCTTTTGGTTAATGGAACTACGTTAACTTTGGAGCATGTAATGCAAAGACTTGAAATTATTGAGAATAAGGTTGCTACTATAGAGTTAATTGAAAATTTGGATAAAAAGATCCACAACCGAATCACTCAATATGGATCTAAAGTAGGAGTCACTTTGAAAAATATTAAAGAAAAGGAACCTATAGTTAATGAGAAAATAAATCAGGATTCCACTAGAATCGATAAACTTGAGGGTACTATTACCAACTTGGGAAACGCTTTTTCTTCCGTAAAGAATACTCCAAGTCCTCCCACTAAAATTGCCAAGCTTATGTATGTTCCTAAAAATAAGGGTGAATCTTCTAGTAAGGAAACTGCGGATCTCAAATCTATAAGTATTCATCCCAATCTTTTTGCTATCATTAAGGAACCATTTGTTACAAGTGAATTTTTCGATCTT
The DNA here is from genome assembly GCF_056163025.1 of Triticum urartu. Taxonomy (NCBI): domain Eukaryota; kingdom Viridiplantae; phylum Streptophyta; class Magnoliopsida; order Poales; family Poaceae; genus Triticum; species Triticum urartu. The sequence continues at coordinate 154,776,920 of NC_141873.1, read as the reverse complement.
TTGCCTAAAAGTTTGATAATCAATAAAAAGAAAGAAATTCCTAAGGATGGTAGATGCCTCATTGAAGAATTACCTACCAAAGATGGCAATACCTAGATCTATCCTTGCTTTTTATGCCTAGCTAGGGGCGTTAAACGATAGCGCTTGTTGGGAGGAAACCCAATTTTATTTTTAGTCCTTGATTTTTGCTCCTGTTTAGTAATAAATAATTTATCTAGCCTCTGTTTTGGTTGTTTTTTTGTGTTTAATTAGTTTTTGTGCCAAGTAGAACCATTGGGAAGACTTGGGGAAAGTCTTGTTAATCTTGCTGTAAAAAACAGAAACTTTAGCGCTCACGAGAACTGCTGTAATTTTTATTTGGAAAGTGCTATTTAGTAAATTATTTTTTAAGATGATTAATATATAAATTCCTCACGTCCAGAAATTTATTTTAGAATTTTTGGGGTTCTAGATATTGCGCTAGCTACATATTACTACAGACTGTTCTGTTTTTCGTGTGTTGTTTGCTTATTTTGACGAATCTATGGCTAGTAAAATAGTTTATAAACCATAGAGAAGTTGGAACACAGTAGGTTTAACACCAATATAAATAAAGAATGAGTTCATTACAGTACCTTGAAGTGGTCTTTTGTTTTCTTTCGCTAACGGAGCTCATGAGATTTTCTACTTTAAGTTTTGTGTTGTGAAGTTTTCAAGTTTTAGGTAAGGATTTGATGGATTATGGAACAAGGAGTGGCAAGAGCCTAAGCTTGGGGATGCCCATGGCACCCCCAAGATAATCTAAGGACACCAAAAAGCCAAAGCTTGGGGATGCCCCGGAAGGCATCCCCTCTTTCGTCTACTTCCATCGGTAACTTTACTTGGAGCTATATTTTTATTCACCACATGATATGTGTTTTGCTTGGAGCGTCTTGTATGATTTGAGTCTTTGCTTTTTAGTTTACCACAATCATCTTTGCTGTACACACCTTTTGAGAGAGACACACATGATTCAGAAATTATTAGAATACTCTATGTGCTTCACTTATATCTTTTGAGTTATATAGTTTTGCTCTAGTACTTCACTTATATCTTTTAGAGCACAGTGGTGGATTTGTTTTATAGAAACTATTGATCTCTCATGCTTCACTTAGATTATTTTGAGAGTCTTAAATAGCATGGTAATTTGCTTAAATAATCCTAATATGCTAGGTATTCAAGATTAGTAAAAACTTCCTTATGAGTGTTTTGAATACTAAGAGAACTTTGATGCTTGATGATTGTTTTGAGATATGGAGGTAGTGATATTAAAGTTGTGCTAGTTGAGTAGTTGTGAAATTGAGAAATACTTGTGTTGAAGTTTGCAAGTCCCGTAGCATGCACGTATGGTAAACGTTATGTAACAAATTTGAAACATGAGGTGTTCTTTGATTGTCTTCCTTATGAGTGGCGGTCGGGGACGAGCGATGGTCTTTTCCTACCAATCTATCCCCCTAGGAGCATGCACGTAGTGCTTGGTTTTTGATGACTTGTAAATTTTTGCAATAAGTATGTGAGTTATTTATGACTAATGTTAAGTCCATGGATTATACGCATTCTCACCTTTCCATCATTGTTAGCCTCTTCGGTACCGTGCATTGCCCTTTCTCACATTGAGAGTTGGTGCAAACTTCGCCGGTGCATCCAAACCCCGTGATATGATACGCTCTTTCACACATAAACCTCCTTATATCTTCCTCAAAACAGCCACCATACCTACCTATTATGGCATTTCCATAGCCATTCTGAGATATATTGCCATGCAACTTTCCACCATCCCGTTTATCATGACACGTTCATCATTGTCATATTTCTTTGCATGATCATGTAGTTGACATCGTATTTGTGGAAAAGCCACCATTCATAATTTTTCATACATGTCACACTTGATTCATTGCATATCCCGGTACACCGCCGGAGGCATTCATATAGAGTCGTACCTTGTTCTAGTATCGAGTTGTAATCATTGAGTTGTAAATAAATAGAAGTGTGATGATCATCATTTAATAGAGCATTGTCCCAAATAAATAAAAAGGAGAAAGGCCAAATAAAAAAAAGAAGACCCCAAAAAATTATGAAAAGGGACAATGCTACTATCTTTTTTCCACACTTGTGCTTCAAAGTAGCACCATGATCTTCATGATAGAGAGTCTCTTGTCTTGTCACTTTCATATACTAGTGGGAATTTTTCATTATAGAACTTGGCTTGTATATTCCAACAATGGGCCTCCTCAAGTGCCGTAGGTCTTCGTGAGTAAGAAAATTGGATGCACACCCACTAGTTTATTTTGTTGAGCTTTCATATATTTATAGCTCTAGTGCATCCGTTGCATGGCAATCCCTACTCCTTGCATTAACATCAATCGATGAGCATCTCCATAGCTCATTGATTAGCCTCGTTGATGTGAGACTTTCTCCTTTTTTGTCTTCTCCACATAACCCCCATCATTATACTCTATTCCACCCATAGTGATATATCCATGGCTCACGCTCATGTATTGCGTGAAGGTTTATAAAGTTTGAGATTACTAAAGTATGAAACAATTGCTTGGCTTGTCATCGGGGTTGTGCATGATGAGAGCATTCTTGTGTGACGAAAATGGAGCATGACTAAACTATATGATTTTGTAGGGATGAACTTTCTTTGGCCATGTTATTTTGAGAAGACATGATTGCTTAGTTAGTATGCTTGAAGTATTATTATTTCTATGTCAATATTAAACTTTTATCTTGAATCTTTCGGATCTGAATATTCATGACACAATTAAGAAGAATTACATTGAAATTATACCTAGTAGCATTCCACATCAAAAATTCTGTTTTTATCATTTACCTACTCGAGGACGAGCAGGAATTAAGCTTGGGGATGCTTGATACGTCTCCAACGTATCTATAATTTTTGATTGCTCCATGCTATATTATCTACTGTTTTGGACACTATTATGCTTTATTATACACTTTTATATTATTTTTGGGACTAACCTATTAACCGGAGGCCCAGCCCAGAATTGTTGTTTTTGCCTATTTTAGGGTTTCGAAGAAAAGGAATATCAAACGGAGTCCAAACGGAATGAAACCTTCGGGAATGTGATTTTTGAAACGAACAAGATCTAGGAGACTTGGACCCTACGTCAAGCAACCAACAGGGAGGCCACAAGGTAGGGGCGCGCCTACCCCCCCCCCCCCCCAGGCGCGCCCTCCACCCTCGTGGGCCCCCTGTTGCTCCACCAACGTACTTCTTCCTCCTATATATACCTACGTACCCCCAAACGATCAGATATGGAGCCAAAACCCTAATTCCACCATCGTAACTTTATGTATCCACGAGATCCCATCTTGGGGCCTGTTCCGGAGCTCCGCCGGAGGGGGCATCGATCACGGAGGGCTTCTACATCAACACCATAGCCCTTCCGATGAAGTGTGAGTAGTTCGCCTCAGACCTACAGGTCCATAGTTATTAGCTAGATGGCTTCTTCTCTCTTTTTGGATCTCAATACAAAGTTCTCCCCCTCTCTTGTGGATATCTATTCGATGTAATCTTCTTTTGCGGTGTGTTTGTTGAGACCGATGAATTGTGGGTTTATGATCAAGTTTATCTATGAACAATATTTGAATCTTCTCTGAATTCTTTTATGTATGATTGGTTATCTTTGCAAGTCTCTTCAAATTATCAGTTTGGTTTGGCCGACTAGATTGATCTTTCTTGCAATGGGAGAAGTGCTTAGCTTTGGGTTCAATCTTGCGGTGTCCTTTCCCAATGACAGTAGGGGCAGCAAGGCACGTATTGTATTGTTGCCATCGAGGATAACAAGATGGGGTTTTTTATCATATTGCATGAATTTATCCCTCTACATCATGTCATCTTGCTTAAGGCGTTACTCTGTTCTTATGAACTTAATACTCTAGATGCATGCTGGATAGCGGTCGATGTGTGGAGTAATAGTAGTAGATGCAGGCAGGAGTCGGTCTACTTGTCTTGGACGTGATGCCTATATACATGATCATACCTAGATATTCTCATAACTATGCTTAATTCTGTCAATTGCTCAACAGTAATTTGTTCACCCATCGTAAAATACTTATGCTCTTGAGAGAAGCCACTAGTGAAACCTATGGTCCCCGGGTCTATCTTCATCATATTTTCATTGCCTTTTTTTTCTTTGCATCTTTATCATAAAAATACCAAAAATATTATCTTATCATATCTATCCGATCTCACTCTCGTAAGTGACCGTGTAGGGATTGACAACCCCTTATCGCGTTGGTTGCGAGGATTTATTTGTTTTGTGCGGGTGCGAGGGACTCGCGCGTAGCCTCCTACTGGATTGATACCTTGGTTCTCAAAAACTGAGGGAAATACTTACGCTACTTTGCTGCATCACCCTTTCCTCTTCAAGGGAAAACCAACGCGTGCTCAAGAGGTAGCAGTACTTGACATTTGGTTTGTTCCCAGTTAGGAGCTCATATGGAGTCTTTTCCAATATAGTGTGGAGGAAGAGCCGGTTTGATGCATGTCTTGCGGTGTTGATAGCCTCGACCCAAAAACTATGTGGCTACTTGTATTCATCCAACATGGACCTTGCCATCTCCACAAGTGTGCGGTTCTTCCTTTCTGCTACACCATTTTGTTGGGGAGTGTATGGAGCTGAATATTGATGTTAAATCCCTTCACCACTAAGAAATTATTCCAAGGTGTAGTTCTTGAACTCAGACCCATTATCACTTCGTATTGCCAAGATTTCTTTGTCAAACTTGCATTGTGCTTGTTTGGCAAAATCAATGAAGGTGATCTTTGTCTTGTCTTTGGACTTGAGGAAGAAGACCCATGTATATCTTGAGTAATCATCAACAATGACAAGCCCATACTTTTTCCCAGCAACACTATCCCATGAAGGAGGCCCAAAAAGATCCACATGAAGGAGCTCCAAAGGCCTTGAAGTAGACACAATATTCTTGGGTGGGTGCTTTGATTGATGTTGCTTCCCGGCTATGCATGCACTACACACACGATCTTTCTCAAAAGAGACATTGGTTAGTCCAAGGATGTGATTACCCTTTAAGAGATCTTGAAGATTTCTCATGCCGACATGGGCTAGCCGATGATGCCATAGCCACCCCTTGTCGGCCTTGGCCATTAGACAAGTTGCATGGAATGTGCTCTCTTTCGAGAAATCAACCGTGTAAAGGTTGCCATCCAACTCTCCAACAAAGGCCACCTCGAGAGTATCTCTCTTAAAGACTTTCACATCCGTTAGTCCAAAGAGTGTATCATAACCAACAGAAGCCAATTGGCGAACATAAAGCAAATGGTATTTAAGGGATTGGACAAGCATGACATTTGCAAGAGACATGTCATTTGTGATAGCCACCTTTCCCAACCTGAGTACATGTCCTTTTGATCCTCGACCAAACATAATGCTCATAAATGGTTGAATAGCTTCCATGAAATCGTAGAGCAATTTGCTATCTTCGGTCATATGGTTGGTACATCCACTGTCAATCACCCATTTTACTCCACCGGAGAAAGCAACCTACACACAATTATGACTTGGTTAGAGGCACCCATTTTGCAATGGGACCTCTCAAGTTAGTCACAAGGGTCTTAGGGACCCAAATAGCATAAAACCGAAATGCATTTCGAGGACCAATAAACTTAGCATAAACTTCTCCATCTTTAGTCTTACAAAGTGCATAAGATGGAGGCATGAATTCTTTTGGCTTGTTGAGAGTGGGCATGCCCCTTGTGGCCTTCCCACTAACAACCTTACCTTTCTCCTTGTTCCCTTCTCAAACAAATGTTTCTTTTAGAGGGGTGGTGCACTTTTGAGAGGACGTCTTCTTCTTGCTTGTGCTTGGGTCAAACCCGAGCCCCTCTTTGGCAAACACCTCATTGTTTTGGCTCAATACCTCATTGAGGTTCTTTTGTCCTTGAGCACATGTCATGATACCTTTCTCAAATTGATCCTTGAGAAAGCGATTCTCCTCAAGAATAGATGCTAGATCACTACTAGAGTTAGTAGTACAAGCATCAGCATTGATAATAGGAGAAGAGTAAGCCTTGGCTAGGGTTTCAAGATAAGTAAGCTTGAGCGTCTCAAAACTCTTAGTAAGGAGGGTGAGATCTTCTTCCTTAGTCTTAAGTGACATGGATAGGAGCTCACAATTCTTAGAGAGAGAAGCATGAAACTTCATAAGCTTACTTTTATCATTCATCAACTCTTCACAAGAGTCATTAGCCTTTTTCAAGGAGGCAAGATCTTTAGTATGAACATCAATGTTTGCACCAATTTTCAAGCATAGTTCATCATTTCGTGCTTCCTCATATTGGACTTTCCGCTCAAGGATTTCATATTTTTCCTTTTCCTCGGTGACGAGGGTTTCGAGTTCCTTAATGGTGATGGTGTGCTTATTCACCATCTCCATAAGCATACGAAACATAGCGGGCTTCTTTCCTTTGAGGGAGCACATGAAATTATTTACTTTAGCAAGCATAGGATCATCTATATCATCTTCCTCATAACTATCCTCCGCATCAAGATACTCATCACTAGGAGTAAGAGGAGTGAAAATAGGAGGATTTGATCGTGGGGTTACCTTGACCTTCTCAGGTGAGCTTTGGTCCTCTTCATCTTCTATCACGGCCTTTGCCATTCGGCACTTGTGAGCGTTGCCCTTGTAGTCCTTCATGTAGTTGTAGGTGACAACATCACCACTCTTGTTGACTAGCCTCGACGTGTTTTGAGAATCTTGAGCAACTCCGGCAACACCACTAACATCATCCGGATCAGATTCTTCTTGAGCAACCATTGCTTTCCCATCTCTCTTCTTGAGCTTGGAGTTCAAAGGATTTGGCAACTTCTTCTTGGGAAAGGTCTTGGGAAACCTTGGTTTATCTTCTTTCTTCTCATAAGGGCACTCGTTGGAGAAGTGGTTGGTTTCTTCACAGTTGTAGCATTTTCTCACTTTCTTCTTCTGGAATCTTCCTTTGAATTTTCTTGCGCTAAACTTCTTGACAAAGAGAGCCATGTCTTCATATGAAGGGCCCTCATCAGATTCAATCTCATCACCATCTTCATCATCATCTTCTTCTTCGTCTTCACTTTGCTCTTCTTCACATACATGCTTGGCCTTCAGTGCAAGATTGATTTTTGATGCTGGGGTACCATGCATGGCAAGATGTTTTGTAGCATGCCTTTGACTCTTCAAATAGTTGGAAGGTGGATATGATGTCATTCAGAGTCATTTCTTTGAATCCATGGTGTTGTCTTATGTCCCACACCATTTGATGATGATACGGAGCAAGAGCGTGAAGCAACTTATCCACGAGAAATCTCTTAGTAAAGTTGAATCCATCTTGTGTCTTGTCACATTCACATGACTCGATGTCGGCGGTGAGGGTCATGAGACGCTCAAGAAGTTGCTTTGGAGATTCACCTTTCTCCATACAAAAGTTTTGCAATTGCCCCTTGGCAATTTCATATTGAGTAAGCCGGAGAGTGGAGGTACCGGTCTTGGTTCTCACAATGGTATCCCATAATTCCTTGGCACTTGTGATATGTATGTATGGTCTCCTTTGCTTGTCAGTCATACCTCTTATTATGCACATGGTTTCTGTGTCGTTGAGATTCTTGTCATATGTCTCTCTTGGTGTAAGACTATTTGGGTCAACATCTTGGTAGCCATACTCCAAGATCTCCAATATTTCACCATTTCCATATCGAAGATGATCCTGCATAGCAACTCTCCACAAAGAAAAATTGGTAGATTCATCAGGTAAAGGAGGTTAGCCTTGAGGGTTATACTTAGGTTACTCTATTTTAGGTCTTGCATAAAGCCAAGGAACACTGGAGTGTTCATTGTGTGACGCCTCAAGACCGGAGCTCCAGTTGCCTTCCGGGGTTTCCGGGTTTTCTTTGTGTGATTTGTTTAGCTTGTTGCATTCATCATTGCATATTTTTGCATTGCATCATTTCATGCATGACATTTTGTTGCATGCCCCATGTGAGATCCATGCATCACCACCTTCCTTCCTTCTCTTTTATTTCTTTTTGCAAGTGCCATCTTGCCCTCCTCCTTCCTTCTTATTTCTTTCATTTTGGCAAGTGTCCTTTTCCTCCTCCTCCATTAATGTTCATTCTTTTCCTGGTGCTAGTTCTCCATGCCTAAACCCTCTCTGTCAAATTTCAAATCCTTTGGAGTTGTTTTGGCTAGGTTCAAAAATGCCTCAAGTTTGAATCATAATTAAACTTGTTTTATTTTTCGACCTCTAAAAATGTCCAAACCAATTTTATCAAATAGGGCATGAATTCAGGGTCATGAGGATATTTTTTATAATTCTCATACACATCTCCTTTTTCCCCTGCTCTTTTCTTTTGTATTTCTGTCTGAAGAAATGTAAAAGAAAAGAGACAATAGTAGCAGCGCTAGGCCGGCCAACCAATAGCCTTCCCGCTGCCAGCCAAGGCCTTCCCCGCGAGCTCTCTAGGCCCATTTCCTTCCCCGCGGCCCACCCGGATCCAGCCGGCCTCTAAGCCTAAGGCCCAGCTAAGGACATCTCTAATCCTAACCCTAGCCCGCTCAATCCCTTGTTCTCCTCTCAATTTCCCTCTCCCTCATCTCCCTCCACCGCACGCACTCGCAGACATCGCCAGGAGCGGACCCCCTCGCTCGCCCCCGCGCTCGGTTTTCCCCTGCATCGCCAGCGCGCCCCATCGCCCTCGCCGGACCCAGCAGGCCGCCGCCTAGCTCCCTCGCACCCCCGCCGGATCTCCTCCCTCGTCGCGAGCCTGTAGCGCCACCGCTCCTCCTCCGCCTCGCGTCGCCCTCCGCCGTCAAGTGCTGCCTCGCCGCCGGCCATCCTCGTCGCCGCCTGGGTTCCTCCTGCACCTCAAGCCTAGTGCTCGATCCCGTGACCTCCGCCACCTCGACATCCCAAGGCACCTCGCCGGCCGATCTGGCCCCGCCGACCCAACCCTCTCCATGTGCCGACGAGGTCTCGCCTCCTCCCTGTGGCATCACGCACCCGAAGTCCAGGACCTCTCCAGTCTCTAGATGCTCTATTTCCCATGCTCCACGCCAAGTCCGACGCCGACCTCACTTCGTCTTGCTGCCGCTTCGCCTTTCGACCTCCTGTTGCTGCAGGACCCTCCCATCATGCACCATCGCTATTCGGTTTCTTTTCTCTCAAGGTCGAAGGACGCCAGGTACCAAGACGTCGAAGACCCGGCAAGTTCATCTACGGGCATGTACAGCTACCTTCACCAAAGACCTGTGTATGCTTACACAACGAACCTTGGAGTTACACGAGAGACCAAGTACTCCGATGACATGTGTACCATTACGCCCGACGACCTTGGATGCACCAAGTTCCACTACCGCAGACTAGTATGACTACCGTTGCAAAACGAGACCGTCAAGACCGGACCAACAAGTACCCCAAGAACGTCTGTACCTCTACCGCCGACGTGCTTTTCGTCAAGTCCCTCTACGAAAATGTGTCCCACTACCGCCGCCCGAACGTCTATGAAACATGTACCACGACCATCGCTGAAGACCCCGTGTACGTCAAGTTCCGTGTCGTGACCCCGAACAACTACAAAACGAGAACAACTACTTCGACTACCGTCGCGGAACGTCTACTTCCCCTACACCGCATCAAACTCAAACCCCTCCGATAATGCATGCTTCGAAGGTATAACCCCGAGACGACATCCGTGATCGAATGCTTGCGATGTTTGAGATGCTCATGTTCGAACCGTGTTCGAATTGTCAATGCACGTTGCCCCTCTTTTTCCTTGTTACCGTCGTCTCGTGGGACACCCGGAATCCGGGAGCGCCCCACCATCTTTTGCACGCATCCGCACACTTCTCCTTTGCATCGGTATCTCACTCGAGTTACCGGAACCGGAACGTTGCCGTGGCACCGTTTCGTTATCGTTGCTGTGGCACCCCTTTTGTTTCCGCCACGATGACAAATGCTTCTTAATGCTCTTGTCAACTTTTAATAAAATTGCATAAACTTGAACATGCCATCCGCATCATGATAACAACATTTAATATGTTTAAAATTGTTGTTGCACCAAATTGCTAAATGCATATGGGGATTTACCAGAATTGTTGTTTGATGGTTTCGGCCCCATTTAAATTGCTTAGATTGTGTAGTTTTGTTATGCCTCACTTCTTGCCATGTTTAACAACATTGAATATTGGTGAGTACATAACCGAGAGAGAACTAAATAATTGATGTGGTGTTCCGTCAATATGCAACCCGTTGCATATTGAGCTCCACTTAATTTGTAGTGTTGTTTGTTGCACTTTTCCATGCCATGCTTCTTTAAACCGGACATGCATCATACTTGTTTGTGCATCATGCCATGATTATGTGGTGGTTGTTTACTATGTTGTGTGCTTCTTTCCGGTGTTGCTTCTTCGGGTTGGTTCCGGTAACGTCGTGATTGTGAGGACCCGTTCGACTACGTCCGTTTGTCTTCTTCATGGACTCGTTCTTCTTCCTTGCGGGATTTCAGGAAAGATGACCATACCCTCGAAATCACTTCTATCTTTGCTTGCTAGTTGCTCGCTCTTTTGCTATGCCTACGCTGCGATACCTACCACTTGCTTATCATGCCTCCCATATTGTTGAACCAAGCCTCTAACCCACCTTGTCCTAGCAAACCGTTGTTTGGCTATGTTACCGCTTTGCTCAGCCCCTCTTATAGCGTTGTTAGTTGCACGTGAAGATTGAAGTTTGTTCCTTGTTGGAACATGGAGATGTTGTTCCTTGTTGGAACATGTTTACTTGTTGGGATATCACAATATCTTTTACTTAATTAATGCATCTATATACTTGGTAAATGGTGGAAGGCTCGGCCTTATGCCTGGTGTTTTGTTCCACTCTTGCCGCCCTAGTTTCCGTCATATCGGTGTTATGTTCCCGGATTTTGCGTTCCTTACACGGTTGGGTGATAATGGGAACCCCTTGACAGTTCGCCTTGAATAAAACTCCTCCAGCAATGCCCAACCTTGGTTTTACCATTTGCCACCTAGCCTTTTTCTTTCCCTTGGGTTCTGCAGACTCAAGGGTCATCATTATTTTGACCCCCCCCCCGGGCCAGTGCTCCTCTGAGTGTTGGTCCAAACTGTCAGCCGCAGGTGGCCACCAGGGGCAACTCTGGGCTAGCCTATCGGAAGTTTAGACAATCTGAGTGTGCCCTGAGAAAGAGATATGTGCAGCTCCTATCGGGATTTGTCGGCACATTCGGGCGGTGTTGCTGGTTTAGTTTTACCTTGTCGAAATGTCTTGTAACCAGGATTCCGAGTCTGATCGGGTCTTCCCGCTAGAAGGTCTATTCCTTCGTTGACCGTGAGAACTTGTCATGGGCTAAGTTGGGACTCCCCTGTAGGGATTTGAACTTTCGAAAGCCATGCCCGCGGTTATGGGCAGATGGGAATTTGTTAATGTCCGGTTGTAGACAACTTGAACCTTAACTTAATTAAAATGAGTCAACTGCATGTGTAACCGTGATGGTCTCTTTCTGGCGGAGTCCGGGAAGTGAACACGGTGTTGGAGTTATGCTTGACGCAGGTTGTTCTAGGATCACTGCTTGATCATAGCTTCTCGGTCGTGCTTTGCCTTCTCTTCTCGCTCTCATTTGCGTATGTTAGCCACCATATTATGCTAGTCGCTTGCTGCAGCTCCACCTCATACCTTTTACCTTACCCATAAGCTTAAATAGTCTTGATCGCGAGGGTGTGAGATTGCTGAGTCCCCGTGACTCACAGATACTTCCAAAACCAGCTTGCAGGTGCCGATGAGTCCGTGCAGATGATGCAACAAAGCTCAGGAGGAGCTCGATGAAGATCTTGTCCTTTGTGTCATTTCGTTCTAGTTGATCAGTAGTGGAGCCCAGTTGGGGTCGATCGGGGACCGTGTCGCATTTGGGGTTCTTCTTTTATTTTGGTTCCGTAGTCGGACATTGATTGTATCTGGTTGATGTAATGCTTTATTCATGTAATTGTGTGAAGTGGCGATTGTAAGCCAACTATGTATCTCTTTCCCTTATGTATTACATGGGTTGTGTGAAGATTACCTCACTTGCGACATTGCTTTCAATGCGATTATGCCTCTAAGTCGTGCTTTGACACGTGGGGGATATAGCCGCATCGAGGGCGTAACACATTGATAGGAGGTTGTTGGCCAATTGAAGGAGTAGGCACAGCTGGCCTCGAGGCCGCACCACCAGAAAGTGGTGCAAGCATCGTGGTTAGTGTGGCTAGCCTCATTTGGACCAAGGCCTCAAGAGACACATCATGCTCCTCCTTTTGCTTAGCAAGAGCTCGTTCCAGATCCTCTGAAGTGAAGGACTTGGCTTCCCTGGAAGCCGCGCCCATATTGTTCGGATCTGCAACGAGGGGAGTCCCATCGGAGTTCATCTTGCTCTAGGGCGGTTAAGCCACAAGAATAGAGAACGAGGCTCTGGTACCAATTGAAAAGGGTCGAGATGGACCTATAGGGGGGTGAATAGGTACACCAACAAATTTTAATTATTACTTAGCAATTTTAGGCAATAATGCGGAATATGAAAGTGAGCCTAACAATTGCAAGTGTGATGCTAAGGGCTAAGCAAGATAAACAAGTATCAGAAGTATGTAAGTAAGCAAGCACAATATGAAATGAGTAAGAGCTAAGAAACAAGTAACCACAAGTAGAGAGTTAGGGTTAGGGATACCCGCAACTCCGGGAGACAAGGATGTATGCCGATGTTCACTTCCTTGGAGGGAAGCTACATCACCGTTAGAGAGGTGGATGTTACCATGAAGCCACACCAACGCCACGAAGGCTCGCCCTATTCTCCCTTTGAGACAACACCACAGAGGCGTTTCTCAACCACTAGTCGTAGACCTTGGGGTGGTCTCCAAACCATCACAAACTTTTTCGGGGGTAATCACAATGGTCGATTCCTCTCCGAAAGACTCCTACCGCCTAGGAGTCTCCAACCTCCAAGAGTAACAAGAACGATGGGGAAGAGCTCAAGACTTGCTCAAATCACAAATTCCTTAGGTGCAAAGAAGGGGAAGGAGTGGATCTATCACTTGATCGGACAACTCCTCTCAAATGCTCTCAAATCCCTTGGGGATCTATGATTTAGTGTGGAGAAGTGAGAGAGAGAGTGAAATGTGTTCTAGGGTTTGTTCAAAGTGAATGGTCAACCCTCTCCCGTGGGGAAGAAGGGCTATATATAGTGTGAGCACAAATATGGTCGTTGAAGTGTAAGTGAATGAGTAGGCCGGACATCCGGGCACGGGGCCAGACATCCGACCTGGCAGGGTACGAGGACCAGAAACAGAACAGAAAACAGAGGGGCCGGACATCCGGGGGCCAAGCCCGGACATCCAGCATATCAGGAGGGCCCGGATATCCGGCAGATGGCCGGACATACGGCGTGATCACTAAAAGGTTACAGAACCTCAGTTGTTCCACGGGTAGTAGAGGCCGGACATCCGGCGTATGAGGAAGGCCCAGACATCCGGGGTATAACCGGACATCCGACATGCAGCACAGCACAAAAGTGCTCTCTGGATGGCTAGGCCGGATATCCGGTGTGAGGCCCGGACATCCGGCATGAAGCCCGGACATCCGGAAGCCAAGAGGCAGAAACATGAAGGTTTTAGCATGTGCATGTATGGCAAGGAGGTTTGTAGCAAGATCAATCCTTTAACTAACCGTATCGATCCTCTCTTAATAGTGCGGGATCCTATACTCAAGAAAACAAATAAGAAATCAATTTTTATGCTTCATCCTTGAGTACAATCATTTTGTATGCTCTTGATCCACACACTTTGATGAACCGGGGACTAGCACCTGAGATTAACTTGACAACCATTGTTAGTCCCCTACATGTATATTGTCATCAACATCAAAACATGATGTAAGGGCATGATTGCTCTTTCACCTGTGCATTTCGAGAGTAATCATATGAATATGCATCAAAGTTATTTCTAGAGACATGAGTATAATGATTTGAGGAGCTATGCATGTACTCCTTCTGTCGAATGTTTGATTGATATCCTTTCGAGGAAGTTTTAGTGTCAATCTATGAATAATAACCATTTCCTAGAAGAGAATCATTTTGCAAGTTCAAGTTAGCAGTGACACATAGACTTTCAATAATACACTTCTTCACCCAGATTTGCTTCTTGGGTGAACCAGACCTGCAATTAGTCCCAACATATCGGGCAAATATCTTAACATTATGTTGTTTGAAGAGTTTGTAGTTTGAGTCATCAGACTCATCTGAAACAACAGAAATGGGTGAGTCATATCCGGATAGAGTTGCAGGTTCGAGAGTTCTACTTCTGGCAAGAACCCAACTCGTTCGTGGATACTGCTCAGGAGTCCAGTAAGTTCCATCAACGTTGAGTTTTCTTTCGAAACCCAAACCTTCCTTTCGAGGGTTTTTGTGCAGTATGGACTTCTTGAGCACATCACAAAGAGTCGGATGCCCTTTAAGGAAGTTTAGCATTCCTGTCTCAAGCAAGTTTTTTAATCTGCAATTTTTCATCAGAGAGAGCAACAAATTCCTTGGGAGAGGGGTTAGAGATATCATTCATAGTAGTTGCAATTTTCTTGATGATAACATTAGAAGATTCAGCATTAGAGTCAGCATTGCATCGTTCTAGACATTGTAACCATGGGAGGTACAAAATCATCAGGAAGCCGATTGGATTGCTCGGGGAAGAGAGAAGCATTTTCTTTCGCTAACACATTATGAGACTGTTCAGTGACTCGAGTTCTTGATTCATGTTAAGGAGTTCATCTGACAAACTCTCGTAGTCAACTATAAGGGAATCATATCGGTTGGAAAGATCATCTATGGTTGAAGAAAAAGCATCATGCTTTTCGATCAACTCTTGATTATTCTTCAACTCTTCGACCAGTAATCCCTCGGTTTTCCTAAGATTGTTCTCAAGTATTTCAAGTTCATCTTGTTGAGATTTAGCAATCTTCACCAGTTTAGCATAGGCAATGTATTCGGGAGAATATTCACTCATAGATTTTTTATGTTTTGCTGATACCTGATCCTTTGAGGTTTTTGCCATGAGACAGGATACGATAGGTTCGTCATCACTTGAAGCATCATCATCAGTGTCTGACTCGAATGATTTCTCAGATGATCCATAAGCAATGAACGCATTGCTTCTTCCTATCTTTCTGTGAAGCTCTTCATCTTCTGATTCTGATTCGGAAGTCTCATCTTCAGATTCCAGGGTCATATCAGCACATGCTCTATTTAGCTATGATATTCTCTTCATGTTTGATTCGATGGTTGCTCTTGTTTTCACGTTAGTGACTGGTCTCGTCAAAGAGGATGAGGAAGATTCATTTTTTTCAAGAGCTTAGTATGATGATCCATTCAAGTGAATCCATGGCAGTGAAGATATTTCCATCTGTTACTAGGTTTTCCTTCCAAGCTAGGACAATCTGCTATGAGATGACCGAATTTTTTGCACTTAAAGAACTTCATTTCTTTCGGAGGTAATTTTCTTGATGATTCAGACAAGTCAAATTCGTCATCATTCGTGAGGCACAATTTTTGTCTTCTGAGATCCATTAGCCTTTTTGTGAGCATCCCGAGTCCCCTTGTGATAGTGTGTTGATTCTCGACATCTTCTTCTTCTTCTTCTTCTTCTTGTGAACTGCCATAATGTGAGAGAATTTCTCCTTCACTTTGCGAATAAGATTCTTGATCTGCATTTTCTAGTTCCATCGTTTCTTCATGAATAGACAACAGCGTCATGACCTCTACATAGTGAAGTTCTTCATAGGCATGTCGATTTCAGCTACGATGGGATCGAAGGTTGAATCAAGAGTGCTCAGAAGCTTGTTGGCCACATTGAATGATAGGAATGCATCAAGATAAGCAATGAAAGATAATCAGATGGGAACGATAGAAATGATTGATACGAGTGATATGCAACAGTCATAACCAGATCAGATAAACTATCATCACAAAGCACAAAAGTAAACTGCTGAAAGTATGCAGTAAAGTACATAGAACCAGTGGTGCTCGATGGAGACAGATGGATTTGGTAGACCAGTTTGCCCTTCTGCGAAATGACTACGTCTGGTTGGAGGGGTTGTGATTTAGAAGATAAACTCTCTTCGCCCTATTCTCCTTCAAGTCAGAGGTGATCAGACTCTAGTTGATTTCACTTGTGGTAGATACTTGTTGGCGATCTCCAAACCTTCGGTCGACCTTCACAAACCACAATCACTCTTGGTTGTTGAAGATCTAGCTCGGTGAAGACAACAACTCTTCAACACTCGAGCCGACACCTATCCATCTAGAGAGTGTGCAACTCTCAAGAGTAATAGGTACAAGAACTCTAACTCATAACTACTGTGATGCTCAACCACTGTCTAAGTTTGGGATCTTGATTTTTCACTCGGTGGATCTTAAACTCAAATCACTCAGAGAGGGGATGCTCAATCAATCTTCTCACAAATCTTAATCGGAACAGCCAACGAACAATGTTGGAGCGGGGTGGCTATTTATAGCCGCAGCCTTCCCTGAAGGGAAATGACCAAATTGGACATGTGGAGCAGCCAATGACCGAACAACACGAGTCCAACGGTCGGATGTTGAGCACAACGGTAACATTACTTGTGCTTCATTAGAGTGCCATTCAGTATTCTGGACCACTTTGAAAAATCTGGTAGGAGTTTTCTTTGGTATGGTAAAGGAATTAACAAGCATGGTAATTGCCTAGTTAAATAGGATAAGGTATGTCTCACCAAAAAAGCTGGAGGTCTAGGTGTACTTGATCTCAGAATGCAAAACAAAGACCTTCTCACCAAATTCCTTTACAAATTCTTCAATAATCATGACATCCCCTGGGTTATATTGATTTGGAATAATTACTATGCTAATGGTGAATTACCATGTTTCCCTACAAGAGTGGGATCCTTCTGGTGGAGGGACTGTTGCTCCATTCTGGAGAACTTTAAACAATTGACTGTCTGCTCTGCTGGTTCAGGTAATACCATTAAACTATGGTCTGACAAATGGTGCTCTCAACCTTTGATTAGCATGATGGCACAATTATTCTCCTATGCAAAAAATGCACACACCACACTAGAGGAGGCAAGTAGTCTTAGCTACGACAATTTCTATGAGATGTTTCATCTGCCAATGTCAACCATTGCTATTCAGTAAAGTATTCAATTAAGAGCTCTAATCAATGACAGAGAGAACCATGATCAACCAGACTCTTGGCAATTCTATTGGGGTGGCGAAATATTCTAACAAAAGAATATATTTGGAATACATTGGCAATCCTATGGATGCCCCAAAACCTTTCCAATGGATACAGAAATCCTCTACATTACCCAAGCAAAAGTTTTTTGCTGGCTGCTCCTGTAGGATAGGCTTAACACTAGAGATCTCCTCACCAGATTTTTTTTCATATCCAAACCACCACATGTGTCTTATGTGAAGATGAGGCCAATGAACATTTGATGCACCTTTTTCAGCTGTGATTTCAGTCAGAATTTCTGGATGAATATTGGTATTCAATGGAATAGAGATTATGATCTTCTAGAAATGTTGTTGGATGGTAGGAGACACAACAACATTAATTGCTACAAGGAATGTTTGATTGCTGGCTGCTGGAGCTTATGGAAACACAGGAACAATATCATATTTGATCACAAGGAAAAGAATATGGCATACTGTATCAGCACTTTCAAATAGCACTTTGACATGATTATAAAAAAAAGCAAAACCTAGTTTGAAGGAAGGCATGCAGAGCTGGCTGGACTACTTGTAGATTTCCTTGTTTATTCAAGCTCTTTTGTACAGTTGATGTAACATTATAACCTTATTAATGAAAATCAGAGTTACAGTGGGGGTTTACCCCACTATGTTTTGCTAAAAAAAGGTAACATTACTTGCGGAGCAAGTAAAGCTATCTCCTTAGTTCGAAAGATATCTCTTGCAGCACGAAGAACAACGTCTACTGCTGCCAGGTATTCATTCGAAGCATAAAGAGATTTCTCTCGCATCTTTCATAGGTTTTGGGCTAAGCATCGCAGCGGATCTAAGCTTCGAGAACCTATACCCCTCTTAATAGTACGGAGGTCATATGACTCAAATAAATGAAAAAAGAACAATGAAATGAATACTACGTCTTCACTTTGTCTTCGACTTCCATACGCTGCAGTAATTTTCCTTCGGACAGAAGCTCCGAACTAATTGCTTCACGTCAGCAATAATTTTCGAGGGGCTAACTCCTTCACATCAATCTTCTCACCTACATGTCTTCAATAGATGTAGCTCATTCTTCTCTGCAACGCAAATATTCTTCGGTGAAGTTCCTCGAACTTGACACTGGAGACAACATTCTATTCGGTTCTGCATGTACTATTTCTCTCTATATGCACTAGCAAACAAATCAGTCCATGCATGTTTGTGTCAACAATCTCCAAAACACATGAGGCCAATAGTTGCACCAACAATGGACTGTCCCGATGTCGTGAACTTTAGCAATGCATGGGTGTGCCTGTTGCACTGGAGCATGAGATGCTATTAGTAAATGAACCGTAGCACTGGGCGGCATCAGAGCAGTGGACCATCTGTCACGACCCGGTCCTGGAAGGTCCTCAAATCTATGCGTTTTACCATGTCAGTCCCTATATCAATTGCTGATAGGCACAGTACACGATGAAATACAAAGATATGTCATATGCCATAGTATTACATCGCAGATCCAGTCTCTTTTACATCACATACCTGTTTAGCTCAAGGCTATCTTACAATAGTTATGCAACGAAAATATAATCTAGTCTTTTGGCGTCCATCCACTCATAGGCAAGAGTTAAGTATAGCGTTGCAACCCTACTTCATATCTCTCCTTCGATATGGTTAAACCCACAACTTGATATGTTGCAGCCGCAAAGGGTCAATATATTGAATGTATTGCAAAAAAATTCCAGGTATGTATAACAAAATAATCATGCTTTTAGTGTAGGTGGAGCCTGGTTTGCATTTGTTGAAAGAAATATAGTTTTGTCCTAACTTTATATAACACTACAAAAAAGACACTTCCGTGACACTATGGCATGAACGATTTTTTTGTCATGGATGTGACACTTCTATGATGTTACTTGTGACAAAAACGTGTATCATCATAGATGTGGCGGGCTCCTACTTCTATGATAAAAAATATGATAGAAAATGAGCTTTTCGTCCTAGGCGGGCCGGAGACGCACCTGCGTGATATTCTTTGGGTCGTCCATGATGTAAAAAAATCATGGTAGAAGTGAGGGCAAGAAAATTTACGGGGAGTTCCCAGTTACGATGGGCAATCAGAAGGTGGTCGGGCCCAAGTGATGCAGCTGTTTTCGTGTTTCTCTCGTATGCGCGCGTGTGTGCGAGCCGTGTTCACTAACTGAATCGAGCGAAGCGTTCGCTTACTGAACCCCAGCGATCGATCTCGCCCTCGCACTACATACTGAACCCGAGCGATCGATCCCTCGCACTACATACTGAACCCGATCGATCTCTTTGCAACTAACTAAACCCGAGCAATTCTTGCGCTGCTAACAGAACCCGATCGATCCTTCTCGCTGCTTACTGAAGCCGATCGAGCCTCCGTGCAAGACGTAGCCGGCTGGTGTTCGGTTGCCTCTCGAAGAGAACCGGCGCCTACTGACAACGCCTAGTTGCCTGGCCCACAGACGAAAGAGAGCAGTAAATGTCTTGCGAAAAATACGCAAAAATATGCGAGAACAATGACTCAAACCTGTGCCTCTAAATTGGAGGATTGTTTAGCTAGCCACTACACCATCGAAATACTGATGATTTATAGCAGACGCAAACACTTTAAGAACCATACGAGACGCGCTATTTATTACACATTTTTGAACTATTCATTTTTTGGAAAAGTCAAATTTTTAATGAAAAAATGTTTATAAAATTTTGAAAAAAGTTCATCAAATTTGAACAAAGTTCATCAAATTTGAAACAAAAGTTCATCGATTAGAAAAAAAGTTCATCCAATTTGAAAGAAGTTCATCGGATTTTGGAAAAAGTTCATCAATTTTCAAAAAAAATTCATCAAATTTGGAAAATATTTATCGATCTTGAAAAAGAATTCATCAAATTTGAAAAGAAGTACATCAAATTTTTAAAAAGTTCATCAATTTTGAAAAAAGTTCATTAAATTTGAAAAAACAAATCATCAAACTTGTAAAAAAGTTCATCAATTCTTAAAAAATCTAATTAAAAAGTTCATCAATTTAGAAAAAAGGTTCATGAAATTTGATAAAAAATCATGCACTAAAGAAAACAAAAAAGAATGAACAGAAAAGTATAAAAAAACAAAACAAACTGAAGAACTAAATAAAAGAAAGAAGGGAAGTAGATTTGCACTAGTGGGCGACGGCCTAATGGATAGTGCGTACCAGCGAAGGCGTCGGTTTGCATAAAAAGTAATAACCGACGCCTGCAGCGCCAAATAGGCCCGAACAGCCGGCCTAACCGAAATCCCACGGGCAAGCTTCCTAGCGAGCGATGAAGCCCAACAGGAGTCCAGTGGCGCTGACAAATCGATCAGGCCCAGCTAACGCAAGTGAGTAAAAAGTTCATCCAATTTGAAAGAAGTTCATCGGATTTTGGAAAAAGTTCATCAATTTTCAAAAAAAATTCATCAAATTTGGAAAATATTTATCGATCTTGAAAAAGAATTCATCAAATTTGAAAAGAAGTACATCAAATTTTTAAAAAGTTCATCGATTTTGAAAAAAGTTCATTAAATTTGAAAAAACAAATCATCAAACTTGTAAAAAAGTTCATCAATTCTTAAAAAATCTAATTAAAAAGTTCATCAATTTAGAAAAAAGGTTCATGAAATTTGATAAAAAATCATGCACTAAAGAAAACAAAAAAGAATGAACAGAAAAGTATAAAAAAACAAAACAAACTGAAGAACTAAATAAAAGAAAGAAGGGAAGTAGATTTGCACTAGTGGGCGACGGCCTAATGGATAGTGCGTACCAGCGAAGGCGTCGGTTTGCATAAAAAGTAATAACCGACGCCTGCAGCGCCAAATAGGCCCGAACAGCCGGCCTAACCGAAATCCCACGGGCAAGCTTCCTAGCGAGCGATGAAGCCCAACAGGAGTCCAGTGGCGCTGACAAATCGATCAGGCCCAGCTAACGCAAGTGAGTAAAAAGTTCATCCAATTTGAAAGAAGTTCATCGGATTTTGGAAAAAGTTCATCAATTTTCAAAAAAAATTCATCAAATTTGGAAAATATTTATTGATCTTGAAAAAGAATTCATCAAATTTGAAAAGAAGTACATCAAATTTTTAAAAAGTTCATCGATTTTGAAAAAAGTTCATTAAATTTGAAAAAACAAATCATCAAACTTGTAAAAAAGTTCATCAATTCTTAAAAAATCTAATTAAAAAGTTCATCAATTTAGAAAAAAGGTTCATGAAATTTGATAAAAAATCATGCACTAAAGAAAACAAAAAAGAATGAACAGAAAAGTATAAAAAAACAAAACAAACTGAAGAACTAAATAAAAGAAAGAAGGGAAGTAGATTTGCACTAGTGGGCGACGGCCTAATGGATAGTGCGTACCAGCGAAGGCGTCGGTTTGCATAAAAAGTAATAACCGACGCCTGCAGCGCCAAATAGGCCCGAACAGCCGGCCTAACCGAAATCCCACGGGCAAGCTTCCTAGCGAGCGATGAAGCCCAACAGGAGTCCAGTGGCGCTGACAAATCGATCAGGCCCAGCTAACGCAAGTGAGTAAACCAGCCCGAAGCCCAAGGACGCCGACAGGCGAACACAACTCGCACGGCGCAGTGCGCGAGAGCGCAATTCCTATTTGGCGCTGCAGGCGCCCGTTACAGTGCAATCTGCCAACAGGCGCCTGCAGCAGTCCGAGCTGGTCTGGTCCGTTCTACGTTTTTCTTTTCTGGAAAGGATACAAAAAAGAAGCGTAAACCAGATTCGAACCCTAGACCACTCCATATAGAAAGCAAATCGAAGTAACCACTACGACACCACCATGGGACATAAATCTTTCTTCTTTCTACCTTTTTATTCCTTTCTGTTCACGAAGCTTTCCTTTTTCTTTTTTTTTCTTTTTCTTAAATGCGTGAGTATTTATTTTAAAGAAAATTTGAAATTATCCGTAACTTTTTTTCTAATTCTATTTTTTTCGCATTTGGTGAACTCTTTTTCGAATTCGGTGAACTTTTTTGAATTCGATGAAGTTTTGTTCAAAATCGATGAACTTTTTCCAAATCCGGTGAACTTTTTTCGAATCTGGTGAACTTTTTTTTCAAATCCGGTGAACTATTTTTCAAATACGATGAACTTTTTTTTGAAATCCAGTGAACTTTTTTCTAAATCAATGAACTTTCATTTCAAATTTGATGAACTTTTTTTCGCAATTGATGAACTTATTTGCAAAATCAATGAACTTTTTTCAAAACAACGATCTTTTTTTAATTAATTCAAAAAAAATAAGTGATACAATAGATGAATAAAATAGCGCTGCAGCCCTGTTATTATGCTATCGCCTCTGGTGCTAATCGACAATGGCAAGTAGGTCGTCTAGCTATTGGCATCTGTATGTTAACACGATGTGATAAGTTCGGATCCTGTACATAGCATTATTAAGGAGCAACTAGTTAACGAGCGCTTCTTTGGGAGCCTCGCAACGATCAGCGCCACTTGGCGCGCTCTCAGTCATTCGCCACGTGTCGCGCTCTGGACGCTTCCTTTGGATTTTGTTTTTTCCCGCACGCGTTTTCGGCTTTTTAAACGTTTTTTTCGGGTTTTTTCGACGTTTCGGTTTTCCCCCGTCTTTCTTAGCTTTTCGATTTCACGAAAAAATGTGTTTTGTTTTTTTACGTGAAAGTCACGGTTTTCTTCCGCGAGAGGTATGGTTGTGCTTTAGCGAGAGTCACGGCCGTGCCTCTCGGAAAGGGAAAAAATACGCGTTTTCTGTTTTTTTTCTTTCGTGAGAGTCACGGTTTTGCTTTCACGAGAGGTACGGTTGTGCTTTCGCGAGAGTCACGGCCGTGCCTCTCGGAAACGGAAAAAACGTGTTTTCTGTTTTTTTCCTTACACGAGAATCACGGTTTTGCTTCCACGAGAGGCACGGTTGTGATTTTGCGAGAGGCACGGGCGTGCCTGTTTCGGAAAGGGAAAAAACCGTGCTTCCGGTTCAGTTTTTTCGCCCGGTTTTTTCGTCCGATTTTTTTTCGTGAAAAAAGTTCATCAAAACCTATCAACATGAGATCTAGTTTTCAAGATCTCAACGTAAGGAATCCAATGGTAAAAACGGTTCGAGATTTGGACGCACGGTTTAAGAGATAAAATGTTTTGAATAAACGGATCTAGAAAAAAGGAAAACTCTCAGGTGGCGACAAGTGGCGCGCTGCATGTGCGCCACTTGTCGCGACCTGGGAAAGTGGAATGTTCTTTGCAATGAGTACTCCTTAATTAGTGATTTCGGCACTATTATTTTCATTTTTTTGGCGAGGTTTTTACATTCCCCTGGTCACCATGGTTCGTGGCCGGCCCAGTGCGGGGCGCTGCAGGCGCCAGCAGCGCGAACCGGCGCCTGCAGCGCCGTATAGGAGCTCCCGCGCGAGAGGGGGTGCACACGGGCGCAACCGAAACCACCCCATGACGGTGACCTACCACGCCCGCGCTCGCGCCAGCTGGGGCTCGCTCACGGGGCGCCTGACGCCGCCCAATGACGGTGACCCGGCGCAGCCCGCGGGCCTGCCTCGGCTGTTGTGCCACATGGCCGCCGAAACGAAGGGCATCAAGGCAGAGGTTTTTCCCCTGCTGGGGTGGGGTGCGCTGGCCGCTGGGTCGAGTGAAAAAATGTCAGGAACCTGACCTTGGGTAGTGCTAGTGACTTTAGTCCCACCTTGGATATGGGAGGAGGCTAAGAGCTCCTTATAAGGGAGAGTGCCACATTCCCTTCAGGCCGGTCTTTTGGGATGTAGTGGGCTCTTTGCTTATACTGGAGTGTCCGATGCGCACCGAAATCGTCCGAACATATGCCAATGGACCGGGAGCTGAGCCTAGGCTGCTAACAAGTGGTACCAGGGCTGGGCCCCACGCCATCCTAAGGGGGCTTCTCTAGGGGGGTGGGGTGTCAGGAACCTGACCTTGGGTAGTGCTAGTGACTTTAGTCTCACCTTGAATATAGGAGGAGGTTAGGAGCTCCTTATAAGGGAGAGTGCCATATTCGCTTCAGGCCGGTCTTTTGAGATGTAATGGGCTCTTCACTTGTACTGAAGTATTCGATGCGCACCGAAAATGTCCGAACATATACCAGGAGCTGGGCCCAGGCTGCTAACAAAAAATGGCTAGACAGTCGACGTCACGGGGCTCCACGTACCACTTGTAGTCAAAGTACGAGCTTATCGTCACCTCCAGCAATCAGCAGCCACCCGAAGCCTTCTTTGCCCCAAATCTTCGGCAATAGCCAGTGCATTCCGGCAAGCAATTGCCTCCATCGTTGTCGGATCGGTGAAGCCAGCGTCGATTACGCGGGACGCTCCCAAGAAGCTGCCGTCCGCCGCCACCGCCCCTCGAGCCTGCTTCTTCGCAGGAGAGCATCGACATTGACCTTGACACAGCCCATAGGGGGCGGGATCCACTTCGGCCGGCTCGCACGAGCAGCAGGTACCAATTCGTTGCCCCTCTTCTGTGATGCAGTTGATTGTTCTTATAGAAATCGCTGAACCAATCCGTAAGTTGACATTGGACTTTGATATGCCTCTTCCGTGGATCGCTGAACCAATCCCACATCATGACTACTATTTTCACAAACTCTTCCTGCAACAGTGAGTCGATTAGATTGAAGATCAACTGTTTAGCATCGGTATCTTGTGTGCACGCAAGATGTTTGACAATATGCTCCTCTGCCGGGACATCATACACTCCAGGAGTGCAATATGACGGCAAGTCTTTAATGACGTCAGCATTACACTATGTAATGATTTTACTATGTCATCCAAATATCTACCTAAAAAGAAAACTGTCATCAATATTTTCCGGTATTTTTTCTTCTGTTTTTTAGCATTACTTTGATGCATATGATTTTTTATCCATAATAAAAAGGTGAACTATGGATATATCTTTTGTTCCGTGATCAGAATTTTTAGTTCACTATAGTCACGAATTTCTTTTGCTGAATTTGGCCATCTTTTCGTTCAGCAGTTACATTTTTTTTGTTTAACATAGTCAAATCTTTGGTGTGTTGCAATCACGTGTTGAAAAATGTTTTGTTCACTGCAGTAAAATGTTTGCTTATTCTAAATTGTCTATTTGTTGTATTCAATATTCGGTTCATAAAAACAGAAACGTGTGGTTTTCTCTTAAAAAACACAAACATGTGGTTCCAACATGTGTCGTAAAAAATAAGTATTTTCAGAAATTTCACTTTTGGGAGGCTTGTATGCAATCTAGCAAGCAACAACCGTAGCCAACTTGTTTTTTTTTCGAAAAGGGGGAGATCCCTAGCCTTTGCATCAGAACGATGCATACGGCCACATTTATTAATAAGCAAATAAGTTCATCACATGTCTTGAAGTCTCAAACAAACGAACCCAAAAAATGCTCACAAAGAGCGGAAGAGTAAAAGTAAAACCACAACCGGCTGGCAAAATAAAGATTGGAAAACTAATGGCCTATCATATTACATAACCGCCATCCAAACCGGTTGAAAATAACCCGTTCTACCATCTCCCATCGGATAAATCCAGTAACCAAACGCTCCCTGGCCTCCGTCGGAGTGAGTAGCGACCACATACGGATCAATGCAGTGGCTCGGAAGATAACCTGCAAAAAATGAGTATTTGTTGTTCTGTTAAAAACCAAATCATTTCTGCAGTTCCAGACTGCCCATAATAAAGCACATACTCCTACACGAATGTGTCTTGCTGTTATGGAATCTATCCCGTCAAGCCACGTCTCAAATAATGTGTTGATAATATTCGGAGGAGTAATATTAAAAGCTATGTGAACAGTCCGCCATAAATTTTTTGCCAACGGGCAGTCAAGAAAGAGGTGTTTGATGGATTCATCCCGGTCACAAAAACTACATTTTTTAGATCCAGTCGAGTTGCGTTTTGCCAAGTTGTCCTTAGTTAAAATGACTTGTTTGTGTACAAACCACATAAACACTTTAACTCTCAAAGGTACTTTGACATTCCAGACATGTTTCGAACTAGGAATAGAGCTAGCGTTGATAACATCCAGATACATGGATTTAATCGTAAACTCTCCATTCCTAGTTAGCTTCTAGCACAACTGATCTGGTTGTTGAGAAAGCTGCACATCCATCAATCGTCTCACCAGATGAAGCCAAGCTTCCCAAGGGTTTCCGGCTAGCGTTCTCCTGAAGTGGACATTGAGAGGAGTGGACTGAAGTACTGTCGCAACGAAGGCGTCTCTCCGTTGAACAATGCTATAAAGAGAAGGATATTGAAGCGCGAGAGGTGTTTCCCCTAGCCATGTATCCTCCCAAAATCTCGTAGAGGTACCGATTCCGACTATAAACTTTGTCCTATTGAAAAAAACTGATTTAACTCTCATCAGTCCTTTCCAAAAAGGCGAGTCCGTCGACCTCACTGTCACCTGGGACAAAGTTTTGGAATGAAGGTACTTATTACGGAGAATATGTGCCCATGTGGCCTCCGTCTCTACAGATAGCTTATACAGCCACTTGCTGAGAAGACATCTGTTATTCACCTCGAGATTTTCGATACCTAGGCCCCCTTGGTCTTTCGGTCGACAAATAATATCCCATTTAGCAAGTCTATATTTTCTCTTCAGATCATCACCCTGCCAGAAGAAGTGGGAATGATAGAAGTCTAGTCTTTTCCGAACTCCAACTGGTACCTCGAAAAAAGACAAGAGAAACATGGGCATACTCGTGAGAATCGAATTAATGAGAATTAACCGGCCCCTGTATGACATTAGCTTGCCCTTCCAGCAGCTCAGTTTCTTCTCAAATCGATCCTCAATGCACTTCCATTCTCCGTTTGTTAGCTTACGATGGTGAATTGGTATATCCAAATACGTGAAAGGTAAGGCCCCCAATTCATACCCGAACAATTGTTTGTACGCCTCTTGTTCCTTATTGGCTCTACCAAAACAGAACAATTCACTTTTGTGAAAGTTAATCTTTAACCCGGTCAATTGTTCGAATAAGCATAACAACAACTTCATGTTTCTCGCTTTTGCCAGGTCATGCTCCATGAAGATGATAGTATCATTGGCGTACTGTAGGATAGACACACCTCCATCAACTAGATGAGGTACCAGGCCACCTACTTGACCAGCATCCTTAGCCCTTCCTATTAGAATCGTCAACATGTCGACTACTATGTTGAACAGAATAGGTGACATCGGATCTCCTTGTTTCAGGCCCTTATGTGTTTGGAAGTAGTGACCTATGTCGTCATTCACTTTAATTCCAACACTCTTTTTGCGTGAACGATTCTACCTGGCGATCAAAACCTTTCATGCGCAAGGCCTGTTGAAGAAATGGCCATTTGACTTTATCGTACGCTTTCTCAAAATCCACTTTGAAAACAACCCCGTCTAGTTTTTTCGTGTGAATTTCATGGAGCGTTTCTAAAAAACATTTATATAATATAAAAAACATTATATGAGGTTGAGGTTGGTTTATGAAGAAAGAGATAAATTATTAAGCCAGATAATTATTGGACACACGAAATGGAAAATAATATAAATAGGAAATGAGGCTCCAGTTACATTTGTTGCTATAATATCGACAATGTTGTCTCACAAATCAGGATGCTAATGAAATACAAAAACAATTTGGAGTTATAAGATACACAAGTTTGAGGGAAGAGAATAGGTATACTGATCCATCAGAATATGAATTCGGTATGAGATGCCTATGTTTTCCGAATTCGGTATGACATACTTAGCATCTCCTCTCTTGCTGTGTTCAAATGGTCCCTTTTTATGTCGCCCCTAAGGAGAGCAACTATAGAAGACACCATATAAGCACTTAAACTATAAAAAGAACTACCATTTTAAAGGTTTATGGTCAAAAAATCCACTTTAGCAAACGCCCAATATCATCCTCAATCTGTAAAAAAAATTGGATGCACTCTAAAACACCTTCTTAAACTGTAAATGTGAGTTTTAAAACCAAAATTTAGGGTGCACTCTATATCTCCCAATGCATGAAGGGTGGGAAATTTACGACCAACCGCTCACCTCTCAACACCTTCTTCCCTTCCGGCCGACCGCTCCTCGCCAGGCTGCTGCCTACTCCGCCCATTTCATGCCACCAAACCATGTCCATACGCGAGCACCATGAGCGATGTCGGCCGGCCAACAAGTGGCAGCGGCAGCTGTCGAAGGCAGATTTGCGCGTGAGAGGTGTTAAGCTTCAAGCACTAGCCAATGCAACCACAAGTCTGAACTGATGAAAAGGGCTAGTGCAATCTACATATATTGTAACATCCCCTCTCACGTGTGATGGGGAAGACAAGTCAACACATGCAACCGGAAGAGAGTGACGGCGCGCGAAACTCACGTATGACTCAAGAGGCCACTATGTGGACACAAAGGGGGGGCTACTAGCATTTTTTAATAAATTGCGAAAGTCAGGATTTGAACTCAAGACCTTAGCTTTGATACCATGTTAAGCTTCATGCACTAGCCAACACAACCAAAAGTCCGAACTGATGGAAAGGGCCAGTGCAATCCACATATACTGTAACAAGAGGGAGCGGGGAAGAGGAATTGAGAGATGCCGCCCGTCGAGCAGCCGCTCGAGCCTCACTCACAGATGGCCATTGGCACGTAGGCCACTCCCTGCTGCTGCTCCCCCCCCCCTTGGTCATTCCGGTGCGTCACCATCAATACCGGCTCCAAGATAGCGGTGGCGCACCATCCTCGACCGCAAGGCCACTGGCTTCACTCTGGCGCGGTGCCGCCACCTCCCAAGCTCTTATTCGTGCCACCAAACCATGTCCATATGCGGGGACCATGAGCGATGTTGGTCAATGAGTGGCAGCGGCAGCTGCCGAAGGCAGATTTGCGCGTGAGAGGGAGCGGGGAGGAAGAATTGAGAGATGCCGCCCTTCGAGCAGCCGCTCGACCCTCGCTCGCAGATGGCCATTGGCACATAGGCCACTCCCCGCTGCTCCCTCCCCTCCTCCCCTGTCGCTCCAGTGCATCACCATCAATACCGGCTCCAAGACAGCGGTGGCTCACCATCCTCGACCGCAAGGCCACTGGTTTCACTCCGGCGTGGTGCTGCCATCTCCCAAGCTCTTATTCGACCGAGGAAATCCGTCTAGGCGCATGCCAACAACTTGCCCTATCCTTTCTTCCCAGCGGGTGGCAGTAGCATGCAGTGGCCAGCTGTAACGAGGCAGGGTGGATCAGGGGCGGTGACGGACAAGACGAGGTAGAGCAAGAGGGTGGCGGCTCGAATTGGGTAGCGGAGCGCAGCAAGGAGACACTACCACAGGTGACGGTCCCTGGGCCCGTCAATGCGGCCCCGTCCATCACATATCTAGTAACCCATATATTACGGGCCCATATTTTCTGCCCGTCACATACATTAATTTTGGAGTTAATTACATCCATGATACATAAACGTGCTTGGAGATAACAGAATCATACATAATCTTGAAAATTAGTGAAAAGTGGTACACTAACTCAGATTCAGGTAACAAATTCATACAAAACTGTATGAATCAACCCACAGGCCATTGTTTATTTACAAAAAGAACCATGAAGCTACATGAATTTGTACAACAAAGATCCTAGCCTTAAAATTCCCAAATCTACCGATGTGTTCGTCGCAGCAGAGGGCGGCTGCCGCTAGAGCCCAGCAGCGGTCAAGCACATCCACCAGCAGCAGCAGAAATAAGAAGAGGCAGCCCCGGAGGGTCATGCTGCACGACCCGCCCGCCGCGGAGGAGCCCTTCGATGGCGCCGCGATGGCGGGGTCTGGCGAGCCACGCAAGAGGTAGCCATCGGTGAGCGGCGATGGGAGAGAGAGCGGGGTGTGAAGAAGTCCCTCCAGCGGCGGCAATAGGAGACCGAGGCGGTCGTGCAACAAGAGTCAGGCGCCGCCCGGGCCACTGCAGTTCAGCGTGGTGGTGACCAGTGGGTACAATGAGATGTGGGTTTGGGCAGACCGGGAGGTCCTGCCTCGCTGGTGAGGTGTACGACCCGGATGTTTAGATCACCTGTGCGAGAAGCCACGAGTCGATAAGAAGGGAAAAAAGAAAAGAAAAAAGGAGGTACCCACTGCCTGGTGGGGCCTATGCAGTAGAGGAAATATACAGCCTTAGTTTTTGGATGTTTGACTTCGTGGTCCACTACTATTAGAGTCTCTAAAAAAATTCTAGGGTACACTGCAAAATCATTTTAGGGGCTTGAACTATTGGGTATCTGCTAGAGTTGTTTTTATAGATCTCATTCTTTGAGCCAGTTCTCACAAGAAAAAAAACTACTAGGTAGAATCAAATTCTGATGTATGCCCTGCTGATATTTTGACAACCCGGTTAAATACTTAAATAGTTAACCATTGTAAATAATTGTAATGCACTTGTTCGTTTGCTTTACTCGTATTCCTGGTTGTGTGATTGAGACATCCAATCAATGGTTTGAGACACTAACAACTGTAAGCTGAATCCTTTGGGCCTCTCCATTTGCGTAGTTTCCTATCATGATTTGCTAGTGCATGGTACATGTTTTGAAATCACCTCATCAACGCATCTAAGAAATAAGGAAAGTGCACTATTCTAGAATAGCCTCGGCATCCGCATCAAAATTCATGGAATTTTCTATTTTTGGTATAACATTTTTGTTTTCTGTTTTCTGATTTTTGAGTTAGTAGTAACTTTAACAAAAACGAAAACCATGTGCAAGTTTAAAAAGTTACACATAACTGTTAGAAAAAAAAAATTGTTTTCAACTTTGGAAAGTTAATAGTAACATTCAAAACTTATGTTTAACTTTTTTAATAATTATGTATAACAGTGTAACTATGTTGACTGACAAATAAAGAGTTTTTCTTATTTCTCGGTTAACTGGGAGATAGATAGTAGACCCTAATGTTTTATGTCTTAGGGTAGTTTTGTATCTAAAGGGTACTTCATTTAAAAAAAATTAGGCTCAAAGTGAGTATGCCAACAATAAATTAATTAACGTGCCTAAGCTGCTGTGCAAGAATAGTATGCTAAGGGCACTCCAATGAGGCCATGGCAACGTCCCATAACTTGTGCCAACTCTGCAAAATCTTACGTGCATGAGAGAGAAATAAGAAAGAAAAGAGAGGTTGTATGTTAGATAACCAGCAATAATAACAAATATAAATTTCCCTTGCTCCTCTCATTGTAGGTGTGGTCTGAATAGAATACAAAATACAACAACAATTTATTGACAAACTTGCATAAAGATAATATGGTGGACACAACAACCTTTTTTTTGTAATTAATTAGAGTTCCACATTAAGAAAATAGCTAGCTGGACACTCTTAAGGCACAATGCAAAGTGGAGCACCTATACCCATGTTTTGCCCCCCCACCCCCCCTGTTTTATATTTACTCGTATTCCCAGTTGTGTGATTGAGACATCCAATCAATGGTTTGAGACACTTACAGTTGTACTCTCTTCGTTCCAAATTACTCGTCGCAGAAATGGATGTATCTAGAACTAAAATGCATCTAGATGCATCCATACTTGCGACAAGTAATTCGGAACGGAGGGAGTACAATTGTAAGCTGAATCCTTTAGGCCTCTCCATTTGCGTACATGTTCTGAAATCACCTCATGAATGCATAATATTTTCTATTTTGCTATTTCTTGGGCATCTAAGAAATAAGGAAAGTGCATTATTTTTAGGAATAGCCTCTGCATCCGCATCAAAATTCATGGAATTTTCTATTTTTGGTATAACATTTTTGTTTTCTGATTTTGGAGTTCTAGTAACTTTAGCAAAAACAAAAACCATGCGCAAGTTAAAAAAGTTACAAATAACTATTAGAAAAAATGTGTTTTCAACTTTGGAAAGTTAATAGTAACATTCAAAACTTATGAGTAACTTTTTTTAATAATTATGTGTAACCATGTTGACTGACAAATAAAGAGTTTTTCTTATTTCTCAGTTAACTGAAAGATAGATAGTAGACCCTAATGTTTTATGTCTTAGGGTAATGTTGTATCTAAAGGGTACTTAATTTAATAAATTTTAGGCTCAAAGCGAGCATGCCAACAATAAATTAATTAACGTGCCTAAGCTGTTGTGTAAGAATAGTATGCTAAGGGCACTCCAATGAGGCCATGGCAACGTCCCGTAACTTATGCCAACTCTGCAAAATAGTTCGTGGATGAGAGAGAAATAAGAAAGAAAAGAGAGGTTGTATGTTAGACAACCAGCAATAATAACAAATATTATTATATTTTCCTTGCTCCTTCTCTCATTGTAGGTGTTGTCTTAATAGAAAAAAAAATACAACAACAATTTATTGGCAAACTTGCAAAAAGATAATATGGACACCACAACCTTTTTTCGAGTTCCACATGAAGAAAATGGCTAGCTCAACAACCAACCACCTGCTATACCCATGTAAGTATGTAATCTCCATGGTTCAGTTTTTTTTAATATAAAGGCAGTGGTAGTTTTCTCTCACTGTCATTCAAGGTTCAATAAAAATGCAAAGTTGGAGCATTTGGAAGGGCCTTAGAGCATCTCTAGCCGTTGGAGCCCTCAAGAATACCACCGAACCAAAAAAGTTGATGCCAAATGCTTCATCCGGCGAAATAGAAGTGCGTGGGGAGGGCATCTTCCCAGCCACACCCCACCCCAACCAAAAGTTTGTGAGGGAAATGATTAAGTGGGCCAAGAAAAAGGACATGTGGAGAGATACGATTCGCCGAAACTTCCGCCGGCGCCCCCAAGAGCCCCCCAACATGCTGGGTTTTGGTTGGGTTTGCCGGCGCTATTTTGACGTCCTGGGGCGCGCTGGGGCGTGGCCGGGCCATTTTTCGGCAAAAAGCACTGTCCGAGTCTCTTAGAATGATGGGTTACTTATCTTATAGGGATGATACAAACAGTGCTACTTTGGAATTTGCTCGTTCCTTTCTGCTATAAACAATTTGGCAAAACCTGAAGCAGAATTAGAGCGAAAGAAATTATGTCTGATGAGCATACACTTGGATTACAAAAGAACTAGAATGAGTAACAAAAGAACTAGAATGAGTACAACATCAGATGAACGATGTAATTCTATCCAAGATCAATCTTTGCTGAATTCGACGAAAGTCGCAGTGTATGCAATTACAACCTCCTTTTTGAGGGTCTTACGCATGAGGAATCTTTGAGATTCCCTAAAGACTTGGTGTTAAGATCGTAGAAATGAGGGGATCGCACTAGACCACCAGCACCAAACCGACCATGGCGAAAGTTACCACGCACATGGGTTGTCGACAAACCACGTGCAGACTTTAGGGAAACTGGGAATAATCAAGACTTCTTCCTCTCTCAGTCATGGAAAATCTGCAGGCACACAACCATTAATTAATCAGTAGAGGTACATTTTTTGGATCACCACATGGTCATTCTGTAGCTTGCTAGCGACTTGATCCAGTGCATGTGCTCTGTAGCTCAGATCGGCATCAGCTGCAGAGGTGTGCTCGTCTTATACATGACAGCATCTCGTTGACGCCAGGAAGCCACACTCCGGCAGCTGCAGCGAATTTATGCAGGTCGAGGCTAGCTGAGATCCATGGCGTCGAGCAGGGCGATCTTGGCCATGGGCCTCCTTGCCGCCGTGCTGTCCCCCGCCTTGTCAAAGCGGTCGTTTATCTCCATGCCAGCCGACGTGAGTAGTCCTGTGACCCTGGCCAACGGCCTCTCCTACGGCTACCACGCCAACTCCTGCCCGCAGCTGCAAGACATCGTGTGGCCGATCGTGGAGAGCGCGGTCCTGGGTGAGGTGGCCATCGCCGCCGGCCTCCTCCGTATCTTCTTCCACGACTGCTTTCCTCAGGTAGGGGGAGACTCTTGATTCCACTTTGAACTGCTCGTTATTTGTGTGTTTCTGCTTCAGCCTAACCGGCGGCACTTCAGGGATGCGATGCGTCCGTCCTTCTGACGGGACCCAACAGCGAGCGGGACCTGCCGCCGAACCAGACGCTGCAGCCGCGTGCGATGCAGCTCATCGAGGACGTCCGCGTCAAGGTACACGCCGCCTGTGGCGCCACCGTCTCCTGCGCCGACATCATCGCCCTCGCCACCCGCGACGCCGTCTTCGTGGTACGTGCACACGTCGGTCGCTGCTGTTGTACTGTACAACGAAAGCATCTCCCTACCTCACTCGCGAAAGAACCTATGCAGGCCGGGGAAAGCGAAATGTTCTACTTCTACGACCTGCCGCTCGGCCGGTTTGACAGCCTCGAGCCGGCTAATAGCAGCGCCGTCTTCGACCTCCCGCAGTCCACTGCCGACGCCGACACGCTCATCAAC
Organism: Triticum urartu; assembly: GCF_056163025.1. Lineage (NCBI taxonomy): Eukaryota > Viridiplantae > Streptophyta > Magnoliopsida > Poales > Poaceae > Triticum > Triticum urartu. The sequence goes on along the minus strand of NC_141873.1, from coordinate 154,742,329 downwards.
GCCTTCAAGAGCCGCAATCTCGAGCCCATTGACCTCGTCGCGCTCTCTGGCGCGCACACCGTCGGGAAGGCGCACTGCAGCTCCTTCAACAACCGCTTCTCCGAGGACGCCGACTTCGCCAGGAGGCTCGCCGCCAACTGCTCCAGCGACCAGAACCGGCTGCAGGACCTCGACGTAGAAACCCCCATCGTGTTGGACAACCAGTACTTCAAAAACCTGATGGAGGGAAAGGGGGTGTTCACCTCCGACCAAGTGCTCATCAGCGACGGGCGCACCGACTGGGCGGTCAAAGGCCTCGCCGAGAACAAATGGTGGTTCTACAGCCAGTTCCGTGACTCCTTGGTGAAGCTGAGTCAGTACCAACCCGGAGGAAACGTGGGCGAGATCCGCCGCAACAGCTGCTTCGCGCCCAACGGACAGAGCATTCCCGCCACCGCCGGTGACGAGGGGTTCGCAGCCTCTGCTTGAGTTCACCGCTGACTACGGGATCGTCGTTTAGTTTGCTTGTAGTAAGAGTATAAGCTAGTGTGTGCTGTGCTTCGTTCAATCCTCTTTCGTGATGGCTCAGAACACGTTTGAAACAGTTGCACGGGGTTTGTTCCAATAAGACTGGTCGTAATGGAAGTATCATAACTAGTATCATGCATGCCAACTAGGCAATTTAGATGATGTGGCATAGAATTAAATGAAAAAAGAAAAGGTTGAGTATCATATTATGATATCGTATCATAATAAATGATACACTACTATATGTCATGCATGACAATAAATAAAGTCATTTACGATACTACTATATAATACTATGAATTAGAGAGGTAGTATCATACACTAGTATCATATGCATGATACTAACTTATGATACTACCCATTACAAGCAGCCTAAGGTGGTGTTTGGTTCTCTAGAAGTAGGACTTTTTCTAGTCCCAACTAAAAAGTCTCTAGTCCCTAAAAAGTCTCTCCTTGTTGAGCTTATTAAATGACCATATTGCCCCTAGTATATAGGAAAATAACAATCAAATAACACCATGGGGTGGCGGGCCAATGGGTGCATTGAGGGGTATTGTTGGAAAAGTCTTCAAAAGTCCCAAAAAGACTCTCCTTGAGAGTCTTCTTCATTTAGTCTCAAATGCCTAGTTTAGTCCCTAAAAAGTCCCTCCCGTTTGATAAAAAAGTCTCTAAGAGGGACTTTTTCTAGTCCCTACATAAAAAAGTCCCTGAAAACAAACATCCCCTAATACTACACGGGCTTTTACAGGCTCTTTACATAATTTACCAAACAATAACTCTGCCCCCTCGGGGGTGGGCTCCGTTCCACCTCCTAATTCCAATAGCAAACGTCCATGTTGCCAAGTCCGTTGACACCGTGAACAATTCCTCCGTGGCATTGCTCGAGTTTGTTCACTCAGGTTTTGTTTTTGGTTTGCGCACCATGGAGAGATTATGTGGATGAACTATGTAATCTTGTTTCCGATCGAGATGTCCTGTTTTGATATAAACTTTTTGGTACTCGATGACTTGGATGTATTTTATCTTTACTCTTATAAAAATCTGAGTTGGTGATGATGGTGTGCCTGCCATCTTGCGATATAGGTTGTCAGATCTATTTTGCAAAAAGATACCCGTACCTCTCTTCACATTTGCAGATAAGCCCTTCCATCATTCATCCTTATCTCCCACAATCTCATTATTGAGCAATTAAAAAAGGAAGCCAATGTAGCACGCAAAGGAATCCCAATAGCCGACACGAAATGCTTGTTCTGTGGTAAGGCTGATGAGGACGGAGCACACGTGTTCATAAAATGCAAGTCAGCGAAGGAAGTGTGGAGGGACCTTGCCATGGAGAAGGAACGTATGGAGCTGGAGACTATTACGTCCGTGCATGGGATGATAGATTATCTTTGGGGTCTCGATGAAAGAAAGCGGCTACACGTGCTCACCTTTTGGTGGTTGTGGTGGTCAAATAGGAACAAACTCAGAGAGGGAGAGTTGCCTCTTGCGGCAGCAGAAGTGGCGAGGCGAACCAGAAGCAATGTTCTCGAATACCTATATATCTTTGGGAAAGTAGCTGTCAAGGATAACCCAGAGAGATGGCGACCTCCGATGGAGTCTGAGTACAAGCTAAATGTGGACGGATCCTTTGTGCCTGGTCAGCATCACGCCGGATGGGAAGTTGCGGTAAGATCAAAAGAGGGCAACCTGCTATGTGCCCGGGCAGGGAGAAGTGACAACGTAAGTGATGCCTTTGCTGCTGAAGCTATAGCTATGTCACATGCGATCAATATGGCAGCCGAGCTCGGTATGGTTCGAGTAGAGTTTCAGACCGACTCACAACTACTGGGTGAGGTGTTGGATCTGCGCAGGGTGGATTCTTCAGCGTACGCAGCTGTCATCGAGGACATGAATACCAATTGAAGCTCTGGTTCTCTCACTTTTACATCTCTGTTTGTCGTCGTAGCGCGAATTCTGTCGCTCATGAACTAGCTAGCCTTGGTCGTTTGTGTGAACCGGCCCTGTAACACCCCGGATGTGATTTACCCAATATGTAATCCAACTCTTGCCGTTTCCGGCCTTAAGTTATTTTATTTTCTCGGGTTCGGGTCTTTGTCTCCATGTGTTGTTATCGTTGTCATGCATCTCATATCATGTCATCATGTGCATTGCATTTGCATACGTGTTCATCTCATGCATTCGAGCATTTTCCCCGTTGTCCGTTTTGCATTCCGGTGCTTCGTTCTCCTCCGGTGGTCCTTTCTACCTTTCTTTCGTGTGTGGGGATTAAACATTTACGGATTGGACCGAGACTTGCCAAGCGGCCTTGATTTACTACCGGTAGACCGCCTGTCAAGTTTCGTACCATTTGGATTTCGTTTGATACTCCAACGGTTAACCGAGGGACCGAAAAGGCCTCGTGTGTGTTGCAGCCCAACACCCCTCCAAGTTGGCCCAAAACCCACCAAAACCCTCTTCATCATCTAGAGCGTTCGATCACGATCGCGTGACCGAAAACCGCACCTCATTTGGACTCTCCTAGCTCCCTCTATGCCTATATATACCTCCCCATTTTCAATTCCCGGATCTCCTCTACCCCAAAACCCTAAAATCCGCATCGCGCCGCGCCGGACACGTCCGGTCCGCGCCGGACGTCCCGCGCCGCCGTCCCGCAGCCACTGGCGAGCCGCCACGTGGCCTCGTCCCCGCCGCCGACCGCGAGGGCCCGCCAGGCCCGAGGCCGGCCCCCGCGGCCCATCCGCCGCGCGCCGCCAGGCCCCTCGCTCGCGCCTTCTTCCGCGGCCGTGCCCGCTCTCGCCGGCCGGCGCCGCTGCGCCACCGTGGTCGACTTCAACGCCGGCGGCCTCCGCCGCCACAACTCCGGCGCGCCGCCCGCCCGCGCGCCTCGCTGCCGTCCCTCGCCGCCCGGAGCTCCTCCGCCGCCCTCGCGCCCCGGATCCGGCTCCTTCTCCTCTCCTCACTCCGGCGTCCTCGACAAGCTCCGGCCAGCTACAGTGCATCTCCGGCGAACCTCGGGAAGCGTGCCGCCGAATCTCAGATCTAGATCTGTTTCGGGTTGACTTTCTCCCGAAACCCTAGTTCATGTTGCCCTGTTCATCGTGCTATAACTTTGCATCCGTAGCTCCGTTTTGGGCATATAGCATATCAAATTGTTCGTCTCAGAGAGCGCATCATTTCATTCCATTGCATCATTTTCATTTGAGTTCATCTTGATGCCCGAAATGCTGTTAGAAGAGGGCTACTTGAGATAATTGTCAGATCTGCTGCTCCATTTAGATATTTATCATTTTTTCCATGATTATTGTGTGCATGATATGCCCATGAGCTCTACATATGTTTTGTTAAGGGTTTTGCCATCTTTCCAGAGGTGCAACCCATGTATTTTTGTGATGTGTGTGGTGACTAGCACAAGCTTGCAAACTGAGGCACTTGGTAATGCTGATTTCAGGGACATAGCATTTCCACTAAGTCCTTGAGCTGTTTATCTCATATGGCCTTATGTTCATGTTATTTCCTAGTGATCCGTGCCTCTTTTGAGGATAATCAGTAAGGATGTTTTGTTAATCTTGTAGTGCTCTATCCATCCATGTCTTTGTTTCCAATTATGGAGCACCCTAGCTTGAGTCAATCGAGCTCTACTTTTGCTACTTCGTGAATCTGGGCAGATTGTCTACTTATTAGCGATTTTGCCGAGGATGTTGTAGTTGATCCGTGCATGCTATGCTATTGTTCTTGCCATGTCTAGTTTTCATTTTGTGTATTCTTGATGGGTGTATGCTTAGTTTGTCATAACTTGCTCTGTAGTGAGTGCATCGAGCTCGTAAACATGCCTACTTGATATCTGTTTCAGCATGCTCCAGTTTTCACTAAGTCTGTGATCTGATTATGTTTTTGCCATGTTCACATGCTTGCAATTGTATTTTTTGATCCCTTTTGGCTCAAGGTCACTAAGGGACTTTTGTTAAGCTCTTTGAGTAGCTCCATGCCATGCTTTACTTTGCCATGTTCAGATCCTGTAGCATATAGTTTTCATTCTCCGAAGAGTGCTACCTGATCTGAAATCCCAGACAAGTGTTAATTTCACTAAGTCTGAGATCTGTTTTCCATATGCATTTCTGCCATGCTTGTTTGAACCTGTTAATGGATGAATTGGCCGTAGCTCAGTGCTAGACTTTTGTTAAGCATCTTGAATGCATCCCTGCCATGTATTTTGATGCCATGTTTGAATGCTGTAGCATGTTCATCTCATTGCATTTAGATGGCTACTTGCTGTAAATCGCAGACCGGTGTTATTTTTGAATCGCTTGCCATTTCCAAACCGTAACTCCGATTCCGGCGTTCTTTATATCGTTTTCAAGAGATTTCATCTCATATTTCCAGTGGCACACTTGGATTTCCAAGTTGAGGCCAGGTTCATGCATTCCTTGTCACATCTTGCATATGCATCCCGCATAGCATATCATCTTTGCATCATATTGTTTGATCCTTGCACGTGGTTGATTGTGTTCCGTTTGCTTGTTTGTCTTGTTTGGGTAGAGCCGGGATTCGAGTTCGCTAACGAGGAGCCCATTGAGTTTGCTTTCGAGGATCCAGTCAACTCTGACAACTTTGCAGGCAAGATGATCATACCCTCGAAATCACTACTATCTTTGCTTTGCTAGATGCTCGCTCTTTTGCTATGCCAATGCTACGATGCCTACCATTTGCTTTCAAGCCTCCCAAATTGCCATGTCAAACCTCTAACCCACCATGTCCTAGCAAACCATTGATTGGCTATGTTACCGCTTTGCTCAGCCCCTCTTATAGCGTTGCTAGTTGCAGGTGAAGATTGGAGGCCGTTCCTTGTTGGAACATTATTTACTTGTTGGGATATCATCATATTGCCATGTTATCTTAATGCATCTATATACTTGGTAAAGGGTGGAAGGCTCGGCCTCTCGCCTAGTGTTTTGTTCCACTCTTACCGCCCTAGTTTCCGTCATATCGGTGTTATGTTCCCGGATTTTTGCGTTCCTTACGCGGTTGGGTTATAATGGGAACCCCTTGATAGTTTGCCTTGATTAAAGCTTTTCCAGCAATGCCCAACCTTGGTTTTACCATTTGCCACCTAGCCTCTTTTACCTTGGGTTTCTGGAGCCCGAGGGTCATCTTATTTTAAACCCCCCCGGGCCAGTGCTCCTCTGAGTGTTGGTCCAACCTAGAGTCCTGTGCAGCGCCCCCTCGGGGAAACTCGAGGTTTGGTTTTAGTTGCATGGAGAGCTCATCTGAGTGTGCCCTGAGAACGAGATATGTGCATCTCCTATCGGGATTTGTCGGCACATTCGGGCGGTGTTGCTGGTCTTGTTTTAACCTGTCGAAGTGTCTTGAAGAACCGAGGTACCGAGTCTGATCGGAACGTCTCGGGAGGAGGTCTATTCCTTCGTTGACCATGAGAGCTTGTCATGGGCTAAGTTGGGACTCCCCTGCAGGGATTTGAACTTTCGAAAGCCGTGCCCGCGGTTATGGGCAGATGGGAATTTGTTAATGTCCGGTTGTAGATAACTTGAACCTTAATTTAATTAAAATGAATCAACTGTGTGAGTTACCGTGATGGCCTCTGTTGGGTTTCGTAGTAATTTCAAAAAATTTCCTACGCACACGCAAGATCATGGTGATGCATAGCAACGAGAGGGGGAGTATGATCTACATACCTAGTAGATCGACAACGGAAGCGTTTGGTTGATGTAGTCGTACGTCTTCACGATCCGACCGATCAAGCACCGAAACTACGGCACCTCCGAGTTCTAGCACACGTTCAGCTCGATGACGATCCCCGGACTCCGATCCAGCAAAGTGTCGGGGAAGAGTTCCGTCAGCACGACGGCGTGGTGACGATCTTGACATACTACTGCTGCAGGGCTTCGCCTAAGCACCGCTACAATATTATCGAGGACTATGGTGGCTGGGGGCGCCGCACACGGCTAAGGAATAGATCACGTGGATCAACTTGTCTATCTCTGGGGTGCCCCTGCCTCCGTATATAAAGGACTAAAGGGGGGGAGGCGGCCGTCCAAGGAGGGCGCGCCAGGAGAGTCCTACTCCCTCTGGGAGTAGGATTCCCCCCCCCCCAATCCTAGTTGGAATAGGATTCGCGGAGGGGGGAAAAGAGAGAGAGGGGTCGGTCCCCTCTCCTTGTCCTATTCGGACCAAGGGAGGGGAGGGGCGCGCGGCCCATGTAGGGCTGCCTCTTCTCTTTTCCACTAAGGCCCATCATGGCCCATTTAGCTCCCGGGGGGTTCCGGTAACCTCCCGGTACTCCGGTAAAATCCTGATTTCACCCGGAACACTTCCGGTATCCAAACATAGGCTTACAATATATCAATCTTTATGTCTCGACCATTTCGAGACTCCTCGTCATGTCCGTGATCACATCCGGGACTCCGAACAAACTTCGGTACATCAAAATGTATAAACTCATAATATAACTGTCATCGTAACCTTAAGCGTTCGGACCCTACGGGTTCGAGAACAATGTAGACATGACCGAGACATATCTCCGGTCAATAACCAATAGCGGAACCTGGATGCTCATATTGGCTCCTACATATTCTATGAAGATCTTTATCGGTCAGACCGCATAACAACATACGTTGTTCCCTTTGTCATCGGTATGTTACTTGCCCGAGATTCGATCGTCGGTATTCCAAATACCTAGTTCAATCTCGTTACTGACAAGTCTCTTTACTCGTTCTGTAATACATCATCCCGCAACTAACTCATTGGTTGCAGTGCTTGCAAGGCTTAAGTGATGTGCATTACCGAGAGGGCCCAGAGATACCTCTCCGACAATCGGAGTGACAAATCCTAATCTCGAAATATGCCAACCCAACATGTACCTTTGGAGACACCTGTAGAGCTCCTTTATAATCACCCAGTTACGTTGTGACGTTTGGTAGCACACAAAGTGTTCCTCTGGTAAACGGGAGTTGCATAATCTCATAGTCATAGGAACATGTATAAGTCATGAAGAAAGCAATAGCAACATACTAAACGATCGGGTGCTAAGCTAGTGGAATGGGTCATGTCAATCAGATCATTCACTTAATGATGTGATCCCGTTAATCAAATAACAACTACTTGTTTATGGTTAGGAAACATAACCATCTTTGATTAACGAGCTAGTCAAGTAGAGGCATACTAGTGACACTTTGTTTGTCTATGTATTCACACATGTATTATGTTTCCGGTTAATACAATTCTAGCATGAATAATAAACATTTATCATGATATAAGGAAATAAATAATAACTTTATTATTGCCTCTAGGGAATATTTCCTTCAGTCTCCCACTTGCACTAGAGTCAATAATCTAGATTACACAGTAATGATTCTAACACCCATGGAGCCTTGGTGCTGATCATGTTTTGCTCGTGGAAGAGGCTTAGTCAACGGGTCTGCAACATTCAGATCCGTATGTATCTTGCAAATCTCTATGTCTCCCGCCTGGACTAGATCCCGGATGGAATTGAAGCGTCTCTTGATGTGCTTGGTTCTCTTGTGAAATCTAGATTCCTTTGCCAAGGCAATTGCACCAGTATTGTCACAAAAGATTTTCATTGGACCCGATGCACCAGGTATGACACCTAGATCGGATATGAACTCCTTCATCCAGACTCCTTCATTTGCTGCTTCTGAAGCAGCTATGTACTCCGCTTCACATGTAGATCCCGCTATGCCCGGTGCCCTGGCCTGTGCTTGCCCTCTTTGCACCAAAGGGGAAACAAGGACACTACGCAGGCCGGCGCCCGCCTGGCGCCCGCCTGGTCTCGATCGTCATGGATTGCGTCACGGGTTCCTCGCGAGGTATTCCTGCCTTGATCCCTCTGCCTCCTCACGAGCCTGCTGGATGAGGCTGCCTTTGAGGAAGCTTCCTGTCGTCCGCCCCGCGAGGCTTGGCCCCTTGCGAGGGTCTTGAGCTTGAGCTGATGAAGATGGGCCGCGCTGGGCCCCCACTTGAGCCACGCCGCAGGCCGCAGGCAGGCAAGTCTGGGGACCCCCATTCCCAGAACGCCGACAGTAGCCCCCGGGCCCGAGGTGCGCCTGGGCTTGGCATAGCAGGAAAGCGAAGGGGCAAGCGCGAAGCGCCGCGGGCCCCAACAGCCTGCGGCCTTGGGAGCCGCGTGGCGATTTATTGGACGTGGGCGTATGAGCTTCCGCATGATGCCTCGGCGACCACACGACTTGACAAGTCCCTGCATGCAGAGAAAACGGTCATGATTACCTACGATCGTGGTGTTCGGCGGTTGGCCTCCTCCGGCTATAAGTACGGGGCTATGCGAGCCCCTTCAGTCCATCCCTTCTTGTTGTTCCTTTCCTTCTCCTTCCTTGCTCTTGCTTCTCCTTACGCCAATGGCGCGAATCCGCCGGTTCTCTGCAGAAGAGAAGGGAAAGGCCCCCCGAGAGGGTCCTGACCCACTTCCGCCGAAGAAGCGGCTGGTCCTCTGCCACCGAGAAGAGGGTGCTCAGCAGGAGGCACCGAGGCCCTGGTACGAGCGTCCGCCGCCTGGGTTTCCGCTACCCTTGCACGCCCACGTCGTAGGTCCTGGGGGAGAAGGCGTCGAGGGACATCGACGGTGCTGCCGTCGACGCCGGCGAGTCACGGTGGTGCGCGTCGTTCCTCCTGGAGTCCACGCCGAGCGCTCCTCTCGCGAGCTCGTGCTCCACGCCGCCATGCCTCCGAGCTCTTGGATTCACCTTCCTCCTTCCTTCGCCTTTGAGATGCCGCCGAGCGGGGCTCTGGAGCTCTAGCTGCAGCATGCTGACTGCAGCACCCTTGCGACCGGAGCGGAGGTCGCGGTCGTCGCTCTGGGCAAGGTCTTCATGACCCGGGGCTGGGGCGAAATCGCCCGGGTCTGCCGGACGGTAGGTGCCCTCGTGATTCATCTTGAATACGACGACGCCTCCCTGATGTTCTTCAAGGTCTTCGATGCTGAAGGACGCCGGCTGGTGTGCTGCCCCAGGGAGAGCGGCAGGGGCGATGAACCGGCGAGGACCTGGCCTGCCCGTCGGCCCTCCAGCAGCTCCTCAGGTAGCAGCGGAGGAGTTGGGGAATTCAGTGGCTCCCCCGAGCTCCTCGCGACTCCGGAGACGAGCGACGACAGCTACGAGCCCCCGAGCTCGCGCGGTGCTCGGAGCGGGGCAGCTGTGTCTAGCCGCCGACGCCACTGATCTGGATGGGGTTGGCGTCGACGTTGGGCAGCCCACTATTGATGATGGCGTCCCTTGCGGCGGTGCGGGCGATTAGCGTTCCTTAGGATTAGTACTCTTGTTCCCTGTAAGGAATCGAAGCAACACCCCGTGGGGGTATGTAAGGCATCTGCCATGTCTTTTATGAATATTATATCCTTAATATGAATCAATGCGAGGTGCTTGTCCTGTCTCAGCTCGGCTCCCCCTTTCTATCCTCGCGAGGACTTGGCGCTCTACGATGACATGTCCTAGTCCCTAGGCAGGCTTCAGCCGTCGCTGGTATGCCAGATCACGATGCCGTGGTCAAGGCCAGGAGGTGAGCGGCCCGAGGTCCGGTAAGAGCCCCTGAGTCGCGATGCTCGGGAGGTCCCCTTTAGCGCTCAAGCAGCCCTCGCTGGGCGAGAAAGGAAGGTAACGTCGCCGTGACAGAGCCACACTGGGCGAGGGTTTTGCGCTACGTTGGTCCAACTCTTGTAAGGGCATGACTTATCTCTTGAGTTTGGTGTAGTTCCTCGATGAAGCGCCTGGCCCGAGCGGTAGCAGCTGAGACACTGCTGGGTTAGGTCCTCGCGAGCTTCTTCCCACTCCCCCGCACTTTCCTTAATGCTCTACGTCCTCAGGTCCCGGCCCTCGAGCGAGCTCAGCCGCCGCTAGTATGACAGGTCGCAATGCCGTGGGTCAAGGCTAGGGGGTGAGGGCTAGAGAGCTAGTAGGAGCCCATGAGTCGCGATGCTCAGGCGCTCCCCTTTTAATGTGCAAGCGGTCCGTGCCGGAGAGAGGGAGAGACAGCTCGCGATGTCCCTAGCGTTGCTCCTGGAGTAGGTCCTGCACACCAGTCATAAAGAGAAACAAGACCTGTTGTTACGGTTGCCAGCCAACCTTTGATCACTCTGGGGGAGTGATTGGGGCACTGAGGGCCTGGTGAGGTGGCGCCTTGCGGGGCTGCCGCGGCCAGAGCTCGACCACTCAGATTTTTTGGCGTTGCAGGGACGGACCCGTGCGCAGATGTCGTGCCAGAGCGAGCGGCTCCATAGGTAGGCGTCAATCGAGCAGGCGATTAGGTCGAGTATGTTAAGCATGCAGGAGGAAATTCATTTTAAGTAGACGCGGGAAAGCAAACGCCGCAGGGCCAGGCCCGAGCAGCTCGGGGATGATGCAGCCCGAGGGGCGCCCCCGGCAAGGTAAGTAAAGAGCATAAGCAAAACGGATACATGCCGCAGGGACGGACCCAGGCGACCTGGGAATGATGCGGCCCTGTGGGCGCTCCCAGCTAAAAACGGAACTTAGAAAGATGTCACCTGGTGCCGTTGAAGATGGAGTGATGGTGAAGAAGCGGGCGATGCGCGATGAAGACGTCGATCCTTATGAGCCCCTAGGCCTAGGAGCCTCGGGAGGCTCCGGGGGCACAGGTCGGTTTTCGAGGGCCTTCTCCATCTCCGCCAGGACCGTACCATGCCTGACCTCCTGAGCCTCCAGAATGCTCCTCAGCAGGCGCCGATGAGCGGCGACCACGTTCGGCAGGCCGAAAGGCATGCGAACGTAGCTGTGAGGCGGACCCTTGATACTTCTCCATCGTATCTACTTTTCCAAACACTTTTGCCCTTGTTTTGGACTCTAACTTGTATGATTTGAATGGAACTAACCCGGACTGACGCTGTTTTTAGCAGAATTACCATGGTGTTGTTTTATGTGCAGAAAACAAATATTCTCGGAATGACCTGAAACTCTAGGGAACATCTTAGAAAAAACAATAAAAAATCCTCGCCAAAGATGAAGACCAGGGGGCCCACACCCTTCTCACGAGGGTGGGGGGCGCGCCCCCCTAGGGCGCGCCCCCTACCTCATGGGCCCACTGTTGCGTCGCCGACTCCAACTCCACCTCCATATATTGAGTTTCGATGAGAAAAAAATTAGGGAGAAGAAATCATCGTGTTTTACGATACGGAGCCGCCGCCAAGCCCTAAAACCTCTCGGGAGGGCTGATCTGGAGTCCGTTCGGGGCTCCGGAGAGGGAGATTCGTCGCTGTCGTCATCATCAACCATCCTCCATCACCAATTTCATGATGCTCACCACCGTGCGTGAGTAATCACATCATAGGCTTGCTGGACGGTGATGGGTTGGATGAGATTTATCATGTAATCGAGTTAGTTTTGTTAGGTTTGATCCCTAGTATCCACTATGTTCTGAGATTGATGTTGCTATGACTTTGCTATGCTTAATGCTTGTCACTAGGGCCCGAGTGCCATGGTTTCAGATCTGAACCTATTATGTTTTCATGAATATATGTGAGTTCTTGATCCTATCTTGCAAGTCTATAGTCACCTATTATGTGTTATGATCCGGCAACCCCGAAGTGACAATAATCGAGACCACTCCCGGTGATGACCATAGTTTGAGGAGTTCATGTATTCACTATGTGCTAATGCTTTGTTCCGGTTCTCTATTAAAAGGAGGCCTTAATATCCCTTAGTTTCGAATAGGACCCTGCTGCCACGGGAGGGTAGGACAAAAGATGTCATGCAAGTTCTTTTCCATAAGCACGTATGACTATATACGGAATACATGCCTACATTACATTGATGAATTGGAGCTAGTTCTGTGTCACCCTCTGTTATGAATGTTACATGATGAACCGCATCCGGCATAATTATCCATCACTAATCCGGTGCCTACGAGTTTTTCATATACTGGTTTACGCTTATTTACTTCCCTACTGCTACTGTTACAATCACTACAAAATACCAAAAACATTACTTTTGTTGTCTTTACTTTTGTTGCTGCTACCACCACTATCATATTACTTTGCTACTAAACACTTTGCTGCAGATACTAAGTTTCCAGGTGTGGTTGAATTGACAACTCAACTGCTAATACTTGAGAATATTCTTTGGCTCCCCTTGTGTCGAATCAATAAATTTGGGTTGAATACTCTACCCTCGAAAGCTGTTGCGATCCCCTATACTTGTGGGTTATCAAGACCTTTTTCTGGCGCCGTTGTCGGGGAGCATAGCTCTATTCTTTGAGTCACTTGGGATTTATATCTACTTATCACTATGAAGAACTTGAGAGATCCAAAAACCAAGATCTATCCCTCAACCACGAGGGGAGGTAAGGAACTGCCATCTAGCTCTGCACTTGATTCATCTTCTGTTATGAGTAAGCTAGCGACGCCTACATCTGCTATTCATTCTGATATGTCGCACGTTATTGATGATGCCATTTCTACTATGCATGATACTTATGATGAAACTGCTTCTATGCCTGATACTACTGTGCCCCTTAGTGAATTTCTTGATGAACAAATTGCTAGGGCTAGAGAAAAAGAAATTATTGAATCTGAATACGATGATGATAGTGCTGATGAAAATATGCCTATTATTCTTGAGGGTTATCTTTTTGATATGGAATCTTCTGCCGCTATTTTTGCTTGCAAAGATAGATATGAGCTTAAGAGGTTATTAATTAAATGGAACAAAGAATCACTTAGAGATAGAATGAAACCCGACCCTGCTTTTGCTACTTCACCTATATGTGTTCCTGATAAGGATTATGAATTCTCTGTTGATCCTGATATAATTACTTTGGTTGAATCTAATCCGTTTTATGGCTATGAATCTGAAACTTTTATGGCACATCTTACTAAGTTAAATGATATAGCTGCCCTGTTTACTAATGATGAGAGATCGCGTTACCTTTATATACTCAAAATATTTCCATGCTCATTAAAGGGTGATGCTAAGATATGGTTTAATTCTCTTGATCCTAGTTGTGTGCGTAGTCCCCAGGATATGATTTATTACTTCTCTGCTAAATATTTCCCTACTCATAAGAAACAAGCTGCTTTGAGGGAAATATACAACTTTGTGCAAATTAAAGAAGAGAGTCTCCCACAAGCTTGGGGAGGCTTCTCAAGTTACTTAATGCTTTGCTTGATCATCCTCTTAAGAAACCTGAAATACTTGATATCTTTTATAATGGACTAACCGATGCTTCCAGCGATTACCTGGATAGTTGTGCTGGTTCTCTTTTTAGGGAAAGAACACCGGATGAAGCTGAAATTCTATTGAATAATATGTTGACAAATGAAAATAATTGGGCACCTCCTGAGCCATCTCCTGCTCCAATTACTGAGCCTATTCCTAAACCAACTCCGAAGAAGAGAGGTGTTCTATTTCTCAGTTCTGAAGATATGCAAGAGGCAAAGAAATCTATGAAAGAAAAAGGTATTAAAGCTGAAGACGTTAAGAATTTACCTCCTATTGAAGAAATACATGGTCTTAATTCACCGCCTGTTGAAGAAACCTATGATCTCAATTATTTATTTACTGAAGAACCTCCTGATCCCGATATCTCGACACAGGTAGTAAAGGTAAATTCTCTCTATAGATATGATAAAGCTGAAATCCCCCCTACTAAAATTGCTAGTCAATGCTTGGATGAGTTTGATAACTTTATGTATAAGCAAGATGACTTCAATGCTTATTTTGGTAGACAATTAAAAGAAAATGCTTATATGATTACACGCTTGGGTGATTATATGGCTGATATTAGAGGTGAACTTAAACTTGTTAGCAAACATGCTTCTATGGTTACCACTCAAGTAGAACAAGTACTTAAGGCTCAAAAAGAAGTTCTTGATGAAATGAATAGAAAGAAAAATGATTATGCTGTTAGAGTGGCTACTAGAACTGGTAGAATGACTCAGGAACCTTTGTATCCCGAAGGCCACCCTAAGAGAATCGAGCAAGATTCTCAAAGAAATAATATTGATGTTCCTAGTTCTTCTAAAAAGAAGAAGAAGAAAAATGATAGAACCGTGCAAACTTCTAGTGAAACCATTGCTAAACCACCTGATAATCCAAATGATATTTCTATGTCTGATGCTGAAACACAATCTGGTAATGAACATGAACCTAGTAAAAATATTAATGATGATGTTCATGATGATGCTCAACCTAGTAATGATAATGATGTAGAAATTGAACCTGCTATTGATCTTGATAACCCACAATCAAAGAATCAACGTTATGATAAAAGAGACTTTGTTGCTAGGAAACATGGTAAATAAAGGGAACCTTGGGTTCAGAAACCCATGCCTTTTCCTCCGAAACCATCCAAGAAAAAGGATGACGAGGATTTTGAGCGCTTTGCTGAAATGATTAGGCCTATCTTTCTGCGTATGAGATTAACTGATGTGCTCAAAACAAATCCTTATGCTAAATATATGAAGGATATCATTTCTAATAAAAGAAAGATACCGTAAGCTGAAATTTCCACCATGCTTGCTAATTATACTTTTAAGGGTGGAATACCAAAGAAACTTGGAGACCCCGGAGTACCTACTATACCTTGCTCCATTAAAAACAATTATATTAAAACTGCTTTATGTGATCTTGGAGCCAGTGTTAGTGTTATGCCTCTCTATTTATATCGTAGACTTGACTTGAATAAGCTGACACCTACTGATATATCTTTGCAAATGGCTGATAAATCAACTGCTATACCTGTCGGTATCTGTGAGGATGTGCCTGTTGTGGTTGCGAACATTACTATTTTAACGGACTTTGTTATACTTGATATTCCCGAGGATGATAGTATGTCTATTATTCTTGGAAGACCTTTTCTTAATACTGCAGGGGCTGTTATTGATTGCAACAAAGGCAATGTCACTTTTCATGTTAATGGTAATGAGCATACGGTACACTTTCCGAGGAAACAACCTCAAGTTCATAGTATCAATTCTATTGGGAAAATTCCATCGATTATATTTGGAGGTTTTGAATTTCCTCTTCCTACTGTCAAGAATAAATATGATATTCTTATTATAGGGGATGTGCATATCCCCGTTGAGGTAACTTAGTGTTATTCAAAATTTCTTCGGTTTCATGATTATCGGAATGAGTTTGTTAACAAGACTTGATCAACCTTGTTAGTGGATTCTTTTTGATGAGCATGAGATGGATGAAACTAGAAGCACAAACTTCTGTACCCTCTCTATATTTTTTGTTATTTATATTAAATAAAGTAAAAATAGTATTTTCTGTCTGTCTCCTGACTTATCCGTGCAATATAAAAATATCCCGAAAATAAAAGTCCTCAGAATGCCATGCCAATTTAATATGATTTTTTGGGAATATTTGAGGATTTACTGTGCAAAAATTACCGCGGGAGGAGCTGCCACCTGGCCACGAGGGTGGTGGGCGCCCCCTCCTATAGGGCGCGCCCACTGCCTCGTGGGCCCACGGTGGCCCTCCTCCACTTATCCCAGCACCCATCTTCTTCCTCTATCTCACACAAACCCGAAAAACCAACTCAAGCACGAGTTCCAGCCACTTTTGCTGCGATTTTCGATCTCCTTGCTCAAAGCACCTCTCTCAAAACTGCTTGGGGAGATTGTTCCTTGGTATGTGACTCCTCCATTGGTACAATTAGTTTTTGTTCTAGTGCTTTATTCTTTGCAAATTTTTGCTGCATAGGTGACCATGTTCTTGAGCTTGCATGTCAAATTTATATGGTTCCAAGTAGTTGTAATGCTTGATATAGGCTCTAGGCACTTGTAGGAGTAGTTGCTATCAGTTTTATTGAGTTTGGTTTACTTTTATTTTGAAGTTACTAAAAATTTCAGAATTTTTCAGAGAAAAACAATATGTTTAGGAAGATGTCCAAGGTGGTTCCTCTAAGAAGCAAGGACCCAGAATTGCTATGCGCGATGCTGACGAGGATCCACCAAGAGACGCTCCAGTACGGCCTTGCGAATGGCCGTCGGAAAATTTTATGGACGGTGCGGGAATTAAAGAAGATTCAAATCATATTTGCACAATGCCGGTCTTGAAGATTTTGAGGCTAACAAATGCCCCCAGTATCATGATCTCACAAGTTCATTTGTGAGGAGGTTTGAGTATTCATCTTCGTGTAATTCTCCTTCAGTGATGTTTGATCTTTATGACAAATCTTATACCATGGACCTAGAGGATTTCACTTCTGCTTGCGAATTTCCATCATGGGGCAGTATTAGGGATCCCCCTAAATCTGAATTTAGAAACTTTCTTGCTAGTATAACTGTGGGGTAATCCAGAGATATAACGCAAGCTACCATAGGGAGCATTCACTTTCCTGCTATACATTATTTTGCTCTTTTCATCGGTTGATGCATAAATGCTAAGGATGAAGCATGTCACATGTGTGTCCCTGATCTCAGCATTCTTAGGAGTGCTGTGTTAGGAAACCAATCTTATCATATGGGAGCCATTGTAGCTCGTAGGTTGCATCATAATAGACATAATGGAGATTTATTTGGAGGAATTTATGCAACCCGCTTAGCTCATTTTCTTGAAATAGACATTCGTGAGGGTGATATGGAGTTGCCTCCTGCATATTTAGATTATAACTCTATGGCTTCGCACCAGTTTGTCGAGAGGCCTGAATCACCTCTCTTATATCGCTTAATTTTTGATAAACGACGTGTTTTCCGTATTACTCTCCCTGCTCCTGCCTTCTTTGATTTACAGATAAAAGGAAGATATGTTATTACCAGAGAGGAGGCAGAAGAGTATGAGAGGAGAGCAGAGGCAGCCCGATTCCACGCTGCAGCTCAACAGGCGATAACCGCTGCACATCAGTATGACCCCAACTATCCTTCCTCATCACAGTACGACCCCAACAACTATTATTATGGATATCCGCCAGGCCAGCCGTGGCCATAGACCAACTTAGGCTAAAAGCCTAAGCTTGGGGGAGTACGTATTTCTCACCGACATTACATTTATGTTCACACACACTCATTGCTAGATGTCGGTGCTCATACTTTTTCACTGTAATATCCATGCTAGTTTATTTTCCTTTTCCTGCTTTCTTCTTGTGTGTTTGTTAAACCTTAAGAGAAACATAAAAAATTAGTAGTAGTTTATTTTTCTGCTGTAGTAGTAATAATTAAAAAGAAAACCCAAAAATATTTCCCGTTCTTCTTTTGCTTGTTGGGAGCTTTCCCGTGTAAATAGTTTTATTTCTTTTCTTCTATTTGGGGGTCAGTAGGAGAAGACCATAATTAAATTGTTGAAGTGGCTCTTATATGCATTATTGTTGATTTAACCAAGAGCCCATATTGCCTTGTCTTCTCCTGTTTATTGAATGCTCGGAGATTCCAGCTTAGTCCAATGCACGTGCACTCTTATTATTATTCACACCGTTCGGTCGTGCAAGTGAAAGGCAGTTATGATGATATATGATGGACTGACTGAGATGAGAAAAGCTGGTATGAACTCGACCTCTTTTGTTTTTGTAAATATGATGAGTCCCGCGTTCTTGATTCAGCTTATTATGAATAAACATGTTTGCAATGACAATTAGAGATTATAGTTGCTTGTGCCATGCTTGATTAGCTATGAGTTATAATGATTTACCTTGTGTGCCAACATGCTATTGAGATGATTATGATGTGGTATGATGGGGTGGTATCCTCCTTTGAATGATTTAAGTGACTTGACTTGGCACATGTTCACGCATGTAGTTGAAACAAAATCAACATAGCCTTCACGATATTTATGTTCATGGTGGATTATATCCTACTCATGCTTGCATCCAATATTTATTAATTTTAATGCATGTACATGGCTGTTGTCGCTCTCTAGTTGGTCGCTTCCCAGTCTTTTGCCAGCCTTCACTTGTTCTAAGCGGGAATACTGCTTGTGCATCCAATCCCTTAAACCCCCAAAGTTATTCAAGATGAGTCCACCATACCTTCCTATATGCGGTATCTACCTGCCGTTCCAAGTAAATCTGTATGTGCCAAACTCTAAACCTTCAAATAAACATTCTGTTTTGTATGCTCGAATAGCTCATGTATCAACCAAGGCTGTCCTTATCTTCCGTGTTAGGCGGGTTATTCTCAAGAGGAGTGGACTCCGCTCCTCACTCACGAGAAAATGGCTGGTCACCGGGATGCCCAGTCCCATGCTTTATGCAAACTAAATCAAAATTAATTGCAAACAAAACTCCCCCTGGGACCTGATGTATGTTGGAGGCACTCGTTGTTTCGAGCAAGCCATGTATTGATGCTTGTTGGTGGAGGGGGAGTATAAACTTTACCATTCTGTTTGGGAACCGCCTATTATGTGTTTAGCATGGAAGATATCGCCATCTCTTAGTTGTTACATTGACAATCAAAGTATACCGCTCAAAATACAATTTATCTCTATTTCAAAACCGAGCTCTGGCACCTCTACAAATCCCCGCTTCCCTCTGCGAAGGGCCTATCCATTTACTTTTATGTTGAGTCATCACCCTCTTATTAAAAAGCACTAGTTGGAGAGCACAGCCGTCATTTGCATTCATCACTGTTAATTTATATTGGGTATGACTATGATTGGATCTCTTTCACCATGAATTACAATGTCTAGTCAGTCCTTGATCTTTAAAGGTGCTCTGCATTTATGTTTTGCGGTCTCAGAAAGGGCTAGCGAGATACCATCTTGTTATACCATATTATGATTGTTTTGAGAAAGTGTTGTCATCCGAGATTTATTATTATGACTTGCTAGTTGATTATGCTATTGATATGTGTAATTGTGAGACCTGAGAATTATTGCAAATGTGGTTAGTTATGATCTATGCTGAAAACTTGAATGCTGGCTTGACATAGTTACAACAACAAGAGCAAACAGAGTTTGTAAAAGTTTTTCTTTCTTTCTTTCAGTTTGTCAACTGAATTGCTTGAGGACAAGCAAGGGTTTAAGCTTGGGGGAGTTGATACGTCTCCGTCGTATCTACTTTTCCAAACACTTTTGCCCTTGTTTTGGACTCTAACTTGTATGATTTGAATGGAACTAACCCGGACTGACGCTGTTTTCAGCAGAATTACCATGGTGTTGTTTTATGTGCAGAAAACAAATATTCTCTGAATGACCTGAAACTCCACAGAACATCTTAGAAAAAACAATAAAAAATCCTCGCCAAAGATGAAGACCAGGGGCCCACACCCTTCTCACGAGGGTGGGGGGCGCCCCCCAGGGCGCGCCCCGCGCCCCCCTACCTCGTGGGCGCCCTGTTGCGTCTCCGACTCCACCTCCACCTCCATATATTGAGTTTCGATGATAAAAAAATTAGGGAGAATAAATCATCGCGTTTTACGATATGGAGCCACCGCCAAGCCCTAAAACCTCTCGGGAGGGCTGATCTGGAGTCCGTTCGGGGCTCCGGAGAGGGGGATTCGTCGCCGTCGTCATCATCAACCATCCTCCATCACCAATTTCATGATACTCACCGCCGTGCGTGAGTAATTGCATCGTAGGCTTGCTGGACGGTGATGGGTTGGATGAGATTTATAATGTAATCGAGTTAGTTTTGTTAGGGTTTGATCCCTATTATCCATTATGTTCTGAGATTGATGTTGCTATGACTTTGCTATGCTTAATGCTTGTCACTAGGGCCCGAGTGCCATGATTTCAGATCTGAACCTATTATGTTTTCATGAATATATGTGAGTTCTTGATCCTATCTTGCAAGTCTATAGTCACCTGTTATGTGTTATGATCCGGCAACCCCGAAGTGACAATAATCGGGACCACTCCCGGTGATGACCATAGTTTGAGGAGTTCATGTATTCACTATGTGCTAATGCTTTGTTCCGGTTCTCTATTAAAAGGAGGCCTTAATATCCCTTAGTTTCCAATAGGACCCCGCTGCCACGGGAGGGTAGGACAAAAGATGTCATGCAAGTTCTTTTCCATAAGCACGTATGACTATATACGGAATACATGCCTACATTACATTGATGAATTGGAGCTAGTTCTGTGTCACCCTATGTTATGACTGTTACATGATGAACCGCATCCGGCATAATTATCCGTCACTGATCCGGTGCCTACGAGTTTTCCATATACTGGTTTACGCTTATTTACTTTCCCGCTGCTACTGTTACAATCACTACAAAATACCAAAAACATTACTTTTGCTGTCTTTAGTTTTGTTGCTGCTACCACCACTATCATATTACTTTGCTACTAAACACTTTGCTGCAGATACTAAGTTTGCAGGTGTGGTTGAATTGAAAACTCAGCTGCTAATACTTGAGAATATTCTTTGGCTCCCCTTGTGTTGAATCAATAAATTTGGGTTGAATACTCTACCTCGAAAGTTGTTGCGATCCCCTATACTTGTGGGTTATCAACCCTCGCAACGCCCCGCGCGCGAAGGCTAGAGGCGCTCCTGAGACGCGGCTCGGTTGAGCCCTGGTACGTCGATGCAGACGCGCAGCCCACCATCCTCGCCCGGATGCGGGGCCATGGTGGGCAAGCGGCGGCTGCCGGGCATGACTCTCGACTCCTGTAGCTCCTGAGTGTTGCTCGCGATGAACTCCTGAGGGTTTGGTCTTCCTTGCCTTGTACCTCCCTGAGGGAAACGCGCCTAGAAGCACCCCTCCAAGTGGTGCCCGAGCGCCTCCCCCACGACCTTGGCAAAGTCGGCGGCTCTCCCAGAAAGAGCTCCCGAGCCCTGCCTGAGGAGGGTGCCGGGCGCGCCTTCCTATGCGAGAGAGGGTGGCGCTCCCTGATTGGGCGCAGATCCTAACCCAACACCTCCAGAGGCGCTTGCCTCCTTATGGCTTGGGCCAAGCGAAGCCTTCTTCTTCTTGGGGGTCGCCTTGGGAAGTCTTCCGTTTCTGCGGTCCGGGTTTTCGATTGCTGCGGCTTGGAACGCGCGCTCAAGTGAACACACTGCGTCCCTTTCTTCACAGGGTATGGTGATGACTCCACCGCTTCCTGACATCTTGAGGACATTGTATCCATGGCGAGTCACTGCCATGAACTTGGCCAGGGCTGGGTACCCGAGGATGGCGTTGTATGGCAGACGGATGTGGGCGACGTCGAAGTCGATGAGCTCGGTGCGGTAGTTGTTGCATTGCCCGAAGGTGACTGGAAGGCGAACCTGCCCTATCGGAACAGTGGAACCATCAGTGACTCCTGAGAAGGCTGAGAAGGGCTTGGTTGGCTGAAGCTGATCGTACGGCACTTGGAGATTGTCGAACGTCTCGACGGACAGGACGTTGAGTCCTGCTCCGTCGTCAATGAAGGTCCTGGTGACCTGCACGTTGCTGACGACTGGGGAGCAAAGCATCGGGAGGACTCTGGCCGTTGCCGCGCACTTGAGCTGATCCGCTGACCTGAACGTGATGGCGCACGCGGACCACCTGAGAGGGCGCGTGGCCTCAAGCTTGGGGAGGACTGCATTCACCTCGCGAGCAAACTGCTTGAAGATGCGCTGTGAGGCTGGGGCCTACGCGCCACCCAAGATGCAAGCGATTGCGCGCGGCTCCTGGAAGCCCCCAGCCCCCTCGTCCTGATGTTGGTCTTCGTTCCTCCTTGGCGGTGGCAGCAGAGGAGGAAGGCCTGCATTGCCGCGCGGGCGATCCTCATGAGGCTGATCTCTCCAACCTCCCTCGCGAGGCTGGTCCTGCCAGTGATCCTCGCGAGGTCGGTCTCGCCACCCTTGGCGAGGACCACGGTCTTCCCATCGTCTGCCACCTCTTCCTCCTCCTCGGCCATAGCCCTTGTCGTTGCGCTCGGGGCATCAGCCGACACGTCCATCTCTCACGGCCCTAAGCTCTTGACATTCGTTGGTGTTGTGGGTGTGGAGGTCGTGGTACACGCAGTACCGGCTGCCCTTGGATGACTCAGGCTGATCCCTGCCTCGCTTGGTGTCTGGCTCCACTGCAAGCACGACAACCCCCTTGCGCTTCACGTCCTTGGCCTTGGGCTTCTTCTCTTCTGGGTCGGCAGCGGGGAGTTCGAGGAGGGAAAGGCGCCCTTCCTCAGCCCTGGCGCACTTGGTCGCCAAGTTGAACAACTCCAGGGATGTGCACAGGTCTTCATGGATTGCTAGCTCCTCCTTCATCTTTTCGTCGCGTACGCCATCGGAGAAGGCCGAGATGATGGCTTCTTTAGTCACCCTGGGGATCTTGAGGCGAGCGTTGTTGAAGCGCTGGATGTATTTCTGTAGGGTTTCCCCTTGCTGCTACTTGATGCGGCGCAGATCGCTCACGGCCTGGGGCCGGTCGCGAGTGCCCTGGAAGTTGGCGATGAAGCGAGTGCGCATCTCGTCCCAGGAAGAGATTGTGCCAGGAGCTAGGTTCAGGAGCCAGGTGCGGGCCCCGTCCTTGAGCGCCATGGGAAACCAGTTCGCCATGACCCTTTCGTCTCCGTTGGCGGCTTCGATGCATAGCTCATAGAGTTGCAGGAACTCCGCAGGGTCCGCCGTGCCATCGTAGCGAGGGGGCAGGTCAGGCTTGAACTTGCCTGGCCATGCGACGCTGCGTAGCTCGGGGGTGAGGGCACGGCAGCCTGCTGTGGCCACCGGTGCCTTTTGCTGGTACTGGGCTTGCTCCTGGGGATTACCACGCGCCACCGCTTGGAGCAGCACGGGGTCTTGGCATGGAGGTGCAGGGACGCGATCTTGGCGCGCCGGCACTGGGAGCGCGCGAGCGCCTTCTTGGGGACGAGGGATCTCTTGGCAGCTCCTTTCTTGCTACGCAGGCGCCGGGCACGGAGGGTCTCGCCCTGGGGCTGCGCGCCTTGGATCCAAGGCGCCTCCATGGGGAGGAGGTGGTGGAGGCACCTCCTGATCCTCGCCTCCCGCGCGGAATGGAGGGTGAGGTAGCGAGAAGGAGGGCAAGGGGGAGCCCCCTGCGGCGCTGACGAGCTCGGTGATGCGGGCGAGCCAGTCTTCGTAGAGGTCGTCGACGGGGCGGTAGTGCAAGAGTTCTCTTGCCAGGAGCAGCGCGGCGTGCACGTCCGTGGGGGCGTGACGGGCGTGGGACGACGAAGCGGCTGGAGTCAGCGACAGTGTGGCGGTGCGGCTCTCCCGCCGTACCGAAGGATGCTGGGACGAGGCCTGCTGCTCGTTCCCCGCCGGGCCGGTGGCTGCGTTGGCGGCAGGCGACGGGGAACGACGAGGACGTCCGCCGACGGGCGCCGTCTGGGCGATGCGGGTGGCGAGAGTAGCCCAACGCTCGGCGCGAGCCCGACGAGCGTCAGCCATGGACACAACAGAAGATCACACGCGAACAACGGAAGAAAGATTCCGGTGCACCCCTACCTGGCGCGCCAAATGTCGGATTTTGGGTTCCGGCAAACCCTTGAGCTTCGAACACTGGGGTGCGCGCGGAGATCTCTCCCCTACCTATCTACGTCCAATCTCCTCGCGTGATCTAAACTGGAAACAACGAACAACACAAGGGACACAAGGTTTATACTAGTTCGGGCCACCGTTGTGGTGTAATACCCTACTCCAGTGTGTGGTGTGGTGGATTGCCTCAGGGGGCTGATGATGAACAGTACAAAGGAAGAACAGCCTCGCGAGAGGTGTTCTTGAGCTGGTGCGATGAACTGCTAGGGTGAGTTCAGTCACCTCTCTCTCTCTCTCTCTCTGCTAGGGCTCTACCAGATTTCTGGATGTTCCTCTACTCTGTGTGGCTAGTTCTACTTATAGAGGCCCTGGGCCTCTCCCTAAATAATGAGCGGGAAGGGCGCCAACAATTGGCCATTTTGAAGGGGAACATATAGTACAAGTTATCCTGACCAAAGGTGGTCTTCGGCTGCCAAAAGCACTGGTGATGATGCCGTCTTGGGCTCCACGGTGACCTCCGTCCTGCCGCTCTGCTGGTCTTGGTCTTGTTGCACCGGAATGGTAACCTTTGCCCGGTGCCTTGGCCTGTGCTTGCCCCCTTTGCACCAAAAGGGAAACAAGGACACTGCGCAGGCCGGCGCCTGCCTGGCGCCCGCCTGGTCTCGATCATCATGGCTTGCGTCACGGGTTCCTCGCGAGGTATTCCTGCCTTGATCCCTCCGCCTCCTTGCGAGCCTGCCGGATGAGGCCGCCTCTGAGGAAGCTTCCTTTCGTCTGCCCCGCGAGGCTTGGCCCCACGCGAGGGTCTTGAGCTTGAGCTGATGAAGATGGGCCATGCTGGGCCCCCACTTGAGCCACGCCGCAGGCCGCAGGCAGGCAAGTCTGGGGACCCCCGTTCCCAGAATGCCGACTGGCCTTGTTGACCCAGTCAACTGCTGACTGGGCATCGCCCAGTCACCGCCTGTGGGCCCCATGTGGGCCCCGTTGACTGGTCAACTGGTCTGTTGACCGCTGATGCAGCAATGACGCCATGATGACGTCATATTTCCTTTTCTGTCAAATTAGTTAATTAAAATTATTACAAAAATGTTTAAAGACTTTGAAAATTCATAAAAAATAAACCGTAACTCGGATGGAAAAGTTTTCTACATGAAAGTTGCTCAGAAAAATCCAATGAATCTGAATACGCAGTTCGTTCATCTGTCACATGCCCCTATCATACCGAACATGGAACCGTCCCCTCTATTTCATCTGTCCGAAATCCTTCTAACGCCGGGAAATCATCCTTGGATGTTTCCCCCCTCCATCTGCAACGTGTAGCACCGCGTTAGGTCAACCCCTAGCACCGCGTATTGCCATGTTATGCTTTGTGATGCTTTGATTTCTCTATTATTTATTGTGTTTCCCCTCTGTTACTTCTTTCCGGTAGACCCTGAGACCGCGGTTGAACCAGTGATCGACTACTTCACTTTCGAGGGTCTGTATTTGTCTGCAGAGCTTCCTGGCAAGCAAACCCCCATTGATCATTCTGATATTGCCCATTCCCTTCTCTCTTATGCTTGCATTAGAACTGCTACTTCTTTCTGTATGATCCTACTCTGATGCATAGCCTGTTTTTGTTACCTGCTTTCATACCTTACCCGCTTATTCTAAATTGCTTAGTATAGGTTGGTTAGAGATCCACCAGTGACGCCACCTTGTCCCAGTTGCCTCGCTTTATGTTCGATGACTCGATCAAGGTGATGGATGTCCAGGCCCCGACACTGCACATCATCCCCCTTAGTTGTACGACTCTGTAGAGTTATTATCGAGTGCCGAGGGTGATACCTTGTCGGCACTTCTGATGTTAACCCTGTAATGTAGCTATTAGATCATGATCATCGAGGGTGATTCCTCCTTCACCATTCCCGATAACGACTCTGTCGTGCAACCCCTCAAGTGTGGACCAACGAGGGTGATTCCTCCAAGTCCACCTTGATGGTTACATCGAGTGGGAATTAGGGTGATTCCTCAGGTTTCCCCCTTGATGTTTCAGACACACGGTTACTTTGACTTACCACAGAACCATGATGATATCGGGTCGGCCCCGAGGGGTATCCGCGAGGTTACCCGCAAGTTTTCCATGCGGTGCGGCCGGGCATTCTTAGCCCTTACTACAAGTCCATGAGACAGGGCGACGGGACCACATATCATGGATCATTGATCGTTACCGCACACTACTAAGACACTAACGGTTTTGATATTTGATCCGAGTAGGCCTCTTGGCCTTTTTCGCACTAACCACCACGCGGGAATAAGTATGGGCACTCTGCATTGTATGTATCAGCCGAAAGCTCAACAGACGTTAGCGATGGAGCGGCGCGCGCCGGGTTGGACTGTAACGCCTTCTCTTGTATAAGGGAGGCTAGGCCTGCTCACCGGCCGCCCACGCAACGTGCAGGAGTGCAAAGGGTGATGGGCCCAAGACCCCATGCGTGCTTAGGATGTAGACCGGCGTGCTGGCCTCTCTGTTGAGCCTAGGT
This sequence comes from Triticum urartu, assembly GCF_056163025.1. Classification (NCBI taxonomy): domain Eukaryota; kingdom Viridiplantae; phylum Streptophyta; class Magnoliopsida; order Poales; family Poaceae; genus Triticum; species Triticum urartu. The sequence continues at coordinate 154,715,954 of NC_141873.1, read as the reverse complement.
AGGACTGTGGTGTGTTGACCGGCCGAGGTCGGTCATGACCTGATGGTGTGTCCGGATAGAGTTGATCGAGCGTGTTGGGTAAGTTGGTGCACCCCTGCAGGGAAGTATTATAGCAATTCGAATAGCCAGGTCCATGGTAACGGACGCTCAGAGTTGTATCCCGATCGATACAACTAGAACTAGATGTTGAGGCATGTAATGGAAATGATGGCTCCGGGATTGTTTCCTCGAAAGGAGTCGAGGAAGTGATCTCTGGGCGCTAATGTTACAACATGTTTGCTAAATATAAGCTGCTATTCTATACTCTTCTGAATGCTGCAAGATGATTGGAGCTGCTTGACGATGCTAGTCTTCGATAGGCTAGGCTTTCCCCTTATCTTCTGGCATTCTGTAGTTCAGTCCACAGATACCACCCATTTCATTGATACCGATGCATATGTAGTGTAGATCCTTGCTTGCGAGTACTTTGGATGAGTACTCACAGTTGCTTTGCTTCCTCTTTTCCCCCTTTTCCATTCTTCTCGTACATCGCAACCAGATGGTGGAGCCCAGGAGCCAGACGCCACCTTCGATGAAGACTACTACTACACCGAGGGTGCCTACTACTATGTGGAGGCCACCGACGACCAGGAGTAGTTAGAAGGCTCCCATGCAGGAGGCCTTGCCTTTTCGATCGATGTTGCTTTTGTGCTAGCCTTCTGAAGGCAAACTTGTTTAACTTATGTCTGTACTCAGATATTGTTGCTTCCGCTGACTCGTTTGTATTTGAGCTGATGTATTCGAGCCCTCAAGGCCCCTGGCTTGTAATATAAAGCTTGTATTATTTTAATTTGTGTCTAGAGTTGTGTTGTGATATCTTCCTGTGAGTCCCCGATCTTGGTCGTACACATTTGTGTGTATGATTAGGGTACAATTGAATCAGGGGCGTCACAAGTTGGTATCAGAGCCGACTGCCTGTACGAATCCCCCTTTCCAACTCCTTGGCCGAAGTTGAGTCTAGTCAGTGAAAAACTTTTACTAACATGGCTGTGTGTCTTACGAGCCCACGTTGCCATTGGGTGGTATTAGGATCTTTTACTCCTCTTCTATTCTCTGGGACTCTGATCTCTCTTCTATTCGGGTTAAATGATTTGATTAACTCTAACTTTAGGATCGTGTAAGTACTTCCTCCCAGCGAGCCCTCCATTCCAGATGATCGCCTGCTTTACCAGAAGACTCCAAAGGTACTCTCCGATGTTCTCCCGAGAACTTGTGCTCATCGCTTTTACAATCCCCCACCATCGTTGTATACTTATGGATAAACTTCTTACACTGTCATTCATACATTCGATCCCAGTTGCTCGTGTTACTACAAGATACATCGAAATATTCTCCTTCTTTTTAAGAATCCCTTGTGCCACTGCCTTGCAGTTCTTTGCCGCATGAATACCCATACGAATAATTCCTCACACTTACCGAGGATTCTTTCATCCCCAGTTGTTCAGGTGTTTCGCAAAATACTTCATAATGCTATTTGATCTTTCGAAAATCTACTATAGCCTATTACTCTCAAAATATTTGCCTGCTTACATTATGGGTAATTCCATATGCAAAGCAGTATTCTTTGACGTCCTTTGTCTTTATCATCTTGGGCCCACTGATTCAAGGTGTGTGAATGCACGCAATCCTTAGTTGATCCTTAAAAATTATCTTCCAGCCCAGACGTCTTTCCGAACATGAGCTGGTTCTCGGCAAATCAAACATTGGTTGATTGTCGTTCTAATTCTATTCAACTTACTCATCATCTGATCAGAGCGTCTGATTCCGATCCCTCAATTTGGAAACCATAATTCCTTTGTATTTAAGCGTCAAATTCTCCAGATATTTCTATAATCTGATGCCCTTGCATTATTTCTTCTTCTGGTTGAACATCGATACTCACATCAGATTCTTTGCAGTCCACCAGACACATTGTTGGATTGTTATCCAACAGTGTCCATCATATTCAATAATTTTGTGAGTTCTTAACGGATACATAATGTCTTTGGTAAATTGTATCCTCTGATTGGCCTACCATGTTCTACTTTCGAGCTTGCGTTTTTTGCTCTTGAAGTTTGTGGTGTATGTTCCTAAGTTGCCCTATGGGTTGAACCTATGCCTTCCCTAATCCGTGTGAACCCGAGAGTTTTCACGAGTCATAGTCATACTCTTCTTGTAACATCCCAAATTCTCAATCTGGAATGTTATACATTAGATCATCATTGCATATCATATTTTATTGCATTTTGGTTGATCCTAGAAATTCTACGCAACTCAAGGACCCACATAGAGAGTTGGGGATTTCGTTATTTTCATATTCGAGTTTTTCTCGAATTTTGAAAAGAGGATCGTTTGACTTTAATTGTTTACTCTTCGATTATTTCTTTTATAAAAATAAAAGAGAGAGGATAAAATGACTTCCTCAAAATAGAGAAATATCGAAGATTTAATATTAAAATCAAATAAGATTTTTATTCGGAGTTTTATTGCTATTTTATTTGAATTAGGAAAAAAGTGCGTTATTCAAAATTGCATTTTAGGCCCAAATAAATGTTCACGTTGTCCAACTAATTTTTACAGGACGGGGAAAATTTATTTCGGGATTTTTGGAGTCCGTTTAGTATTTCTTTTATTTTATTTTCTGAGCCTCGAAATTATTTTAGAAAAAAGAGGCGAACCGACTCCGGTCAGTAAGCGGTCAGGACTCCTCGTGCCGGCCCTTATAAGCCGCGGCCCCGAGCCCCCGACCAGCCCAAGCCGCCACCGCGCTCAAACCCTAACCCTAGCCCCGATCCGCCGCCACCGCCCGCGCCGCCGCCGCACCGCGCCGCACCGCCTACGACCCGCCTCCGTGCCGCGCTAGAGCGCCGAACCCTCGCTGGACCTCGAGGTAGTTGCCTCGGTTTTCATGAGAAAACCGTTTTGTTTTTTTTCGAAAACCCTAGATCCATTTTTTATTTAGATCCAGTTCGGTTTAATTTTTTTCGGTTTAGTTATTTAGTGAACGCCCGTTTTTACGTTTGTTTTAGCGAACGGTTTTCACCGTTTAGCTGCAGACAGCGAACGTTCGTTCATTAGCCTGTTCGTCAGTTTTTCTTTTTCTTGGATTTTCCACGATTATTTTCGTTCGCGATTTCTGATCCGATGTTCGTTTTAGTATAACTTTTCGCTCGTTTAACAGAATCAGGCGATTCAAACGCCTAGAGTTTCGTATCGAAACCCTCTTTCTGTTTAATCAAATTAAACAAGTTTTTTCTACTGTAAAATTTGACTTTAGTCCAGATTAGTAAATGAAGCTGGTTTCTTTCGCCGTTTGAGTTTTGTTGCTTTGTTTGATTTGATTCTTTTTGCAAACCAGAGTTCTTAAGTTGAACTTTCTGGTTAGATCTCTTATTCGAGTTTTACCCATGCTTTTGCTTGACTTATTATTGTATGCTTGTTGGTTTGCGATAGAACACCCAGAGTGCGAAGCGTGCTACTACGAGTCTCTAGGTTTCATGGATCATCAGCAAGGCAAGCAACACATTGATCATACCTCTTACTACCTAGTTTTATTGCATTAGATCAACCCTCAAACATTGCATGGTTAGGATCTGAATTAAACTGTGGGTTGGGAAGTAGTTGATGAGGTAGGAACCTATTGCCCTGTTTATTATCAAACCCTGGGAGTTACTTCTACGTTATGCTTATACTGCTATGCTATGCTTGTAGACATGGATTGGGTTTGAGAGTTTTCATGACAGATGTGAGTATTGTTAATTAATGGTTCAATTTAAGGTGGAAACTTTAATACACATCTGGGTGGATTGAGGCACCTAGGGAACCTAGTGATTGCCTGTATTTTTTGGAAATCCCGGGGTACCGTGTGATTCTCCTACGGACTACCACCCAGGCTCAAAGGGATCATAAGATTATTCATACTAGAAACTTCCCTGTGCAGCCACATGCTATTATGGGTTCTTGCATAGTTGATTAAGTTGTGTGAACTCTTACAGTGGTAGACTAGCAGATGTATGGGATGTAGGTGTACCGGTCTACCCATCGTAAGGTGCTAACGCTTCTGAAAGACTGTGTCTCGGTCATCCATTTCATAAACATTATGTAGTGCAAGAAATCCAACGGAGGAGATCGAGTCTTGTGGGGAAAAGTGCACAACCCTCTGCAGAGTGTACAAACTAATCATGGTTAGCCGTGTCCCCGGTTATGGACATCTTGAGTATCTAGTTCTTGGATTATCATGTGGATTTCATCACTCTTAATTATATAATTTTGTTTGGGTTAATGATTACTTTTAATTGGGATTGAGATGGGGTTTACCATTCTCAATGTTTTCAACAAATTTTGTAGTTAAATAAAATATATTCCTTTGCAGTAGGGAAAATTGGCTTTACGCAAAACATATCAACATTACAGCCTCCACCAGCCATATATGCATATAGTGATAGCTTTATTCTATTCATTATTCTCTTTTGTTACCTTGCCAGCATATTCTATGTGCTGACCCGTTTTCAGGAGTTGAAGAGACGCTTGGTTACATCGCCAGTGTTGATCCTGCCAGATCAATGCAAGGATTATGAAGTATATTGCGATGCTTCTTGTCGAGGACTTGGAGCAGTGCTTATGCAGGAAGGAAGTGTTGTTTCATATGCCTCACAACAGATTAAACCCCATGAGCTAAATTATGCTATGCATGATTAGGAGTTAGCAGCCGTAGTGCATGCGTTGAAGACATGGAGACATTTTCTCATCGGAAACCATTGTGAAGTATACACGGATCACAAGAGTTTGAAGTATATCTTCACGCAGAAGGAATTGAATCTCACGCAGAGAAGATGGTTAGAGCTAATAAAGGATTATGATATGAAATTTCATTATCATCCCGGAAAGGCTAACGTAGTAGCCGATGCATTGAGCCGCAAAAGTCATATAAATACCCTCATGACCGAAGAGTTACCCAATGAGTTAGCAGAAGACCTTCGCGAGCTATGTTTGGAGATAGTTCCAAGAGGTTATGTAGCAACATTGGAAATTCAGTCTACCTTGATGGATAAGATCAGAGAAGCTCAGAAGAAGGACAAGGAGATTGCCGAGATAATGGAAAGGATGAGTAAAGGAAAGGCTAAAGGATTTCGTGAGGATGAGCACAATACCTTATGGTTTGAGGACCGTGTATATGTGCCAAATGATCAGGAGATCAGGAAGTTGATTCTGCAAGAGGCCCATGATTCGCCATATTCGATTCACCCAGGTAATACCAAAATGTATCTGGATTTGAAGGACAGTTTCTGGTGGACCGGAATGAAGAAGGATATTGCGGAGTATGTAGCAGTTTGTGATGTATGTCAGAGAGTGAAGGAAGAGCATCAGAAGCCAGCCGGATTGTTACGGCCATTGCCGATACCCGAATGGAAGTGGGATAAGCTAGGCATGGATTTTATCACAGGATTATCCAGGACTTGTTCTGGCTATGACTCGATATGGGTTGTAGTCGATCGTTTGACGAAAGTAGCTCATTTCATCCCAGTGAAGACCACTTACACCAGTGCTAAGTTGGCAAAGATATACATGACCAGGATCGTATGTCTGCATGGAGTTCCGAGGACCATTGTATCAGATAGAGGAACCCAGTTTACTTCAAAGTTTTGGAATCAGTTGCATGAAACTTTGGGAACCAGGCTAGAGTTCAGTACAACTTTTCACCCGCAGACAGATGGACAAACTGAGAGGGTAAATCAGATTCTGGAGGACATGTTGAGAGCTTGTGCGCTAGATTATGGATCTAGTTGGGACGATAATTTGCCTTACGCAGAGTTCTCTTATAACAATAGCTATCAAGCCAGTTTGAAGATGGCCCCTTTTGAAGCCTTGTATGGAAGGAGGTGCAGAACACCGTTGTTGTGGGATGAAGTTGAAGACCGATAGTTGTTTGGACGAGATTTGATTAAGGAATCGGAAGAAAAGGTTAAGCTGATTCGCGATAGACTCAAAGTAGCCCAATCCAGGAAGAAGAGCTATGCGGATTCTAAACGCAAGGAGATAGTTTACGAAGTTGGAGACAGAGTGTATCTTCGTGTATCCCCACTTCGAGGAGTTAAGCGCTTTGGAGTTAAGGGAAAGTTAGCACCACGTTTTGTAGGACCATACAAAGTTTTGAAATGTATGGGAGAAGTTGCCTACAAGTTGGAGTTACCTGAAGGACTGTCAGGAGTTCATGATGTGTTTCATGTTTCACAGCTGAAGAAGTGTCATGCTGAGATGGCCGATATACCATTAAGAGATACCGTGCCCTTGGAGGCGATTCAGTTGGATAGCGATTTGACGTATGAGGAGAAACCAGTTAAGATACTCAAGTTTGCCAGCCGTGTTACATGCAACAAAGTAATCAAGTTCTGCAAAGTTCAATGGAGCCACCATACCGAAGATGAAGCCACCTGGGAACGGGAGGAAGACCTACGGAAGGATCACTCTCACCTATTTTCTAGCCAACCCGAATCTCGAGAGCGAGATTCATCTTAAGGGGGGTAGGTTTGTAACATCCCAAATTTTCAATTTGGAATGTTATACATTAGATCATCATTGCATATCATATTTTATTGCATTTTGGTTGATCCTAGAAATTCTACGCAACTCAAGGACCCACGGAGAGAGTTGGGGATTTCGTTATTTTCACATTCGAGTTTTTCTCGAATTTTGAAAACAGGATCGTTTGATTTTAATTATTTACTCTTTGATTATTTCTTTTATAAAAATAAAAGAGAGAGGATACAATGACTTCCTCAAAATAGAGAAATATCGAAGATTTAATATTAAAATCAAATAAGATTTTTATTCGGAGTTTTATTGCTATTTTATTTGAATTAGGAAAAAGTGCTTTTTTCAAAATTGCATTTTAGGCCCAAATAAATGTTCACCTTGTCCGGCTTATTTTTAGAGGACGGGGAAAATTTATTTCGGGATTTTTGGAGTCCGTTTAGTATTTGTTTTATTTTATTTTCTGAGCGTCTGAATTATTTAAAAAAAAGAGGCAAACCAACTCCGGGCCATAAGAGGCCAGGACTCCTAGGGCCGACCCTTATAAAAGCCGCGGACCCGAGCCCCCGACCAGCCCAAGCCGCCACCGTGCCCTAACCCTAACCCTAGCCCCGATCCACCGCCGCCGCCCGTGCCACCATCGCCCGCGCCGCCTACCACCTTCCGCCGTGCCACGCCCTGCGCCGCCTACCACCTTCCGTCGTGCCGCGCCCCGCGCCGCCGCGCCGGACCCTCGCCGGACCTCGAGGTAGTTGCCTCGGTTTTCGTGAGAAAACCGTTTTGGTTTTTTTCGAAAACCCTAGATCCGTTTTTTATTTATATCCAGTTCGGTTTATTTTTTTGGTTTAGTTATTTAGCGAACGCCCGTTTTTATGTTTGTTTTAGCGAACGGTTTTCACCGTTTAGCCGTAGACAGCGAACGTTCGTTCATTAGCCTGTTCGTCAGTTTTTCTTTTTCTCGGATTTTCCGTGATTATTTTCGATCGTGATTTCTAATCCGATTTTCGTTTTAGTATAACTTTTCGCTCATTTAGCGGAATCAGGCGATTCAAACGCCTAGAGTTTCGTCTCGAAACCCTCTTTCCATTTAATCAACTTAAACAAGTTTTTGCTACTGTAAAGTTTGACTTTAGTCCAGATTAGTAAAAGAAGCCTGTTTCTTTCGCCGTTTGGGTTTTGTTGCTTCGTTTGATTTGATTCTTTTTGCAAACCAGAGTTCTTAAGTTGAACTTTCTGGTTATATCTCTTATTCGAGTTTTACCCGTGCCCTTTCTTGATTGCTTATTGTATGCTTGTTTGTTTGCGATAGAACACCCGGAGTGCGAAGCATGCTACAATGAGTCTCTAGGTTTCGCGGATCATCAGCAAGGCAAGTAACACTTTGATCATACCTCTTCCTACCCAGTTTTATTGCATTATAGAAACCCTCAAACATTGCATGGTTAGGATCTGAATTAAACTGTGGGTTGGGAAGTAGTTGATGAGGTAGGAACCTATTACCCTGTTTATTATCAAACCCTAGGAGTTACTTCTATGTTATGCTTATACTGCTATGCTATGCTCGTAGACGTGGATTGGGTTTGAGAGTTTTCATGACAGATGTGAGTATTGTTAATTAATGGTTCAATTTAAGGTGGCAACTTTAATATACATCTGGGTGGATTGAGGCACCTGGGGAACCTAGTGATTGCCTGTATTTTTTGGAAATCCCGGGGTACCTTGTGATTCTCCTATGGACTGCCACCTAGGCTCAAAGGGATCATAAGATTATTCATACTGGAAACTTCCCTGTGCAGCCACATGCTATTATGGGCTCTAGCATAGTTGATTAAGTTGTGTGAACTCTTACAGTGGTAGACTAGCAGATGTAGGGGATGTAGGTGTACCAGTCTACCCATCGTAAGGTGCTAACGCTTCTGAAAGAATGTGTGTCGGTCATCCATTTCTTAAACATCATGTAGTGCAAGAAATCCAACGGAGGAGATCGAGTCTTGTGGGGAAAAGTGCACAAACCTCTGCAGAGTGTACAAACTAATCATGGTTAGCCGTGTCCCCGGTTATGGACATCTTGAGTATCTAGTTCTTGGATTATCATGTGGATCTGATCACTCTTAATTATATAATTTTGTTTGAGTTAATGATTACTTTTAATTGGGATTGAGATGGGGTTTACCATTCTCAATGTTTTCAACAAATTTTGTAGTTAAATAAAATATATTCCTTTGCAGTAGGGAAAATTGGCTTTACGCAAAACATATCAACCATACAGCCTCCACCAGCCATATATGCATATAGTGATAGCTTTATTCTGTTCATTATTCTCTTTTGTTACCTTGCCAGCATATTCTATGTGCTGACCCATTTTCGGGCTGCAACGTATCATGTTGCAGACTTTTCAGACGATGAGTAAGGAGCCTTAGGTCGTGGTCTTTCACTCAGTGATGCCGTTGGAGTTGATGGACTCACTTTATCTTCCAAGCCTTCCGATGTTATCGTATTATATGGCCTTAAGCCATATTTATTGTAATAAGTTCTCTTTTGAGACATTTGATGTAATTAGTGTGTGATTGGCACTCTATTATAAATCCTTCAAGTACTATGTGTGTCAGCATTACCGATCCAGGGATGACACTTATACACAGAGATCAGACTGTAGGACACGACCACTAAGCTAAAGCCCTAGATCACTACTCTCTTCTCACTTCTAACTCCCCTCCATTTTTCTACTCTTTAGGATGTCGGATGCAAGGATCAAGTTCACACGACCGGATGAAGACACCCCTTTTGGACGTCACTTGAAGGAAGTCACTAAGTACCTAAACATTGGAATACCAAGCTTCACCGGGACTTACAATGCCACTTTATCAGAAGAGGAGCGCTGGATGATTCAAGTTCAAGTACCAGGAAGGACATTTATGCTAGTCACTAAGCCCATAGAGTTTTCTTTTGATGCACCAACCTGGAGTCTAGGAAAGAGTATGGCAGCTCACATCATAATGGGATGCATTGGAGAAGTTTACCAAAAGGATCTCAAGGATACTATCTACCAGATTTGTGGGCGCCGAGATGAGCAATGGGAGATGATCAGCACCAGTAAGGATAGATCAATTGCCGCTTTCATTCAGGAGTTAAACCAGCACATCCGTCGCCAGGAGAATCAGATGTGCGCATGCATGATGGATTTGAAGAAGGCAATGACAAGGATCACGGAGCTTGAATAAGAACTCAAGGCTACGCGCGAAGATTATGAGGAGGAAATCGTCGTGCTAGTGGAAAAGAATGACGACCTGGAAAGGAAGCTAGGAGTTTTCATGGGAGACCCCGCGCCAGGGGAAGAAGACGAAGAACCCAAGGAGATTCGCCCTGAGGATTACATCACCATCGATGACACCGATTCGGATCCCGATGATAGCGATGATGACTATGTTGATGAAGCTGGAGCAGATATCATGGAATCTTCGACCGAACAATATTTCTAGTTGACCACCAAAATAGTAGTAGTAGTCTACCATGTAAATAGTATAGTCCAAACACTTTTATAATGATAAGTTCTAGACCGATTGTATGCCTTTGATTGATTGAAATGATTGTGTTTGTCTCATGTGCATATGGGTAGTGTTTTCTCACTAGACCTCATTCTATTCTATTCTCTTCTCTCTAAACCCCAGATGCCTCCGAGACATGACCTCGGATTTACCTTTCCACTGGAGCTCAGTCAGTTGATCCAGCAGCAGAATACCTTGATGCAATTGTTAGTTCAGAACCAAGGCAACAACAACAACCCACCACCACCACCACCCCCAGTTGACAACTTAGCTCGTTTTCTAAGGTTGCAACCGCCGATGTTTTCCAGTAGCACCGAGCCGATAGTTGCAGATGATTTGCTCCGCAGGATTGGAAGGGAGTTAAACACTGTAGGATGCGCAGATGCTGAGAAGGTGCGTTTTGCCACACACCAATTGGATGGACCAGTTACCTCATGGTGGGAGAATTACACTGTCACCTATCCTATAGCCACTGTCACATGGGATCAGTTCCAGGAAGCTTTCCGCACTACCCATGTTTCAGCAGGAGCTATGGCCATGAAGAAGCATGAGTTTCGCAACTTACGCCAAGGAGGGTGCACTGTTGGCCTGCATGTGGATGAATTTACTAAGCTAGCACGTTATGCCCCAGATGACGTTGCTACAGATGCAGCTAAGAAGGAGAAGTTTCTGGAAGGACTGAATGATGAGCTGAGCATGCAGTTGATGGTAGCAAATTTCAATAACTACCAGGAGTTGGTGGATAGAGCTCTCATGCTTGAAGGGAAGCAACAGCAGATTGACAGCCGCAAGAGGAATTATGGACAAGGGAAGTATAATTCTGGAGCTCAACAGAGACCCCGTTTCACCCCGAGCTCGGGAGGACTTGTGCATAACCATGGAGGCCACACTCATAATGGAGGAAGTTCGCACAACCATAGTGGCCCCAGGAACGGAAATGGTAATGGAGGAAGCAACAGACAGAACCGTTCCAACCCAGCAACACCTGCCAAGAAGGATCTAAGCCACGTTACTTGCTACAAGTGCCAGAAGACCGGACATTACGCCAATGAATGTACTGAAGCTAAGAACGGAAACTGAAATGGAAGCTCTGGGAAGAAGCCCAACCCTTTTACCAGGGGACAGGTGAACCACGTTAATGTGGAGGAGATTGAAGCCCAGCCAAATGCAGTAATAGGTAAGTTTTTGGTTAAGTCATTTACTGCAGTCGTTCTTTTTGATACTGGTGCATCTCATTCATACATATCGAGGGGATTTGTGGATAAGTATAAACTTCCCACCAAAGTTCTTAGTACACCAATGTTAGTGAGCTCGCCAGGAGTAGAGTACATGGCAAGCCAAGGATGTTTTCAGATGCCATTGGCCATAGGTAGGCACATTTCCCCCCCAGACCTGATAATTCTGGAGTCGCAAGGTTTGGATGTGATTCTGGGTATGGATTAGCTATCGATGTATGGAGGAAACATCGATTGCGCCAGTAAGTCGATTTTGCTCACCACCCCAGAAGGAAGAAGGATCAAGTATGTATCACGGCATGTGCCGAATAGGACTCAAGTAAATTGCTTATCGGGAGTAGTACAGGAGGAAGTACCAGTGGTGAAGGAATTCCCGGATGTATTTCCAGAAGAGTTGCCAGGCATGCCACCGGATAGAGACATCGAGTTTTTGATTGAGCTTTTAACAGGCATCGGACCAATGTCTAAGAGACCGTACAGGATGCTCGCTCAGGATTTGGAGGAAAATAAGAAGCAGATTAAGGAGTTACTGGATAAAGGATATATTCGCCCAAGCTCTTCACCTTGGGGATCACCAGTACTTCTGGTGGAGAAGAAGGATGGAACATTAAGAATGGTCGTTGATTATCATGGATTGAATGAAGTAACAATCAAGAATAAGTACCCACTACCGATGATCAATGATTTGTTTGATCAGATGCAAGGAGCTAAGGTGTTTTCCCAGATCGATCTGCAATCAGGGTACCACCAGTTGAAGATTCGAGAGCAGGATATACCTAAGACAGCTTTTACCACAAGGTACGGGCTATATGAGTACACCGTAATGTGATTTGGCCTAACTAACGCACCTGCCTATTTTATGAACATGATGAACAAAGTGTTTATGGAATTTTTGGATAAGTTCATCGTAGTGTTCATAGATGACATTCTAGTCTAGTCGAAGAACAAAGAGGAGCATAAGGAGCACTTGCGTTTGGTACTTGGGAAGCTCAGAGAACATCAACTATACGCCAAGTTCAGCAAGTGTGAGTTTTGGTTAAAGGAAGTGGGATTTCTTGGACATGTTATATCCGGAGAAGGAATAGCAGTAGACCCCAACAAAGTCGTCAATGTGACAAATTGGGAAGCACCCACGACAGTTGGAGAGATCTGGAGTTTTCTTGGACCTGCAGGATAGTACTGGAGGTTCATTGAGAATTTCTCGAAGATTGCAAAGCCAATGACAAAGTTGTTAAAGAAGGACACCAAATTCAATTGGACTGAGGAATGTGAGGCCAGTTTTCAGGAGTTGAAGAGACGCTTGGTTACATCGCCAGTGTTGATCCTGCCAGATCAACGCAAGGATTATGAAGTATATTGTGATGCTTCTTGTCGAGGACTTGGAGCAGTGCTTATGCATGAAGGAAGAGTTGTTTCATATGCCTCACGACAGCTTAAACCCCATGAGCTAAATTATGCTATGCATGATTTGGAGTTAACAGCCGTAGTGCATGCGTTGAAGACATGGAGACATTTTCTCATCGGAAACCATTGTGAAGTATACACGGATCACAAGAGTTTGAAGTATATCTTCACACAGAAGGAATTGAATCTCACACAGAGAAGATGGTTAGAGCTAATAAAGGATTATGATATGAAATTGCATTATCATCCCGGAAAGGCTAACGTAGTAGCCGATGCATTGAGCCGCAAAAGTCATATAAATACCCTCATGACCGAAGAGTTACCCAATGAGTTAGCAGAAGACCTTCGCGAGCTATGTTTGGAGATAGTTCCGAGAGGTTATGTAGCAACGTTGGAAATTCAGTCTACCTTGATGGATAAGATTAGAGAAGCTCAGAAGAAGGACAAGGAGATTGCTGAGATAAAGGAAAGGATGAGTAAAGGAAAGGCTAAAGGATTTCGTGAGGATGAGCACAATACCTTATGGTTTGAGGACCGTGTATATGTGCCAAATGACCAGGAGATCAGGAAGTTGATTCTGCCAGAGGCCCATGATTCACCATATTCGATTCACCCAGGTAATACCAAAATGTATCTGGATTTGAAGGACAGTTTCTGGTGGACCGGAATGAAGAAGGATATTGCGGAGTATGTAGCAGTTTGTGATGTATGTTAGAGAGTGAAGGCAGAGCATCAGAAGCCAGCCGGATTGTTACAGCCATTGCCGATACCCGAATGGAAGTGGGATAAGCTAGGCATGGATTTTATCACAGGATTACCTAGGACTCGTTCTGGCTATGACTCGATATGGGTTGTAGTCAATCGTTTGACGAAAGTAGCTCATTTCATCCTAGTGAAGACCACTTACACCAGTGCTAAGTTGGCAAAGATGTACATGACCAGGATCGTATGTCTGCATGGAGTTCCGAGGACCATTGTATTAGATAGAGGAACCCAGTTTACTTCAAAGTTTTGGAATCAGTTGCATGAAACTTTGGGAACCAGGCTAGAGTTCAGTACAACTTTTCACCCGCAGACAGATGGACAAACTGAGAGGGTAAATCAGATTCTGGAGGACATGTTGAGAGCTTGTGCACTAGATTATGGATCTAGTTGGGACGATAATTTGCCTTACGCAGAGTTCTCTTATAACAATAGCTATCAAGCCAGTTTGAAGATGGCCCCTTTTGAAGCCTTGTACGGAAGGAGGTGCAGAACACCGTTGTTGTGGGATGAAGTTGGAGACCGATAGTTCTTTGGACCAGATTTGATTAAGGAATCGGAAGAAAAGGTTAAGCTGATTCGCGATAGACTCAAAGTAGCCCAATCCAGGAAGAAGAGCTATGCGGATTCTAAACGCAAGGAGATAGTTTACGAAGTTGGAGACAGAGTGTATCTTCGTGTATCCCCACTTCGAGGAGTTAAGCGCTTTGGAGTTAAGGGAAAGTTAGCACCACGTTTTGTAGGACCATACAAAGTTTTGAAATGTATGGGAGAAGTTGGCTACAAGTTGGAGTTACCTGAAGGACTGTCAGGAGTTCATGATGTGTTTCATGTTTCACAGCTGAAGAAGTGTCATGCTGAGATGGCCGATATACCATTAAGAGATACCGTGCCCTTGGAGGCGATTCAGTTGGATAGCGATTTGACGTATGAGGAGAAACCAGTTAAGATACTCAAGTTTGCCAGCCGTGTTACATGCAACAAAGTAATCAAGTTCTGCAAAGTTCAATGGAGCCACCATACCGAAGATGAAGCCACCTGGGAACGGGAGGAAGACCTACGGAAGGATCACTCTCACCTATTTTCTAGCCAACCCGAATCTCGAGAGCGAGATGCATCTTAAGGGGGTAGGTTTGTAACATCCCAAATTTTCAATTTGGAATGTTATACATTAGATCATCATTGCATATCATATTTTATTGCATTTTGGTTGATCCTAGAAATTCTACACAACTCAAGGACCCACGGAGAGAGTTGGGGATTTCGTTATTTTCACATTCGAGTTTTTCTCGAATTTTGAAAACAGGATCGTTTGATTTTAATTATTTACTCTTTGATTATTTCTTTTATAAAAATAAAAGAGAGAGGATACAATGACTTCCTCAAAATAGAGAAATATCGAAGATTTAATATTAAAATCAAATAAGATTTTTATTCGGAGTTTTATTGCTATTTTATTTGAATTAGGAAAAAAGTGCTTTTTTCAAAATTGCATTTTAGGCCCAAATAAATGTTCACCTTGTCCGGCTTATTTTTAGAGGACGGGGAAAATTTATTTCGGGATTTTTGGAGTCCGTTTAGTATTTATTTTATTTTATTTTATTTTCTGAGCATCAGAATTATTTTAAAAAAAGAGGCAAACCAACCCCGGGCCATAAGAGGCCAGGACTCCTAGGGCCGACCCTTATAAAAGCCGCGGACCCAAGCCCCCGACCAGCCCAAGCCGCCACCGTGCCCTAACCCTAACCCTAGCCCCGATCCACCGCTGCCGCCCGTGCCGCCATCGCCCGCGCCGCCTACCACCTTCCGCCGTGCCACGCCCCGCGCCGCCTACCACCTTCCGTCGTGCCGCGCCCCGCGCCGCCGCGCCGGACCCTCGCCGGACCTCGAGGTAGTTGCCTCGGTTTTCGTGAGAAAACCGTTTTGATTTTTTTCGAAAACCCTAGATCCGTTTTTTATTTATATCCAGTTCGGTTTATTTTTTTGGTTTAGTTATTTAGCGAACGCCCGTTTTTATGTTTGTTTTAGCGAACGGTTTTCACCATTTAGCCGCAGACAGCGAACGTTCGTTCATTAGCCTGTTCGTTAGTTTTTCTTTTTCTCGGATTTTCCGCGATTATTTTCGATCGTGATTTCTAATCCGATTTTCGTTTTAGTATAACTTTTCGCTCATTTAGCGGAATCAGGCGATTCAAACGCATAGAGTTTCGTCTCGAAACCCTCTTTCCGTTTAATCAACTTAAACAAGTTTTTGCTACTGTAAAGTTTGACTTTAGTCCAGATTAGTAAAAGAAGCCTGTTTCTTTCGCCGTTTGGGTTTTGTTGCTTCGTTTGATTTGATTCTTTTTGCAAACCAGAGTTCTTAAGTTGAACTTTCTGGTTATATCTCTTATTCGAGTTTTACCCGTGCCCTTTCTTGATTGCTTATTGTATGCTTGTTTGTTTGCGATAGAACACCCGGAGTGCGAAGCATGCTACAATGAGTCTCTAGGTTTCGCGGATCATCAGCAAGGCAAGTAACACTTTGATCATACCTCTTCCTACCCAGTTTTATTGCATTAGAGAAACCCTCAAAACATTGCATGGTTAGGCTCTAAATTAAACTGTGGGTTGGGAAGTAGTTGATGAGGTAGGAACCTATTACCCTGTTTATTATCAAACCCTAGGAGTTACTTCTACGTTATGCTTATAGTGCTATGCTATGCTCGTAGACGTGGATTGGGTTTGAGAGTTTTCATGACAGATGTGAGTATTGTTAATTAATGGTTCAATTTAAGGTGGCAACTTTAATATACATCTGGGTGGATTGAGGCACCTGGGGAACCTAGTGATTGCCTGTATTTTTTGGAAATCTCGGGGTACCGTGTGATTCTCCTATGGACTGCCACCCAGGCTCAAAGGGATCATAAGATTATTCATACTGGAAACTTCCGTGTGCAGCCACATGCTATTATGGGCTCTAGCATAGTTGATTAAGTTGTGTGAACTCTTACAGTGGTAGACTAGCAGATGTAGGGGATGTAGGTGTACCAGTCTACCCATCGTAAGGTGCTAACGCTTCTAAAAGAATGTGTGTCGGTCATCCATTTCTTAAACATTATGTAGTGCAATAAATCCAACGGAGGAGATCGAGTCTTGTGGGGAAAAGTGCACAAACCTCTGCAGAGTGTACAAACTAATCATGGTTAGCCGTGTCCCCGGTTATGGACATCTTGAGTATCTAGTTCTTGGATTATCATGTGGATCTCATCACTCTTAATTATATAATTTTGTTTGGGTTAATGATTACTTTTAATTGGGATTGAGATGGGGTTTACCATTCTCAATGTTTTCAACAAATTTTGTAGTTAAATAAAATATATTCCTTTGCAGTAGGGAAAATTGGCTTTACGCAAAACATATCAACCATACAGCCTCCACCAGCCATATATGCATATAGTGGTAGCTTTATTCTGTTCATTATTCTCTTTTGTTACCTTGCCAGCATATTCTATGTGCTGACCCATTTTCGGGCTGCAACGTATCATGTTGCAGACTTTTCAGACGATGAGTAAGGAGCCTTAGGTCGTGGTCTTTCACTCAGTGATGCCGTTGGAGTTGATGGACTCACTTTATCTTCCAAGCCTTCCGATGTTATCGTATTATATGGCCTTAAGCCATATTTATTGTAATAAGTTCTCTTTTGAGACATTTGATGTAATTAGTGTGTGATTGGCACTCTATTATAAATCCTTCAAGTACTATGTGTGTCAGCATTACCGATCCAGGGATGACACTTATACACAGAGATCAGACTGTAGGACACGACCACTAAGCTAAAGCCCTAGATCACTACTCTCTTCTCACTTCTAACTCCCCTCCATTTTTCTACTCTTTAGGATGTCGGATGCAAGGATCAAGTTCACACGACCGGATGAAGACACCCCTTTTGGACGTCACTTGAAGGAAGTCACTAAGTACCTAAACATTGGAATACCAAGCTTCACCGGGACTTACAATGCCACTTTATCAGAAGAGGAGCGCTGGATGATTCAAGTTCAAGTACCAGGAAGGACATTTATGCTAGTCACTAAGCCCATAGAGTTTTCTTTTGATGCACCAACCTGGAGTCTAGGAAAGAGTATGGCAGCTCACATCATAATGGGATGCATTGGAGAAGTTTACCAAAAGGATCTCAAGGATACTATCTACCAGATTTGTGGGCGCCGAGATGAGCAATGGGAGATGATCAGCACCAGTAAGGATAGATCAATTGCCGCTTTCATTCAGGAGTTAAACCAGCACATCCGTCGCCAGGAGAATCAGATGTGCGCATGCATGATGGATTTGAAGAAGGCAATGACAAGGATCACGGAGCTTGAATAAGAACTCAAGGCTACGCGCGAAGATTATGAGGAGGAAATCGTCGTGCTAGTGGAAAAGAATGATGACCTGGAAAGGAAGCTAGGAGTTTTCATGGGAGACCCCGCGCCAGGGGAAGAAGACGAAGAACCCAAGGAGATTCGCCCTGAGGATTACATCACCATCGATGACACCGATTCGGATCCCGATGATAGCGATGATGACTATGTTGATGAAGCTGGAGCAGATATCATGGAATCTTCGACCGAACAATATTTCTAGTTGACCACCAAAATAGTAGTAGTAGTCTACCATGTAAATAGTATAGTCCAAACACTTTTATAATGATAAGTTCTAGACCGATTGTATGCCTTTGATTGATTGAAATGATTGTGTTTGTCTCATGTGCATATGGGTAGTGTTTTCTCACTAGACCTCATTCTATTCCATTCTCTTCTCTCTAAACCCCAGATGCCTCCGAGACATGACCCCGGATTTACCTTTCCACTGGAGCTCAGTCAGTTGATCCAGCAGCAGAATACCTTGATGCAATTGTTAGTTCAGAACCAAGTCAACAACAACAACCCACCACCACCACCACCCCCAGTTGACAACTTAGCTCGTTTTCTAAGGTTGCAACCGCCGATGTTTTCCAGTAGCACCGAGCCGATAGTTGCAGATGATTTGCTCCGCAGGATTGGAAGGGAGTTAAACACTGTAGGATGCGCAGATGCTGAGAAGGTGCGTTTTGCCACACACCAATTGGATGGACCAGTTACCTCATGGTGGGAGAATTACACTGTCACCTATCCTATAGCCACTGTCACATGGGATCAGTTCCAGGAAGCTTTCCGCACTACCCATGTTTCAGCAGGAGCTATGGCCATGAAGAAGCATGAGTTTCGCAACTTACGCCAAGGAGGGCGCACTGTTGGCCTGCATGTGGATGAATTTACTAAGCTAGCACGTTATGCCCCAGATGACGTTGCTACAGATGCAGCTAAGAAGGAGAAGTTTCTGGAAGGACTGAATGATGAGCTGAGCATGCAGTTGATGGTAGCAAATTTCAATAACTACCAGGAGTTGGTGGATAGAGCTCTCATGCTTGAAGGGAAGCAACAGCAGATTGACAGCCGCAAGAGGAATTATGGACAAGGGAAGTATAATTCTGGAGCTCAACAGAGACCCCGTTTCACCCCGAGCTCGGGAGGACTTGTGCATAACCATGGAGGCCACACTCATAAGGGAGGAAGTTCGCACAACCATAGTGGCCCCAGGAACGGAAATGGTAATGGAGGAAGCAACAGACAGAACCGTTCCAACCCAGCAACACCTGCCAAGAAGGATCTAAGCCACGTTACTTGCTACAAGTGCCAGAAGACCGGACATTACGCCAATGAATGTACTGAAGCTAAGAACAGAAACGAAAATGGAAGCTCTGGGAAGAAGCCCAACCCTTTTACCAGGGGACAGGTGAACCACGTTAATGTGGAGGAGATTGAAGCCCAGCCAGATGCAGTAATAGGTAAGTTTTTGGTTAAGTCATTTACTGCAGTCGTTCTTTTTGATACTGGTGCATCTCATTCATACATATCGAGGGGATTTGTGGATAAGTATAAACTTCCCACCAAAGTTCTTAGTACACCAATGTTAGTGAGCTCGCCAGGAGCAGAGTACATGGCAAGCCAAGGATGTTTTCAGATGCCATTGGCCATAGGTAGGCACATTTCCCCCCCAGACCTGATAATTCTGGAGTCGCAAGGTTTGGATGTGATTCTGGGTATGGATTAGCTATCGATGTATGGAGGAAACATCGATTGCGCCAGTAAGTCGATTTTGCTCACCACCCCAGAAGGAAGAAGGATCAAGTATGTATCACGGCATATGCCGAATAGGACTCAAGTAAATTGCTTATCGGGAGTAGTACAGGAGGAAGTACCAGTGGTGAAGGAATTCCCGGATGTATTTCCAGAAGAGTTGCCAGGCATGCCACCGGATAGAGACATCGAGTTTTTGATTGAGCTTTTGCCAGGCATCGGACCAATGTCTAAGAGACCGTACAGGATGCCCGCTCAGGATTTGGAGGAAAATAAGAAGCAGATTAAGGAGTTACTGGATAAAGGATATATTCGCCCAAGCTCTTCACCTTGGGGATCACCAGTACTTCTAGCGGAGAAGAAGGATGGAACATTAAGAATGGTCGTTGATTATCATGGATTGAATGAAGTAACAATCAAGAATAAGTACCCACTACCGATGATCAATGATTTGTTTGATCAGATGCAAGGAGCTAAGGTGTTTTCCCAGATCGATCTGCGATCAGGGTACCACCAGTTGAAGATTCGAGAGCAGGATATACCTAAGACAGCTTTTACCACAAGGTACGGGCTATATGAGTACACCGTTATGTGATTTGGCCTGACTAACGCACCTGCCTATTTTATGAACATGATGAACAAAGTGTTTATGGAATTTTTGGATAAGTTCATCGTAGTGTTCATAGATGACATTCTAGTCTACTCGAAGAACAAAGAGGAGCATAAGGAGCACTTGCGTTTGGTACTTGGGAAGCTCAGAGAACATCAACTATACGCCAAGTTCAGCAAGTGTGAGTTTTGGTTAAAGGAAGTGGGATTTCTTGGACATGTTATATCCGGAGAAGGAATAGCAGTAGACCCCAACAAAGTCGTCACTGTGACAAATTGGGAAGCACCCATGACAGTTGGAGAGATCTGGAGTTTTCTTGGACCTGCAGGATAGTACTGGAGGTTCATTGAGAATTTCTCAAAGATTGCAAAGCCAATGACAAAGTTGTTAAAGAAGGACACCAAATTCAATTGGACTGAGGAATGTGAGGCCAGTTTTCAGGAGTTGAAGAGACGCTTGGTTACATCGCCAGTGTTGATCCTGCCAGATCAACGCAAGGATTATGAAGTATATTGCGATGCTTCTTGTCGAGGACTTGGAGCAGTGCTTATGCATGAAGGAAGAGTTGTTTCATATGCCTCACGACAGCTTAAACCCCATGAGCTAAATTAAGCTATGCATGATTTGGAGTTAGCAGCCGTAGTGCATGCGTTGAAGACATGGAGACATTTTCTCATCGGAAACCATTGTGAAGTATACACGGATCACAAGAGTTTGAAGTATATCTTCACGCAGAAGGAATTGAATCTCACGCAGAGAAGATGGTTAGAGCTAATAAAGGATTATGATATGAAATTGCATTATCATCCCGGAAAGGCTAACGTAGTAGCCGATGCATTGAGCCGCAAAAGTCATATAAATACCCTCATGACCGAAGAGTTACCCAATGAGTTAGCAGAAGACCTTCGCGAGCTATGTTTGGAGATAGTTCCGGGAGGTTATGTAGCAACGTTGGAAATTCAGTCTACCTTGATGGATAAGATTAGAGAAGCTCAGAAGAAGGACAAGGAGATTGCTGAGATAAAGGAAAGGATGAGTAAAGGAAAGGCTAAAGGATTTCGTGAGGATGAGCACAATACCTTATGGTTTGAGGACCGTGTATATGTGCCAAATGATCAGGAGATCAGGAAGTTGATTCTGCCAGAGGCCCATGATTCACCATATTCGATTCACCCAGGTAATACCAAAATGTATCTGGATTTGAAGGACAGTTTCTGGTGGACCGGAATGAAGAAGGATATTGCGGAGTATGTAGCAGTTTGTGATGTATGTCAGAGAGTGAAGGCAGAGCATCAGAAGCCAGCCGGATTGTTACAACCATTGCCGATACCCGAATGGAAGTGGGATAAGCTAGGCATGGATTTTATCATAGGATTACCCAGGACTCGTTCTGGCTATGACTCGATATGGGTTGTAGTCAATCGTTTGACGAAAGTAGCTCATTTCATCCTAGTGAAGACCACTTACACCAGTGCTAAGTTGGCAAAGATATACATGACCAGGATCGTATGTCTGCATGGAGTTCCGAGGACCATTGTATCAGATAGAGGAACCCAGTTTACTTCAAAGTTTTGGAATCAGTTGCATGAAACTTTGGGAACCAGGCTAGAGTTCAGTACAACTTTTCACCCGCAGACAGATGGACAAACTGAGAGGGTAAATTAGATTCTAGAGGACATGTTGAGAGCTTGTGCGCTAGATTATGGATCTAGTTGGGACGATAATTTGCCTTACGCAGAGTTCTCTTATAACAACAGCTATCAAGCCAGTTTGAAGATGGCCCCTTTTGAAGCCTTGTACGGAAGGAGGTGCAGAACACCGTTGTTGTGGGATGAAGTTGGAGACCGACAGTTGTTTGGACCAGATTTGATTAAGGAATCGGAAGAAAAGGTTAAGCTGATTCGCGATAGACTCAAAGTAGCCCAATCCAGGCAGAAGAGCTATGCGGATTCTAAACGCAAGGAGATAGTTTACGAAGTTGGAGACAGAGTGTATCTTCGTGTATCCCCACTTCGAGGAGTGAAGCGCTTTGGAGTTAAGGGAAAGTTAGTGCCACGTTTTGTAGGACCATACAAAGTTTTGAAATGTATGGGAGAAGTTGGCTACAAGTTGGAGTTACCTGAAGGACTGTCAGGAGTTCATGATGTGTTTCATGTTTCACAGCTGAAGAAGTGTCATGCTGAGATGACCGATATACCATTAAGAGATACCGTCCCCTTGGAGGCGATTCAGTTGGATAGCGATTTGACGTATGAGGAGAAACCAGTTAAGATACTCAAGTTTGCCAGCCGTGTTACACGCAACAAAGTAATCAAGTTCTGCAAAGTTCAGTGGAGCCACCATACCAAAGATGAAGCCACCTGGGAACTGGAGGAAGACCTACAGAAGGATCACTCTCACCTATTTTCTAGCCAACCCGAGTCTCGAGGGCGAGATTCATCTTAAGGGGGGTAGGTTTGTAACATCCCAAATTTTCAATTTGGAATGTTATGCATTAGATCATCATTGCATATCATATTTTATTGCATTTTGGTTGATCCTAGAAATTCTACGCAACTCAAGGACCCACGGAGAGAGTTGGGGAGTTCGTTATTTTCACATTCGAGTTTTTCTCGAATTTTGAAAAGAGGATCGTTTGATTTTAATTATTTACTCTTTGATTATTTCTTTTATAAAAATAAAAGAGAGAGGATACAATGACTTCGTCAAAATAGAGAAATATCGAAGATTTAATAGTAAAATCAAATAAGATTTTTATTCGGAGTTTTATTGCTATTTTATTTGAATTAGGAAAAAAGTGTGTTTTTCAAAATTGCATTTTAGGCCCAAATAAATGTTCACCTTGTCCGGCTTATTTTTAGAGGACGGGTAAAATTTATTTCGGGATTTTTGGAGTCCGTTTAGTATTTATTTTATTTTATTTTATTTTCTGAGCATCAGAATTATTTTAAAAAAAAGAGGCGAACCAACTCCGGGCCATAAGCGGCCAGGACTCCTAGGGCCGGCCCTTATAAGCCGCGGACCCGAGCCCCCGACCAGCCCAAGCCGCCACCGCGCCATAACCCTAACCCTAGCCCCGATCCACCGCCGCCGCCCGTGCCGCCATCGCCCGCGCCACCTGCCACCCTCCGCCGTGCCGCGCCCCGCGCCGCCGCGCCGGACCCTCGCCGGACCTCGAGGTAGTTGCCTCGGTTTTTGTGAGAAAACCGTTTTGGTTTTTTTCGAAAACCCTAGATCCGTTTTTTATTTATATCCGGTTTGGTTTATTTTTTTTGGTTTAGTTATTTAGAGAACGCCCATTTTTATGTTTGTTTTAGCGAACTGTTTTCACCCTTTAGCTGCAGACAGCGAACGTTCGTTCATTAGCCTGTTCGTCAGTTTTTCTTTTTCTCGGATTTTCCGCGATTATTTTCGATCGTGATTTCTAATCCGATTTTCGTTTTAGTATAACTTTTTGCTCGTTTAGCGGAATCAGGCGATTCAAACGCCTAGAGTTTCGTCTCGAAACCCTCTTTCCGTTTAATCAACTTAAACAAGTTTTTGCTATTGTAAAATTTGACTTTAGTCCAGATTAGTAAAAGAAGCCTGTTTCTTTCGCCGTTTGAGTTTTGTTGCTTCGATTGATTTGGTTCTTTTTGCAAACCAGAGTTCTTAAGTTGAACTTTCTGGTTATATCTCTTATTCGAGTTTTACCCGTGCCCTTGCTTGATTGCTTATTGTATGCTTGTTTGTTTGCGATAGAACACCCGGAGTGCGAAGCGTGCTACTACGAGTCTCTAGGTTTCGCGGATCATCAGCAAGGCAAGTAACACTTTGATCATACCTCTTCCTACCCAGTTTTATTGCATTAGATCAACCCTCAAACATTGCATGGTTAGGATCTGAATTAAACTGTGGGTTGGGAAGTAGTTGATGAGGTAGGAACCTATTACCCTGTTTATTATCAAACCCTGGGAGTTACTTCTACGTTATGCTTATAGTGCTATGCTATGCTCGTAGGCGTGGATTGGGTTTGAGAGTTTTCATGACAGATGTGAGTATTGTTAATTAATGGTTCAATTTAAGGTGGCAACTTTAATACACATCTGGGTGTATTGAGGCACCTGGGGAACCCAGTGATTGCCTGTATTTTTTGGAAATCCTGGGGTACCGTGTGATTCTCCTATGGACTGCCACCCAGGCTCAAAGGGATCATAAGATTATTCATACTGGAAATTTCCGTGTGCAGCCACATGCTATTATGGGCTCTAGTATAGTTGATTAAGTTGTGTGAACTCTTATAGTGGTAGACTAGCAGATGTAGGGGATGTAGGTGTACCGGTTTACCCATCGTAAGGTGCTAACGCTTCTGAAAGACTGTGTCTCGGTCATCCGTTTCTTAAACATTATGTAGTGTGAGAAATCCAACGGAGGAAATCGAGTCTTGTGGGGAAAAGTGCACAAACCTCTGCAGAGTGTACAAACTAATCATGGTTAGCCGTGTCCCCGATTATGGACATCTTGAGTATCTAGTTCTTGGATTATCATGTGGATCTCATCACTCTTAATTATATAATTTTTTTGGGTTAATGATTACTTTTAATTGGGATTGAGATGGGGTTTACCATTCTCAATGTTTTCAAAAAAATTTGTAGTTAAATAAAATATATTCCTTTGCAGTAGGGAAAATTGGCTTTACGCAAAACATAACAACCATACAGCCTCCACCAGCCATATATGCATATAGTGATAGCTCTATTCTGTTCATTATTCTCTTGTGTTACCTTGCCAGCATATTCTATGTGCTGAACCATTTTTGGGCTGCAACGTATCATGTTGCAGACTTTTCAGACGATGAGTAAGGAGCCTTAGGTCGTGGTCTTTCACTCAGTGATGCCATTGGAGTTGATGGACTCACTTTATCTTCCAAGCCTTCCGCTGTTATCGTATTAGATGGCCTTAAGCCATATTTATTGTAATAAGTTCTCTTTTGAGACATTTGGTGTAATAAGTGTGTGATTGCCACTCTGTTATAAATCCTTCAAGTACTGTGTGTGTCAACATTACCGATCCAGGGATGACACTAATACACAGAGATCAGACTGTTTGAGGTCTGCTCGCTACACTTCTGGTGTTTTTCCAGATAAAAAAAATCAACATTACAACTTCTTCAAAAATGAGAAGTGAATGAATTGTTTTGCATTGGGAAAAGTGGGAGTCGACCTTGAACTTTGTGTTCATGCCCATGGACACGATGTAGATCAGATAAAAATTCAACATTACAACTTCTTCAAAAACGAGAAGTGAATGAAATGTTTTGCACTGGGAAAAGTGGGAGTCGACCTTGAACTTTGTGTGCATGCCCATGGACACAATGTAGATCTTATCATTGAAGCCTCTCTTAAAAATAAATTGTCCCCTTGGTATAAGTTCATCTTATATCTGGGATTTGGTCTTTCGCAATCGTGGTTCTGACCATATTGTCCTTCTTTGATCCCATTTCTTGGACTAGTTAAAGTACTTGCCTTATGCACATCAATATGCCTACCCAACCTTTATTTTGATCTACCTTCGAGTATTACCCCCTGGTATCTCGAGGATATCACCCCACTGCACTACATCTTATGAATATATGATGAAGTAGTACCTTTCCTTGTCATAGTCACTCCATGGGTTCAGGGTTGTTGTCAACCGAGAACACCAAATAGTGAATCGAATCAACACCGTGATTTAGTACTACTAGTACTTTGTTGTTGGGAAGTCTAATACTTCATCACGTCATTCCTAACCTAATTGGCTACATCATTATCATGCTAACTTTAGCTGTGCTACCTGGTCCTTCTTCCCGGAGCACAAATTTTGACGATGAGCTAATCTTACGTCGACCTTCCTCGTCAAATTGTTTCACCTTGAACAACAAGCTTTATTCCAAGTTTGTGTCATACCCATGGTTCCAATAACCTTTCACTTCATCATTCCTTTGACTTGATGTCATCGCTGATCGATTACATCTTCATGGAACCTCTCGACAAATATGTCATGATCATCATCAACATTCTGAGCTCTTCCAGGTTATCAATCAAATTCATGATGAGAAATACCATCCTTGCCGTATTGATAAATTGTTGCTGAGCCCCTCGGCCTCATCCTCATCATTTCCTTGCTGAAATTATATGACTTAATTTCTAAGTTGTTTCTGATGGATCCTTTGTGTATCCAATGACTGACCTTTAACTGATGACTATGTCAATGCTATCCCGAAGCATGACCGTGGTACTCAAACATGAACAAGAACCTTGTAAGCATAATACTAACTGTTTCTTGATCAATTATCTGAACACCATTGTATGGGTAACATCATGAGTTTCCCCGCCCTTTCCCCTAGTTGGTTAACTACTTGTAGTCTTGTCATGATTATCCCGTTCTGCTTGCTCCTGGGAAGGAGATACACCTAATACTCGTGTATACACCCTTTCCTTTCCATTGTTCTGTTTAAATCTAATAGTCACATTTTCCTTTCCATTGGTTTGTTTAACCTTTCTTGTCATCTATATATTCCAAGCAATAATAAATCCCTACTTATGTAACACCCCGGTTGTACAACCCTGTCAGCAAAACCCTGTTACACTTAAGTCCTTGTAGGCTGCTACGACTTGGATTCACACGTTGATGACCGACACGTGCTCTGTCGGGTTACCTTGTCTTTTCTTGCACGTTTGTACCACTTTGGTTTATAACTAATCATGTCGAGCCGGTTTCTTTGTCGTATAGTTGCTAACAACATATTCATATAAGTGAGCCAAAAGTCGCTAATGGTCCGGCCCAGGTAAGGTGGCAGCCGGTTTGTACCGAGCGTGAGGACTCACAGGTTTATATGATATGTTACATGACAATGCTATATAAGTTCGAGCCAAAAGGCGCAAACAATTCTGGCCAAGGTATTGGCAGCAACCATTGTGTACCATGCGCGAGGTCTCAAATACTTATATGGGTTGTTCAGCCAGATCTATGTGCTTAGGTTTTAGGTCCCAACACCATCTCTAGGTTTAAACTGACATAGCAATACGGTTAATACCCTACCTCAATCTCAAGTGGCTCATGAAGATTGAGATTGCACTTACATGCCTCAAACAATGGAAGAGGTAGCGGTTTAGTAAATGGCACGGAGTATCCGAGCTCAACTTCAAATGAGCTCGGATGACCAGTAAAACTAAGATAATTGTAAATGTTCAAAAGATTCTGATTTTTGGTAAACTTTGACAAATTTTCATCATGAGATCACATTCATGTAAGGTGTGACAAAAAACAAAATTGATGCTTCATAAAGAGAAGGGACATTTGGTTCCCGAGATCATCTACTCCTGCCATGAACAGTAAATTAAAAAAATACTCGAAAAATATAAAACTATTTTTTGCATGAAGATGTTCCAGTGTGTGAGGTTCGTGCAAAATTTCAGCTCGTTAAGACATTTGAGTAGCTCTCAGCTAAAAAGACAAATTTGGGGTCTGTGAAATGATTGCTTGTATCTGTGTTGGTAATTCCCCAAAGAACAAGGGATGATGTAGCACGACAAAGGTAAGTATTTTCCTTAGTTTTGAAACCAAGGTTATCAATCCAGTAGGAGAACCAAGCAACACTATGTAAACAACACCTGCACACAAACTACAAATACTTGCAACCCAACACGTGAAGGGGTTGTCAGCCGCTCAACGGTATTGAGATAGATTAAATTGTATGAGATTTGATAAATAGATCTAACTAAAACACGAAATAAATAAATAAATAAAAATTGCAGCAAGATATTTTTGGTTTTAATATGATAGGAAATAGACCCGGGGGCCGTAGTTTTCACTAAAGGCTTCTCTCAAGAAAATAGCATATGGTGGATAAACAAATTACTGTTGGCCAATTGACAGAAAAGCAAATAATTATGACGATATCCAAGGCAATGATCATGTATATATGCATCACGTCCAAGATTAGTAGACCGACTCCTTCCTACATCTACTACTATTATTCCACACATCGACCACTATCCAACATGCATCTAGTGTATTAAGTTCATGGAAAAACAGAGTAATGCAATAAGAACAATGACATGATATAGACAAGATAAACCCACGTACTAGCAAACCCCATCTTGTTACCCTTAATAGCAACGATGCATGTGTGTCATGTCTCTTTCTATCACTGAGATTGAGCACCGCAAGATCGAACCCATCACAAAGCACCTCTTCCCATGGCAAGAAAAAATATACGAAGCTATAAAGATCATGCATAAAAGAGTTCAACAAAGACTCGAATAATATTCATGGATAAATCCGATCATAAACTCACAATTCATCGGATCCCAACAAACACACCGCAAAAAGAGTTACATCAAATAGATCTCCAAGAACATCAAGGAGAACATTGTATTGAAGATCAAAAAGAGAGAAGAATCCATCTAGCTACTAGCTACGGATCCATAGGTCTGTGGCAAACTACTCACGCATCATCGGAGGAGCAACAAGTATGATGAAGAACCCCTCCGTGATCGTTGCCCCCTCTGGCAGAGTGCCGGAAAAGGCCCCTAGATTGGATCTCGTGGTTCTGGAACTTGCGGCGACTGGAAAAGTGTATCGTCAACTCCCCTAGGGTTTTTGGGATTTAGAGTATTTATAGAGGCGAAGGTAGGTCAAGAAGCTTCCCGTGGGCTACACTACCCACCAGGGCATGCCGGGGGCCTCTAGCGCTCCCTAGTGCCTAGTGGGCCCCACGGGCCTCCTCTCGTGTGCTCCTTTGGCTCCCAGGGTGTCTTCTGGCCAGAAAAAAATCTCCAAAAAGTTTCATGGCATTTGGATTTCGTTTGTTATTGATATTCTGCGAAGTAAAAAACAGCAACTGACACTGGGCACAATGCCAATAGGTTAGTCCCAAAAAATGATATAAAGTTGCTATAAAATGATGGTAAAACATCCAATAATGATAATATAACAACATGGAACAATAAAAAATTATAGATACATAGGAGACATATCATGAAACAGTGGACTGTTCACGTACTGTTCAGACCGATTTTTTCCTCAGAGCTACTTAGATGTCCAATCGATCTGAAATTAGGAACGGACCTCACGCACTAAACATCCGCCATGCAAAAAAGTCAGATTTTTATTTTATTTTATTATTTTTAGTTTACTTTTCATAGGGTGCAGATGAGCTCGGGCTAAGAAATGAACATTCTCTCCAAAAAATGCTACTTTTGAAAGCATTTTGGAGCATTGATTTTGTTTTTTCTGTCATGCCTTCCATGAATGTGATCTCAAGATGAAAATTTGCAAACACTCAGAACATTTGTCAAAGTTTACCACAAAAATATTTCAGATTTTTTGATTTTGTTGTTCATCCAAGGTCATTTGAGCTCGAGCTCAGAAGGGTACTTTCGTTTAGTAAATATATCAGCAAGCTATTCTTTGAAAGATACAAAGTTGATTTGTAACTCCTTCTAAGAAACCCACTCACGTACCAAATGAAAATCAACTTTGAATGTGTTTTATACGAGCATGAAACATTGTATTAGATGATAGACATGTGACATCAATATTATCACACAAGAGGACCGTATGACGTGGTTGTGACACAACAAGTTTCTAAAGTAAAGATTGCACCTAAATGAGCTCAGCTATCGCATTAGCTAGTGCTTGGTATTCAGTCTTCGTACTTGAGCGAGAAATCGTAGCCTGCTAACATGCACTCCAAGCGATCAAGTTGCCACCACAAAAGATAGCACGTCCCCCATTGATCGGCGATCATCAACACTGCCAACACAATCCACATCAGAGAAAGCAGATAAAAATGAATAAGAGCAAGGGCAAAGAAGCATGCCAGCAAAAATAGTAAACCAAATGTGCCACAATATGCGGTTGATTGTGGCCCAATGAGATGTACGATATTCATGAAGGTATCGACAGACTTTATTGACTACAAACGAAATATCTAGGCGAGTGAAGGTATAATAACAGAGATCTCCGACAATACTATGATACTTAGTGGCATCATCTGCATACAACAAATCACATTCATCCTGAGATAACTTCTCCGAAGCTGGCATATGAGTGTGAGCAGGTTTGCACTTTAACATATTAGCACGGGAAAAGAGCTCCAAAGCATACTTGCACTGGCTGAGGTGCAAGTTATCAGAAGAACGCCAACCTCAATCCTGAAGAAATAATAAAGAGTGCCAATATCTTCGATGGCAAAGTCTGAACTGAGCTCAACAATGGGGCGAGGGATGGCAAGTGCAACTGATCTAATGACAATCATATCATCAACATAGACTAGCAGATACATGATAACATTGGGATGATGGAGAATAAACAAACAAGTACCAGCAATCGAAGGAGTAAAACCCAATGCACCAAGAACATAACTCAAGCAGTGATGCCAGGCTCGGGGCCTTTGTTTAAGCTCATAAAGCGCCTTGATGAGACGACAACAATGTTGAGGCTTATTTGGATCTTCAAAACCAGCCGATTGTTTCATGTATATCTCTTCATCAAGAAAACCATTGAGGAATGCACTTTGAATATACAATTGCTAAAGATACCAGCCACGAGAAACAACCAAAGTCAAAAGTAGTCCAGTGGTAGGGATGCTTGACAACCGTACTGAAGGTTTCTTCATAGTTGAGATCCTAGTGCTATTTAAAGCCTTAAGCAACAAGGCACACTTTATAATGTTCAACAAAACCATTGACATGATTCTTAACTTTGAATACCCACTTCGAATCGTTGAGATTTAACACGAGGGATAGGAAGTACCAGTTGCCACATACCATTTTTCATTAAAGCACCAAACTTAGTCTACATTTGAGTGCCCCAATGAGGAATGTGCAGAAACCTCAAGATGATCACGTCATGCGGGTGTCGCGCGAGAGAATGCATGGCCCATGTAAGCAGCATGCCATGCAACTGTCCCGTCAGTGTGTTGCTTTGGGACAAAGACATCGCAGTGGCCTCGAGTAATCGGCCAGGGCCGAGGTAAGGGGGCGGCTACAGGAGATGCAACAACATAACCCGTAGGTGACGTTGGCGGTAGAGAAGGCGCCTCATTAGCCAGCGAGCCCAGTAGATAAGCTGGGGTGGGGGAGCACGCTGGAGAGACATCACAAGCCCTGGTCCTATTTGGCGCCCACGGCACCAGTTAATATTGTTGGTGCAAATCGGTGCACACCCCTCCCACTTTGGGCTCGGTCCATTAACCCGTAGGTGACGTTGGTGGTAGAGAAGGCACCTCATTAGCCAGCGAGCCCACTAGATCAGCTGGGGTGGGGGAGCATGCTGGAGAGACATCACAAGCCCTAGTCCTATTTGGCGCCGGCTGCACCTGTTAATATTGTTGGTGCAAATCGATGGACACCCCTCCCCCTTTGGGCTCGACCCATTAACTCTTTTTTTTGGTTCAAATGTTCCATCGTACGCAAAATTTTTTGATTGCAAACCCAATCAGTTTCATGAAGCTTCTAGAAGCTTCCGACCAGTTTTGGGAAGCTTGTGACCAGTTATTTCTCTTTTCTTTTTTTGGTTTTCTAGATGCTTTTCATTCGGTTTTTCTTTTTTTTTCTTGTTCTTGTTTCTTGTTCTTCCCCCTTTCCCTATATTTAAATGCTTGATCTTTTTTCAAATTTAAAAACTTACATCGAATTCATGATTTTTTTTATTTCCGTGAACTTTTTTGAGTTTGTCATTTTTTTGAATTCATGAACTTTTTTTGAAATCAGTGACTTTTTTCCAAATTTGCAAACTTTTTTTAAATCCACGAACTTTTTACATGATCATTTTGTTTTCAAAATCATTGAACCTTTTTTTTCAAATTCGTGAACTTGTTTTCAATTGCTTTATTTTTTCCAAAATCAATGATACATTTTCAAATCCTTAAACTTTCTTTTCAAAATTTGTAAACTTCTTCAATTTGTTAACCTTCTTTCTCAAAATTGATGAATTTTTTTCAAATCAACTTTTCTAAATCACTGCAACTTCTCCGAATCCGTGAACTTTTTCCGAAATCACAATGTCCTTTTGAAATTCATTAGTTTTTTTGAAATCCGTGAACTTTTTGAGCAAATTTTGTTTGATTATTTAAATTATTTAAGTTTTTATTTTTTCAGAAGTGAATGGTTGACCAACACCTAGTCAACCACGGTCGAGCGAACAAAGACGAGATCTGGGTGAGTGACCACGTCGCATCTTGTTGAACCAACCCAGAATTCCTGGCGGTGGTTCTCCGTGTTGGTGCTTAAGGCGCCGACTCAGAGGTCTTCATCCTATGTAGCTGTGCACAACGAATCCACTGGATCAATGTGATTTTCAATATGTTAATAGCTGTAAGGTCCATAGAAATCAGATTTTAGATTAAAATAAAACTTGTCATTACCATGTTGATTAGGTCATATGCATAAATATCATTTACCATGAAATTACAACTACTTGATTTCTGTGTGCCAACATCATGAAACTTGCTTTACAATGTTCCTTGATGTTTTTAATGCTCCCACAAAAATCCACCAAAATTTGGGATGAACATAAGTATGACGACGTAATGTATAAATTAAATACCCTTTTCTGTATGTAAAATACTTTGTGGAGGAATTTTTTTATAAAATTAAAAATCTTCCAATACTTCTTCCTTCTAGTATTTTTTTGTATATTCCAAAATAATTCTCCTTAAAATTTCAGGTCATTTCGAGCTCCGGAGAATAGGTATCTCTGTTGTAGCTCTCTTGGGTCCAGAATTCCAACTGTCGACAATCTCCTTCTTCATGTAAATCTTGCATATTGAGAGAGAAAATGCATTAGAATTTCATTATAAAGTGAAATATTGATCAAAACATTATAAATAACAGTAAGAAAATATTATGCAAAATGGACGTATCAACTCCCCCCAGCTTATGTCGAACTCTATAATCATGACCACATATTTAGAGAGAGATAGAGAGAGGTGTCAATGAAAAAATACGACATAGAAACATCATGATCATTATTATAACAAAAATTAATTATCATAAAACTTCTCATGATCAAGTAACGATTCATCCACAAGTTGAAGTATAAACCATAAACTTTCTTGAAACCTAGCAAACTGTGTTCTTAGTCATTGAAACAATTACAATCCATCATATTTGCAGGAAGAGTCTATGTAAGAGCTTTTGATTTAGCAAGTTCCACATACTCACCTATCATATAGTCTTCCATGATTGCTAAAACTCAAGGCATATTTTTGGAACAAACGTTTCAGTCAGACACATAGGAAGATGGGTGTTTATTGTTTCACCTCCCAACTTATTTAGCTCAAGGATAATGTCAACAATAATAACCTTTGATTACCTACATCCAACTGGATATATGTGCTTGGCTCTTTCCCTACCACAAGATGCTTGCCAAGTGAAGAATAATTAAGGTCAAAATAGAAATGAATATTATGTACCCTTGCATAATAATAAAAGCTAGAAAGTAAAAGATAGGCCCTTCGCAGAGGAAAGCAGATGTTTGTCATGCGCTTTTTAATTTGGATGTGCAAGCTGTTAATGCAAAGGAACACCACTTTATATTTCCCCATGTGATAGCAGCCTTTATTTTGCAGTCTATCCCATTTATTTCTTTACCATCACAAGTTCGTACAAAGCTTATTTCCCCTTACAATAAAAGAGCATACATATTTAGGAGCAATTTTTATTGCTTTGCACCGATGACAACTTACTTAAAGGATCTTATTCAATCCATAGGTAGATATGGTGGACTTTTATGACAAGAAACTGAGTTTAAGGGTTTTTGGATGCTCAAGAAGTATTTCTACTTAGTATGAAATTTTGGCTAGCAAAATATTATGAGCAAGCACCACGTGTTAGAGGATCCATGACAATATAACTTCTATGTGAATATAAGCAAACATAACCCATTATGTTATCTTCCTTGTCCAACATCAACTATTTGATCAAGCTGAAAATATTTGATGGGTGCCTACAATCATAAAAGATGTCCCAGATAGTGTATTTATATGTGAAACCTCTCTTCCTTTATTAACCTTTCATGAACTGCACCAATAACCGATGCTATGTTTGTTAACGGTTAATGCGTGGCAAACGGTTAATCCAGAAGAACTGTTTGCGATGAGGCAGAACAATAGAAACGGGCATCCATATGAGGGTGTGTGCGATTTATGACATATAGTTCACTAGGATGAAATGTGTGTGATTAGGCAAAACAATAGAAACAGCCAGCCAGATCAAGTGTGTGCGATGGAGGGCATATAGTTTACTCGGATGAACTATTAGCGATGAGCCAAGAAAACAGAAACAGTTCAACTGAACAAGATGTGTGTGATACGCGGCAAACATGTCCATAATCAGAAATGTGTGCGAAGACCAATAATAACACAGATGATTGCTGCTAATAAGCCGTGTGAGTTTCTCTGTCTATAGAAGAATAACATATATATATATATATATAACTTAAATAAACATTCAATTACATAAGTGACTATACAGATCATTCGCACATACCTCAATAAACAATTGCATGCAATCTAAACTAGGACAAACGAT
Source organism: Triticum urartu (assembly GCF_056163025.1). Lineage (NCBI taxonomy): Eukaryota > Viridiplantae > Streptophyta > Magnoliopsida > Poales > Poaceae > Triticum > Triticum urartu. Next base: position 154,681,133 of record NC_141873.1, on the reverse strand, counting down.
CGTCTAGTCATCTACTTGTGATGCTCCCGCCTCTGCTCTGTGGCTCGATCCCTCGTCTGGGGCAGGAAGAAGACACTTCCTCATGTCAACAATCCGCCTGTACATCTCGTAGCTTGTGTACGTGTCCTTGGCCATGTACTTGACCTGTTGTTCATCCAGTCTCTCATGCCAGACACTATGCCAGGCGTTCTTGTCCTTCTTGCTCTCATCCTTCATCTTCATGTAGTAGGCGTCAATGATGGCCGAGGTGAGGTCAACCAGGGAGTTCTGTTTGTTGTTGTCGTTGCCCCAGACCTTGTAGTGGTCCTGGATGTTGAAAATATTCTGGCATTTCAAGCCCGAAACCTTGAGCGCTTTTAGATCATTGGGGGTGTCCACCGTAGCGAAACTGTAGTCGGAGTTGTTGATAAACCTGGAGAAACGCTCGCAAGGCCTTGTGGCCAGGTGGTAGTGGTAGATGATACGTCTCCGTCGTATCTATAATTTTTGATTGTTTCATGCCAATATTATACAACTTTTACATACTTTTGGCAACTTTTATATGATTTATTGGACTAACCTATTGATCCAGTGCCCAGTGCTAGTTCCTGTTTTCTGCATGTTTTTTGTATCACAGAGTATCCATATCAAACGAAGTCCAAATGCAATAAAATTTCACGGAGAATTATTTTGGAATATATGTGATTTTTGGAGTTGGAATCACCGCAAACGGAGGCCCGAGGTGGGCACAACCCACCAGGGCGCGGTCCCGGAGCCAGGCGTGGCGTGGTGGGTTGTGCTCACCTCGTACATCGGTTCAGGCTCTACTTCGGATGCAAGGAAGCTTTTATCAGGAAAAAATCGTGCTAAAATCTCAGCGCAATCGGAGTTACGGATCTACGAGAATATAAGAAACGGTTTTCGGCCAGATCTGCAACACGCGAAATAGAAGAGAACAGAGAGGGAGATCCAATCTCGGAGGGGCTGCCGCCCCTCCGGCGCCATGGAGACCAAGGACCAGAGGGGGAACTCTCCTCCCATCTAGGGGGATGCCAAGGAAGAAGAAGAAGGAGGGGGGCTCTCTCCCCCCCCCCGCTTCCGGTGGCGCGGGAGTGCCACCGGGGGGCAACGATCAGGACGACGATCTACACCAACAATCTTGCTACCGTTAACACCAACTTTCTCCCCTCTATGAAGCAGTGTAACACCTCTTGTCCCCACTGTAATCTCTACTTAAACATGCTACTCAACTCCATATATTATTTCCCAATGATCTATGGTTATCCGATGATGTTTGAGTAGATCCGTTTTGTCCTGTGGGTTAATCGTGATCTTGGTTGGTATGATTGTATATTTTATTTATGGTGCTGTCCTATGGTGCCCTCCGTTCTCGCACAAATGTGAGGGGCCCCTGCTGTAGGGTGTTGCAATATGTTCATGGTTCGCTTGCGGTGGGTTGCGAGAGTGACTGAAACTTAAACCCAAGTAGGTGGGGTATGACGTATGGGAGTAAAGAGGACTTGATACTTAATGCTATGGTTGGGTTTGACAACCTTAATGATCTTTAGTAGTTGCAGATGCTTGCTAGAATTCCAATCATAAGTGCATATGATCCAAGTAGAGAAAGTATGTTAGCTCATGCCTCTCCCTCATATAAAGTTGCAAGAATGATTATCGGTACTTGTTATCGATTGCCTAGGGACAAATAAATTTCTTGCTGACACAAAACCCTTTACTAAACACCTAAATTTTATTATCTTGCAAAGTACTTCTAGTTTTGTTCTTGCAAAGTAGTTCTAGCATCACTCCTACAAGCTATTTTCATACATGTTTCCGATAAAGCAAATGTCAAGTGTGCATAGAGTTGTATCGGTGGTCGATAGAACTTGAGGGAATATTTGTTCTACCTTTAGCTCCTCGTTGGGTTCGACACTCTTATTTATCGAAAAAGGCTACAAACTATCCCCTATACTTGTGGGTTATCAAGATGTTTTTCTGGCGCCGTTGCCAGGGAGCAATAGCGTGGGGTGAATATTCTCGTGTGTGCTTGTTTGCTTTATCACTAAGTAATTTTTATTTCTTGTTCTAAGTTGTTCTCTATCTTTAGTTATGGATATGGAATATGAAACACCAAAAGATGAGTGGTACTTGCTACTCATGGAGATGGGGAACCTCCTAACACCCTCGATGCTCGTTATGTAAAATATATTATGCACTACTTTAGTAATCCCGGGAAAACCCCATTCAACTATATAATGGGAGTAACGTTGGATCAACGTGAATACTTTAGGGATTATCGCTTGACTCATAAAGGGAAATTGTTATGGGACCAAATTCATATGTTGCATTGGTATGCTTGGAATTTATGCCAGAGATATGATTATACTTGTTGCTCTATGATGAATGCTCCACATCTTCCCTTTTCATGCGAATTTAATGATAATGAAACCTTGGCTTCTTATGGTAATGGTATATATGATTACTATGATGTGGAACGAATAGAAGAATTTGTTGCTTTTAAGGGTGCATATGAAATTGAATCTTGAATCTTTGTTTGAAAAGTTTGAAGATTTTGATGATTCAATTTATAGACCTAAAAATCTTGCTATCCTTAAATATTGCTATGATAATTATAAATTCAATTCTGATATTGATGAATTTATTGAGACAGTCTCCGCTGTCCAAGAAGAGACTAATATTTTGCAGGATTCTATGGAAGAAGGAATTGATGAAACTGTGAGATCATTGGATGAAAAGGATGATGAGGTGAGCGAAGAACAAAAGGAGGAAGAACGGATTAGCTACCAGTGCCCACCTTCTAATGAGAGTAACCCTCCAACTCATACATTATTTAATGTCCCTTCATGCTTACCGAAGGATGAATGCTATGATCCCGTTGATTCATTTGAAATATCCCTTTTTTATGAACTTGATGCTTGCTATGTTTCTGGCCAAGATGCCAATACGAATGATGCTTATGGAGATGAACTTGCTATTGTTCCTTATGTTAAACATGAATTGTTGCTATTGCACCCACACATGATAGTCCTATTATATTTTTGGATTCTCCCAACTACACTATATCAGAGAAGTTCGCTCTTATTAAGGATTACATTGATGGGTTGCCTTTTACCATTACACATGATGATTTTGATGAATATAATATTCATGTGCTTGCTGCTCCTACTTGCAAGTATTATGAGAGAGGAACTATATCTCCACCTCTCTATGTTTCCAACATGATAAAATTACGAGAAACTGCTTATGCTATGTATTGGCCTTTACTTGATGTGCATGAATTGTTCTTGTATGACATGCCGATGCATAGGAAGAGAGTTAGAATTCATCATTGCATGATATATGTTGCTTTGTGCTCATTACTAAATGCCAAATCATTGTTAATTAAAATTGGCTTTGATATACCTTGGGATCCGGGTGGATTCATTACTTGATCACTTTATGCCTAGCTTAATGGCTTTAAAGAAAGTGCTGCCAAGGAGACAACCCGGAAGTTCTAGAGAGTAATTTATTTCTGTTGAGTACTTTTATAAAGTTTAAAAACAAAAAAATATATAGAGGGGAACTTAAAACTTTTCACAAAAGAGAAGCGATTGGAAGTTATGCATTGGAGAAGTGAGGGTCAACCTTGAACACTTGTGTTCATGCTCATGGAAACAATGTAGAATTTTTCATGAAGATTATCAAAAAAATAATTATACCCTTGTAGAATTCCATTGTATTATAAAAATAGTGTGCCAAGATTTCCCTTTAGGATGATTAGATTGCTTGTTGGTTTGTGCGGTGCAAAACAGAAACTTTGGCTGTAGTGCTCAATTTTACATTTTTTACTGGAACGTCAAATGGTTCTTAAACCTTTTGCACTGTCTTTATATACATTTTTTTTATTTTTCCTAATTGTTTCAGAATTTTTGGAGTACCAGAAGTATGGTGAATGTTCAGATGACTACAGACTATCCTGTTTAAGACAAATTATGTTTTTGATGCATTGTTTTGCTCGTTTTGATGAAACTATCGATTTTTATCGGCAGTATAAGCCATGGAAAAGTTATATTACAATAGATACAATGAAAAAACAAAATATGAATTGGTTTGCAACAGTACTTAGAGTAGTGATTTGCTTTATTATACTAACGGATCTTACCAAACTTTCTGTTGAGTTTTGTGTGGATGAAGTGATCAAAGATCGAGGAGGTCTCGATGTAGGAGAAGGAGGAGAGGAAAGAGCTAAATATTGGGGATGCCCAAGGCACCCCAAGTAAATATTCAAGGAGACTCAAGTGTCTAAGTTTGGGGATGCCCCAGAAGGCATCCCATCTTTCTTCAACAAGTATCGGTATGTTTTCGGTTTCGTTTCGTTCATGCGATATGTGCAAATCTTGGAGCGTCTTTCGCATTCAGTTTTTAGTTTTCTTTTATGTACCATGCTAGTATGAGATAGTCCATGGTTGATTTATAGAATGCTCATTGCACTTCACTTATATCTTTTGAGTATGGCTTTATAGAATGCTTCATGTGCTTCACTTATATCTTTTGAAGCATGGATTGCCTGTTTCTCTTCACATAGAAAACCGTTGTTTGAAGAAATCTCTTTTGCTTCACTTACATTTATTAGAGCATGGTATTTTGTAGAAAGAATTGAAACTCTCATGCTTCACTTATATCTATTTAGAGAGTTAAAAGGAATTGGTCAATTGCATGGTTAGTCATAAAATCGTACATAAAACTTACGGATCACTGAATATGATATGTTTGATTCCTTGCAATAGTTTTGCGACATAGAGATGGAATATGTGGGAGGTACTAGTAAACGTTTGTGGTTAGTAAGAATATTGGTGTTAAGGTTTGTGATTCCCGAAGCATGCACGTATAGTCTCTCGTTATGCTATGATGTTGGAGCCTGATTTATTATTGATTGTCTACCTTATGAGTGGCGGTCAGGGACGAGCGATGGTCTTTTCCTACCAATCTATCCCCCTAGGGGCATGCGTAGTAGTACTTTGCGTCGAGGGCTAATAAACTTTTGCAATAAGTGTATGAGTTCTTTATGACTAATGTGAGTCCATGGATTATATGCACTCTTACCTTTCCACAATTTGCTAGCCTCTATGGTACCATGCATTGCCCTTTCTCACATCGAGACGTGGTGCGAACTTCGCAGGTGCATGCAAACCCCGTGACGTGATATGCTCTATCACACATAAGCCTTATTATATCTTCCTCAAAACATCCACCACACCTACCTATTATGGCTTTTCCATGGCCATTCCGAGATATATTACCATGCAAATTCCACCGCTTCCGTTTGATGACTTGAGCATTCATTATCATATTGCTTTGCATGATCATATAGCTGACATAGTGTTTGTGGCTCAGCCACTATTCATAATTTTTCATACATGTTACACTAGATAATTGCACATCCTGGTACATGCCAGAGGCATTCATATAGAGTCATACTTTGTCATAGGTATCGAGTTGTAATTTTTATTTCTTTTGAATTATAAGTAAATAGAAGTGTGATGATCATCATTATTCATTTTTAGAGTAGTGCCCCAGTGAGGAAAGTTTGATGGAGACTATGATTCCCCCACAAGTCGGGATGGTACTCCGGACAATGAGAGAGAAATATATATATATATATAAGAAAAGAAATAAAAAAGAAAAAAAGAAAATAAAAAAAGGGGCATTGTTAGTATCCTTTACCACACTTGTGCTTCAAAGTAGCACCATGTTTTTCATTTGGAGAGTCTCCTATGTTGTCACTTTCACATACTAGTGGGGATATTTCATTATAGGACTAGATGCACACCCACTTAGTTTTCATATTGAGCTTTTGTACACTTATAGCTCTTAGTGCATTCGTTGCATGACAATCCCAACTCCTCATGTTGATATCGATTGATGGGCATCTCCATAGCCCGTTGGTTAGCCGCATCGATGTGAGACTTTCTTACTTTTTTGTCTTCTCTATATTTACCCCTATCATCATACTCTATTCCACCCGTAGTGATATATCCATGGCTTGCGTTCATGTATTGTGTGAGATTTGAAAAAGCTGAAGCGCGTTAAAAAGTATGAACCAATTGCTCGGCTTGTCATCGGGGTTGTGCATGATAAATACTTTGTGTTAAGAAGAAATAGCATGACAAGACTATATGATTTTGTAGGGATAACTTTCTTTAGCATTGATATTTTGAAAGCCATGATTGTTTGTTAGGATGCCTGAGTATTGATATCTTTATGTCAAATTATAGACTATTACTTTGAATCACTAATGTCTTAATATTCATGCCATGACTAGACATATGATCAAGTTTATGCTAGGTAGAATTCTACATCAAAAATTATCTTTTTTATCATTTAACTACTCGAGGATGAGCAGGAATTAAGCTTGGGGATGCTGATACATCTCCATCGTATCTATAATTTTTGATTGTTTCATGCCAATATTATACAACTTATACATACTTTTGGCAACTTTTTATATGATTTATTGGACTAACCTATTGATCCAGTGCCCAGTGCCAGTTCCTGTTTTCTACATGTTTTTTGTATCGCAGAGTATCCATATCAAACAGAGTCCAAATGCAATAAAATTTCACGAAGAATTATTATGGAATATATGTGATTTGTTGGAGTTGGAATCATCGCAGACGGAGGCCCGAGGTGGGCACAACCCACCAGGGCACGATCCCAAAGCTAGGCATGGCGTGTTGGGTTGTGCTCACCTCGTACGTTGGTTGGGGCTCTACTTTGGGTGAAAGGAAGCTTATATCAGGAAACAAATCGTGTTAAAATCTTAGCGCAATCGGAGTTACGGATCTCCAGGAATATAAGAAACGGTTTTCGGCTAGATCTGCAAAACGCGAAACAGAAGAGAACATAGAGGGAGATCCAATCTCGGAGGGGCTCACGTCCCTCTAGCGGAATGGAGACCAAGCACTAGAGGGGGAACTCTCCTCCCATCCAGGGGGGAGTCCAAGGAATAAGAAGAAGGAGGGGGGCTCTCTCCCCCTCGCTTCCGGTGGCGCCGGAGTGCCACCGGGGGCAACGATCGGGACAATGATCTACATCAACAGTCTTGCTACCGTCAACACCAACTTTCTCCACCTCTGTGCAGCGGTGTAACACCTCTTCACCCTACTTTAGTATCTACTTAAACATGGTGCTCAACTCCATATATTATTTACCAATGATATATGGTTATCCTATGATGTTTGAGTAGATCTGTTTTGTCCTATGGGTTAATCTGATGTTGGTTGGTATGATTGTATATTTTATTTATGGTGCTGTCCTACAGTGCCCTCCATTCTCGCGCAAATGTGAGGGCCCCCCGCTGTAGGTTGTTGCAATATGTTCATGGTTCGCTTACAGTGGGTTGCGAGAGTGACAGAAACTTAAACCCGAGTAGGTGGGGTATGCCGTATGGGAGTAAAGAGGACTTGATACTTAATGCTATGGTTGGGTTTCATGACCTTAATGATCTTTAGTAGTTGCGGATGCTTGCTAGAGTTCCAATCATAAGTGCATATGATCCAAGTAGAGAAAGTATATTAGCTCATGCCTCTCCCTCATATAAAGTGGCAAGAATGATTACCGATACTTGTTATCGATTGGCTAGGGACAAATAACTTTCTTGTTGACACAAACCCTTTTACTAAACACCTAACTTTTATTATCTTGCAAAGTAATTCTAGTTTTGTTCTTGCAAAGTAGTTCTAGCATCACTCCTACAAACTATTTTCATACTTGTTTCCGGTAAAGCAAACGTCAAGTGTGCGTAGAGTTGTATCAGTGGTCGATAGAACTTGAGGGAATATTTGTTCTACCTTTAGCTCCTCATTGGGTTCGACTCTCTTATTTATCGAAAAAGGCTACAAACGATCCCCTATACTTGTGGGTCATCAGTAGACGAGGACGTCATGTCGCACGCACAACTAGGCGATGACAACCTTCTGATCATGCCCGGCACGACCGCTAGTGTACTGGAGGTCGAAGCCGACCACTTGGTAGTTGTCCTCAGCAAGCAACTGCTCCATAGTTTGGATGGAGCTCTCCACCGAGACCGGCTCATTCGTATACACCACCGAGAGGGCCTTCCCCCTCACATGGGTGTCCACTACGTGATGCGTGGTGAAAGGCCCCCTGTTGTAGTCGTCGGACACTGGGAGCGCCATTGGAGCCACGAGGAGCACTTGGAACCGCTAGATGTCCTCTCTGTATGTGTCATCGTGGGTAATTGGCCACAGGAATAAATGGGGTTCGGGCGGCCTGGATTCTCGGTGCATCCGCATGGTAGTTTTTGCAGCGGGTAACTTCGTCGTGGCGTCACGCCCGACGCAACCGCATGCATAATGGCAGCACGAATGTACATGATCGTGCGCTGGCCCCAAACACTGGCAGCGCACATGGAGGGATGAGGGCAGAGCACCCCGAGGGACGTGAGAGCAAAGTGCGCATGGCGGGACACGAGCAGAGCGCGCCGCAGCCGCCTCTATCGCGAGCAACCACACACATGGAGTAGTTGAACACGCATGGAATGGTCGTCTACAAGCCGGCCAGCAGTTGCTGGCTGCGTAGAGAGCAGCCGTGTGCTACTACCTCCGTCTTGATCTATTAGCCCCCTTTATATTCTGTGCCATATTTTGACCTTAAATTTAACCAGCAAAATGTTAATGCATGTTATAAAAATCATATAATTGGAAACTAAGTTCAAATACGAATCCAACGATATAATCTTTGGCGGCATGCATTTGTATTTTATTAGTTAAATCTCTAGTCAAAATTTGGCACAATACATAGACGACTTATAAACCAGACCGAGGGTAGTAGATAATTTAATCACAAACATTTTTTTATTAACCATATGTGTACGTGTCCTTTCGTGCTCCTCTCGCACGTCTTGTCACCTCGCTGCCGCAGACGACTTAGAACGCAAGCTTGAGCAGCGCGCGAGGGCATTCTTTTGGCCAAATGGTGGTGAGCCCGTTCCCACGCAACCGCACAGGTTCCCGCGCAAGCTTCCCGCCCAACTCGGTGAAATCCCCCAAAATCCCAATGCTTATCGGCCTACTATATAGCCTTCATGGCTGGCGAGTCCTGCATGGAATTTCCCCTTCCTCCCAGTAGCTTATCTCATCTGCTTCTCCCACAATCGCTAATGGCACCGGTCCGTCATCGTTACTTAGCCACTCTACCATCCTCAAAGGACAACTCTAGCTGGGAGGCTACACCGCGGTGGTGGCGCAGTCCCTGACGTAGTGTAGTGTGCGTGGCATCCCTATTGGCTGTGCACGGAACACCCACCACACACTTCGCCACCGCTACCCGTCGACAGCCGTTGTCGCCACCCCACCGTCTACTGCCGTTGCCGCCACCCCACCGTCTGCCGCCGTGGCCGCCACACCACCATCGAAATCCAAGGCCATCGACCGCTCCGTCGCCGCGGCCCAAAGGCAGGAGGTGGCTGTCGTGGCTGCCACTCCACAGCCGGCCACCATGGCCATCACCTGCTCTGCCACCGTGGCCCGAAGGTGGGAGGTGGTGGTCATGGCCCCCACCCAATCATCGGCCGCCGTGGCCGCCAGTCCACCGTCAATCGCCCGGGTCATCACCTGCTCTGCCACCACCGCCCTATGGCGGGAGGCAGAGGTGGAGGCTTGCATGTGCGTCAGTGACCTTGCGCGCTACATCGAGTTCTAACGGGAAGAGGAGGAGCGCCTCGTCGAGCATGCAAAGAGCCTTACCGCCGCCGTGACCGCATCACACACCACCACAGAGGCGAGTAATCGGGAGATCTATGAGGAGTCCCGCCACTTCAAGAGAGGTCGTCCGGAGCGACAGAGGGCGTTCAAGGTGAGCATCACTGAAGGTGCAGTAGCGGCAAGCACCGTATTGTAGTTGTCCAGCTCGTTGCTAGGCTCCTCCTTCTCTGCCTCTTACTGAGCGCGCTCGGCAGAGGAGAGGATGCCGGAAGTAGTACAAAGCCCCTCTATAGTAGTATTTAGGGGCTATTTTGTTCCGTTCATCTGACTATAGATGTGGTGGAACTGTACAACGTACTTAAAATTAGCTAGTATATATAGTTGAACTAGCTATTTCAGTACGTGGTTGGCAACAAATGGGGAACAATTTGGTCGGTTCAGCTGTCGAGTTGAACTGTTTGTATAAAGAATGACTGCTTAATCTATGCTTAATTACTGATACGTCTCCAACATATCTATAATTTTTGATTGTTCCATGCTGTTATATTATCAATCTTGGATGCTTTATAATCATTTTATATCATTTTTTGGTACTAACATATTGACATAGTGCCAAGTGCCAGTTGCTGTTTTCCATGTTTTTTACATCACAGAAAATCAATATCAAACGGAGTCCAAATGGCATGAAACTTTACGGAGAATTTTTATGGACCAAAAGGAACACAAAAGGCCCTGGCTGCCCCTGGGGGGTGCCCCGAGGGGAGCACAACCCACCAGGGCGCGCTAGGAGGCCCAGGCGCGCCCTGGTGGGTTGTGCCCACCTCGGGTGCCCCACGGACCATCTCTTTGCTCTATAAATACCCCAATATTCCCAAAACCCTAGGGGAGTTGACGAAATATTGATCCAGCCACCGCAGAGTCCAGAGCCACCAGATCCAATCTAGACACCATCTCGGATGGGGTTCACCACCTCCATTGGTGCCTCTCTGATGATGCGTGAGTAGTTCTTTGTAGACCTCCGGGTCCGTAGTTAGTAGCCAGATGGCTTCCTCTCTCTCTCTCTCTCTCTCTCTTGATTCTCAATACAATGGTCTCTTGGAGATCCATATGGTGTAACTCTTGGAGATCCAATGGTCTCTTTGAGTTTATAATCAGATCTATCTTTTTACATCCATGAAAGTATTTGAGTTTCTTTGATCTCTTTTATGCATGATTGCTTATAGCCTCATATTTCTTGTCCGATATTTGGTTTTTTTGGCCAACTTGATCTATTTATCTTGCAATGGGAAGAGGTGCTTTGTAGTGGGTTCGATCTTACGGTGCTTGATCCCAGTGATAGAAGGGGAACTGACACGTATGTATCGTTGCTAATAAGGATAAAACGACGGGGTCTATCTCTACATAGATAGATCTTGTCTACATCATGTCATCGTTCTTATTGCATTACTTCATTTCTCCATGAACTTAATACTCTAGATGCATGCTGGATAGCGGTCGATGTGTGGAGTAGTAGGAGTAGATGCATGCAGGAGTTGGTCTACTAGTCTTGTACATGATGCCTATGTAATGATCATTGCGTGGATATCTTCATGAGTATTTGAAGTTCTATCAATTGCCCAACAGTAATTTGTTCACCCACCGTTTGCTATTTTTCTCGAGAGAAGCCACTAGTGAAACCTACGGCCCCCGGGTCCCTTTTGCATATTATCTGCCTTTGCGATCTATTTTGCTTTGCGTTTGTTTTCAGATATATTAACCAAAAAACCCAAAAATACCTTGCTGCAATTTATTCTTATTTATTTATTTATTTGGCGTTCGATCTATCAATCTACTACAAATTTACCTCACGTCCATTTGCCTATCTTGAGGCGCCGTACCCTGGAAGGGATTGACAACCCCTTTAACACGTTGGGTTGCGAGAAGTTGTTATTTGTGTGCAGGTGTTGTTTACGTTGTGTTGCTTGGTTCTCCTACTGGTTCGATAACCTTGGTTTCACATCTGAGGGAAATACCTACCGCCGTTGTGCTGCATCATCCCTTGCTCTTTGGGGAAGTACCGACGTAGCTTCAAGCGACATCAACTACTGAATTTTTAGTTACAAAAATTAGATAGTGCTAGTGATTTTAGCTGCATATTTTGACAAATGGCAGTGTTAAAAGGTTGACAAATGCCAATGTTATTAGATCAACAAATGTCAATCTTTCCAGTTTGACAAATGGCAATATACCCAATATGACAGATGCAAATCTTTCCAAATTGTTTGTACGTGGTTGCACACGGGTCATCCAAAATGACCGTTTGTGTTGAAGGGATGTAAAAATCCTGCGTGCCAGATTTTCTCTTGGCTTAGCACCGAAATCTCGCTTTGCATACCGTATTGAATCCAAACCATTTGCATTGAAGAGATGCACAAATCCTGCACGGCGAATTTTCCCTTGGCTTACTGGGGAAGACCATAGCTCTCACTTTGCATATGGGTGTTCTATCTTAAACGTTTGCGATGAAGAGTTGCACAAATCCTTCTCGGCACATTTTCCCTTGGCTTATTGGGGAAGCTGTCGGTTTACATATGGGTGTTTTTTCTAAAATGTTTGTGATCAAGAGCTACACAAATCCTGCTCGGAACATTTTCCCTTGGCTTCCTGGGGAAGCTGTCGGTTTGCATAAAGGTGTTCTAACTAAAACGTTTGCGATGAGTGTTTTATATTTAAAAACCATTGATGTTTTTTAAAGAAAATCGTTTGATAAGTCTATACATTCAGAGAGAAAAACGCAAGTTCGTTCAAACCATATCTTTCATTCAGTCACACTACAAATTTATATTCATATGATCGAGATACACTATTAAACCCAAAAGAAACTAATTCCGGCGGCGGCGGAGGTGGAAGCGGCGTGCCGCACCGGCATTGTCGTTTTCATCCTCCGGGACACCATTGTTGAAGTCTTCAAGGTAGCATAGAATGTTCTTCACTTGGAAATCAAACATCATGTTGTCATGCGATCGACGGGCTGGGCGCGGGAGGACGGCAACTCGCAGCGCTGCAAGGTAGCGGTCAATGGCGGCGTCCCTTGCCGTTAAGGGGGGCGCGTGCATGGGCATGAGCAGGAGCAGGGCAGGTGCAGGAAAACACATGTGGGCCGGCACCGCGGTGGGTGCAGAGGTGCACACGGGCACAAGCACGGGCGCTGGCGCTGGCATGTACATGAGCTCAGCGGGTCCACGGAGACCTCACTGATGCCCGCGGCTTCTAGCTCTATGATAGTGCTCGACGACCAGCCCGTCAATGCTACGGGGATGGTCGCTAGCGCGGGCGCGTGGATGGGAGCTGGGACGGGTGCGGGGGCTGCAACCGCCACAGCCAGCTCGTTTAGGGCCATGTCCATGAGGCCCCATTCGTCCTTACACTACAAAAAAAGACACATCCGTGACATTTTGGGCCGAACGAATTTTTTTCTGTCATACATATGACACTTCTATGACGATAATTGTGACAAAACCCGGTATCATCATAGATGTGGTGGGCTCCTACTTCTATGACAAAAAATGATGACAGAAAATGGGCTTTTCGTCCTGGGCGGGCCGGAGACGCAGCTGCATGAAATTCTTTGGGCCGTCCATGATGGAAAAAACCATGGTAGAAGCGAGGGGGAGGAAAATTTCGGGGAGTTCCCGGTTACGATGGGAGGTCGGGGGCTGAGCGATGCGCGCTTCTCTCGTACACGTACGCACGTTTGTGCGAGGCGTTGGCTCTAACTAAACTCGAGCGAGGCGTTGGGCTCTAACTGGACCCGAGCGATTGCACTGCAGGCTACGCGTTACTGAACCCGAGCGATCGATCGATGGCTGTTAACTGAACCCGACCGAGCGATTCCTTCGCTACTGCTGCTAACTGAAGCCGATCGATGCTACCTCTGGATGAACAGTGAGCGTTGCGGGGGGGGGGGGGGGTTGGATGAATAGTTCCCTGTGGGGGTGGATGAACAGGACCCTGTGGTGTTGCCTCTGGATGAACAGGACCCCGATCGATCGAGCCGGTTGGGGCTGGATGAACATGACCCCGTGGAGGGTTGGATGAACAGGACCACCCCATGGAGGGCAAGATGAACAGTAGACGGTGGAGGGCAGGATGAACAGTAGCCCGTGGAGGGGTGGTTGAACAGGAGCCCGTGGAGAGGGCAGGTTGAACAGTAGCCAGTGGAGTAGCGCATGGTGGAGGCTGGATGAACAGGAGCTCGTGGATGAACAGTCGCAGGTGGAGGGTGGAGGAGGTCGACGGTGGATGAACAGTAGCTCGTGGAGGCTGGAGGGGGTCGACGGTGGAGATGAACAGTATCCCGTGGAGTCCCGTTTTGCGGTACGCCACACCCCTCTCGATGAACAGGACCCCCGTTTCAACCGTAGCGCTGCAACACAAGTCCGTTTCGTCCGTTTTGTGGTACGCCACTGTAGGATCGAAAGTATGTCTAGAGGGGGGGGGGTGATTAGACTACTTGACCAAATAAAAACTTAACCTTTTCCCAATTTTAGTTCTTGGCAGTTTTTAGCTAATTTAGGACAAGTCAAGCAATCATCACATAATTCAAGCAAGCATGCAAAGAGTATATAGGCAGCGGAAAGTAAAGCATGCAACTTGCAAGAATGTAAAGGGAAGGGTTTCGAGAAATCAAACGCAATTGGAGACACGGATGTTTTTCCCGTGGTTCGGATAGGTGGTGCTATCCTACATCCACGTTGATGGAGACTTCAACCCACGAAGGGTAACGGTTGCGCGAGTCCACACAGGGCTCCACCCAAGGGTAACGGTTGCGCGAGTCCACACAGGGCTCCACCCACGAAGGGTCCACGAAGAAGCAACCACCCACAAAGGGTCCACGAAGAAGCAACCTTGTCTATCCCACCATGGCCAACGCCCACACAGGACTTGCCTCACTAGCGGTAGATCTTCACGAAGTAGGCGATCTCCTTGCCCTTACAAACTCCTTGGTTCAACTCCACAATCTTGTCGGAGGCTCCCAAGTGACACCTAGCCAATCTAGGAGACACCACTCTCCAAGAAGTAACAAATGGTGTGTAGGTAATGAACTCCTTGCTCTTGTGCTTCAAATGATAGTCTCCCCAACACTCAACTCTCTCTCATAGGATTTGGATTTGGTGGAAAGAAGGTTTGAGTGGAAAGCAACTTGGGAAGGCTAGAGATCAAGATTCATATGGTAGGAATGGAATATCTTGGTCTCAACACATGAGTAGGTGGTTCTCTCTCAGAACATATGAGTTGGAATGGTGTGTGTGTTCTGATGGCTCTCTCATCGAATGAGAAGGAGGTGGAGGGGTATATATAGCCTCCACACAAAATCCAATCGTTACACACACTTTTCCAATCTCGGTGGGACCGAATCAACAAACTCGGTCGGACCGAAAATGTAAACCTAGTGACCGTTAGAGATTTTTCGGTGGGACTGACATGCAACTCGGTAGGACCGATATGGTTAGGGTTTGGGCATAACGTAATCTCGGTGAGACCGATTACACAAACTCGGTGAGACCGAATTTGGTAATTAGCTAACCAGAGAGTTGGTCAGGAAAACTCGGTGGGACCGAGTTGCTCTTTCGGTGAGACCGAGTGGAACTCGGTGAGACCGAAAAGTTACAAAGGGGAAACACTGAGTTTACATTGCAATCTCGGTGGGATCGATTCGCTCTTTCGGTGAGACCGAAAAGTTACGAAAGGTAAACAGAGAGTTTGCAACCCCATCTCGGTGAGACCGAGATCCCTATCGGTAGGACCGAATTGCTAGGGTTTGGCAGTGGCTAATGACAAGTGAAACTCGGTGGCGCCGGATAGGAAGAATCGGTAGGACCGAGTTTGGCTTAGGGTTTAGGTCATATGTGGATATGGGAAAGTAGTTGAGGGTTTTGGAGCATATCACTAAGCACATGAAGCAAGAGGCTCATTAAGCAACACCTCATCCCTCCTTGATAGTATTGGCTTTTCCTAAAGACTCAATGTGATCTTGGATCACTAAAATATAAAATGAAGAGTCTTGAGCTTTTGAGCTTGAGCCAATCCTTTGTCCTTAGCATTTTGAGGGTTCCACTTTCACATCCATGCCATGCCAATCATTGAGCTTTCCTGAAATAATCATCTTGGAATAGCATTAGCTCAATGAGCTATATGTTGTTATGAATTACCAAAACCACCTAGGGATAGTTGCACTTTCAATCTCCCCCTTTTTGGTAATTGATGACAACATATAGATCAAAGCTTCAACAAATGATAATAAGCATGAAATATATCGTCGCTTTGAGAAGTATGTGATAAGTAAGAGCTCCCCCTAAATTTGTGCATATTTAAAATTTGCTTTGGACTGCAAATGCACAAGGAGTTAGAGTCAAGGGTTACTCTTCCATGTCACATACATCTTGGTGGAGCACTTAAAATGATAAGAATGAAATACATGCACTCATCACCAAGAATAATGAATGATCACATAAGATAGATAAGATAATAGCATTAAGCAAGCATTAAGTGTAGCACATGATCATCAATGTCTCACAAATAATGACGTAGTATCTCAAGCACTCAAAAGCAAACGAGTTCGAAAAGCCACCAAATAAAGCAAGAGAGAAAAGCAACACTCTCTCTCTCTCTCTCGAAGCCTATGATCTATACATCTTCTCCCCCTTTGGCAACAAGTTACCAAAAAGTTCCTAGAAAATTCATAGCACTAGATCGACGTTCAGGCTTGATCTTCAGGTGGTGGTGGAGTCCGGATCACTCCAAGGACGAAGGCTTCGGTAGACGCTGAAGTTGGAGCTGAAGTAGATGCTGGAGCTGGTGGAACTGAGGCTGTGGCTGGTGCTGAGGTGGTGGCTCTTGTGTCAGTAACTGGCACGGCAGACGACCTCGGACCTCTTGGCACTCTGGCAAAGGCATGAGTAGTAGTCCTGCCTCTCGTCTCCTGCATGTCCTCCTGGAGCTGCTCCACTGCAGACTGAACTTCCGTTTCTTTGACATCCAAGTCATAGAACTTCTGTTCTCTGATTCTCTCTAGGCTCTGCTGATTTTGAGTGAGGGTGGCCAGACTTTGCTCAATCCTCAGCGTGGATGCAATCAAGTAACCGAGCTGCTCTTGATTAGTCTTCAAGAAATACTCAGATGCCTCCTCCTGAGTTGGCATCTTGGCAGCTTTCTCCTTCCTCGCCTTCTCCTTCTTTGCGTAAGCTTGTGCAGACGATGGCTCGTTCTCAGTCATCACAACTTCATTGTTCTCAAAATCTGGACGGATGGGCAAATGTTCCTTGTCCAATAAATATATGCCCGTGCCCATCTTGGAGTTGATGAGCTCCTGAATCTGAGGGGCATATCCGCAGCTCCTCTTCTGGTCTGCTGCAGTCCTCTTGATTGTTTCCACTATGAGGCTCATCACCTTGAACTTCTGGGGCACATCAAACACATGTAGCAAGTTGATAGCATGGCCTCTGATCATCTTGTGATCTCCAGACTTAGGCAATAAGGTGTGCCTCAAGATCCAATTGATAGTCGGGAGCCCTGATAGAAGGTAATGTACTGAGCCAAACTTGAAGGTATCAAGTGCTTCATTTGGGATCTCCTTGTACATATTGGACATTGAGTTGTGGTCCATCTTCTTCTTGGCATATATGTCCATGTCATCATCATGCTCCTCTGGGGCATTTATGATCTGTGCCCACTCAGCCACTGTAGATTGGTACCTTGTACCCTCATACATCCATGTGATCCTCCCATCTGGATAAAAGTGAGCTGTGGAGTAGAACTGCATGATAAGTTCCTCATTCCACTTTGTGAGCTTCTGCCCAACAAAGTCAGCTACTCCACAAGCTATGAAGCTGTCTTGCACTCCAGGATAGTGCTCCTCATTGTCCTTGATGTATGTCCAATCAACCCATCGCATATCACAGACAATGGGCTTCTTATCTAGCAGCACTGTCTCATAAAAATCCTGCTGCTCCTTGGTGTGAAACCTGTAGTCAACTGCTGTCCTTCTCCTTGAAGCGTATGGGTCTGCTTCTCTCCACTTCCTTAGTCCTGAATCTCTCCTAAGCTTCATATCCTCAGCCACAAGATGGGCATCGTTGTGGTCTGGGATCTTGGGCTTTAGCTTCCTTAGGACATTCTCTTCCTCTTCTTCTGTAGCTTCAGGCACTGGGGCCTTGTTCTTTTCAGCAGCTGGGATGCTTCTTGTGTTTCTCTTAGGTGCTGTCTTGGCCTTTGGTGCAGCCTTGGGCTTAGATGCAGTAGCCCCTGATTTGATAGCATCACCCATCAGCTTGGGTGCCTTGGGTGCTGGTGCAGCCACCTCTTCTTCTTCTTCCTCTTCCATGATGGAAGCTTTGCCAAGCACTCTAGCCACAGTCTTCTTCACCCTTTCCTTTCTTTTCTTGCCCTCAGCTGCAACTGGCTCTATGGGCTTCTCAGTTGAGGCTCTTGCCTTTGACATGGGCTGCCTGCCTGCTGGCCTTTTGATTTTCAGGCCTGGCTTAGTGCCTTGAGCTGGCTCAACTCTCTTGGAAGTGGCCTCTTCCTCTGCCACATAGTCTTCATCTTCGGAATCAGAAGTCCTCTTCTTCCTTTGTCTCGTGGCAGCCTTTGGCAAGTTGCTAGGAGTGCTCCTGCTGCCCTCATCTGAAGAACTTGAGGGACTAGTGCCCTCACTCATCACCACTTGCTGTTCTGACACATTCTAGCTATCACTTTGATCAGACATGCTGCAAACTGACTGCTGACCCTGTGAACAGATTATAGATGAGGTAGAAAGGATGAGCATCACAAAATGCAGAGATTTTTGCAAAAGAATGATCCAAAAACTTAGTTTTAGTTTCCCACCGAAATCATCTCGGATCTACCGATTTTCAAACTCGGTGATACCGAAGCAGTTTTGGAACCTAAACTAGTGAACTCGGTTGGACCGAGTCACAGTTCGGTGGCACCGAGACTGCTAGGGTTTCACAGAGTTCCAAAATCGGTCACACCGATAAGTAATTCTTGGTCAGACCGAGTCTCACTTGTGCAATGGCATAAGCCAAATCGGTGGGACCGAGTTTTTCAACTCAGTGGGTCCGAGATGGTTTCGGCGGAAACCTAAACCTAGAATTTTCAAATCAAACCTAATCTATGAGCATTTTGACTGGATAGGAGTGTTTCAATCGTGGCAAGAATCAATATGATCACAATGTGCTAGGAATCAGATTGGAGAATAGCACAAAGATCAAGTCCATACCCTAGTTCGGCGGGGACTTGCTACGGCGGCAACGGCGGGGCAGAATTCCCGTTGATGGTGACGGAGACCAGCGACTGGAGGCGGCTGGCGGCGAGAAGACGATCCGGAGACCACGAGGGCAGAGCAGGCTATCGCGCGGGCGAAGGGGTTCGGAGAAATTTCCAAAATTTTGCCCATGACTATATATAGCCCGACCCTGTCGGTGTGACCGAGTGGAACAACTCGGTGGCACCGAGATTCATAATTGCGTGCAGTTACTGAAACTCGGTGTGACCGAAATGTTCACATCGGTTGCACCGAGATCGAAAACCTAGATCAACTTAATGATCTCGGTAGGACCGAAAGTGGAGTATCGGTCAGACCGAGAATCATAAAGAGGTTTTGGAAGTTTAAGTCTATGACGAATCGGGGACTCCGAGCGCTCCTCACACAGAGTGGTTCGAATCTGACTTGATCAAATTTTGTGATGCAGCATGAATAGAGTTTGAGACAAGAAAATCATAGATAGCTAGAAGAGGTTCTTAGGCATTCTTGTCCATCCACTTGGCAAGAAGAAATAAAGCCGAACAATCAAAACAACAAGTGGATGTCCTCGAATGAGTAAAATATGCAACCAGCATGCTCACACAATAAGATGGCAAATGAAATATGTGACAAGGCATGCACAACCAATTCTAGCATCTATCAAGCAATTTGCGATGACTAGGTCATCTATATATGAGTATATTGACTTAGGAGTCAAGTGAGAACACTTGATCATAGGTCATACTCATCGTTTAAGCTCAAGTGGGGTTACCACTTTTACATAAAGCATTGTTTTGTTCACATCTTTAGAGTTGCTTTAGCTCAAGTCTTAGAGTAAAGCTCCCCCTAGATGTGATATCCCCCCTAAGAGGGATGAACTAACCTTGGGTTTTGTCGATGATGACTTCATGTAGATGTTGAAGATGTGGATGCTCAATGTTGATGTAGATCACTTGGAGCTATCCATTTGAGTGAATTGCACTTTTAATACCTACATGGGTTAGTCCCACAAGGAACAAACATGGATATCCATAGACATAGAGTGATGCACACACAAGATGATGTCCATGAAAACTTTTAGGTTACCTTGTCCCTTGTCTTACCAACAAGAGGGTTTGTGACTCCTTGAACTAGTGCAAGATGTGGAAGTTGATTGCACTTGTTCTTGCCAAAATGATAAGAGTGAAGTATGTTGGCGGAGTCACCCTCAAGAACTCTCTAGTTCTTCTTCTTTTGGATCCACATCATCTTGATGGGAATCCTTGGAGTTGTAGTCGTACTTGATGAAGTGGAACTTGAAGTAGTCTTGGGAATCCACTTGACTAAGGTCTTTGGAGCTTCTTCAAATGCATCAATTTCCTCTTGAAGCTTGTCCTTGCCTTTTTTGCTTGTAGTCTTGTGGTGGAAGATCATCTTGAGCTTGTGTCCCCTTGAAAGAAGTATCATACTTCTCTTGTTGAGGAACAAACTTTGTCTTGGGGTATTGATCTTCTTCCCACTCAACTCCATTGGCATTGAACTTCTGTTCAAAACCAACACCTTGATTCTTCCAGTGCATTCCTTGCTTGCGCACAATTTCCTCGAATTGCTTACTCCCGGCAAGGCTTTTGTACACTCCTTTCTCTATAATTCCCTTCAATAAACTATTTTCTTGCTCAAGTGTAACTTGGCTAAGAGGATCATTAGTGGAATCAAGAGAACTACTAGAAGCAACAATATTGGATTTAACATGATCATTGTTACTACTAGAGGAAGAATCTTTCTTGTTACTAGACTTGACTTGAGGCATGTAAGTGGATAAGAGTAAACGCTTGGCAATGTAAGAAGAACTTTTCTTGCAGAGATCATCATTGATTGCCTTTAAGAACTCATGCTCTTGCTCAAGATTGATCTTTTCAAAGCGTAATTTCTCATGAGCTCTTAAAAGTTCTCGATGATCTTCGAAGATAGTTTCATGAGCTAACTTAAGAGTGTTTAGTTCTTTAGTTAGAGACTCAATCTTCTCCTTATCATTGTCATTCGTTTTATCTTGATTAGCATGATTAATTGGTCTTTCATCATAATATTCATCACTAGAGTTGTCACCAAGCAAATCATCACCTAACAAGTCATCTTCATCACTATTGAAATCAACATACTCGGGGTGTGTTACCTTAGGACCTTTGGCCATGAAGCATCTTCCAATTCCTTCATTTGGTGAGTCAAATATGTTGTAGGAGTTGGCTGACACAAGTGCTAGACCGGCAACACCTTCATCTTGAGTATCTTCGGAGTCGGAGTGATAACTTTTCTCGGAGTGGCTATCGGAGTCGGAGCCGGATACCCATTCACCAACATGAGCTTGATGTCTTCGTCTTGTGTAGCTCCTTGATGATTTTTCCTTCCTTTCCGAATCCTTGCTTCTCCGTGAGTATCTTCGTTCATAACGATCATCTCTACTCCTTCTCTCTCTTGGTGGTGATCCTTTGCTTCTTCTTTTTGGAGAATCTTCTCTTCTCTTGTAGGGAGCCGTACACTCATTGGAATAGTGTCCGGGTCTTCCACAATTGTAGCAGTTTCGCTCTCGACTAGAAGATCTTTTATCATTGTAGGAACTTGACTTGGAGCTTCTATCTTTGCTTCTACTCTTGTAGAACTTGTTGAAGTTCTTCACCATTAAGCTCAATTCTTCATTGAAGTCTTGTTTCTCACTTGATGATGTAGGGGCTTCACATGAGGCTTTATAGGCACCACTTGATTTGTTGTGAAGTTCCTCTTTATCCTTAAGTGACATCTCATGAGCAACAATTCTTCCAATCACCTCCGTTGGCTTGAGATCTTTGTAATTGGGCATCATTTGGATCAATGTGCACACGGTATCATATTTTCCATCCAAGGCTCTTAGAATCTTCTTGATGATGAATCTATCGGTCATCTCTTCACTTCCTAAGCCGGCAATCTCATTTGTGATGAGAGCAAGCCTAGAGTACATTTCAGCGACACCTTCACCATCCTTCATCTTGAACTTGCCAAGTTGGCTTTGAAGCACATCCAACTTGGATTCCTTGACGGAGTCGGTACCTTCGTGCATATCAATCAAAGTGTCCCAAATTTCCTTTGCATTCTCTAGACGGCTGATTTTGTTGAATTCTTCGAGGCACAATCCGTTGAAGAGAATATCACAAGCTTGAGCATTGTATTGCAACATCTTCAACTCATCCGCGGTAGCTTCACGGTTTGGTTCTCTCCCATCAAAGAAGTCACCTTGCAAACCAACACACACAATAGCCCAAACGGCGGGGTTATGTCCAAGAATATGCATTTTCATTTTATGCTTCCAACTAGCAAACTTAGTACCATCAAAGTAAGGACCTCTACGGTGATAATTTCCCTCGCTAGACGCCATACTCTCCTAGGTTGTGAAACCAAGGCTATGACCACCAAAAGCTATGGAGATCAAGCAAATGGAGACCAAAGCTCTGATACCACTTGTACGATCGAAACTATGTCTAGAGGGGGGGTGATTAGACTACTTGACCAAATAAAAACTTAACCTTTTCCCAATTTTAGTTCTTGGCAGTTTTTAGCTAATTTAGGACAAGTCAAGCAATCATCACATAATTCAAGCAAGCATGCAAAGAGTATATAGGAAGTGGAAAGTAAAGCATGCAACTTGCAAGAATGTAAAGGGAAGGGTTTGGAGAAATCAAACGCAATTGGAGACACGGATGTTTTTCCCGTGGTTCGGATAGGTGGTGCTATCCTACATCCACGTTGATGGAGACTTCAACCCACGAAGGGTAACGGTTGCACGAGTCCACACAGGGCTCCACCCACGAAGGGTCCACGAAGAAGCAACCACCCACAAAGGGTCCACGAAGAAGCAACCTTGTCTATCCCACCATGGCCAACGCCCACACAAGACTTGCCTCACTAGCGGTAGATCTTCATGAAGTAGGCGATCTCCTTGCCCTTACAAACTCCTTGGTTCAACTCCACAATCTTGTCGGAGGCTCCCAAGTGACACCTAGCCAATCTAGGAGACACCACTCTCCAAGAAGTAACAAATGGTGTGTAGGTAATGAACTCCTTGCTCTTGTGCTTCAAATGATGGTCTCCCCAACACTCAACTCTCTCTCATAGGATTTGGATTTGGTGGAAAGAAGGTTTGAGTGGAAAGCAACTTGGGAAGGCTAGAGATCAAGATTCATATGGTAGGAATGGAATATCTTGGTCTCAACACATGAGTAGGTGGTTCTCTCTCAGAACATATGAGTTGGAATGGTGTGTGTGTTCTGATGGCTCTCTCATCGAATGAGAAGGAGGTGGAGGGGTATATATAGCCTCCACACAAAATCCAACTGTTACACACAGTTTTCCAATCTCGGTGGGACCGAATCAACAAACTCGGTCGGACCGAAAATGTAAACCTAGTGACCGTTAGAGATTTTTCGGTGGGACTGACATGCAACTCGGTAGGACCGATATGGTTAGGGTTTGGGCATAACGTAATCTCGGTGAGACCGATTACACAAACTCGGTGAGACCGAATTTCGTAATTAGCTAACCAGAGAGTTGGTCAGGCAAACTCGGTGGGACCGATTTGCTCTTTCGGTGAGACCGAGTGGAACTCGGTGAGACTAAAAAGTTACAAAGGGGAAACACTGAGTTTACATTGCAATCTCGGTGGGACCGATTCGCTCTTTCGGTGAGACCGAAAAGTTAAGGAAGGGAAACAGAGAGTTTGCAAGCCCATCTCGGTGAGACCGAGATCCCTATCGGTAGGACCGAATTGCTAGGGTTTGGCAGTGGCTAATGACAAGTGAAACTCGGTGGCGCCGGATAGGAAGAATCGGTAGGACCGAGTTTGGCTTAGGGTTTAGGTCATATGTGGATATGGGAAAGTAGTTGAGGGTTTTGGAGCATATCACTAAGCACATGAAGCAAGAGGCTCATTAAGCAACACCTCATCCCTCCTTGATAGTATTGGCTTTTCCTAAAGACTCAATGTGATCTTGGATCACTAAAATATAAAATGAAGAGTCTTGAGATTTTGAGCTTGAGCCAATCCTTTGTCCTTAGCATTTTGAGGGTTCCACTTTCACATCCATGCCATGCCAATCATTGAGCTTTCCTGAAATAATCATCTTGGAATAGCATTAGCTCAATGAGCTATATGTTGTTATGAATTACCAAAACCACCTAGGGATAGTTGCACTTTCAGCCACACCTCTCCCGATCAACAGGACCCCCGTTTCGATCGTAGGAGGTCTGTTTCCTCCGTTTTGCGGGACGCCAGACCCCTCCCGATGAACAGGATCCCGTTTCGAACGTGGCCGGTCGAACACAAGGCCGTTTCCTTCGTTCTGCGGTACGCCAGGCATCGTTTCCATCGCCTGTTCTGTCCAAGCCCTCCCGATGAACATGACGCATTCCGTTGCCTCCCCATGAACACGACGCATTCCGTTGCCTCCCAATGTTCCGACCCAGACATGTACATGAGCCCTGGCCGTACGTATGCGCGAGTAGGCGTTCGAGACCCCGCCCGTATGTACACATACGTGGCCGTATTTTCTTTCTTGCACCCTGGCCGCTGTACGTATGTGTCTATGCTATGTGCGCGCCTCTACTACGACACATGCACGCATCTACATCGACCAGTATATATGTACGTACACGTTCGCGACCCGAATGACAACGCTACGTACGCTTCGACTAGGTGGGTCCCGACTGTCAGGCACTTCCTTGCGTGCGAAGATGTAGCTGGTGGGTCCCAGCAGTCAGGGGGCGAAATACGGTGGCCTGTCCGGTGGGTCCCCGCTGTTAGGTGGAGGAATAATTATTTTGCATGTAATAAGGAGGCACTTCCTTGCTACGGCCGTGGACCCAGCTGTCAGCCTCTCCACGTACAGTCCATGTTCGATGGAAGCCGTTCCTTGACCACGTTGACCACGCCGCGCCGAGAGCACCAGGGCGGTGGACGACGGCGAGGCCTAGGAAGGGGACGACGCGGAGCCGGGGAAGACGCGGCAGTGGATGCCCACGCGTAGAGGATTATGAGGGTTCACTGGTTCGTTGCGGTGTGAGGCTGGCATTGCCGCAGAATAATAGGGGGTGTGGGTGAGTAGAGGGATGGCCTGGCCAGCGGTGGGAGTAGTAGGGGGCGGTGAGGCCTCCGCCGCATCGCAGCCGGCCATGGGAGCCAGGAGCACGAGGCACGACCGGCGCTGGTTTGGGCGGCTGGAGCAAGAAGACCAGAGGTTGAAGAAGCACTACGGCCGTTGGATGGACATCATACACTGGAGCTAGAATCGTGCATATTGACTAAGTTGACAAAGCCCTCTGTCCCCGTCAACTTAGTAGGCCCACAAGTCAGCCTCCCACCAAGGTGGGTCCCAGCTAGCAGGGGTATTCATTTTTTGAGCGTAATAAGGAGGCACTTCCTTGCGTGCGAAGATATAGCTGGTGGGTCCGAGCTGTCAGCGGCGGTAACGTTTTTTTTGCCAAATACAGAGGCCCTTTTGGTGGGTCCCTGATGTCAGGTGGAGGAATCATTATTTTGCGCGTAATAAGGAGGCATTTCCTTGCGTGCGGCCGTGGACCCAGCTGTCGGCCTCTCCATGTACAGTCCACTTCAGATGCATGTCGGTCGTTGACCATGTTGACCAGGCCGCGTCGAGAGCACCAGGGCGATGGACGACGGCGAGGCCTAGGAAGGGAACGACACAGAGGCAGGGAAGACTTGGCAGTTGTTTCCCACGCGGAGGGGAGTACGACTGTATGAGGGTTTACTGGTTTGTCTGCCGTCGCCGGAGAATAACTGTAGGTGTGGGTGAGTAGAGGGATGGCTAGGCCAGCAATGGGAGTACGGTGGGGCGGTGAGGCCTGCACGGCAGCACAGCCGACCGCGGGAAGGAGGGAGCAGGCAGTCCCGCCGGTGCTTGTTTGAGCGGCTGGAGCAGGAAGAGCAGAGATTGAAGAAGCACGACGGCCATTCGATGGACATCCAACAGTCACTACTTGTGCGTCAACCTTTTTAGGAAAGCCTCAAATCTGTGGAAAACAGCATACAACCCATCTGCCATTATTTCTAATAATTTACAGCGCATTTGCTAATTCTTAAGGTTTTTTTGAGCCCATATTCTTTTTGTTAGCATTACAGCCCATATTGTGGCCACGGTTAAAAAATTAACGAAATTTTGCATATTTCGGTGCGCTCCGAACTGTTTTTAATCCCGAAATTTCGACTCACATTCAAACTGATTTTAAAAATAAATGTATATCAATATAAAATCCAACAAATTCTCCACGCATAAAAATTAATGTAATTTAAAATCTCAAAATGAAAAAAAAGATATTTTAAACTAATTGCCGGTTTGATGTGTTTTAAAAATGTACATCCCATTTCTCATTACTGATGGGCCATTTTCTCGGCCAGCCGAATGAAGCTCTCCTTGTCTTGAAAGATTTGCAGCCCAACAGGCCTGACAAAGCGACTTACTTGGCAAATCACAAAAAAACTGGGCTGTGGCTGTGGACCCTGCTGTCAGCGGTGGGAGTAGTAGGGGGCGGTGAGGCCTCCGCGGCATCACAGCCGGCCATGAGAGGCAGGAGCACGCGGCACGGCCGGCGCAGCTTTGGGCGGCTGGAGCAAGAAGACCAGAGGTTGAAGAAGCACTACGGCCGTTGGATGGACATCGTACGGTCACTGGAGCTAGAATCGTTCATATTGACTAAGTTGACAAAGCCCTCCATCCTCGTCAACTTAGTAGGCCCAGAAGTCAGCCTCCCACCAGGTTGGGTCCTAGCTAGCAGGGGGAGTATTCATTTTTCTGTGCGTAATAAGGAGGCACTTCCGGTGGGTCCGAGCTGACAGCGGGGGGGGGGGGGACGTTTTTTTGTGAAATACGGTGGTCCGTCCGGTGGGTCCCAGCAGTCAGGGGCAAACATTTTTTTCACGAAATATGGTGGCCCGTCTGGTGGGTCCCAGCAGTTATGGGGGAAACGTTTTTTCCGCGAAATAGTGGTGGCCCGTCCGGTGGGTCCCTGCTGTCAGGTGGAGGAATGATTATTTTGCGCGTAATAAGGAGGCACTTCCTTGCGGCTGCCGTGGACCCAGCTGTCAGCCTCTCCACGTACAGTACTCTTCCGATGGAAGTCGGTCATTGACCACATTGACCACGTCGCGCCGAGAGCACCACAGCGGTGGATGACGGCGAGGCCTAGGAAGGGGACGACGCGGAGTCAGGGAAGACGCAGCAGTGGATGCCCGCGCGGAGAGGAGTACGAGGGTTCACTGGTTCGGCTGCGATGTGAGGCTGCCGTCACCGCAGAATAACAGGGGGAGTGGGTGAGTGGAGGGATGGCCTGGCCAGCGGTGGGAGTAGTATGGG
Source organism: Triticum urartu (assembly GCF_056163025.1). NCBI lineage: Eukaryota > Viridiplantae > Streptophyta > Magnoliopsida > Poales > Poaceae > Triticum > Triticum urartu. Next base: position 154,653,774 of record NC_141873.1, on the reverse strand, counting down.
GACGGTGAGGCCTCCGCGGCAGCACAGCCGACCACGGGAGGCAGGAGCATGCGACACGACCGGCGCTACTTTGGGCGGCTGGGGCAAGAAGACCAGAGGTTGAAGAAGCACTACGGCCGTTGGATGGACATCATTGACCACGCCGCGCCGAGAGCACCAGGGCGATGGACGACGGCGAGGCCTACGAAGGGAACGCCACGGACCCGGGGAAGACACGACAGTGGCTGCCCACATGGTGGAGAGTACGAGGGTTGACTGGTTTGGCTGCCGTCGCCGGAAAATAACAGGAGGTGCGGGTGAGTAGAGGGATAGACAGGCCAGGGATGCGAGTATGATGGGGCCGTGAGGCCTTCCCGGCAGCACTGCCGGCCACGGGAGGCGGGAGCAAGCGGTTCTGGCGGCGCTGGTTTCAGCAGCTGGGGCAGGAAGATCAGAGACTGAAGAAGCATGATTGCTGTTAGATTGACATCTAACGGTCTGACGCTGGTAGAGTCGATTGTTGACTAAGTTTCTTTTTTGAGAAACCTTGGGTACGCATGAACTTAGTAGGCCCACAACTCAGCCTCCAAATCTGTGGCAGACAACATAAAGCCCGTTTGTTATTTTTTATAATTTGTAGCCCATTTGCTAATTCTTAAGTAATTTATTACAACCCATTTTCTGGCCAGGACCACGGTCAAAAAGTCCAACCTTATTTTGCATATTTCGGTGGAGTCCGAACTGTTGTAATCCCGAAATGATAAACATTTTTAAGAACTTATTGATTTGCCAAAATATCATTTTGTTTTTGTAAGAAAATAAGACGTGGGACAATTTAGTTGGTTTAAGGGAAAACCAGTGGTAAAAAAATCAGTGCTGGGTGGGAAAAAACAACAAAAATAAGGATGTAAATATGAAAAGGGAATTTTATGTGTTTTCAATATAATGATACGTGTATATGAACTAGTAAAACTATAGGTAGAGATTAGAAAATGGATGTAGGACATGCGTTTCAAGAGGAAAATAGAACTGGGCTGTGTGTTTGATTCAGTAAAAAAACTGCCTGCGGATGTTGTAAGACAAAATATAACTAACGCTGGTGGGCCAGAGGCCAGTAGATACCTGCTGGATATTTGTGCCCCGTTGTCGTCATGGGCTGGGCCTGTTAAAAACAAAACAACCCTGGGCAATCTACAGCCCAGTTGAAACTTGCTCGACCTGAAAAAACAATATACATGCTCAATAAACGAGAGAATTATGCAAGTACAGACTGATAACTGGGATGCAGCACGGATATTGTTTTTTTATCGTGATAATAAGTGCATGCACTTGTTTCAAAAAAATTGGAGAACTGGGAATTCGAACGGCGGGTGCTTATGCTACCCATCAAATAAAAATCAGGTGCTTGAAATTTCGTCTCGAAACAATGATTCAGCTTTATATCCACGTCGACCCTCGGCATGATGGTTGGAAGCAAATGCAAGTTCATACCAAAAGATCGTTAACAACAATACCAACTTGCGGATGACAAGGTAGTACAACTACCAATACCAAACTAACTTATAATCTTTTTACTCCTGGCCCTAGTGTTCGTCTGGTAGAAAATCTTGCAGAGGACCAGCTCCCGCTCCTTCTCTTGCTCCAGGTGCCTGAGGTGGTACTGGTGCATCACCTAGTTGGTCCTCTGCTGGTCGAAGTTCTTGTTGGTGTGCAGCACCAGAACCTTTTTTGCTGCCCATCTACCGGCCGTTGACCATCACCGGCAAGGTATTACCGGTCTTGTGCCACATCATGTGCATGCCGCACTCCGACTGTATCTTGTGACGCGTCCACGTGCCCCTTTTGAACGCCCTGGAATTGCGCTGGAAGAAATGCTTCCTTAGGCCACTCAGTGTGATACCTGTAGTATTGTGGAATACAGGTTTTAGTGTACCTAGTTGGCATTTTCATAACATCTTTGGCATGCTGCAGTCACTTGTTTCACTTTTTATTAACTGTCAAATTGTAATTGCTTCACCAGGTCTGCGTCTAAAAAGAAAAATAGAGCTAGAAACAAAGGAATATGTTTGTGCAAGTAGACGGCCGATTGGTGTCTTACCTGGAAGTTTCTCAGGTTGGGTGTAACATAGGCCGTGCTCGCTGTCGATGGTTGGTATGAACAAATCGATGAGAGACTGAAATCTCGCGCTGTCATCACTCACTTTGGCCTCAAGGTGCTCGATCAGCTCCTGATCCGTGGGATCGAACTTGATGCCAGCCGGCAGCACGGGCCAATCCTTCTTCGACTTGCATCGGTAATTCCAGTTATATGGTACTCAATGTATGATCAATCGACTGTTTTAAGTGAATGATGAAAGATTTCGACAGATAAGTGGTACTCCAAATCTGAAGTCCAGAATACCCGAACACGCCGCCGAGATTCTTGTGTCACCTCACGCGCAGCGTGTTGTCACGTCAATTCAATGTGTGGACATGATGAATAATTTGACCGACGTATACTAGTACTGCTACTGTACTACTTACCAGTCGTATTTAGTGTCACAATTTATACATAGGTTTAACTAACAAGTACGCACTTGAAGCCTAACTGATATATATATGGCTTCTGCACAGCATCTCCATCATCATTATCAGTACATCCTACGCAGGTGAGTTAGGATGCACTTGATCCCAGGAAGGTATCTATCCTTCAAACCAGAGGAGTGCTTCAAACTAACAACAGTACATAATATCCAACAAAAGAGGGTCATGCTACAGCAGCAGAATACATGGCTCAATCTAGATATCAGCACGAATCAAGTTGTGCATATTTGCTGTTGGCATGAACCACATCTCCGCATGTCGGGTTTGCAAAAGCCATCCATCGCATGGAAGCTTGATGCCTTTCACACACTAAAGATTATCTGGCAACAAGCTGTGTCGACGAATCTCTGGATATGGTGATTCATGAAACCCATGGTATGATGTGTAAACACAACCCCCCCTCGCGAATGGAAGTTGCATAGCACAGTAATCATCGCCGGTGATATGATCGATGATTGGTTGGATGATCGGATAATTGAGCCCGAGGAACAAGGAGTGGTTGCCGAGGCTGTAAACACGCCTCCAGTTGAATACGCCTGGCCTAACGGAGCTGGGATCTTTCTCGAACATGAAGCAGCCATAGCCATCAATGTCACGAACACCCCGCGCATTGTACTGCATGTGGTTTGATGTAATGGTTTGGTCAATTTGGTACATGCGAATGAGCATCAAATGACCGCCATTAGCTGAGCGAGCGATAAACCACCACCCATCAGCTGGTATGATTCCAGGTCCTGGAATCATGAAGGCCTGCGCATTTGTGTCTGCTGCAACAATTCAAATTGGAGACCAAAAGGACAAAAATAAACAATCACGTTCAGAGTATGTATGGAATTAAGATTATTATAATAGTGACATATCATAGACAGAGAATTGCAATGCCGTGGTAATAATCATACCCCAAGTTAAAAAAATAAGCCAATGGCTTTCATATTCTAGCAATATGTCATGGTTCAAACATCATGTAACAATGAGAGGAAAATAGTTATGACAGCGCCTACTCATATTCTACCATAGCACTTACTACTACTGTTCTCATATGAACTCTAAGCAATAACATGCGTTGTTATAAAAATCTTGTAAACGAGAGTAAACATATATCAATCATGATGTTATGCTCATAATATGTATTCTAACAATCATTAGATGCCAAAATTTCTCATATCAACTCTAACAATAACATGTGTGGTCATAAAAATCTAGGAAATGAGTGGAACATATAGCAATGATGTGGTTATAGACATGCTATGCATTCTAAATTTGTAACAAATGAACAGGCACTCGTATTCATAAGGTAAAGATGAGATGAGATAGAACAATTACACGACGATAGATTCCACCAATATAGGTAGCCAATCTGTGCGTCGACCGCGTAAACGATGCAATTGTGCACTATAGCATCAGACAGAAATGTTTCCTCAACAGGATTGATGATGAGCCATAACCATGTATGGCGACCGGATTCCAAATAGACTAATCCCTTGTTGAACAAGGCAATGAGCTTGTAATCCATGTAGTCTTTTGATGGTGTGGGCACTTCACAGATTACAACTTTCTGCAAACAGAGGTTGAGCCAAAAGCTTGACGCGTCTCGTGCGTAGTAGGTAGGAGTGTCCGGCGGGCCGCGAGGCTCGATGGCGGCGGTATCCAATGATGGAAGGGTGATCTCTCGCTGGGTGTATATATCCACGAGATGCCACGGACTACCGGTGTGGTGGATGAGGACGATCCAGTTGGCCTTCATGCCCGCCCAGTAGTGGCCGCGCATGAAGGACAGGTGGACGTGTAGTGGTAGCATGTCGAGGGGCACCACGACAACCTCCGTAGGATCGTCAAGTCGGTGTCTGGGCCACCTGCGAGGATCGGGCATCAGCAAGCAGGGTGTCTTGAAAAGAGCCTGCCGGTTGCAGACGAGTAGATGGTATATAGACACCGAGCATGCGGCCAGATGGACGGTGCTGAGTAGGTCCATACGACTATAGATCTGCTCCAAGAGAACATCGGGGAGGGAATTCCAATCATGGCTCTGCGTGTCAGTCGGTTCTGCCATTAGGGTTTTTGGTGCCTGCGAGCCAGCGGGGAAGTGGATTCGGGCGGGCGAGCGAATAAGCTTCTCCTCGTGTGGCCGAGCAGTGAGCGGGGGGATATGGTACGCGCGAGCTACCAAGGAAGATGGCGCGGGCGGGCGAGAAGTGAGCGGGGGTAAATGGTGTGCGGCCGATGATGGGGAAGAGAGGAGGAAGAAGAAGAGATGAGTAAGAAGAAGAGACTAGTTGAATAGTTCTCTCTGACCGAGATGGGGAATAAATGGATCGCGAGGACTTCCTTTCTACAGTATCCCTATGCCTCTACGCTCACTTCACTCATTTTGCTCCGTACCTAGTCACTTGTTGAAATATGTAGAAAGACAAATACTCCGTATTTGGGAACAGAGGGAGGCTTTTACTCCGTACTATTTGGGAACAGAGGGAGTATCACCATATGGAGGGAACAGAGGAAGCTTGAAATATGAACATGTCAATGGGAGGGAGTAATCCCCATGCATGCATGCATGCATGCATGCAACATGCAACACTCACACGTACACATGGACGCACGCAACACTCACGCACCCATGCGGCACACAGCACACGACGCAACACACACGCTCACGCTCAAGTGCTCAACCTACTCCCTACGTCCGTGAAAGACTGTACATTTAGAGATTTATACATTGACCAGGGCATAATTAACGCCCAAAAGTAGCAGACTTATGTGTGCATGCGACCATTGAGATAAGAAGATTAAATGAAGGCCGTTGCATGCTGTAATTAAGGATAGACATGTAGCCTATACCTACAGCACAAGTTGGTGCATTAGTCAATCAATATCGATTTAGATTAAAGGCTAAACACATTGGAAGTGTAGATGTACATCATGTAGTACACTCTTTGTTGGAAGACCGAGGGAGGACACATGCATGCACTCACATACACAGCCAGGGCGGTTCGCGCGCAAGGGTTGGACTCGTCTCGCGCCTGCGTAAAGTTTTGTTTAACTGATTTCTTTGCTCTGCCAACTGACAGGTGGGACCCAGAAACCAGGTGACAATTTAACCAGTCAACAAAGTGCCACGTTGACTATGTGGCCGGTCAGTAGGGTGCAATACGGTGCTCTACGATGAGCTAGTGATCGCATAATCGCCTCAAAACTATATATAGTGACCGTAAAGAGCGTACTGTTACATACGTTGACCGCCAATGTATTTTTCTCGTTTCAAGTTAAGCCATATTAATCGGAAAGGACGCAGTATGGACTACTACTACTAGTACTAGTACTGCTTTGATGTGTCCCGTCAACTCGCCGAACGTGGAGAAGCTTGCTTACTACGCCTCTCCCTCGCCCACGCACGCGGTGGTTCGTAGTACAAGGAGAGGGTTTTGACTACAGCGCCCTCTCCCTCTCCCTCGCCCTCACCCTCGCGGTGGACGTGCAACAGTTCAATCGGTGTCAGATTGCCAGAAGCATATTGTACTGTAGTATCATCATTGTTGGACCTTCCGAAGAGGCGAAGAGCCAAGTGCAAGGTTCACACGAGTACGAACTGTTGAACCTCCCGAAGAGGCAAAAAGCCAAGTGCAAGGTTTTATAGGAGTTGTCGTCCTAGTAGGAGTGTACTAGTACAACTATAGCGAACGATGCTACTGTATGATGCCACCACGTCACGTATATCCAAAGCTGTGCCACCTTTTTTTCTCAAAGAGCGTGTTGGAGCCCGTGCACCAACCACACAAGTTGCACATACACATAACACATTTACTAGTAATAAATTCTAAAGGACAAATGCCAGTATACCACACAAGTTCATCTCCAACTCATGTGATAAATTTGTGCACGACTAGTCTACATATATTCACAACGCTACCATTCACAATTACCGTACTCCACTTACATGTTATAGATGGGCTACATGTCCTCCTCCAGGTTCCAGTCCCAGGTGTTCTTCGTGGATGGCACGATTCATAGCGGTGGGCAATGGGAATCATTGTCGCAGCTTTCTAGTCCGCTTCCACACGATGGAGACTCATCCAAGCTGAAGCGGCATAAATCAGGGATAGCGTGTCCTAGCATGTCGTTCATCCAGCGGTGTGCACTGAAGACACAACCATGCTTCATGAACGGCAGGCCTTCCATGTCGTGCACGGAAGGTGGCATCCGCTTCACAATGGGGTAGCTGTCCCCGATGAAAAGCGAGTACTCTCCAAGAGTGTTCCTCGGCACCCACGTAGCATCACGGGGGTCGAACTCGGTGCCGTTCATCTGGTACACGCGGCATCCCAGATCTAGACACATGGTGACGTACATAGTCAAGGTCCATGCATAATAATGTTGTGCTCAAATGTGGCGGTCAGTAATTCTGTGCAGCAAATAGTACTACTCCGGTATAGAGGAAGTAAAATAACCGGCTTATTATATATAGCCACTCTTGGCTACATGGATGAGATAGTAAGACATGGAAAAACAAAAATGGTGGCAGCTAGTGGGTTCAAGTCTTCAAGGGCCTAGCTAGCTATACGCGTCCTCCAAGGTAAAAAGTACTCCTACTAGTACTACAAAGTATACTACTAGTACATCAATGAAAGAGAAGGCGAGAGGGTTAAAAAATGGAATACCTGGGTAGATGGTGACGGTCCGATCGTGGTAGATTATGTGACCATGTTGCACATCAGTGGTACCATGGGTAACGACTGCTAAGATAGTTGATCCCAATATGCCAAAGTTAGCTACAAGGTTCCAGGTTAGACCGAATCGTGGATGCAACTGCACATCCAGGATCGGCGATCTTATTTTGATCGGGGGATGACTGGTCCCTGCAAAATAATGGAGTACCGTTAGGGATGCAAATGATGGTTTGTGCATTCCGTTTGTAATCTCCCGTATCGTAGGATGTCAACCAGATGAAACAAGTCCCCTGGCTTGTCACCGCGAAGATGCGGCCTAGATGGCACACGGTGTCTTCGAACGTGTAGGGGTACAAATCTGCCGCCGCCAACATGCGCCAGCCTCTGCTGTTACTGCCTCCTGCATTGATGGCAATCCTTATGTCGAACACCGCAATGAGATAGTAATCGTCGTAGCCGCGTCGCTTTGTCGGCGGGTCCGCAATTGCTATCTTCTTCAATATCATGTAGGCATCATCATACGTATTCTTGCCCAGCTAGTCTGGAAGGCCGATCCCAATGGTGGAGAAGGGGTCTACCGGAACGGACGCACTGCTGTGGATGTTGTGCAAAATGATGGTGGTACCCAGCCGGAGGTATGCAAGCCAATCTTCGTTGGCACCGACCCAGACCTATATATAAGACAGTGGGCAGCGGAGAAATTACGGGATGGAAATGGAATAACTAAGTACTACATGATCAAACTCCATTACTGACCTGCTCATTGGACAAAATCCGACTACCTCTCAACGTTGGCAACTCTAGCGGAGTCAACGTGCAACCATGGCCAGGGAGCGGTGGACTGTTCAAAGGATTGTCCCATAGAAGAACCTTCTCCTCGAGGATGCATGGAAGACCAACAAGCATGGCCTGTTTAAGCAGCGTCTTGAAAAAGTTGGTGTAGGAAGCACCGAGTCTTGCGGCGGTGAGGACGTCGGAGCGGCGTGCGATTTCTCCCACAGGATCGTCATCCAAGGTCTCCCAGCCCCGACAAGGAGGAGAACCGCCTGGCGAATCCATGGGAGCAGCGACGAACTGCCTTCTCTTTGGGGGGAGGGGAACTGGCGAGGAGGAGATAAGAGCATAGTAACCGCAGGGCCTCGTCCCTTCCAACTGTAGATCGTTCCTCAGCGAAGGGGTGAGGCTATTATTTACTACTAGTACTCCCTCCGATTCTTTTTACTCTGCGCATAAGAGCAGACCCGGATACCAAGGCAGGGGCTCGCTGCATGCTTTCTGGACGAAAATAGCCCTGGCGCATGGATGGGAGGAGTTAGAAGCTATAAATGCCCCATGCAGCCCATTGGTTGTCCGCCCGCGTTCTCCTCTCTCTGCATGCTGCATGGATGTCTCCCTCTCTCTCACAGGACTGTATGCGGTGGCGCTGGCCTATGAGAAGCTCGCGTGGAGATAGCAATCTTCTCTCCAGAAGAGATGTTTTTTGAAAGAAAGGGATTATGGAACGTTATGGGATTGCATTATACTGTAAATAATAGCACTAGTAAGAAATTTTTGGCACTAGGTAGTAGTTTTTGGCGTGATTAAGAAATTTTGGGTATGTTTTGCCATTTTTTTGTACACGCCAACTAGTGTCAAAAAACGTCTTACATTATGTGACAGAGGAGTACGTACTCGTACTGTAGCAGTACTAGTACTACTTTTCTCAACTAGTAGTGCGATGTACTATACTTCTAGTCTAGTCTAGTATAGTGCACCAGTTTTGAACTCTTGAATCTCAGGGCCAAGGAGCTACAGTTGGAAGTGGAGGGTACTACTGTTCTCTAGAACCATCGCTGTACTATCAATGCAGGGGAAGTACACCTGCGTAGTGGCCTAGTGGGTACTCTCGGTGCTCTATTCAGCCGCTCCTCTCACGTAGCTGGCCTACTCAGCCGCTCCTCTCATGCACACACTAGCAGCCTGTTTATCAGCGACGGTTACTGCGGGGCAGAACATTTGAGTTATTTGATACAACGAGACTAGGCTTTTTGCTTCCATTTGTGGAGGTGTAATGGATCTCGTCGAACTTTGTTAGTAGTTCCTTCTTTATGAATGAGATGAAGCAAAGCTTTTGCCTCCGTTTCAAGAAAAACACAGCAAGAGGAATTTCTTTTATAGTAGAGCCGATAATGGAGTGAAGTCCATGCATGCAACGCCACAAGCTACAGAGTAGTAGTAGAGCAGTTTACGTACAGAGCCATATTGCACAGTTCCCAATGCCCCGCCAGGCTTTTCCAGCTCCTCGGGTTTAATTGGGAGGCGCTAGTTTAAATATGCTACTAGCTGGAAGCTGCAAGCGAGGTGCAGCTAGGGCGAGCACGCGAGCCACGGGATGCTGGGAAGGAAAACCCGTTCACGTGGCTAGGCTGTCCAGTGCACCCAGATTGTGGGGCCGCACGTCCGTTTGACTTCAAAACTCAAACTACCCGTGTAAAATATTGGCTCGCAGCGAAGTGTAGTAGTACTATTTAAAAAAAAGGCTATCGTGCATTCGGCCGGGATCGAACCCACAAAACGAGGTATACACTCCCGCGACCACTAGTAGTACTCGTTGGAGTACAACGCAACCTAGAATCTCCTTTTGTCGCTAGTAGTACGTACATTGTTCCTTACAAGAAACCCCTAAGAGCATGGTTAATAGTATAGCCAGCTGCTGGCTATAAGCCAGTGCCATGTCATCTACAACCCATCTTATAGCCAACATGTAGTAGTAGTTTATTTCTTATAGCCCGCTGACTCAGCTCTATTGTACTTGCTCTAATAATGCAAGAAACCACTAAAATGCCAAGAAACTACTACCACTTGCATACGTGGCAGACTTAAGATAAGACTACCTTATCAACCATTGTACATGCTCTTACCAACAAAAATCCTCGAGTACCTCCTACCTCCGGCCCGTCCACCTAGTCATCCTCGGCCATGGGACGCAGCTACCGCTGCCGGCAGAAGGCGAGGTTAAAACCGTCGGCGGTGCGGAGCCCATGTTGCGGCAGCCCGGATGCCAGCTCCGTCCGGCGCTCGCGGCCGCTAGTTATCCAAGATAGCTCCGTCTAGCTGCTTGTCTGCAAGGTTTGCTAGCTAGATTGGCAAGGCAGCGCGGCGGCTTGCTCATGCGCGCCGCACTAAGGCCAACCATCTGGCTCGAGCGAAGGCCAGCGCGGCGGCTTGCTCGCTCGTGAGTCACGCTTGGGCCAGCCTGCCAACCCATGCAGGAGACCTAGAGAGTGAGGGAAGAGATGTGTGCATGCCCGAGAGACAAAGTGATAGAGACCTATGTTGGGGTCCAGACTTTACAAGAGAGAGGGGTGTTAATGTGCTCGTGTGTTGGTGTTTGGGGGAGAGAACGACTTCTGTGTGTGTGTGTGGTGCTGGTGGGGGGGGTTGACTTCAGATAAAGAGTGAGGTGTCTATATTTGAGGGACTTTAGCGTAAATGAGATATTGTGCACTCATGGTTGATCAATTTGTTTCACAGTTTGTACTATGAGATAACAATACTTTTGAACATGCGTGATATACCTTGATGTACCAGAATTACAAACCTAAGATTGGAATTTTGGAATTCGACTCCATCATTAGCTTTTGTAATTCATTTAACGGAGGTACATTTTTTAAGCCGGGATTTCGTGATTTCAAATTCATATATCAAACCTAGAGATATACATATATGGGCATGTTCAAACTTTATTACCATCCACTTTGTTCATACACATACACATTTTTGCTTTTGTCATCATATTTAGGATAAACACATTTGGAATTTCATTTGAATTGGACCATATGATGGTATTTGCTTGTAGTAGCTCAATGATCCATATTTGAATTGAATGGACAATCTAAGTTTCGAGTTGGAGACATTGATTTTCAAAACTTGCACATTTTTTTGCGTGCAAAACAAACAAATTGTCGGCCATGATATCATAGTCGGCCGTACGAGAGCAGAATACTTATAATTTTAGGCGCCAAAAGCTTTCAAACTTCCCGCTCACATCAAAATATCATGCGCCCGAAAGTTTAGCCCTGCGATATTCCTGTTTTACCCCTGCCACATGAACGGAAAAGGGCTGCTTTGGTAACTCCATTGTTTTCCCCTCTTTGCCCCCAACATTCTTCCCCAGAGCCCCTCCCCTTCCCCTCCCCGACCCCCCAACCACGGCAAGCCGCCGAATCTAGTCCTCCGCCGCAGCGGTGGACCTCACACCCCGCCGGATCTACCTTCCGCACCTTGGAACCCCCAACTGCCAACTCAACACTTCACCGGAGCCACTTCTTTGACTGGCTTGTCCACCACTCCAGATCTCCTTGATCACCATCATGGTCCACCGCACCGGATCTGCTTAACTGGCGCTCTCGTCCACCACAGCATAGGCCCTTCACTGACTCCCTCGTCCACCCCTTGGCTAGCCCTTCATACAAGCCCTCGTCCGCCGCAACAGATCCGCCTCACCGAAAGCACTGTACAATGCGCCCGCCGAAGCCTTCGTCCACTGCACCGGACCCGCTCCACAGACGCCATATTCAACTCCACCGGCCCTGCTTTACCGACGCTGCAGCCTCATCAGGTTATTTCGATTTGTACTCCTTCGGTTTTTCTCTTTATCGTGCAACTGTTCACTTACCACAGATGAGCTTTCTTGTATGTCGACAGGCGCCGCAACCGTAGCATCGGAGCCGCTTCAACGACGGCGACAGCAGGCCCAAACTCAACCGCAACACGAGCACCATTGACGATCCTTAGCTATCAAGTATGACAATGATACCCATACGCCGCCGAGAATCAGGTACTATTATCCAACGGCCGGCGCCTACGTTCACTTTCCTAGCATATGCACCGCACCTTTGAATTTCTTCAGGGCATCATTTAGTTTTTCATGAGATGCGTTATTCTACTTGCACCTGTAGGCCATACTTCTGGCAGTGAACATGTTACATGTGCTAAATTACATACCAATGCACATATAGTTAACATGCTTTAGTTTTGTTCTAATGCCACCTATTGGTTCCATCAGACTGCTTAATGTTCTCTATGCTTAATTACACATCAGCAAACTAGCATGTGGTTCTGCTGCTTTTTGTTCATTTTACCCTACATTTTCTGATGCTATCTATTACATCACTGCTCCGAGCCTCTGTTCATTACTTGTTTGTGTGTTCTTGATCTTCCCAAGTTGCATGACTAATTTGATGCTTCTATTAATTATGGAGCTGCCAACCCCATCAAGCAAAATATTTGTTCTTTTGGGGCTGGCACCTCGAACAAGCATAAAAATAGAGGGAAGCAGATATACTCCCTCCGATTCTATTTACTCTGCGCATAACTCTTGACCCGCATACCAAGGAGGGCACTGGTTTAATTTTTCTGGACTAATTTGCCAATTAATTAGGGCAGAGGCGGATGGGGCGGGGCACAAAAGGAAATCAGCGCTAGGAATCGGCAATGCGCAGACTAATACGAGAAAACTGAGAAAAAGTTATACGCAAAGTAAAAAGAATCAGAGGGAGTATTGTCGTGTATGCACACACCCTTCTTTCATTAGTTTAGATGAACCATTGATGATCAATTAAGACCAGTGCATGCGATTAAAATTAATTTTACCTAAATAGATGGTGCAGAATAAACTACAACAACTAGATTTGCAACCACGGGATGCTGACGATATCTTCAAAGAACATTGCAACAGCAGCTAGGCTTCACAGCAACATATGGTAAGCCAGTGTGTTTTAGTACATGTGAAATGTAATGCAAGTGGGCTTCTTTCTTGGCTTGTGCCCTCAACATGTAATCCTACCGAATTACAAATAGTTCAGTTGTCTGCGTTGCTGTATTGCTTGATTCGAATGCTTATTTGTTGTTACGCTATACCTGACTTGGCCAATATGTCAGCAGTGCCTGCTGTACTATCGTAAAGAAATGCATACCTATTTCATTTGAGTCCTTAACTTTTCCTCTCAACTTCATCACAAGACTGTCTTCGTAGTTTATATAAGGCCACACTGTTAAGTGCTTTCTCAGATTATTTCAACTGCTTAGATGCCTTGGCAACTTAAATATAGCGGTTGTACACTCCCTTTCAACTAGGGATGTCAACTGCGTCCAGTTTAATCCGGATTAAAGTCCACTAGTGGTATGATAGTTCAAAAGAGTTTTTGTTTTTTTTGAGGAAAATGAACTAGGGAGGTAGCAAAAACTAACTAGATGGGACTGGCGGATTTCGTTTATTTGCCACTTACATCCCTAGTTTCATCTTACCATTTTAATTTCTTTTCGGCTGATGCTGCTTCGAACCATTTAAATATAGTTTGCCATGCTCGGCAATAATTCGTCCTTCGTTTACCATGTAAGCTTACTACCTGGATCATACGATAACTATCTCTTACTGATTTCCAGCGGAAACCTTTCAGGATGCCGTTCACACTAGGACACAATGTACAACCCCAAAATCTATTTTTGGAAGCAGTGTGCCATCCATGTAACCAGATGGTAGCAGTTCAGAGGCAACACCGCCGGAGAGCAGTTTGAGCATAGATATTATAGTGCTTGAGGCTCTACTAGAGGCAGAAAGAGATGGTGTGGCTGCCATGAATGAGGTAATATTTATCTTGAGGCTGGAAATTACGGAATTAGCGGCACACATTATGCAAGCAACCCAAGAATTGGAGGAAGTAAGAATGTTGCATTTGAAGACGGAGGAGGTCCTGCTGTTTCTGCTATTTGAAGCCCAAGATAATCCTGGTTCTTCTTTAGATACCATTTGAAATTTTCATTAGATTATTGTACTTGCATGTTGTGTCATGTCTCTGAATGGATTATGTTGCAAGACCCCCTATGTTGTCCATGTGTTGTAATGATCCAAATTTTTTAGGCGAGGTAATCCTCGGAACTTGTATGATTGACATAAGGTGAACTGTTTGTCGTGTGAGCATATTGTATTGGATGAAATAACTGTTTGACTCACAGTGTATCCAACCTACTGAATTCTAAGATCACGACATTTCTAAATCATAATCATATATAAAGGTGGAATAAATCTTTGTTGTGGTTTTGAAGAAATAAATAACGAAATGTATAATTATCTGTGGATATTTGTAATCGAATACAAATTGGATTTGAATTTAGTTTTCCAGGTCCCAGGGCAAACGTGAATGCTAATTCTCCCAAGTTTTGAATGAAGCGACTAAACGCCCACTATAATTTGTGGGCTGCTCGAAGCAAGTGTTTGCGAGATGGAAATTACTGTCTACCCCTGACACTTGACATCCTTATCGATAGGATTTACACTGCTGTCGATAGGGGTAGACTAGTAACTTCAATCAGACGTGACACGACGGCCTCTGAGCCCATTCAGACACGGTGGGCGCCAAACGTGGGTGGCAAAACACATTTGATTTAAGCTCGTCCGAAAGACATGTGTCTCTTCCTCCATTTCCCCATTCATACACGGTGGGCGGCAAAACAAACTCTCCTTGTCCGAAATCGATGTAGGCTTATATTTTAAATAGGGGCAAATGTGTAACTTCCATCATACGTGACGCAACCGCCCTACCTGTCAGCCCCGTTCATACACCGTGGGCGGCAAAACACCCTCTCCTCGCCCGAAATCGATGTAGGCTAATATTTTAAATAGGGGCAGATGTGTAACTTCCATTAGACGTGACACAACCGCCCTACCTGTCAGCCCCGTTCATACACCGTGGGCGCCAACCGTGGGCTGCAAAACACCCTCTCCTCGCCCGAAATAGTTACCGGCAAATATTTGGGAGATGCGAGATTACCGTTCTATCCCAAACAGACGCGATGTCCGAAATTTTTAACGGGGGATAAGTTCGTAACTTTTCCCCATTTCAGAGAAGCGCGTCCCAAAGTTTGAGATCCCCCTCCCCTCCATTTCCCCATTCATACATCATCGGCAGCACGACAACCTCCGCACTGCGGCCAGCCTCCTCCGTACGCCACGCCATCCTCCACCTTGCCGGAGCCGCTACCCCTACCTCGTCGTCCACTGCAAGAGATGGATGTCTCTCATCCACGACACTGGACCAGCATCCTTTCATCGCCTCCTCTCGCTTCATTGGCGCCATCGTCCACCTTGCCGTTGCCGCTCCTACGACCGCCTCGTCCACGACAACGGGATACATCCCCCGACCCGGCCGTCTGCCGTCTAAAGTCTTCTTCCCCGCCGCCGACAGCCATCGCACCCGCAACACCCTCAACATATCAGGATAGGCCTACACGGCATCGCAAGAGAGGTGGTACTCTTCCATATGTGCTTAAGTTATTGATCTCACCCGAAAATTGATCGTAATTTGTTTACTTTACTTTTCTTGTCCGTACCAAATCGTAGTGGCTAGTTGAAAGCAAACATTGGTTGCGAAGTAGCTTTGTCCGGTTTGCACCTTCAGATCCGCCATGGTATGGGAACTATACTCGTAAAGCTTATGGTTTCCCCCCTTTATATTCACTACCATCATCGTAGGTGCTTCGTGTCGTGCTAGCACTGCTCCTCAAGACCTCAACCCAAAGCTTACGTGTTGAAATACGAATCTGATATGATGCTCATATCACTAAAACAGAGAATGTTTAATTGGTCACCTAATGTTCCTATATTCGTTTCGAAAAGCATGTACGCCACCCACTAGTCCAGCTAGTTCCACTTTCCTGATTTTTCTCTTGATGCTTAGGATTTTCCCCTTTTATCTACTCTACTATGATCTACGTAGGTGCTTTCTATCGTACTAGCATTACTCCACCCTTCAAGCTAAACAACACAACACTCAGAATTCGAAAGCTTAGTTGTTCAAATATGATTGTGATATGATACTGATATTAGTTAACCGACACATTTAATTGGTTAGCTAAAGGTCCCACTTGAGTTTCCAAATGCATGTCGCAACATATAGAGAGACATCATAATTGCATTTCTTTCTCATTTGTTGACCGTACTTTCTTGTCCATACCAAATCTTAGTTGCTATTTCAAAGCAAACATCGGTTGCTAACTACCCTTTGCGCGGTTTGCAGCTTCAGATCTGCCATCCCACTGCCACGGTCAACACTTTACTCATCATGCTTATGTTTTCCCCATTTTATGATGACCACAATCAGCCTACGTGGTTCGTGTCATAATAGCACTGCTCCACCCATCGAGCTAAACAAGCTTAGTTGTACGAATTCATATATGATATTATTGCTGATATTAGTAAAACCGAGATATGTTTAATTGGTTAGCTAAATGTTCCTACTTTAGTTTTGAAATGCATGTGATCCACATATGGAGAGACCAGAAAAAAAGTATTTCTCTGTGCGCTATGGTTCATCATGGGTGGCAAACCGACATTGTATTAAAAGACTTGTAATATCTTCAATCTGCTTGCTCTTCTGCTCTTCTTTAAGATGATACTCTTCTCTTGCGGTCGACTGGTCAGGTCGAGTTGTTCTCCCTTAGTATATTTTGAATCTGTCAGGACAGGTCGACTTGTTCTTCTTTACAATATGTTGAAGCTATCATCTGCGAAGTGTCATCACTTCTGGAGCTCTCATATTTTGAGTAGTAGGCCACATTATATTAATGCACACAACAAATTATAGCATGCATGGCTTCTTTTAAAAGAATTGCAGAGATAGCACAAAGGGGTTTACAGGGAGGCAGTATTGGATTAGAATCACTTCTGCATTATAAAGAAAATGTCACTTGTTTTTATGTTTTCATGCATGTCATATATTGAACATTATCAAAATGAATATGAGAATGGGCGCACAAGAGGAATATTGTGGAATGATCCACTGCCTAAAAAACTAGGCATGGTGGAGGATGGCCTATCTTATTCACCCATCAAGGTGCTTGCTCTAACTTTGCAAAGTTGTATTGGTCGCACATATTTTGCTTTTGACCTCTAGCATTACTTCTACTTTGTTACACCATCTGCTTAGTTTAAGCATCATATATGAGTATATGCCATACCTATCCATTTTCTGTACCTATTCCATGTGTCATCACACTATGTTTTTCCAGTCAAATGTTGTTCTTTTGTAATAGGTGTCCAAAAGGAAGAGGGTGAGTGCAGGTCGTCAAGGAGTACAAACTAGGTATTTGGAAAAGGTAGTGATACCTGTTAAATCAGATAGATCAGCAGCCACAGAAAAGACAGGCCCAGTTGTACCACACTTTACCCCTACTCCAGTGGCCAAACCCCTATTAGAATTGCTGGGAGCCCAGCGTCAGGTACTATCTATGATATCAATTCAAAATTTGAACTCCTAAATTTCTGCTTCTGCCTTACCTTCTCTCTTGTATGAAAACTAATTTCACATGAATCTCATTGCTCAAAGGATCATACGATCTCAAAACAATAATGGGCTCTGCGTTGCTCTTGTCAGTACCTCTCTCCCTTTTGCCTTGTAACGCTGTACTTAATTAATTGCTATTTGATTATGTATCATCAGTCTGCACCTGAGCTTCATTATCCTCTGTTTCTTCCAATACTATTTGATCTATATTTATTCTTTGCAAAATGTAGAATAATGGCAACACTTATAAAGAATTTTCTTTGGGGAATTTATTGAATTATCCTTCCATCAACATGGATAAGGGCTTTGTCCAGCCCGTGTTAACATGTAATGTAAGTTCATCCTTCTCAAGCCTTCAAACTTTGTTCTAGTATAGATTTGGATAGGCATCATTTCCTCCACTGTTATTTTCTTTGCTGTTTACATCTGATTGGATGTTTGCAACAACTACCCGTTTCAAATTGTAGTTGTAAAAACATGTTCCTTATGCAGAACAGATCCATTTATTTGCTTATATAATTGTGAAACCTATTATGTGTCTCCTTGTTTCTCTTTCAGACTCGTATCTCTTACGCCAGGCAGAACATTAGGGAAGATAGTGAGCCAAACCATCTTGAGGACAGCGAGATGACCCCAAGGTCCTATCTTGATGAAGATAGTGAGTTGAAGCTACTCACCAGCAGGTGTGAGACAACCTCTATGCAGTCGCTGCCTCAATCAGTTTGACTTCTTCAGTCTCAACTTAAAGCGGAAAGGCTTTCTTCAGTTCAGCTCTGACTTGAAGTCAAAGATGCACTGAAGATGTCAGAGGACTGCCGTGCACACCATCATGCCTTAAATCTAGTGTTGACGCATCTATCGGTGACGCAACTGAGGTCTACTCAGCTTCTTCAGCTGTTTGGGGGGGCCCGACCTGGCCAGGCCTAGTGCCTTCTAAAGTGCTCTCAGTTTTGTATGTTCTTTTGTCGGCGCGTTTATTTGCACTGGTGGCAAACTTTGATGCCCAGTGGATGTAATATGTGTGATAGCCTAGCGTAAGTTGCTTGCTTATTTATTTCCTTGTTGTCTTGTTTATTTGTTTGCTTCTAGTCATTGAAGTTCTTTTTCCGCGGTTTGCTAGTGGCTTCAATAACCTATTTTTTAAAACTAGGCCACAATAACCATGGGCTAATATTTACTGTAGTGACACTGAGCCTCCTACGGGCCGTAGAAACAGTGGGCCTTCTATGGGCCGTAGAAACAATGGGCCTTCTACGGGCCGTATCATCAATGGGCCTTATACGGGCAGTATGATCGATGGCCAAACATGGGCCAATAACAGGCCGCATTATGGCCGTAAACGGGCTAGAGTTGGAATCGTCCGTTCATGGGCCGACCATAACGGGCCATCATTAATAGGTCGTATTTGATGACGCTATGAAAACGGCCCAACGTATTAACGGACGACAAACGGGCCGACTGTAACCACGGGCTGAATTTGGCCCACAAGCAAAAAATGACAGTAACGGGCCGTAAGTAAACGAATGCTGGAAATGAGCCCAAGAATAAATGGGCTCTGAGAAGGCCGAAAGATAACATGGGCTGGAAACGGCCCAACGGAATAACGGGCTGTTAATGGGTATAAAGTGATACACTGTTCATTACGGGCCAGTTTCACCACGGGCCGTTAATGGGTGTAGAGTGATACACTGTTCATTACGGGCCAGTTTCACCACGGGCCGTTAATAGGCCAAGAGTTACATAGGGCCTCATATGGGCCGAAAGACGTCATGGGCCATAAGTGAAAATGGGCTGGAATCATATTGGGTGGACCAGATGACGCTACTGGGCCTAATTCGGATAGGGCGTAACGTGCCTTGGGTTAGCGGGCTGTAAATGGGCTATATGCGAATAGGCCTTTAACAGGCTTTACATGGGCCGGCCCGCCACCTTTTGGCCAAGTCAAATGGGCCGGCCTTTTCATAGGAATGGGCCTCTGTTGGGCCGTGCCACGTGTCGACGTATCATAGGCGCCTATCTGACCCACTGACGAGCTGACACGTGTTTCGTCTGGCCAATAAGAATTTTACACATGGAAATTTCCCATTGGCCGGGGCTGTTAACGGGTTATCGGATCCAAAAACCGACCCGATAGCTTAACGGCGTTCCGTTATGGTGGATGCCACGTGTCGGTCACCCTTGACGAAAGCACTTCTGTGACGCGCGATTTATCTTCATCGAAGTGGACACTTCCGTGATGATAATTTTGGTAATGTCATGGAACACTTCTACGACATCACAGGTATGACTATCTTGATTCTGTCATAAATTTGTCATGGATGTACATGCATGACAAAAAACGCGACCTACTGTGACAAACACGTATCATCACGGAAGTGTATTTTTTGTAGTGTTATTTTCTGTCTCCTCCGGCTCGGATTCAACTTCACCAAACTGGAAGATTAGTGGCAGATGATCCTTCCGCGCCATGGCGTTGGTGGAGGTCTGCGGGAGCGAGGGGAATGGGAGGCGAACAGTAAGGCCGCCCGTATTAAACAGCGGCTCGACCGCCATTAATGGAGAGTATGCGAGCAAGGCAGGCGACCATGGAAGTCAAAGGGCTCGCTTCCCAGTGAGCCTGCGCAGCGTACAGCTCACATGCTTCCCGGTGAGCCTGCACATTTGAGGACAGCTTGCACGCCTCTTGGTCAGCCTGTGCAGCGGACTGCACTCGCACGCCTCCCGTTCAATCAAGCAGCTGTCCGCACGGCACCTCCTAGACATTAAAAGAGAGACACATGGCATCACATGAATGGTTAACATAATGCACATGATTTAATACAAATGTTTGAGATGTTAAAGTGGCAACTATTTGTTTCAAAATGCCTTTGTTGCCTATTATTCGAGTGCGCCTTCTCTCAAAATGGACACAAAAATACCACAGCATGTCGGGTGCCATTCCATGACAGCATGCCAAGTTTCATGAATTTTAGATGAGTTTTGGATTTACTAGAATTTAATAACAAAGTATCTCAATGTTTTGCCGCCAATCAACAGTGCCCTGGTGTTTGAAATTCATTCACATTTCTTGCATGGGACCTAAGCATGCACCCAAGGACACCCATTTGATATCACTACTGGAGGATGCTGCTAACCCGACACTATGATCAGAGACCCTTTGACGAAACTGTGTGCGATGCATTAATCGCAAACGGGGATGTAAAAAACCCGTCAAAAAAGGTGCAAAACTTTTGCGATGGTGGAGCCATCAAACATGGTTTAGATTTTAGTTGCGTGTGCGATGCAGGGCACACGGTTAATCCATTTGAACTGTTTGCGATGAGGCAGAACAACAGAAACAAGCAGCTATGTCAATGTGTGTGTGCGATATATGACATACAGTTCACTCTGATGAACTGTTTGCTATTAGGGAGTGCAACAGAAACAGTTAGCCATATCAAGGTGTGTGTGATATACGACATATGGTTCACTCAGACAAACTGTTTTCGATTAGGGAACACAACAGAAATGGTTCAACTTAACAAGATGTGTGTGATACATGGCAAACAGCCGACTCGGATGAACTGTTTGCGATGAGAATGCAGCACAGACGGTTAATACAGTTAGTTCGTGTATGATTCTGTGTGTACAAAAAAACTTTGAAAAATGCAAACCAGTTGCTTGCAGTGGCTAGGAGTATCGCACACGATGCGTCTACGAGTACTCGTGTGCGATGATTAGTAAGTTACACAAATGTTTCCTTATGTTAATACGTGTGTGATAAATAACACGTGGCACCGGATACAATATTCGGGTTGTGTGTGTGCTCCACTTAGTCTTCCCGCGCTTCAGTGAATGCTTCCCGCGCTCCACATGGTGAATTGTAAAATCCACACCTCTTCCCTCATCGGTTTCCCGCCACCAGCTAATGGCTTGCTGCATATAACCCAGGTGGCAATGCACCGTCGCGACACTCTACGCAGATCTAGTCCTCACCCATCTACCATTAGTTATTCCAAGAATGCCAGGCAACGACCAAAGCTTCGACGTCGACGCCTACCTGCGTTACATCTTCGGCGAGGAGAACGAGCCAGAGCAGGCCGGGGAGCAAGAGCTTCATTGGCCGGTGCAGGCACCATGGCCCATCGGCAGTGATATCGGCGTGACAGTCCTTGGGCGCATAATCGACATATTGTAGAAGAGGCATGATGAGCAGTTTGCCATCCACCGTGCAAAAGATCCAGAGCTGCTCGGCGGCATGATCGATGACCCACCCGAAGAGCCGCCGTCACCAGTGCTCATCGAGAGCCTGATGCCCCGCAAGGAATGGGCAAAGGACTTCTGCGATTCAGTCAAGAGACAGGAAGCCCGTGACTTAATCATTGCCCGCAGCGGCCGTGTCAACCTCGATCTCGATGATGTGGTGGCCAGGCTCGAGCGCATCCTTGGCTGAGTTGATGTCCTCGACGAAGTAGAACATCGCCAACGTGATATCTTGAGGATGCAGGTGATGGATGGAATTTGCTACCAGGCCAGAGACATGGAAATGGAGCGGTTCGGCGGAGATATCATGCGTGCGATTGCACGCTGTGAAGCTCTTCTGGAAGAGGCCCAGCAGCCCAGGAGCCTCCCAGCGCTGGCAGCTCCATAGGCAGAGGCGGGTCAGGACACTTGGAGTGAACGGCCACAAGGGTGCTATGCTAATCATGGAGTCTAAGAAGACCGTCGTTGGAAGGCCGCCAGCTCATCCTTTTAGCCTATATTTTATTATAATTGTATGCATATGTAGGTCATGAGTGTTCTGGGCCTTGCCGCATGTGGCATTCTATATTATCCTGAATATGTAAGACAATTATTAAGAATTATTAACCGTTGCCACTGTAAATTTGCCTCAACGGCGAGCAGAGTGCGCGTAGGGACGCTAGAGCGGAGTGTGCCGCAGCCGCCTCAATGCCGAGCAAAACGCGCGGACGGACGCAAGCAGAGCGCGCCGCGACCGCCTCAATGGTGAGCAACCACGTGGTCAACCTTCTGCATGCCATCAATAAATTTTGACCTTATTTCTCGTCACATTGCAGATTACAACGCAATAAGTAATTGCAAATCTGTTCACACCTATCAATCTAATATGTGTTCACACTTAGCACCGGCCTATAAAAACTACCCACTCGAAAATTACTTCACAATTCCTCTCCTCATCACCCACAAAACTGGTCTTTCCTGTCAAGTCGTTCCGCCATGACCGGTAGGAGGAGTTTCAGGTGGACATATAACTAGGCAGCAAAGACCAAGGCCGCAGAAGCACTAGAGAGGTTCCGTCGCGAAGCCGCAGCCACAATAGAGATGTCCCGGCACGCCGCAGAGCCCTCGAACAAGCTCTCACGACATGCAAGGGCTCTCACAAGCGCACTCGCAGCGTTGGCCATCGTGACAAGCTGGCATTCCTGAAGTCCTTGGCCGGCGACGTCGACATTCTCACTGGCGTCATTAAGTAGCAGGAGCTGGTCGACGGCTTGATGAAGCTGCTCAAGATCAGTGATGCCTCGGTTGATAAGGCGACCAGCCTCGTCGAGCAACTCATGGGTGACAATGTGAAGCTCCTCAAGGCGCTCCCCAAGAAGGAGGAGGAGGCCGCCGTCTGGAAGATGCTGCATGAGGAGAGTAGTGCCTCGGGGATGACGCTGACATCGGTCGTCGAGCAACTTGTTGGCGTCCTGGGAACGGGGGTACCAAGACTTGCCTGCCTGTGGCCTAGGGCATGGCTCCACCAACGGCCTGGTATGGCCCATTTTCACCAGCAACCACTCAGGACCCTCACGAGGGGCTGAGCCTCGCGAGGCGGATGACACCAAGTCCTCCTCTAAGACGGCCTCGCAACGCTGGCTCCCGAGGAGTGGAGATATCTATGCGAGGGGCACCACGCGAGGTCCGCGTGACGTGAGCCATGACGACCAAGGCCAGGCGAGCGCCAGTGGGCGCAGGGTGCCAGTTTCCTCTTTGGTGCTAAAGGGGTAGGCGCAGGCGAGGAGTCCTGAGGCATCAGGCAAAGGTTGCCATATCGGTGCAACAAGACCAAGACCAGCAGGACGGCAGGACGGAGGTCACCGTGGAGCCCACGGCGGCGTCACCACCAGAGCCTTTGGCAGTCGAAGACCACCTTTTGTCAGGATAACTTGTAGTAGTTGCCCCCCCTTCAAAATTGGCTGTTGTGGGATCCCTTCCCGCCTAAACATTTGGTAAGAGGACCCGGGCCTCTATAAATAGGGCTAGGCACCACCTTAGTCAGGATCGGTTCATCAAGGGACGGATCATTCAGACCATCCTCAGACACACTAGCTCATCGAGCTCAAGAACACCTCTCCTCAGGAGGCTGTTCATCCACTGTACTAGTTCATCGTCAGCCCACGAGGCAATCCACCACACCACACTAGGGGGCCATAGGTTTCACTAGTGGCTTCTCTCGAGAGCATAAGTATTCTACGGTGGGTGAACAAATTACTGTTGAGCAATTGACAAAATTGAGAATAGTTATGAGAATATCTAGGAATGATCATGTATATAGGCATCACATCCGAGACAAGTAGACCGACTCCTGCCTGCATCTACTACTATTACTCCACTCATCGACCGCTATCCAGCATGCATCTAGAGTATTAAGTTAAAGACAGAGTAACACCTTAAGCAAGATGACATGATGTAGAGGGATAGACTCATGCAATATGATGAAAACCCCATCTTGTTATCCTCGATGGCAACAATACAATACGTGCCTTGCTACCCCTACTGTCACTGGGAAAGGACACTGCAAGATTGAACCCAAAGCTAAGCACTTCTCCCATTGCAAGAAAGATCAATCTAGTAGCCAAACCAAACTTATAATTCGAAGAGACTTGCAAAGATAACAATCATACAGAAAAGAATTCAGAGAAGATTCAAATATTATTCATAGATAGACTTGATCATAAACCCACAATTCATCGGTCTCAACAAACACACCGCAAAAAGAAGATTGCATTGAATAGTTCTCCACGAGAGAGCGGGAGAACATTGTATTGAGATCCAAAAAGAGAGAAGAAGCCATCTAGCTAATAACTATGGACCCGTAGGTCTGAGGTGAACTACTCACACTTCATCGGAGAGGCTATGGTGTTGATGAAGAAGCCCTCCGTGATTGATGCCCCCTCCGGCGGAGCTCTGGAACAGGCCCCAAGATGGGATCTCGTGGATACAGAAAGTTGCGGCGGAGGAATTAGGTTTTTGGCTCCGTATTTGATCGTTTTGGGGTACGTAGGTATATATAGGAGGAAGGAGTACGTCGATGGAGCAATAGGGGGCCCACGAGGGTGGAGGGCGCGCCGGGGGGGGGGGGGGGGGGGTAGGCGCGCCCCCTACCTCGTGGCCTCCTCTTTTGTGTCTTGACATAGGGTCCAAGTCTCCCGGGTCTTGTTTGTTGAGAAAATCACGTTCCCGAAGGTTTCATTCCGTTTGGACTCCGTTTGGTATTCCTTTTCTTAGAAACCCTAAAACAGGCAAAAAACAACAATTCTAGGCTATGCCTCCGGTTAATAGGTTAGTCCCAAAAATAATATAAAAGTGGATAATAAAGCCCAATAATGTCCAAAACAGTAGATAATATAGCATGGAGCAATCAAAAATTATAGATATGTTGGAGACATATCAAGCATCCCCAAGCTTAATTCCTCCTCGTCCTTGAGTAGGTAAATGATAAAAACAGAATATTTGATGCGGAGTGCTACTTGGCATAATTTTAATGTAATTCTTCTTAATTGTGGTATGAATATTCAGATCCTAAAGATTCAAGACAAAAGTTTAATATCGACATAAAAATAATAATACTTCAAGCATACTAACAAAGCAATTATGTCTTCTCAAAATAACATGGCCAAAGAAAGTTATCCCTACAAATTCATATAGTCCGGCTATGCTCCATCTTCACCACACAAAATATTTAAATCATGCACAACCCCGATGACAAGCCAATCAATTGTTTCATACTTTTGACATTCTCAAAACTTTTTCAATTTTCACGCAATAGATGAGCGTGAGCCATGGACATAGCACTATAGGTGGAATAGAACGGTGGTTGTGGAGAAGACAAAAACGGGAAGATAATCTCACATCAACTAGGCGTATCAATGGGCTATGGAGATGCCCATCAATAGATATCAATGTGAGTGAGTAGGGATTGTCATGCAACGGATGCACTAGAGCTATAAGTATATGAAAGCTCAAAAAGAAACTAAGTGGGTGTGCATCCAACTTGCTTCCTCATGAAGACCTAGGGCGATTTGAGGAATCCCATCATTGGAATATACAAGCCAAGTTCTATAATGAAAAATTCCCACTAGTATATGAAAGTGATAACATGAGAGACTCTCTACTATGAATATCATGGTGCTACTTTGAAGCACCCGGTTGACGACCTCTACGACGACTGGCTAGACGGCATCGCTGAGCTCGTCAGCACTGCCGGGGGCTCTCCTGCACCATCCCTCTTGCTGCCTCGCCCACCTCCAGCTGCGGGCGACGTAGCTCACGGAGCGCCTCCGCCAGCTCCGCATCAAGACGACGCCCTCGCACCAAGACGCGTGGCTCACGGAGCGACTTTGTCGCCTCCGCATCAAGACGGCGCCCTCGCACCAAGACGCGTGGTCCCGCGGCGTGACCCGCCACGCCGGGCGCCCGCACATGAAGAAGGAAGCTGCCAAGAAGTACCGAGGCCGCAAGAAAACGCCCTTGCGCACCCAGCACCATTGCGTCAAGACCATGCGCCACCTGCGGCAGCGGCGCGTGGATATCAGGATCAGGTTCCGCCACCGCGATGGGCTCCGGTGACCACAACAGGCTGCCGTGCCTTTACTCCTGAGCTGCGCAGCGTCGTTTGGCCAGGAAAGTTCAAGCTAGACCTGCCTCCGTGCTACGACGGCACCCCCGACCCCACAGAGTTCTTGTAGCTCTACGAGCTGAGCATCGAGGCAGCCAACGGAGACGAGAAGGTCATGGTGAACTGGTTTCCCATGGCCCTCAAGGATGGCGCGTGCTCGTGGCTCCTGAACCTGCCCGCGGGATCGATCTCCTCATGGGGTGAGATG
This sequence comes from Triticum urartu, assembly GCF_056163025.1. Lineage (NCBI taxonomy): Eukaryota > Viridiplantae > Streptophyta > Magnoliopsida > Poales > Poaceae > Triticum > Triticum urartu. The sequence goes on along the minus strand of NC_141873.1, from coordinate 154,627,137 downwards.
CGCGGGCGTTTCGTCACCAACTTCCAGGGCACTCGCGACCGCCCGCCAGCCGCAAGCGACCTGCAGCGTATCAAGCAGCAACCAGGGGAAACCCTATAGAAGTACATACAACGCTTCAACAACGTCCACTTCAAGATTCCCAAGGTGATGGATGAAGCCATCATCTCCGCGTTCTCCGATGGCGCCCGTGACGTCAAGATGAAGGAGGAGCTCTCCATCCACGAGGAGCCATGCTCGACCCTGGAGATGTTCAGCATGGCAACCAAGTGCGCAAGGGCTGAGGAAGGGCGCCTTTCCCTCCTCGAGCTCCCAGCTGCTGACCAGGAGGACAAGAAGGTAAAGATCAAGGACGTGAAGTGCAAGGGGGCTGCCGTGCTCGCGGTGGATCTAGAGATGAAGCGCGGCCACGACCACCCCGAATCATCCGGGGCCAACCGCCCATTCCGCGCCTTCCACAATTTTCATAGCCACAACACCAGCGACTGTCAGGAGCTCAGGGCCATCCGAGATGGGCACTTCGGTCAATGCCCCGAGCATAATGACCGAGGCTATGGCCGAGGAGGAGTACGAAGTGGAGGACGCTGGGACGACCACACCCCCGCTAGGAGTAGCGTGACCGGCCTCACGAGGACCACTGGCAGGACCATCCTCGCGAGGGCCCCTGGAGGGAGCAGACTCATGAGGACCGCCCTCAGGGCAACGCTAGCCTCCCTCCGCTGTCGCCACCACCAAGGAGAAACGCGACCACCATCAGGACGAGGGGGCTGGGGGCTTCTAGGAGCCATACACCATCGCCTGTATCTTGGGTGGTGCTCAAGCCCCAGCCTCTCAGCGTGTCTTCAAGCAGTTTGCTCATGAGGTGAACGCGACCCTTCCCACACTCGAGGCCACGTGCTCGCTCAGGTGGTTCAAGTGCGCCATCACCTTCAGCTCGGCTGACCAGCTCAAGTGCGTGGCGACTGTCGGCGCCCTCCCGATGCTCTGCTTACCTGTCATCAGCAATGTTCAAGTCACCAAGACCCTCATCGACGGTGGCGCAAGGCTCAATGTCCTGTCCGTCAAGACATTCGAGAGCCTTCAGGTGCCATACGATCAGCTACAGCCTACCAAGCCTTTCTCAGGAGTGACCGATGATTCCACCACCCCGATAGGGCAGGTCCGCCTCCCTGTCACCTTCGGCCAGCGTGACAACTACCACACCGAGCTCATCGACTTCGACATCGCCCACATCCGCCTGCCGTACAATGCCATCCTTGGCCAAGTTTATGGCAGTGACCCACCACGGCTACAACACCCTCAAGATGCCAGGAGTGGCGGCGTCATCTCAGTCGCCTGCGAGGCAAGAGATGCGGTGTGCTCCCTCCAGCGCGCTTACCAGGCTGCAGAGGCCGAAGACCCCGACAACGAAGGCACCCCGCACCCTCCTGAGGCCAACCCCAAGAAGAAGTAGCTACTCCGCCAAGGACCTCAGGAGGGCAGCGTCTCCAGCAGCACCACCTCAGGACCTGCGCCCGCAGATGGGGAGCCTCCTTCCCTCGCATAGGAAGGCGCGCTCGGCGGCCTGCTCAGGCTAGGCTCGAGAGCTCTCTTTTGGAGGGCCTCAGACCTAGCCAACGTCACGAGGGAGGCGCTTGGGCACCACGTGGAGGCGTGCTTCGCCACACGTTTCCCTCAAGAGGGCACAAGGCGCAGAGCTCCTGGTGCTCAGGAGTTCATCACCAAGGCCACCTAGGAGCTTCAAGAGGCAAGGACCATACATGTCGACCGCCGCCCACCACCCAGTGCAGCTCCCCATCCTGGCGAGGATGGCGGGCTACGCGTCTACGTCGACAATCTAGGGCTCAACAGGGCCGCATCTCAGGGACATTTTTGGCCTTCGCGCATTGGACGGTGCGAGGGTCCCCCTCACAGCTACGTTCGCATGCCTCTCGGCCTGCTGAACGCGACTGTCACCTTCCAGCGCCACCTGTGGGGCATTTTGGCAGCTCAGGAGGCCAGGCATCATGCTGTCTTGGCGGAGATTGCGATAGTTCTTCAGGAGCCACCTGGGCCCGCGGAGCCTCCCGAGGCTTAGGACCCTGGCGGCTCATGAAGAGCAACCTCTCCGGCGCGCGTCTTCAGCTGCCCTGACACCACTCCAGCACGGTATCAGGTGACTCTTTCTAGTTCATTCAGTGAGGGGCGCCCTTCGGGCAGCATTATCCCCAAGTCGCATGGACCTGTCCCTGCGGCGTGTATCCTTTTGCAGCTTTAGCTTATTTTGTTGGGAGCGCCTCACGGGCTGCATCATCCCCAGGTCGCTTGGGTCCGTCCCAGTTGTTGGAAATATGCCCTAGAGGCAATAATAAATTAGTTATTATTATATTTCCTTGTTCATGATAATCGTTTATTATCCATGCTAGAATTGTATTGATAGGAAACTCAGATACATGTGTGGATACATAGACAACACCATGTCCCTAGTAAGCCTCTAGTTGACTAGCTCGTTGATCAATATATGGTTACGGTTTCCTGACCATGGACATTGGATGTCATTGATAACGGGATCACATCATTAGGAGAATGATGTGATGGACAAGACCCAATCCTAAGCCTAGCACAAAGATCATGTAGTTCGTATGCTAAAGCTTTTCTAATGTCAAGTATCATTTCCTTAGACCATGAGATTGTGCAACTCCCGGATACCGTAGGAGTGCTTTGGGTGTGCCAAACGTCACAACGTAACTGGGTGGCTATAAAGGTACACTACAGGTATCTCCGAAAGTGTCTGTTGGGTTGGCACGAATCGAGACTGGGATTTGTCACTCCGTATAAACGGAGAGGTATCTCTGGGCCCACTCGGTAGGACATCATCATAATGTGCACAATGTGATCAAGGAGTTGACCACGGGATGATGTGTTACGAAACGAGTAAAGAGACTTGCCGGTAACGAGATTGAACAAGGTATCGGGATACCGACGATCGAATCTCGGGCAAGTAACATACCGATAGACAAAGGGAATTGTATACGGGATTGATTAAGTCCTTGACATCGTGGTTCATCCGATGAGATCATCATGGAACATGTGGGAGCCAACATGGGTATCCAGATCCCGCTGTTGGTTATTGACCGGAGAACGTCTCGGTCATGTCTACGTGTCTCCCGAACCCGTAGGGTCTACACACTTAAGGTTCGGTGACGCTAGGGTTATAGAGATATTAGTATGCGGTAACCCGAAAGTTGTTCGGAGTCCCGGATGAGATCCCGGACGTCACGAGGAGTTCCGGAATGGTCCGGAGGTAAAGATTTATATATATGAAGTGCTATTTTGGCCATCGGGACAAGTTTTGGGGTCACCGGTATTGTACCGGGACCACCGGAAGGGTCCCGGGGGTCCACCGGGTGGGGCCACCTGCCCCGGGGGGGCACATGGGCTGTAGGGGGTGCGCCTTAGCCTATATGGGCCAAGGGCACCAGCCCCAAGAGTCCCATGCGCCAAGAATCAAGGGAGAGGAAGAGTCCTAAAGGGGGAAGGCACCTCCGAGGTGCCTTGGGGAGGAGGGACTCCTCCCCTGGACGCACCCTTCCTTGGAGGAAGGGCCAAGGCTGCGCCTCCCCCTCTCCCTTGGCCCTATATATAGTGGGGGGAAGGGAGGGCAGCCCAACCTAAGCCCTGGCGCCTCCCTCTCCCTCCCATGACACATCTCCCTCCTCCCGCAGCGCTTGGCGAAGCCCTGTTGGAATCCCGCTACTTCCACCACCACGCCGTCGTGCTGTTGGATATCCATCAACCTCTCCTTCCCCTTGCTGGATCAAGAAGGAGGAGACGTCGCTGCTCCGTACGTGTGTTGAACGCGGAGGTGCCGTCCGTTCGGCGCTAGGATCATCGGTGATTTGGATCACGACGAGTACGACTCCATCAACCCCGTTCTCTTGAACGCTTCCGCGCGCGATCTACAAGGGTATGTAGATCCACTCCTCCCTCGTTGCTAGATGACTCCATAGATAGATCTTGGTGACACGTAGGAAAATTTTGAATTTATGCTACGTTCCTCAACAGTGGCATCATGAGCTAGGTCTATGCGTAGTTTCTATGCACGAGTAGAACACAAAGTAGTTGTGGGCGTTGATTTTGTTCAATATGCTTGCCGTTACTAGTCTTATCTTGATTCGGCGGCATCGTGGGATGAAGCGGCCCGGACCAACCTTACACGTACTCTTACGTGAGACTGGTTTCACCGACTGACATGCACTAGTTGCATAAGGTGGCTAGTGGGTGTCTGTCTCTCCCACTTTAGTCGGATCGGATTCGATGAAAAGGGTCCTTATGAAGGGTAAATAGCAATTGGCATATCACTTTGTGGTCTTTGCGTAGGTAAGAAACGTTCTTGCTAGAAACCCATAGCAGCCACGTAAAACATGCATACAACAATTAGAGGACGTCTAACTTGTTTTGCAGGGTATGCTATGTGATGTGATATGGCCAAAAGGATGTGATGAATGATATATGTGATGTATGAGATTGATCATGTTCTTGTAATAGGAATCACGACTTGCATGTCGATGAATATGACAACCGGCAGGAGCCATAGGAGTTGTCTTAATTTATTTATGACCTGCATGTCAACATAAACGTCATATAATTACTTTACTTTATTGCTAACCGTTAGCCATAGAAGTAGAAGTAATAGTTGGCGAGGCAACTTCATGGAGACACGATGATGGAGATCATGATGATGGAGATCACGGTGTCATGCCGGTGACAAGATGATCATGGAGCTCCAAGATGGAGATCAAAGGAGCTATATGATATTGGCCATATCATGTCACTATTATTTGATTGCATGTGATGTTTATCATGTTTTTGCATCTTGTTTACTTAGAACGACGATAGTAAATAAGATGATCCCTCACTAAAATTTCAAGAAGGTGTTCCCCCTAACTGTGCACCGTTGCGAAAGTTCGTCGTTTCGAAGCACCATGTGATAATCGGGTGTTAGATTCTAACGTTCACGTACAACGGGTGTAAGACAGATTTACACACGCGAAACACTTCGGTTGACTTGACGATCCTAGCATGTACAGACATGGCCTCGGAACACAAGAGACCGAAAGGTCGAGCATGAGTCGTATGGTAGATACGATCAACATGAAGATGTTCACCGATGATGACTAGTCTGTCTCACGTGATGATCGGACACGGCCTAGTTGACTCGGATCATGTAATCACTTAGATGACTAGAGGGATGTCTATCTGAGTGGGAGTTCATAAGATGAACTTAATTATCCTGAACATAGTCAAAAGGTCTTCGCAAATTATGTCGTAGCTCGCGCTTCAGTTCTACTGTTTAGATATGTTCCTAGAGAAAATTTAGTTGAAAGTTGATAGTAGTAATTCTGCGGACTAGGTCCGTAAACTGAGGTTTGTCCTCATTGCTTCATAGAAGGCTTATGTCCTTAATGCACCGCTCAGTGTGCTGAACCTCGAACGTTGTCTATGGATGTTGCGAACATCTGACATACACATTTTGATAACTACGTGATAGTTCAGTTAAACGGCTTAGAGTTGAGGCACCGAAGACGTTTTGAAACGTCGCGAAACATATGAGATGTTTCGAGGGCTGAAATTAGGATTTCAGGATCGTGCCCACATCAAGAGGTATAAAACCTCCGACGATTTTCTTAGCCTGCAAACTAAGGGAGAAAAGCTCAATTGTTGAACTTGTGCTCAGATTGTCTGAGTAAAACAATCGCTTGAATCGAGTGGGAGTTGATCTTCCAGATGAAATAGTAATGGTTCTCCGAAGTCATTACCACCAAGCTGCTTGAGCTTCGTGATGAACTATAATATATCAGGGACATATATGATGATCCTTGAGATATTCGCGATGTTTGACACCACAAAAGTAGAGATCAAGAAGGAGCATCAATTGTTGATGGTTGGTGAAACCACTAGTTTTAAGAAGGGCAAGGGCAAGAAGGGATACTTCATGAAACGGCAAATCAGCTGCTGCTCTAGTGAAGAAACCCAAGGTTGAACCCAAACCCGAGACTAAGTGCTTCTGTAATAAAGGGAACAGCCACTGGAGCAGAATTACCCTAGATACTTGGTAGATAAGAAGGCTGGCAAGGTCGATAGAAGTATATTGGATATACATTATGTTAATGTGTACTTTACTAGTACTCCTAGTAGCACCATGGTATTAGATACCGGTTCGGTTGCTAAGTGTTAGTAAACTCGAAACAAAAGGCTACGGAATAAAATGGAGACTAGCTAAAGGTGAGCTGACGATATGTGTTGGAAGTGTTTCCAATGCTGATATGATCAAGCATCGCACGCTCCCTCTACCATTGAGATTGGTGTTTGCGTTGAGCATAGATATGATTGGATTATGTCTATCGCAATACGGTTATTCATTTAAGGAGAATAACGGTTACTCTGTTTATTTGAATAATACCTTCAATGGACTTGCACCTGAAATGAATGGTTCATTGAATCTCGATCATAGTGATACACATGTTCATGCCAAAAGATATAAGATAGTAATGATAGTACCACCTACTTGTGGCACTGCCACTTAAGTCATATCGGTATAAAACGCATGAAGAAGCTCCATGTTGATGGATCTTTGGACTCACTCATTTTTGAAAGGATTGAGACATGCGAACCATGTTTGTTGGTAGATATGCATGAAGAAACTCTATGCAGATGGATCGTTTGGACTCACTTGATTTTGAATCACTTGAGACATGCAAATCATACCACATGGGTAAGATGACTGAAAGCCTCATTTTCAGTAAAATGAAACTAGAAAGCAACTTGTTGGAAGTAATACATTTTGATGTGTGCAGTCCAATGAGTGCTGAGGCATGTAGTGGATATCGTTATGTTCTTACTTCATAGATGATTTGAGTAGATGTTGAGTATATTTACTTGATGAATCACAAGTCTGAATTATTGAAAGGTTCAAGTAATTTCAGGGTGAAGTCAAAAGATCATCGTGACAAGAGGATAAAAGATCTATGATATGATCATAGAGATGAATATCTGAATTACGAGTTTGGCACAGAATTAAGACATTGTTTCACAACTAATACAGCCTGGAACACCATAGTGTGATGGTGTGTCCGAACATCATAACTGCACCCTATTGGATATGATGCATACCATGATGTCTCTTATCGAATTACCACAATAGTTTATGGGTTAGGCATTAGAGACAACCACATTCACTTTAAAAGGGGCACCACGTAATTCCGACGAGATGACACCGTATGAACTATGGTTTAGAGAAACCTAAGCTATCATTTCTTAAAAGTTTGGGGCTGCGACGCTTATGTGAAAAAGTTTCAGGCTGATAAGCTCGAACCCAAAGCGGATAAATGCATCTTCATAGGACACCCAAAACAGTTGGGTATACCTCCTGTCTCAGATCCGAAAGCAATAAGGGATTGTTTCTAGAATCAGGTCCTTTCTCGAGGAAAAGTTTCTCTCGAAAGAATTGAGTGGGAGGATGGTGGAGACTTGATGAGGTTATTGAACCGTCTCTTCAACTAGTGTGTGACAGGGCACAGGGAGTTGTTCCTGTGGCACCTACACCAATTGAAGTGGAAGCTTATGATAGTGATCATGAAACTTCAGATCAAGTCACTACCAAACCTCGTGGGATGAGAAGGATGCGTACTACTTTAGAGTGGTACATAATCCTGTCTTGGAAGTCATGTTGCTAGACAACAATGAACCTACGAGCTATGGAGAAGCGATGGTGGGCCCGGATTCTGATAAATGGCTCGAGGCCATAAAATCCGAGAGAGGATCCATGTATGAAAACAAAGTGTAGACTTTGGCAGAACGGCTCGATGGTCGTAATGCTATTGAGTACAGATGGATTTTAAAAGGAAGACGGACAATGATGGTAGGTATCACCATTAAGAAAGCTCGACTTGTCGTTAAGATGTTTTCCGACAAGTTCAAGGAGTTGACTACGATGAGACTTTCTCACTCGTAGCGATGCTAAGAGTCTGTTGGAATTATATTAGCGATTACTGCATTATTTATGAAATCTTGCAGATAGGATGTCAAAACATTGTTTCCTCGACTTTTTTTAGGAAAGGTTGTATGTGATACAAATCGGAAGGTTTTGTCAATCCTGAAAGATGCTAATAAGTATGCAAAGCTCCAGCAATCCTTCTAGGGACTGGAGTAAGCATCTCAGAGTTGGAATGTATGCTTTGATGATGATCAAAGATTTTGGGTTTATACAAAGTTTATGAGAAACTTGTATTTCCAAAGAAGTGAGTGGGAGCACTATAGAATTTCTGATAAATATATGTTGTTGACATATTGTTGATCAGAAATGACGTAGAATTTCTAGAAAGCATATAGGGTTATTTGGAAAGTGTTTTTCAATGGAAAGCCTGGATTAAGCTACTTGAACATTGAGCATCTAGATCTATAAGGATAGATCAAAACGCTTAATGGTACTTTCAAATGAGCACATACCTTGACATGATCTTGAAGGTGTTCAAGATGGATCAGTCAAAGAAGGAGTTCTTGCCTGAGTTGTAAGGTATGAAGTTAAGACTTAAAGCTCGACCATGGCAGAAGAGAGAGAAAGGACGAAGGTCGCCCCCTATGCTTAAGACAGGCTCTACAGTATGCTGTGCTGTGTACTGCACCTGAAATGTGCCTTGCCATGAGTCAGTCAAGGGGTACAAGAGTGATTTAAGAATGGATCACATGACAGCGGTCAAAGTTATCCTTAGTAACTTGTGGACTAAGGAATTTTCTCGATTATGGAGGTGGTAAAAGAGTTCGTCGTAAAGGGTTACGCCGATGCAAACTTTGACACTAATCCAGATTATTCTGAGTAGTAAACTGGATTCATATAGTAGAACAGTTATTTGGAATAGCTCCAAATAGAACGTGGTAGCTGCATCTAGGAGATGACATAGAGATTTATAAAGCACACACGGATCTGAAAGATTCAGACCCGTTGACTATAACATCTCTCACAAGCATAACATGATCAAACCCAGAACTCATGAGTGTTAATCACATGGTAATGTGAACTAGATTATTGACTCTAGTAAACTCTTTGGGTGTTAGTCACATGGGGATGAGACCCTGACTGTTAATCACATATCGATGTGAACTGGATTATTGACTCTAGTGCAAGTGGGAGACTGTTGGAAATATGCCCTAGAGGCAATAATAAATTAGTTATTATTATATTTCCTTGTTCATGATAATCGTTTATTATCCATGCTAGAATTGTATTGATAGGAAACTCAGATACATGTGTGGATACATAGACAACACCATGTCCCTAGTAAGCCTCTAGTTGACTAGCTCGTTGATCAATAGATGGTTACGGTTTCCTGACCATGGACATTGGATGTCATTGATAACGGGATCACATCATTAGGAGAATGATGTGATGGACAAGACCCAATCCTAAGCCTAGCACAAAGATCATGTAGTTCGTATGCTAAAGCTTTTCTAATGTCAAGTATCATTTCCTTAGACCATGAGATTGTGCAACTCCTGGATACCATAGGAGTGCTTTGGGTGTGCCAATCGTCACAACATAACTGGGTGGCTATAAAGGTACACTGCAGGTATCTCCGAAAGTGTCTGTTGGGTTGGCACGAATCGAGACTGGGATTTGTCACTCCGTATAAACGGAGAGGTATCTCTAGGCCCACTCGGTAGGACATCATCATAATGTGAACAATGTGATCAAGGAGTTGACCACGGGATGATGTGTTACGAAACGAGTAAAGAGACTTGCCGGTAATGAGATTGAACAAGGTATCGGGATACCGACGATCGAATCTCAGGCAAGTAACATACCGATAGACAAAGGGAATTGTATACGGGATTGATTAAGTCCTTGACATCGTGGTTCATCCGATGAGATCATCGTGGAACATGTGGGAGCCAACATGGGTATCCAGATCCCGCTGTTGGTTATTGACCGGAGAACGTCTCGGTCATGTCTACGTGTCTCCCGAACCCGTAGGGTCTACACACTTAAGGTTCGGTGACGCTAGGGTTATAGAGATATTAGTATGCGGTAACCCGAAAGTTGTTCGGAGTCCCGGATGAGATCCCGGACGTCACGAGGATTTCTGGAATGGTCCGGAGGTAAAGATTTATATATATGAAGTGCTATTTCAGCCATCGGGACAAGTTTTGGGGTCACCGGTATTGTACCGGGACCACCGGAAGGGTCCCGGGGGTCCACCGGGTGGGGCCACCTGCCCCGGGGGGGCACATGGGCTGTAGGGGGTGCGCCTTGGCCTATATGGTCCAAGGGCACCAGCCCCAAGAGGCCGTGCGCCAAGAATCAAGGGAGAGGAAGAGTCCTAAAGGGGGAAGGCACCTCCGAGGTGCCTTGGGGAGGAGGGACTCCTCCCCTGGCCGCACCCTTCCTTGGAGGAAGGGCCAAGGCTACACCTCCCCCTCTCCCTTGGCCCTATATATAGTGGGGGGAAGGGAGGGCAGCCCAACCTAAGCCCTGGCGCCTCCCTCTCCCTCCCATGACACATCTCCCTCCTCCCGCAGCGCTTGGCGAAGCCCTGTTGGAATCCCGCTACTTCCACCACCATGCCATCGTGCTGTTGGATCTCGATCAACCTCTCCTTCCCCTTGCTGGATCAAGAAGGAGGAGACATCGCTGCTCCATACGTGTGTTGAACGCGGAGGTGCCGTCCGTTCGGCGCTAGGATCATCGGTGATTTGGATCACGACGAGTACGACTCCATCAACCCCATTCTCTTGAACGCTTCTGCGTGCGATCTACAAGGGTATGTAGATCCACTCCTCCCTCATTGCTAGATGACTCCATAGATAGATCTTGGTGACACGTAGGAAAATTTTGAATTTATGCTACGTTCCCCAACACCAGTGGCATGTATTGTTCTTGCATCTATCTGAACTAATTTTCCTCCTCACGTAAACTACTCCATAATCACTGCTCACCTGGTGCTTGCTCATCGCGGCCTCCCGTGCTACTGATCGGTCACCTGCTCGTCCCCAAACGGGAGACTCATATGCTGGCACGGTGCTTGAGCTCGGGTCCATCCCTGCAACACTGATAAACCTGTGCGATCGAGCTCTGGCTCGCGGCCCGCTCTGTGTACACCACCTCACCAGATCCTCAGTGCCTTCATCTTCTTGCGGAAAGAGCAATGGCAGGCTGGCAAGCACGGTTATGGGCTACTCTCTCTCTCGCACTAACCTGCAGGAACCTCCGGAGCTGAGCTATAGGTGGCCCCACCAGTTTCCCCCTTTCACGCTTTTCGCTTGGGCATTAAAGGGAGGGCTCCCGAGCATCGCGCCTCAGGAGCTCTTACCGACTATCCAGCCCTCACCCCTGGCCTTGACCACGGCATCACGACCTGGCATACCAGCGACGGCTGAGCCGGCTCGAGGGTCGGGACCCGAGGACGCAGAGCACTCATGAGAGTGTGAAGGGTGGGAGCTGGCATGGACACGACCTGACAGCATTGCCATCAACGGTGCATGAACTGGACGCCGCGCAAGGAACCGACCCGAGATCGCTCAGATAAGTCATGTATCCAAGGCATCCCAGCTCACGACTCAGGATTTTCAGCTCCTGCAGCCTTGCTCCGGCAATGCCGCCTTCCTTTTCTACCTCAAGGGAGCTGCTTGCATGCTAAGGGGGACCTCTTGAGCATCGCGCCTCAGGAGCTCTTACCAGACCTCGGGCCGCTCACTTACTGGCCTTGACCACGGCATCACGACCTGGCATACCAGCAACGGCTGAAGCCTGCCTGGGGACTAGGGCCTGTCGACGTAGAGCACTAAGCTACCGCGGGGATGAAAAGGGGGACAATGCCAGAGCAAGACATCCAATCACAAGTTCCGCAATAAAAATATTTGCAATCCAAAAGCGTTATGGATTCTTTACACACCCCCATGGGGTTCGTCTCAATTCCTCGCAGGAAGCAAAAGAAGGAAGTTTCTAGCAGCCCCATCTACTAGTATCGCCGCCGGCGCCATTATCAATAGTGGGCCATGAGGGGCTGGCCCCAACCCCATCCAGACCAGTGGCGGCGATGAACGGACGCCGCAGCTGCGTTCCAGGCGCGGTGACAGCTCAGGGGCACGTAGTTGTCATCGCTCGTCTCCGGAGTCTCATCAGGCTCGGGAGAGTCGCTGGACTCCCAGGTGCCATCGCTGCTGCTGGAGGAGTCGTCGACGGGACCAAGGGCGGGCCCGGTGCCTGCCCCCGCGCTGTCCTGGCGATCCCCTTCAGAGCAGCACTCCAGGCAGCGGCCTTCCTCATCAAAGACCTTGAAGAACATCGTGGAGGCGTTGTCGTACTCAAAATGGATGGTGAGGTCCCCTCCATGCAGAAGACGCGGGCAACCTCGCCCCATCCACGGGTCATGAAGATCTTTCCCGGGGAGATGGCCTCAACCTCTGCACCCGTCGCCGGGATGCCGCACTCAGCGTATTGCAGCCACAGCTCGAGCGCCCCCCTTGGCGGCATCACTTCGGTGAAGAATTGCGGGAATTGGATCCATGTGTGTGGTGGCATCGCCGCCCACACCACGAGTTCTCGCGAGGAGCCCTCAGCGTGGGTTCGTGGGGCGGCGGCGCTTGCCACCACAACACGGCCACCGCGGCCATGGCGCGAGCGGTGCCGGTCACTGCCTCCTCCTCCAGAGCCTTCTGCCCGAGCATACAAGGGCAGCGGGTAGCCGGGGGGAGGCCGCTCGTACCAGGGCCTCGTCACCTCCGGCCTCACGACAATGTTGCAGGAACGGACCAGCCTCTTCTTCGGCGGGAGTGGCCCAAGCTCTTCGCGGCAAGACGGCGAAGCAAGGAGGAAGGAGAGGAAGTAAGCGAAATGGAAGAAGAGATGAGCAACAGGGGCTCCGCCCCTCTCCTCATTTATAGCCAGAGGGAGGCCAACCGCCGGTCTCCACGATCTAAGGTAATGATGAATTTCTTCTGCATGCAGCAGGGACTCGTCAAGTCAGACAGTTGCCGAGGCAGCGTGGGGAAGCGGAGACACCCATGACCTATCAGTTGCCACGCGTCAATAGAGGCCGCAGGCGGTTGGGGCCTGCGGCGCTCCACACTTGCCCTTTGGCTTCGCCTCGAAGTCAAGTCCGAGCGCGCCTTGGGCCCGGGGGCTACTGTCGGCGTCCTGGGAACGGGAGTACCCAGACTTGCCTGCCTGTGGCCCAGGGCGTGGCTCCACCAACGGCCAGGTACGACCCATCTTCACCAGCAACCACTCAGGACCCTCATGAGGGGCCGAGCCTCGCGAGGTGAACGACACCAAGACCTCCTCTGAGGCGGCCTCGCTAGGCTGGCTCCCAAGGAGAGGAGATATCTATGTGAGGGGCACCTCACGAGGTCCACGTGACGTGAGCCATGACGACCAAGGCCAGGCGGGCACCAGCGGGCGTAGGGTGCCAATTTCCTCTTTGGTGCTAAAGGGGCAGACGTAGGCGAGGAGTCCCGAGGCATCAGGCAAAGGTTGCCATATCGGTGCAACAAGACCAAGACCAGCAAGACGACAGGACGGAGGTCACCGCGGAGCCCACGGCGGCATCACCACCAGAGCCTTTGGCAGTCGAAGACCACCTTTTGTCAGGATAACTTGTACTAGTTGTCCCCCTTCGAAATTGGTCGTTGTGGGATCCCTTCCTGCCTAAAAATTTGGGAAGAGGACCCGAGCCTCTATAAATAGGGCTAGCCACCACCGTAGTCAGGATCGGTTCATCAAGGGACGGATCATTCAGACCATCCTCAGAGACACCAGCTCATCGAGCTCAAGAACACCTCTCCTCAAGAGGCTGTTCATCCACTGTACTAGTTCATCGTCAGCCCATGAGGCAATCCACCACACCACACTGGAGTAGGGTATTACACCATAACGGTGGCCCGAACCAGTATAAACTCTCATGTCACTTCTTCCTTGGGTTCGGTGAGCTAGGCCTTGAGATCGTTGAGAGTGCGAGCTAGGGAGAGAAAGATCTTCGTGCGCACCCCAGAGTTTGAACCTCAAGGGTTTGTCGGAACCCTGAATCCGACAGAACTGTTGGGTGACTTGAGGAAGCTCCGGATCGAGCACGAGCAGGAGGTGGAGGAATCCATGGCTTATTTGAAGAAAAGTCGTGCGGAATTGAAGAATGAGCTAGAGGATGTTGTCGCCCGACGATCCATCTACGAGTAGAGACAGTAGCGACCCAGATTGTTGTCTGTGATTTCCTTCTCTTGCCCCCGTGTCTTCCGGGCTTTGCCGCATGTGGCATTTTAAATTATCCGGAATATGTAAGACAATTATTATCTGCGCCATTGTAAATTTGTCATCAGATTATCCATTGCCATTTTTTTGTGTTCGTATTATCCGTTCCCCTATGTGGCAATTTAAATTAGGCCGGTATACGAGTTGAAAACACGAACAAATCAAATGCTGCCATGAGATCACAAGCAAACACCCTCCGTCCAGGTGCTTGAATTAACCCATTAATGGAGAATTTGCGAGCGAGGCGGGCAGCGGCTGGTGCATGGAGGTGAAAGAGCTCACTTCCCGGTGAGCATGGGCGGCCTTGCTTCTCGCACGTGTCTCGTCGAGCCTGCGAGCTGGACAGGGTGCACACATCCCATCGAGCCTATGCGGAGGACTGCTCGCACATGTCCCGTCGAGCTTGCACGGCGGACTTCTCGCGCTCGTCCCCTCTAATCAAACATATGCACGCACGCCATCTATTATGGTTAAATTTTGACACAGTTCATATAATACAACCATTTGCGATATTAACGTGTCAGCTATTTGTTTCAGAAAGGACTCTGTTGGCAATTAATGTGTGCGCCTTGTCTCAAACTTGACGATTTTTTTACCACGACATATATGTGCCATGTCATGAAACCATTCCAAGTTTCATGTTTTTGGGGTGAGTTTTTGATTTACTAGGATTTAAAAACCGAGATTCTCAATGTTTCAGGACAATGTGAAGTTTGTAATTTATTCCCATTCCTTAAATCAGACCTAAACATGCACCCAATGACAAATGTACGATTTCCCACCCGTTTTGCTTCACTTGAGCATGTGCTTGTAGTTCAAATTTGAATTATTCACTACATTAAATGCCTAGACAACTTAATTAATATGTACAATGGCCAAACGAACCCTGAACAGTTTCAAATTTCAGCACGACACTCATGTTATTCTGTGTTGCGTGTAGACAACAAAGTTCAAGGCGAGAAGAAGCAGCGATTATCGTTTCGCCCACCAGAGGGGCATGTTTCCCTACCAGAACCACGAGGGTTGCGACAGGCTCCGGTTTGTAAGAGGCTTGTAATATAGCTTCGCCCAAATTGGACAATTATATGTACCATCTGGTGACACCATGCCAAGTTTCATGATTTCCTAGTGAGTTTTGGATTTACAGAGATTTAAAAACCATGATACGCAATGTTTGTGGCCAACCAGGATGGCGATATGATTGAATTCATTCCCATTCGTTCCATGGGACCTAAACATGCACCCCAAGGACACATGTGCATTTTTTCTAGCCATTTTGGTGCACTGGAGCATGTATTTGTAGTTCGGATTTGAATTATGGACTTAAATGCCTAGAAAACTCAATTAATGAATAAAAAAGGTCAAACGAACCCTGAATAATTTCAAAGTTCAGTGCGAATCTCCCATTGTTCCATGTTGCGTGTAGAAGAAAATACGAGGCTAGAAGGGGATACGTTTCCATATTGAAACCACGAGGGTTCTTGTGACAAGCTCTGGTTTGTAATAAAGCTTGGCCCAAATTGGCAATGTTTTTACCACGACATATATGTGCCATCACGTGACACCATGCCACCTTCAATGACTTTCTGGTGAGTTTTGGATTTATGGGGATTTAAAAAACCGAGGTTCAAAATGTTTGAGGATGAGCGAGGACTCCGGTACGGTGGTAATTCGTTCCCATTCCTGGCATGGGACCTAAACATGCACCCAAGGACACATGTATAATTTTTCTAGCCATTTTGGTGAACTGGAGCATGTATTTGTAGTTCAGATTTGAATTATGGACATTAAATGCCTAGGAAACTCAATTAGTGTATAAAAAGGCCAAACGAACCCTGAATAATTTTAAATTTCAGCATGGATATCCTGCCGTTCCATGTTGCCCGTAGAAGAAAATACAAGGAAAAAAGAGGCAGTGATTACGTTTCGCCCACAAGGGGAACACGTTTCCCTATCGGAACGACGAGGCCTCTTTGAGAGAAGCTCCGGTTTGTAAGAGGCTTGTAATAAAACTTGTGCCAGGTTTCACAATTTTTGGTTGAGTTTTGGATTTACGGGAATTTAAAAACCGAGATTCTTCTCACGAAATGTTTTCAAATAGCACACGGTTCACTCACGAAAGCCGTGTGCCTAGCAAACCGTGGCCGATGCCCCCTCCCCCTACCGCGCACGATCTGAGTCGTGCATTCTGATTGGCTAGAACCCAAACCCCACGGATCGTATGTGTGCACCATGGGATGCTCCCAGATCAAACGGCAACCCTCAGCCCATTCGACAGCACATGTAGTACATGGGTAAGCACTGTGCGCATGCATCGTGCTAGCTCACGCTTCCTTATCTACTATGTTTTCTAAACATGCTACCTTTTCCCGCCACTCGTCTCATCGGTTTCCCGCCTCATCTCCCATTGTTTTCCCACTACCAGTGTCAGTGCTCATTAAAGGCTAGCGGCGACACACCGGCCATGTAAATATTATTGGGGAACGTAGTAATTTCAAAAATTTCCTACGCACACGCAAGATCATGGTGATGCATAGCAACGAGAGGGGAGAGTGTTGTCTACGTACCCACGCAGACCGACTGCGGAAGCGATCACACAACGTAGAGGAAGTAGTCGTACGTCTTCCCGATCCGACCGATCCAAGCACCGTTACTCCGGCACCTCCGAGTTCTTAGCACACGTACAGCTCGATGACAATCCTCGGGCTCCGATCCAGAAAAGCGTCGAGGAAGAGTTCCGTCAGCACAACGGCGTGGTGACGATCTTGATGTTCCACTGTCGCAGGGCTTCGCCTAAGCACCGCTACAATATGATCGAGGTGGAATATGGTGGAAGGGGGCACCGCACACGGCTAAGGAACGATCACGAGGATCAACTTGTGTGTCTATCGGGTGCCCCCTGCCCCCGTATATAAAGGAGTGGAGGAGGGGAGGCCGGCCAAGGCTAGGCGCGGCCAGGATGTGGAGTCCTACTAGGACTCCAAGTCCTAGTAGGAGTCCACCAAGAGGGGAGGAAGGGAGAAGGAAGTGGAGGAGTAGGAAAGGTGGCCGGCCCCCTTTTCCCTAGTCCAATTCAGACTAGAGGGGAGGGGGGGGGGCGCAGCAGGCCTTTTCTCCTCTTCCCACTAAAGCCCATCAAGGCCCAATACTTCTTCCAGCGAATTCCCGTAACTCTCCGGTACTCCGAAAAATACCCGAATCACTCGGAACCTTTCCGAAGTCCGAATATAGTCGTCCAATATATCGATCTTTACGTCTCGACCATTTCGAGACTCCTCGTCATGTCCCCGATCTCATCCGGGACTCCGAACTCCTTCGGTACATCAAAACTCATAAACTCATAATATAACTGTCATCGAAACCTTAAGCGTGCGGACCCTACGGTTCGAGAACAATGTAGACATGACCGAGACACGTCTCCGGTCAATAACCAATAGCGGGACCTGGATGCCCATATTGGTTCCTACATATTCTACGAAGATCTTTATCGGTCAGACCGCATAACAACATACGTTGTTCCCTTTGTCATCGGTATGTTACTTGCCCGAGATTCGATCGTCGGTATCCAATACCTAGTTCAATCTCGTTACCGGCAAGTCTCTTTACTCGTTCCGTAATACATCATCCCACAACTAACTCATTAGTTGCAATGCTTGCAAGGCTTAAGTGATGTGCACTACCGAGACGGCCCAGAGATACCTCTCCGACATTCGGAGTGACAAATCCTAATCTCGAAATACGCCAACCCAACATCTACCATTGGAGACACCTGTAGAGCTCCTTTATAATCACCCATTTACGTTGTGACGTTTGGTAGCACACAAAGTGTTCCTCCGGCAAACGGGAGTTGCATAATCTCATAGTCATAGGAACATGTATAAGTCATGAAGAAAGCAATAGCAACATACTAAACGATCGGGTGCTAAGCTAATGGAATGGGTCATGTCAATCAGATCATTCAACTAATGATGTGATCCCGTTAATCAAATAACAACTCTTTGTCCATGGTTAGGAAACATAACCATCTTTGATTAACGAGCTAGTCAAGTAGAGGCATACTAGTGACACTCTGTTTGTCTATGTATTCACACATGTATTATGTTTTCGGTTAATATAATTCTAGCATGAATAATAAACATTTATCATGATATAAGGAAATAAATAATAACTTTATTATTGCCTCTAGGGCATATTTCCTTCAAATATCGCACACAGTTTCTAAAAGCACAAATGTGTGTGATAGGAGGGAGTAGGTCCCATTGGGTAACTAGCGTGAAATGCCTTAATGGGAAGTAGGCAATTCCTATCAACAAGGGACGGATTCCCATTCGCTAGCCTATTTGAATAAAATGCATAAGTTAAGCGTGCTCAGGCTGGATTACTCGAAGGATGGGTGCCCCGGTGGGAAGTTGCATATCTCAAGCTGCATTTAAATGCCATGACACGGTCATTATAGAGATATAATATATCTCTATAGTGACCTATCATGGCAATTATATAAACCTTGGGATCCTTGTTTTGCTAATTTGTAGACTATGTTTTTATTGGTTATTTTTTGCTCTAAAAAAATTGAAGAATGATTGACTTGACCTGGCATGGGGATTATATAAACCTTTTCAGGTCACATGATGGT
The DNA here is from genome assembly GCF_056163025.1 of Triticum urartu. Classification (NCBI taxonomy): domain Eukaryota; kingdom Viridiplantae; phylum Streptophyta; class Magnoliopsida; order Poales; family Poaceae; genus Triticum; species Triticum urartu. The sequence continues at coordinate 154,608,229 of NC_141873.1, read as the reverse complement.
TTCCTATTGATACTAGTAAGGTACATGTGCATTGCACGCATGAGATTTGGTAACCAAATTATGAATAAATACCACACTATAGCATGTAAGCTTTGAGTCATATATGCATGATGTAGATGTTCGTTTAATTCTTATAGTTCATCTCATTCAAAATCAATTAGTTCTATAAAAAACCTATTTTAAGATTCGCAAAATTGTGCATTGTAAAGCATAAAGTAAAAACGAATAGTGACAATTCATTTAGAAAAAAAAGTTTGGGCAATTAAGATATGGAAGATTCTAGAACAAAGGAGAAGTGCTTGTGTTTTGAGGTTTGTGCATTATGCTTAAGTTCAACCATGGAGTCTTCTAGATTGTACATGTGGCAGAATCTTGTGGAATGTAGATGATATCCAACGGCCAATAGTGCTTGGATTTGCCATCTCTGTACAGTCGGATTGGCTTCACCCAATTACCAACTTTCAAAGTTATTCGCACACTATATAGGGGTATATATGTGTGCCATGATAGACCAAATAAAGTTTAAGCGCATGCGTGGGACGACCCCCCCCCCTGCCTCGAAGTTGGGAAACCGACATCGTACGCATTGAACCAGGCTTGGAGTCGGGTACGGTGCTCAGTTTGTAATGTAGTTGGTGGCCCATCGAAGTTGTGCATTCAGGATTTAAACACATCACACACCACCGTACCCATACGTATTTTTGGGCTGCATGCAGTGTGTATGGGGTTTTCTGATCGACCACGTCTCCCTTGTGCGGTTTTTTGTGACAACATGCATATCTGTGGGCTCCCCGAGTGTATATATATCATCCCTTTGACCGATACCGAGGGGTATGTGTTAGCCATGAATGGATTCCTCGTAGTTCGTGTTAGGGCCGGTCACCATCACGTGTCGCTCAACCAAAGCTCAAGCTTATGCGTGGTCAGGATTCCCTCCCACATGCTCGGATTGCTGGGTTCAACCTACATCGCACCCTGCGTATCTCGTCATTAACTACCTTGCCTTCATGGTTGTTGTCTGTATCGAGAGGTAGGCACCACATGTAAATTGTACATTATTCTATATTGAAAACACACATCACCCCTTCCCATCGTACATCATTTTGGGCCGCATGCAAGAGTTGCTGGTTTTGTGGTCCCTCTCGTGCAATTTTTATGATGGTTCAATCTATTGGCCCAAGCAGTTTATCGACAACAACGATTGTCGTTTGACCAAACGATAGATTCATTGGTCCGTCTTATGGTAGGTCATGGTGATATGCATGTATGACCAAAGTATCATTAGGTGCATCTGCCCCGCTAACACGAAGTGGGAGGTGGTGGGCCAAGCATCCTAGCTAGAGCTACGACATTATGTCATTATAGATATATCCAAGGCTGCTTTCGGGTTTGCGAGGCAGGTGCCACCAAAGTTATGCATTGTGTATTTAAAGTTTTAAACATCACACCCAATATTCCTACATATATTTGGCCACTTCCAGGTGGTTCTTGACTTCTGGCCCCTGTCATCGATCGTCGACGACGCGCCCAACCGTGGGCCCGCGTGGTTAAAGTTGTGCATTGGAATTTTGAACATCACAGACCACCCTTTTCACTCATATATATTTGGGCCACATGCTGGTGTGGTTGTATTCTGATCCTCTCTAAATTTTTGGGCTGCAAAGATGCTCAACGGACACGGGTATAATATCTTAACAGTGTGCGATGCAAGTGCGCTATAAAATCACCAAGACTGCGCAAGCGCGAGCAAAGGGTGGAGGTACTATCTTAACCGTGTGCGATGCAAGTGCGCTGTACAATCACCACCTGCGCAAGCTAAAGGAGGGTAAGTTTATTTGGAAATTAGGATGAACAGTGTACGATAGACCAGCTAGCTAGAGAAATAAAAACAAACTACCCGCCTTGAGCGTTGCAAAAATCGGCGGTTCCGCCACTTTTCCTTATTATCATACACGCATATTCTTATTGGACCGTGCGCGATCTTGGGCACTCCCGGCCTACATCAATTCCTTCACCCAAATTTTAGTAGCAGGCGTACTTTAACCGTCGCCCTCACTCCTCCAACACCGACCTTATACTAAAATTGCAGTAGCAGAGGCATTTGAATCGTCGCCCTCCCTTGTCCACCACTATCTCCACCCACCATTACTAAACTTTTCAGTAGTCGGGGCTTATCCTCAAACAACCCCCCTCCACAGTCCCCCACTCGGCCCCCTCCCCCCTCGAACCCTAGCGCGCGGCCGCCGCTGGCGTAGCCGCCAACCCCTGCCGGTCTGCCCGTTCCTCCTAGCTTAGATAATAAAGTTCAGGTTACCCAATGATTCCCATACCGTCACCCCACTCCCCTGAGTTTTTAGATGAAGCCTACGGTGTCCCTCCCCGCCAGATCCACATCCCCTGCTCCAGAATGTCGCAACCTAAGCTCGACCACGTATCCCAGGGAGCCTGACGAGCGTTCGGCTAAGAAGAGGTTTATCATGTCCTCTTGAGCGGACGTTGGCGAGGTGGCCGCTGTTCGCCCCGACCTGTCAATCCCGGAGCAACACGTCGCCGCGGAAGCCGGCGAAGACGTTGACTAGGTTGCCATGCCGAAGGCTTCATGTCATTGGGCTAGCGTATTACTGTATCTCGGGAAAGCTAGCTATGACATCAAGCTCGTCGACAACGACGGCTTCACGCGCACCATGTCTTAGTTTAAGTGGTCCATCCCCACCCCTCTGGTTCAACCGTCGTCAATCTCTTCGACGGCCCTGCCGCTGATCTCCTCCGCCAAGCGGTCAAGGATTTGCGATCCTTATACGCCATCGAGCCCATTTTGTCATTTCTGAATGACACGTTCTACGGCGGCGGCTTGGGATCCTCAATTGCCAAGTCAAATCTCATCGACCATGACCTCGACCACAAGGAGGGCACCCACGAAGGTTCTTCCAAGGTGAAATAGCCCATCTGTGACACCAGAGAGCGCACCATGGGTTTGTGCTCTTCCAACTGCAAGGATCCCATCCATGAAATGTGAGGCAACATCCTATCAGCAAATCTTACCTTTTCTAGAATGCCAACCCATACCTTTTGTTGTAGTAGCATTTGTCGTGCGGTGCATTAACCGTGTCGTGTTTAATTATTTCAGTTATGCAAAAATGTATTGTTCAATAGGGCTATGTGATGTTTAAGTATGAATTGTCCACTTCAATTTCGCGAATGGCTATATTTGGTTGTTTATAGTGAGTAGATGCCTTGTTTATCTATATTTGGTTGTTAGGTTGGTCGCAACGAGCATTTTTCCAGTTCTTGAGCAGATGCCTTGTTTATATGTACTAGGTTCTTAGTTTGGTTGAAGTGAGCATTTGTCCAGTTTTCAAGCAGATGCCTTGTTTATCTGTATCTGCTTGTTAGGTTGGTTGTAGTGAGCATTTGTCCAGTTTTCAAGCAGATGCCTTGTTTATCTGTATCTGCTTGTTAGGTTGGTTGTAGTGAGCATTTGTCCAGTTTTCAAGCATATGCCCTGTTTATCTGTATTTGCTTGTTAGGTTGGTTGCAGTGAGACTCTGTCCAGTTTTCAATGGCTATATTTGGTTGTTATACTGATCATTTATGCCTTGTCTATTTGAGCAGGGAGGTACCAAAGTAATCCAAGAGTGGATCACTGGACAGCGGTCAAGAACGTCCTGAAATACCTGAAAAGGACTAAGGATATGTTTCTCGTTTATGGAGGTGACTAAGGATATGTTTCTCTATTTGTGACAATACTGGAGCAATTACCTTAGCAAAGGAATCCAGATTTCACAAGAGAACTAAACACATCAAAAGACGCTTCAACTCTATCCATGATCAAGTCAAGGAGGGAGACATAGAGATATACAAAATACATAAGGATCTGAATGTTGCAGCCCCGTTGAGTAAGCCTCTTCCACGAGTAGAACATGATCAGCACCAAGACTCCATGGGTGTTAGAATCATTACTATGTAATCTATATTATTGACTCGAGTGCAAGTGGGAGAATCAAGGAAATGTGCCCTAGAGGCAATAATAAAGTTGTTATTTATATTTCCCTATGTCATGATAAATGTTTATTATTCATGCTAGAATTGTATTAACCGGAAAATTAGTACATGTGTGAATACATAGACAAAACAGAGTGTCCCTAGTATGCCTCTACTTGACTAGCTCGTTAATCAAAGATGGTTATAGTTTCCTAACCATAGACATGTGTTGTCATTTGATGAACGGGATCACATCATTAGGAGAATGATGTGATGGAAAATACCCACCCGTTAGCTTAGCATAATGATCATTAAGTTTTATTGCTATTGCTTTCTTCATGACTTATACATATTCCTCTGACTATGAGATTATGCAACTCCTGAATATCGTAGGAACACCGTGTGTGCTATGAAACGTCACAATGTAACTGGGTGATTATAAAGATGCTCTACAGGTGTCTCCTAAGGTGTGTGTTGGGTTGGCATAGATCAAGATTAGGATTTGTCACTCCGAGTATTGGAGAGGTATCTCTGGGCCCTCTCAGTAATGCACATCACTATAAGCCTTGCAAGCAATGTGACTAATGAGTTAGTTACGGGATGATGCATTACGAAACAAGTAAATAGACTTGCCAGTAACGAGATTGAACTAGGTATGATGATACCGACGATCGAATCCTGGGCAAGTAACATATCGATGACAAAGGGAATAACATATGTTGTTATTGTGGTTTGACAATTAAATTTCTTCATAGAATATGTACGAACCAATGTGAGCATCTAGGTTCCGCTGTTGGTTATTGATCAGAGATGTGTCTCGGTCATGTCTACAGAGTTCTCGAACCCGTAGGGTCTGCACACTTAACGTTCGATGACGATTTGTATTATGAGTTATGTGTTTTGGTGACCGAAGATATTTCGGAGTGCCGGATGAGATCACGGACATGACGAGGAGTCTGTAAATGGTCGAGAGGTAAAGATTGATATATTGGAAGATGGTATTTGGATACCGGAATGGTTTCGAGCGGTTCGGGTATTTTTCTGGAGTACCGAGGGGTTACCGGAACCCCCCGGGGGAAGTCATGGGCCTCATGGGCCACGGGAGAGAGAGGGGAAATCCCACAAGGGGTGGCCGCGCCCCCCTATGGGAGTCCAAATTGGACTAGGGGAGGGGGCGGCGCCCCCCTTTCCCTCTCCTACCCCTCTCCCTTCCCCTTTCCCACTCCGGAAAAGGAAAGGGGAATCCTACTAGACTAGGAGTGCTAGTAGGACTCCTCCATGGCGTGCCCTCTAGGCCAGCCACCTCCTCCCCTCCTCCTTTATATATGGGGGTAGGGGGCACCCCAAAGCAAAACTGTTGTTACCTTAGCCGTGTGCGGTGCCCCCTCCATAGTTTACTCCTCCGGTCATAGCGTCGTAGTGCTTAGGCGAAGCCCTACGCGGATCACATCACCATCACTGTCACCACGCCGTCGTGCTGAGGAAACTCTCCCTCGACCCTCTGCTAGATCAAGAGTTCGAGGGACACCATCGAGCTAAACGTGTGCTCAACTCGGAGGTGCCGTATGTTTGGTACTAGATCGGTTGGATCGTGAAGACGTTCGATTACATCAACCACGTTATCCTAACACTTCTTCTTTCGATCTACGAGGGTACATGGACACACTCTATCCCTCTCGTTGCTATGCATCTCCTAGATAGATCTTGCGTGATCGTAGGAATTTTTTTGAAATAGCATGCTACGTTCCCCAACAGTGGCATCCGAGCCATGTCTAGGCTTAGATGATATGCACGAGTAGAACACAAAGAGTTGTGGGCGATGATAGTCATACTGCTTACCACCAACGTCTTATTTATATTCGGTGGTATTGTTGAATGAAGCGGCCTGGACCAACCTTACATGACCACGTTCATGAGACCGGTTCCACCGACAGACATGCAACTTGTTTTGCATAAAGGTTGTTGGTGGGTGTCTATTTCTCCAACTTTAGTTGAATTGATTTTGACTACGGCCAGTCCTTGTTGAAGGTTAAAACAACAAACTTGACGAAACATCATTGTGGTTTTGATGCGTAGGTAAGAACGGTTCTTACTAGAAGCCCGCAGCAGCCATGTAAAACTTGCAACAACAAAGTAGAGGTCGTCTAACTCATTTTTGCAGGGCATGTTGTGATGTGATATGGTCAAGACATGATGTGATATACATTATTGTATGAGATGCTCATGTTTTGTAAAAGTTATCGGCAACTGGCAGGAGCCTTATGGTTGTCGCTTTATTGTATGAAATGCAATCACCACGTAATTGCTTTACTTTATCACTATGCGTTAGCGATAGTTGCAGAAGCAATAGTTGGCGAGACGACAATGATGCTACGATGGAGATCAAGGTGTCAAGCCGGTGACAATGGAAATCATGAAGGTGCTTTGGAGATGGAGAACAAAGGCACAAGATGATGATGGCCACATCATGTCACATATTTTGATTGCATGTGATGTTTGTCTTTTATGCATCTTATTTTGCTTAGTACGATGGTAGCATTATAAGATGATCCCTCACTAAATTTCAAGGTATAAGTGTTCTCCTTGAGTATGCACTATTGCTACAGTTCGTCATGCCAAGAAACCACATGATGATCGGGTGTGATAAGCGCTACGTTCACATACAATGGGTGTAAGACAGTTTTGCATGTGCAGAATACTCGGGTTAAACTTGACGAGCCTAGCATATGGAGATATGGCCTCGGAACACTGAGACCGAAAGATCGAATGTGAATCATATAGTAGATATGATCAACATAGAGATGTTCAACATCGAAAACTACTCCATCTCATGTGATAATCGGACATGGTTTAATTGATATGGATCATGTGATCATTTAGATGACTAGAGGGATGTCTATCTAAGTGGGAGTTCTTAAGTAATATGATTAATTGAACTTCAATTTATCATGAACTTAGTCCTGATAGTTTTTGCATATCTATGTTGTTGTAGATCAATGGCCCGTGCTACCGTTCCCTTGAATTTTAATGCATTCCTAGAGAAAGCTAATTAAGTTGAAAGATGATGGTAGCAACTACATGGACTGGGTCCGTAACTTGAGGATTATCCTCACTACTACACAGAAGAATTACGTCCTGGAAGCACCGCTAGGTGCAAGACCCGCTGCAGGAGCAACTCCGGACATTATGAATGTCTAGCAAACTAAAGCTGATGACTACTCGATAGTTCAGTGTGCCATGCTTTACGGCTTAGAATCGGGACATCAAAGACGTTTTGAACGTCATGGAGCATATGAGATGTTCCAAGAGTTGAAGTTAATATTTCAAGAAAATGCCCGAGTTGAGTGATATGAAGTCTCCAACAAGTTCTATAGCTGTAAAATGGAGGAGAACAATTCTCTCAGTGAACACATACTCAGAATGTCATCAAGTGTTGATGGTTAACAAGACCACTAGTTTCAAGAAAAAGGGCAAAGGAAAGAAGGGGAACTCCAAGAAGAACGACAAGCAAGTTGCTGCTCAAGTGAAGAAGCCCAAGTTTGGACATAAGCCTGAGACTGAGTGCTTCTACTGCAAAGGGACTGGTCACTGGAAGCGCAACTGCCCCAAGTATTTGGTAGATAAGAAGGATGGCAAAGTGAAAGGTATAATTGATATACATGTTATTGATGTGTACCTTACTAATGCTCATAGTAGCGCCTGGGTATTTAATACTGGTTCTGTTGCTCATATTTGCAACTCGAAACAGGGGATACGGATTAAACAAAGATTAGCTAAGCACGAGGTGACGATGCGCGTCGGAAATGGTTCCAAGGTCGATGTGATCACCGTTGGCATGCTACCTCTACATCTACCTTTGGGATTAATTTTAGACCTGAATAATTGTTATTTGGTGCCGGTGTTGAGCATGAACATTATATATGGATCTTGTTTGATGCGAGACGATTATTCATTTAAATCAGAGAATAATGGTTGTTATCGGTGGAAATGACACCTATGGGGTCACTGGGATCCCTTCTACGGTTGGCGAGCGCGAGGTTGTGCAAAGAGCGGGTCTGACAAGAAGCACATGGATCGTTTACCCAGGTTCGGGCCGTGAAGATGCGTAATACCCTAGTCCTGCTTTGGTGGATGTATTTGAGTGTTCTTGTGTTCTTGAGCTAGCTACGGGGTGCAACTTGCCCAAAAGAGCCGAATCCCTCTCCTGGTCGCCTCGGGCCTCCTTTTATACGAAAAAGGGGTTGCCACAGTGGCATACAGGAGGTGGAAAGGCCTACAGTCAATAATCCTATCCTCTTGGACTGTCGGACAAATGCATTTAATGCGCTGCCGACGTGCCCTACTTTATTTATCGGGGACTCCAGGGAAGCACGTCCCAGCCGTCGCCGCCTCGCCTGGCCTCGACACGCGTCCGAGATGATGAGGCATCGCGGCGCCACGTTGGCTGGCTGGTGGGCGGGCGCGGTGGTGGAGACTTCATGAAGGGTCGCATGCTGCCACGCAGGTGCTTGCTGAGTCAGTGTAGAGGCCGCCCGTTGCCACGTAGGTGCCTGCCCAGCTGGTTGAGCTAGCAGCTGCTTGGGGACGGTCCTGGAGTCTTGGCTGGAGCGAGCCTTGCAGTGGACCTACTGATGCCCTCGGCAAGGGTCTTGCCGGGGGGCCATCAAGGGTCTTGCCGTGGTGTTGCAGTCGTCCTCGGCAAGGGTCTTGCCGGGGGTCTTGTGGATTTCCTCGGCTAGGATCCTGCCGAGGGTCGCCGTCATCTGGTCCTCATCTGATCTCACATGTTTATGATCTTGACAAAGATTTGCATGCCACCACAGAGGCGCCTCCTGAGCCTTGGTTCCAATGTAGTTGGTTGGGTCGGAGCCGGTGGGCTCAAGGGTGGCTTGCTCCGCTGGCATCAAGCGAGTTGCCCCGGCAAGGCTCTTGCCGGGGCTGCGGAGGCTGCCTTGGCAAGGATCCTGCCGAGGGAGTCCACCTCGCCCTCTTGCTCTCCTGCGCTTCTGGTCTTGGCGTTGCCTTGGTTGTCTCATGCTTCGGCTTCTCTCCAGCTTCCCTCCTCTGCCCTACTAAGTGTGGCCGTGGCGCACGGCTCTGACTGCTGGTGCACAAGTAAAGGGGTCAAAAGAAGAGCCCCTACTTTTGTACACCGACAGGAGCCCCCGGGTCTGGGCCACACATAAGCGCGCCACGTTGTTGGGCTAGGCCCAGAACGATGCGCGGGCAGGTGGCGCGGATTTTACCGCAGTAACTTCTCGTCCGCTACGCTCCCCCACGACCTGCGTTGAACGCACGATGTGGAGGGTCGTGCGTGACGTGGGCGTCATGCATGGGGCAGTTTCCGCACGCATGCGTCACATCGTGGTAAAGAGGCGGCCCGCGCCTTCCCCGTAAAAAGGAACGATCGTGGGCGCGCTGCTCATTTACCCCCTGTGTCTTCTCCAATCTCGGAACCACCGTCCCTTTCTTCTTCCTTCTCAAGCCCCCGCTCTTGCTCGCCGCCGCTATGTTTTTGCTGCCCTTCCCCCTCCACCTTTCGCAGCTACCATGGCACCTAAGGCTGGCAAGGGCAAGGGAGCGTCCAAGGACGTCGGAGGGACAGAGCCGCCGGAGAATGAGTCGGCGGCGCGGCGGACGCAGCTTGCCTACTTTCCCTCGACGGTCGACGCGGTCCACCTCCGGGACAACTTCAAGCCGTTGCGGGGGGTCAAGACGGGGAGGGGGGAAGATGGGGCACCCGGCCACACGTGTCATCCATGCGGATTGCGCGAAGGCCGCCCCGAATCAGTACCCGTTCTTTGTCGACTACTTTTCTTGCGGCCTCTGCCCCTTTTCTTTGATTTCTTCAACGATATCATGCACACCTACGGCTTTCACCTTCTGGATTTTACTCCAAATGCCGTGGCGTGCATGGCTCTTTTTGCCCATCATTGTGAGGGCTTTGCCGGAGTGCTCCCCAGCATGGCGCTCTTCCGCCACTACTTTTACCCTAGGATCCAGAGGGGAGGCGCCATCTCTGGTTGCGTCACTTAGATCCCAAGGGCCCTGGAGAAGTGGACGTATCCAGAGGGCGCCCAGAAGGAGAGGTGGGAGGAGTGGCGGAGTCAGTGGTGTTGGATTGAGGAGGAGGACCCACAGGAGTTCTGCCAGGTTCGCCAGGTGCCGCCGGCTCGCAGAGATGACTGGAATGACATCGATGCCCAGGATAAGAAGCACACGGTCGCCACCACCAGGATCCACCACCTTGCCGCTGCCGGGCTCACCCTGGAGATGATCGGGGCGGATTTCATCCGCCGCCGCATCGCCCCTCTGCACAACACGGGGAGGCCGGCTTGGCTTTTCAGCAACGCGGCGGACATCATGCTACTCCGCCCTTGCCTGAACCACAACTTCACGGTGTTGGCGCCTGCTCACTTCTGCCAGCGACATTTTCAGCTCAACGTGAGCCGCAACGACAGAGCCGAGAGGTCCGGCAAGGTCACCAAGGGGCCCTTGTTTGGGTTGCCGGCGGGGGCAGTCCCGTTGAGCAACAATTCTCGCCAGTCCGACATCATCGCCATGATGCCGGACTTCAATGCGCACGGCCTCAACCCGAATTGGGCCGAGCTGGAGGAGGAAAAGGTGCAAGAGTTCTTCGACACCTTGGTGGAGGGGTATGTCCGCTCCGAGCCGCTGCTCGTCCAGGACACCACGCAGGCGGAGTTGGACTACGTCGCTGCCAGGGCGGCGGAGGCGGAGCTCGCCAGGGAGGCCGGCAGCGCTGGCGGCGTGGAGGATGAGGCCGCGACGGCCGTGGAGGAGAAGGAGCTCGCCCAGTGGGCGGAATCCGCTGGGAAGGCCAACAACACTGGCACCGGAGCCCCTCTCATTGATGATGATGACGATGAGCCGTTCGAGGAGGAGGCTGAAGCTGTCGAGCCCCCAGCCACGGGGAAAGGGCGTGTATTGCGGCGGGGCCGTCTCCGAAGAGCCGGTCTGGTACGGCAGGGCCGCATAGCCGCAACAAAACCCAGAGGCGCGCATGCGTTAGACGAGGGTCGCGGCGGCGGGGAAGGCGGGGAAGGCCGTGATGGCAAAGAAGAAAGCAGCTGCCCCTTCTCTGTCCAAGCGTTCCCCAACTCCACCTGCTTCCCCTCCTCCTGCAGGTGATGACACGGAGGTCTTCTTCGACCTCGGGTCTCTTAGCTCGAGGACGAAGAGGAAGGCAGCAGAACAAGAAGCGGAGGATGAGTAAGTGCCTCGACTTTTGTCATCTCCGTCCCTTCGGACCGTGCTTCTTTTCTTGACTTGTCTTCATCTTGGTAGGGATGCGGAGACACTGGCCCAGAGGGTGAAGAGGGCCAGGTCCTCGGCGAGCTGTCAGCCCCCGACAGGCACTTCTGGTACACCGCTAGTTGTGTTGAGCAGTTCGGACAGCAGCCCTCGGCACAACCCCCAGAGTAAGCTCATCACCCGCCCCTCGTCAACGTGTGTCGGGGGTACGATCCTTGGTGCTGGCTTTGCCGTGATCGCAGGAGGAGGACAATAGCAGGAGGAGCCACTGAGGGCTACCCCCAACACGCCGCCTCCGTCAAGCACGCTCCCCCGAGGGGCGTCCCCGGCAAGAGCGCCAAGCACCGAACCCCATGCACACAGAGGAGGAGGAGGCAAGCTTGGGCTCTAGTGGCCACACCTCGACGCCTGATGCTGGCGGGGAGGGGCCCTCTTCTTCCCAGCCTAGCACGGGTAAGCCACTCGCCTTCCGTCCCTTTTCTTTTTCTCTTCTTTCTGGACCTTGGCATTGGCTTCACCTCAGCCCCTTCTTGATATCCAGATCCTCTCTCGACGTATCGGGAGGACGCGGACACCATCATCGAGGATGTCACTAAGGATGCCGCGGCGGAGGCCGAGAAGATCGCCGCCGAGGAGGCCGCCAAGGACACCACTGAGGATGCCACTAAGGGGCCTGCCGGGGAACCTGGCAGGGCTGCTGTCGAGGAGGCCGACAAGGGGCTCGCTGGGGAGGCCGGCAAGGCCGTTGCCAAGGAGGATGTGGTTGACGACCAAGCTTCCTCTTTCGTTGCCTCTGGCTCGGGCCGGTACCTGAGGGTGAGCGACGACCTGTTCGTCCACCTCCCAGGAACGGCGAGCACTGGGGCGCCCGTCGAGGTGGAGGGGGGGGTGTTTGATAACGAGGTGCTCGCCGCCGCTTGGCTTGAAGTTGTTGATGAGCCGAGTGCCGGTGGCGGTGGTTCCCAGGAAGAGCGGCTCCTCCATGCCATGAGCGCCAACTTCCAGAAGCTCTAGGCGCTTCACCGCGCCCGCCTAGACAAGGCCAAGTCTAGGATGGCGGTGGTGGACAAGGCAGAGGCGGACCTTGGGGAGCGCATCGCCGAGGCGCGGGCTTGGTTCCGCCAGGCCCACAAGGACTTGAAAGCCGCCCAGGACGTGTTGGCTGAGCGCAACCTGGACCTTGTCATGAAGCAGGCCGACATCGAGAAGGCCCAGGAACTGGCGAAGCAGGAGGCCGCCCAGGCCAAGGCTGCCCGGCACCCAGCAGGGCACGCTAACTTCCAGGAGGAGGATCTTGCCGCGCGTGAGGAGAAGCTTGCCGCAACGCTCCGTGGCAAGGACGAGGAGGTGGAGAAGCTCGTCATGCAGCGGACCCAGGAGCTGGAGCAGAGGCATAGGGACACACTCAATGCCCAGGCTCCAGTTCATGCTGTCAAGGTGAAGGAGCTGGAGGTGGAGCGGGACAGGCTGAAGGATCAGGTCCTGAAGCTGTCCAAGGAGAAGGACACGCTCAACGATGCCCTGGTTGAGGCGCGGGGGGTAGTCCTCGACAAGGCCGGGAAGCTTTCCGAGGCCAACAACTCCATCAAAGACCTCAAGTTGAAGCTGGAGGGTCTCGAGGGGATGCTCTCAGAGGCCAAAGCCTGGGAGGAGACCCTCGCCAAGGATCTGGAGGCTGAGAGGCAGCTGCGGAAGAACGAAGCCACCAACCACAAGGAGTTTGTGGAAGGTGAGAACCGCTGGATCGGGTGCCTCGAAGGCGTCGCCGGCAGGATCACCACGCAGCTGGCTACCATGGGGATGCGAAATGTGAGGTATACCCCGGAGCGCAATGCGAGCCCCAACGCCAAGCTGACCATCTTCTTCGAGGGCGTCCTCGGGGCCCTGGAGCAGCTCCACTCCAATCGAGAGGCCTCCCTAGCCGATGAGGCCCGGAGGCTTTGCTGGGGTGCCATGACCAAGGTTCTCACCAATGTGGTGCACTAGAACCCCAACCTCGACTTCGACTCCACGCTGGAGAGCTTGCCGGAGGATGCTGACCTCGAGATGCTCAAGGAGCGTATCAAGCCCATCATCAGCCGCATCGGCAGAATCGAGAGGGTGGAGGACCAGCGCCGGGATTAGGCACCCTGTTTCTCATTGCCGCTGCAGGTTCATGGCCAAGACAATTTATATCTTTAGTTAGAACCACAGCAACAATTGATGTAATATAACTTGCCAGTACTTTTGAAAACGATGCGTGTTATTGTCCTATTTGATCCCCCTTTGTATGTCCACCCTGCGTTAATCGGGTAGGCTTGCCATTGCGTAACCCAGGCCACGGTGCCTTGAGGACAGATCCCCGATAGCCTGCCGGGTGTGCTTGCTGCCAGGAAACTAGCTTACCGCTCTCAACGCGGCCGCTCGAACTGTCGAGCTTGACTCGAGTCAGAATCGTGAGCGTTGCCAATTGCGGAAGGCTACCCTGCCACTCTCGACGCGGCCGCTTGAGCTGCTGGGCGGACTCGAAACAGAACAAGGGCGTTGCCAATTGCGGAAGGGCCCCTTTGCGTGCAGGTTTTCCATACACAGGGCAGGACCTTCGAGGATAATAACCACATATATAAAAAGAAATTTGCCCAAAGTTTCACATGACTTAGCTTTTCTGTCGTTGTAAGGGCGCATACGCATCCGCAGACGGCGCCGTCATGCTTGGTCGTATTCTTCCTTGGAAGGACGGCCACAATGAAGCCACTGCTTCGATCAGACAAGATTTTCACAACTGTGTTTCCCCTACCTCGCGCGCCAAAGATGTCAGTGGAAATGACACCTATGGGGTCACTGGGATCCCTTCTACGGTTGGCAAGCGCGAGGTTGTGCAAAGAGTGGGTCTGACAGGAAGCACACAGATTGTTTACCCAGGTTCGGGCCGCGAAGATGCATAATACCCTAGGCCTTCTTTGGTGGATGTATTTGAGTGTTCTTGTGTTCTTGAGCTAGCTACGGGTGCAACTTGCCCAAAAGAGCCGAATCCCTCTCCTGGTAGCCTCGGTCCTCCTTTTATAGGAAAAAGGGGTTGCCACAGTGGAACACAGGAGGTGGAAAGGCCTACAGTCGATAAGCTTATCCTCTGGGACCGTCAGACAAATGCATTTAATGCACTGCCGATGTGCCCTCCTTGCTTACCGGGGACGCCGGGGAAGCACGTCCCAGCTGTCGCCGCCTCGTCTGGCCTCGACACGCGTCCGAGCTGATGAGGCATCACGGCGCCACGTTGGCTGGCTGCTGGGCCGGCGCGGTGGAGGAGCCTTCATGAAGGGTCATATGCCGCCACGCAGGTGCTTGCTGAGTCGGTGTAGAGGCTGCCCGTCGCCACGCAGGTACCTGCCCAGCTGGTTGAGCCAGCAGCTGCTTGGGGACGGTGGTGGAGTCTTGGCTGGCGCGGGCATGGCAGTGGCCCTGCTGATGTCGGGGGCCCGGCAAGGGTCTTGCCGTGGCGTATAGTCGTCCCTGGCAAGGGTCTTGCCGGGGGTCTTGTGGATTTCCTTGGCTAGGATCCCGCCGAGGGTCGCCGTCTTCTGGTCCTCATCTGATCTCACATGTTTATGATGTTGACAAAGATTTGTATGCCACCACAGAGGTGCCTCCTGAGCCTTGGTTCCAATGTAGTTGGTTGGGTCGGAGCCGGTGGGCTCAATGGTGGCTTGCTCCGCTGGCATCGGCCAAGTTGCCCGGCAAGGCTCTTGCCGGGGCTGCGGAGGCTGCCTCGGCAAGGATCTTGCCGTGGGAGTCCACCTCACCCTCTTGCTCTCATGCGCTTCTGGTCTTGGCGTTCCCTTGGTTGTCTTGTTCTTTGGCTTCTATCCGGCTTCCCTCCTCTGCCCTACTAAGTGTGGTCGTGGCGCGCGGCTCTGACTGCCCGTGCACAAGTAAAGGGGTCAAAAGAAGAGTCCCTACGTTTGTACACTAACAGTTGTTCTATTTATATGAGTAATATCTTCTATGGTCATGCACCCTTGATGAGTGGTCTATTTTTGTTGAGTCTCGATCGTAGTGATACAGATATTCATAATATTGAAGCCAAAATATGCAAAGTTAATAATGATAGTGCAACTTATTTATGGCACTGCCGTTTAGGTCATATTGGTGTAAAGCACATGAAGAAACTCCATGCTGATGGGCTTTTGGAATCACTTGATTATGAATCACTTGATGCTTGCGAACCATGCCTCATGGGCAAGATGACTAAAACTCTGTTCTCCGGAACAATGGAGCGAGCCACTGACTTATTGGAAACAATACATATGGATGTATGCGGTCCGATGAGTATTGAGGCTCGTGGCGGGTATCGTTATTTTCGGACCTTCAGAGATGATTTGAGCAGATATGGGTATATCTACTTGATGAAACATAAGTCTGAAATATTTGAAAAGTTCAAAGAATTTCAGAGTGAAGTGGAAAATCATCGTAACAAGAAAATAAATTTTCTACGATCTGATCATGGAGGTGAATATTTGAGTTATGAGTTTGGTCTTCATTTGAAACAATTTGGAATAGTTTCACAACTCACGCCACCTGGAACACCATAGCGTAATGGTGTGTCCGAACGTCGTAACCGTACTTTATTAGATATGGTGCAATCTATGATGTCTCTTACCGATTTACCACTATCGTTTTGGGGGTATGCTTTAGAGACGGCTACATTCACGTTAAATAGGGCACCATCTAAATCCGTTGAGGCGACACCATATGAACTATGGTTTGGCAAGAAACCTAAGCTGCCGTTTCTTAAAGTTTGGGGCTGCGATGCTTATGTGAACTCAAACCCAAATTGAAGAAATGT
This sequence comes from Triticum urartu, assembly GCF_056163025.1. NCBI lineage: Eukaryota > Viridiplantae > Streptophyta > Magnoliopsida > Poales > Poaceae > Triticum > Triticum urartu. Next base: position 154,592,151 of record NC_141873.1, on the reverse strand, counting down.
GTCTTCATAGGATACCCAAAAGAAACTATTAGGTACACCTTCTATCACAGATCCGAAGGCAAGATATTCGTTGCTAAAAATGGATCCTTTCTAGAGAAGGAGTTTCTCTCGAAAGAAGTGAGTGGGAGGAAAGTAGAACTTGTTGAGGTAGTTGTACCTTCTCTCGAATTGGAAAGTAGTTCATCACAGAAATCAGTTCCAGTGATGCCTACACCAATTAGTGAGGAAGTTACTGACGATGATCATGAAACTTCAGATCAAGTTACTACCGAACCTCGTAGGTCAACCAGAGTACATTCCGCTCCAGAGTGGTAAGATAATCTTGCTCTATAAGTTGTGTTACTAGATCATGATGAACCTATGAACTATGAGGAAGCGATGATGAGCCCAGATTCCATGAAATGGCTTGAGGCCATGAAATCTGAGATGGGATCCATGTATGAGAACAAAGTGTTGACTTTGGTTGACTTGCCCAATGATCGGCAAGCCATAGAGAATAAATGGATCTTCAAGAAGAAGACTGACACTGACAGTAATGTTACCGTCTACAAAGCTTGACTTGTTGCAAAAGGTTTTTGATAAGTTCATGGAGTTGACTACGATGAGACTCTCACCAGTAGCGATGTCTAAGTCTGTCCGAATCATGTTAGAAATTGCTGCATTTTGTGATTATGAATTTTGGCCAATGGATGTCAAAACTGCACTCCTTAATGGATTTCTCAAAGAAGAGTTGTATATGATGCAACCAGAAGGTTTTGTCGATCCTAAAGGTGCTAGCAAAGTGTGCAAGCTCTAGCGATCCATTTATGGACTGGTGCAAGCATCTCGGAGTTGGAATATACACTTTGATAATGTGATCAAAGCATATGGTTTTATACAGACTTTCGGAGAAGCCTGTATTTACAAGAAAGTGAGTGGGAGCTCTGTAGAATTTCTAATATTATATGTGGATGACATATTGTTGATTGGAAATGATGTAGAATTTCTAGAAAGCATAAAAGGATACTTGAACAAAAGTTTTTCAATGAAAGACCTCGGTGAAGCTGCTTATATATTAGGCATCAAGATCTATAGAGATAGATCAAGGCGCTTAATTGGACTTTCATAAAGCACATACCTTGATAAAGTTTTGAAGAAGTTCAAAATGGATCAGTCAAAGAAAGGGTTCTTGCCTGTGTTACAAGGTGTGAAATTGAGTCATACTCAATGCCCGACCACTGCAGAAGATAGAGAGAAAATGAAAGTCATTCCCTATGCCTCAGCCATAGGTTCTATAATGTATGCAATGCTGTGTACCAGACTTGATGTGTGCCTTGCTATAAGTTTAGCAGGGAGGTACCAAAATAATCTAGGAGTGGATCACTGGACAGCGGTCAAGAACATCCTAAAATACCTGAAAAGGACTAAGGATATGTTTCTTGTTTATGGAGGTGACAAAGAGCTTGTCGTAAATGGTTACGTTGATGCTAGCTTTGACACAGATACAGATGACTCTAGGTCGCAAACCGGATATGTATTTATATTGAATGGTGGAGCTGTCAGTTGGTGCCGTTCCAAGCAGAGCGTCTTGGCCGAATCTACGTGTGAAGTGGAGTACATAGCTGCTTCGGAAGCAGGAAATGAAGGAGTCTGGATGAAGGAGTTCATATTCGATCTAGGTGTAATACCTAGTGCACCGGTCTAATGAAAATCTTTTGTGACAATACTGGAGCAATTGCCTTAGCAAAGGAATCCAGATTTCACAAGAGAACTAAACACATCAAGAGACGCTTCAACTCTATCTGCGATCAAGTCAAGGAGGGAGACATAGAGATTTGCAAAATACATACGGATCTGAATGTTGCATACCTGTTGACTAAGCCTCTTCCACGAGCAAAAGATGATCAACACCAAGACTCCATGGGTGTTAGAATCATTACTATTTAATCTAGAGTATTAACTCTAGTGCAAGTGGGAGACTAAAGGAAATATGCCCTAGAGGCAATAATAAAGTTGTTATTTATATTTCCTTATATCATGATAAATGTTTATTATTCATGCTAGAATTGTATTAACTAGAAAGTTAGTACATATGTGAATACATAAACAAAATAGAGTGTCCTTAGTATGCCTCTACTTGACTAGCTCGTTAATCAAAGATGGTTATAGTTTCCTGACCATAGGCATGTGCTGTCATTTGATGAATAGGATCACATTATTAGGAGAATGATGTGATGGACAAGACCCATCCGTTAGCTTAGCATAATTATCTTTAAATTTTATTGCTATTGCTTTCTTCATGACTTATACATATTCCTCTAACTATGAGATTATGCAACTCCGGAATACCGGAGGAACACCGTGTGTGCTATCAAATGTCACAACGTAACTGGGTGATTATAAAGATGCTCTACAGGTGTCTCTGAAGGTGTTTGTTGGGTTGGCATAGATCAAGATTAGGATTTGTCACTCCGAGTATCGGAGAGGTATCTTTGGGCCCTCTTGGTAATGCACATCACTATAAGCCTTGCAAGCAACGTGACTAATGAGTTAGTTACGGGATGATGCATTACGGAATGAGTAAAGAGACTTGCCGGTAATGAGATTGAACTAGGTATGATGATACTGACTATTGAATCTCGGGCAAGTAACATACCGATGACAAAGGGAATAGCGTATGTTATTATTGCGTTTTGACCAATAAAGATCTTCGTAGAATATGTAGGAACCAATATGAGCATCCAGGTTTCGCTATTGGTTATTGATCAAAGATGTGTCTCGGTCATGTCTACAGAGTTCTCGAACCCGTAGGGTCTGCACGCTTAACGTTCGATGTTGATTTGTATTATGAGATATGTGTTTTGATGATCGAAGATAGTTCAGAGTCCCGGATGAGATCACGGACATGACGAGGAGTCTCATGGCCGAGAGGTAAAGATCGATATATTGGAAGATGGTATTCTGACACCGGAATGGTTTCGAGCGGTTCTGGTATTTTTCCGGAGTACGGAGGGGTTACGGGAACCCCCAGGGGAAGTCATGGGCCTCATGGGCCACGGGAGAGAGATGGGACAGCCCACAAGGGGTGCGCCCCCCATGGGAGTCCGAATTGGATTAGGGGAGGGGGTGGCGCCCCCCTTTCCCCCTTTCCCACTCCAGAAAAGGAAAGGGGAATCCTACTAGGACTCAGAGTCCTAGTAGGACTGTCCTATGGCGCGCCCCTCTATGTCGGCCGCCTCCTCCCCTCCTCCTTTATATATGGGGGCAGGGGACACCCCAAAGCATAATAGTTATTCTCTTAGCCATGTGCGGTGCCCCCCTCCATAGTTTACTCCTCCGGTCACAGCGTCGTAGTGCTTAGGCGAAGCCCTGCGCAAATCACATCACCATCACCGTCACCACTCTGTTGTGCTGACGAAACTCTCCCTCGACCCTCTGCTAGATCAAGAGTTCAAGGGACGTCATCGAGCTGAACGTGTGCTGAACTCGGAGGTGCCATACGTTCGGTACTAGATCGGTTGGATCGTGAAGACGTTCGACTACATCAACCGCGTTAACCTAACGCTTCCGCTTTCAGTCTACGAGGGTACGTGGACACACTCTATCCCTCGTTGCAATGCATCTCCTAGATAGATCTTGCGTGATCGTAGGAAATTTTTTGAAATTGCGTGCTACGTTCCCCAACACTTATCATGCCTTTCCACTACTTATGCAGGACAACAACGGGAGTGGCCACCATTTTCCGCCGAGGTTAGCTTCATCCCTCGGCTTGTACTCCCCCTGTTGTTCCATAATGTAGTGCATATAGATCCTGGCCTGGACACTTATTAGCTTCTAATATTGACTTGTTGCTTGTAAGTACACATGCTCTTGGCAAGGATCCACGCATCGACCCTTTTTGCATATGGGGCAATGAGATATTCATGAACAAGCATCAAGTGAGGAAACTTATATGGATTATTAGCAAAAAGATACGAATGGTGGCAAGAAAATTATTTGTTTACGCTCTACCCAACACAATAGTGAGCTGTACGATGGTAACTACAAACTCTGCAGCCTTCACTTTTTACTGCCCATAATGAGTTGTTAGACAACACTGTCTGAATCTTTTTCATTCGCAGTGGTTCCCGAAGCAGTTCACTCAAGATTACCTCATAAAGTACATGATTGGTGGACACACAATGAAGGTTAAAGTATTTCACCTAGACTACAATGAGATTCGAGAAGTCGTAATGAAGACAGTGAAGGATGGATGGGCGGCCATCACACGGGGTTGGCCTAGAGTCGTGCGTGCATTAGGCATGGAGGAGGGCACAATATGGGCATTCCGCTTCACCTTATCCACCGACCAGAATGTCTTTTGCCTCTCTCTTTACAGTATTTAGTACAATTGTGGTTCATCATGCTTTACTTGGCGCTTCTGTAGTTCTTCAGTATATGTACCCGTGCATTGAATTATGCATTCATGGTTGAACCTATATTTGTAATAAACATGGTTGGATATGAAATAAGTGATTGCCTTCTTTCAAATTCAAAACATGTGATTTTTAAATTAGGGATTAATTAGGGATTACACTGCAGGCGGTTTGCGAAAGCAAAACATCTGTGATAGACGTGGAGATCAGACACGTTTCTAGGATCCACTATGTGTGCGATCAATCTCCACTCCACACATGACATCCTCTTGAAAACTGTTTGCGTTAGGCCCCCTTGCACAAACGTTTACCACATAAAAACTGTGTGTGATGGACAGCCTTTGCCACACAGTTTCTTCTATGCATTGTGTGTGATGCATTCAATAACGCAAACGATAAAATTGTTAATATCATGTGCAATGGCAAACACTATCACAAAAGATTTAACAGGGAAAATTGTGTGTGATGTACCTGCGAAGGGAAACATTTTCCTTGGAGCGACTGTGTGGGGTGTTCATATGAACGGAAAGGTTTAGCGGCGACTGACTGTGTGGGATGTACTTACGACCGGAAATGATTTCGCCTATATAATTGTATTTTTTTAGCACTACTATACGTATAATTGTATTTCAGCGCTCGCCGGTCGCACATGACCTCATTTTACCGAGCGTGTGTGCTAGGAGGGCATATACCCGACAGTTTCAGGGTCGTGTGGGAAGAACCCCTCTATCGCCGTCGCTCACTTGGCGACGGTTCCGAGCGCCGTTGTGGAAAGGGGTTAAAAACCGTTTGAATAGCACCGATGCATACCAGTGTATGTCAACCCATTTTTGTGCACTAAAGCATGTGCATGTAGTGCAAATTTGAATTATGCACATAAAATGCCTGGAAAACCCAGTTAATGTATAAGAATGTCCAAGCGAACACCAAAAAATCCTAAAAATTGACACAACACTCCTGTTGTTCTATGTTGACAATAGAAAAGTTTTGAAAGCGAGAAGAGGTAACGGATATCGTTTTGTCCCCAAAGGTGACACGTTCCCTACCGAAACAATCAGGCTTGTTGTGAGAAGCTCTGGTATGCGAGAAGCTACCCAAACCTACCCCAAATGGGACAAAAATTTCACCACAGCTTGTTGGTGCCGCTCCATGATAGCATATCAAGTTTCATGAATTTTAGACGAGTTTTGGATTTACTAGAATTTAAAAACCATGTATCTCAATGTTTGCGCCCGAGCGACGGTGGCATGGTGTTTGACATTCATTCCCATTTCCTGCATGGGTCCTAACCATGCAACAAAGGACACATATTTGATTTTTCAACTAATTTACATGCACTAGAGCATGTGCATGTAGTTCAAATTTGAATTGTGCACATAAATGCATAGAAAACTTAGTTAATGTATAAAAATGTCTAAACGAACCCCGAAAAATTCCTAAATTTAACACAACACTCCTATTGTTCTATGTTGACACTAGAAAAAATTAAAATCAAGAAGAGGCAACAGATTTGTTTCATCTAGAAAGGTTTTAACGTTCCCTACCATAACCATGAGGCTTGTTGTGAGAAGCTTTGGTTTGTGAGAATCTTATTCCCCAACCTGCCCCAAATGGGACAATATTTTTACCATGGCATGTTGATGCTGTTCCATGCTAGCATGTCAAGTTTCTTAAATTTTAGATACGTTTTTGATTTACTAGAATTTAAAAACCATGCATCTCAGTCTTAGCGGCGGAGCGGCAGTGGCAAGGTGTTTGACATTCATTCCCATTTCTTGCATGAGACTTAAGCATGCAACCAAGGACACACATTTGAATTTTGAACCCATTTATATGCACTGGAGCATGTGCATGTAGTTCAAATTTGAATTATGCATATAAATGCATAGAAAACTCAGTTAATGTATCAAAATATCCAAGCGAACCCCAAAAAATCCCAAAAATTGATAGAACACTCCTGTTGTTCTATGTGGACATGAGAAAAATTTTGAAAGCAAGAAGAGGCAACGGATATCGTTTCGTCCCCTAAGGTGGGACGTTCCCTACCAAAACCATCAGGTTGGTTGTAAGAAGCTCTGGTTTGCTAGAAGCTTATACCCAAACCCGCCCCAAATGGGACAATATTTTTACCACGACATGTCGATGCCGTTCCATGATATCATGTCAAGTTTCATGAATTTCAGACGAGTTTTCGATTTCCTAGAATTTTAGAACCATGTATCTCAATGTTAGTGGACGAGCGACAGTGTCTAGGTGTTTGACATTCATTCTCATTTCTTGCATGTGACCTAAGCTTGCAACCAAGGATGCACATTTGATTTTTCAACCCGTTTTTATGCACTGGAGCATGTGCATGTAGTTCAATTTTGAATCATACACATAAATGCCTAGAAAACTCAGTTAACGTATAAAAATGTCCAAACAGTCCCCGAAAAATCCCAAAATTTAACACGACATTCCTGTTGTTCCATGTTGACACCAGAAAAAAATTGAAAGCAAGAAGAGGTGATGAATATCGTTTTGTCCACAAAGGTGACATGTTTCCCTACCAGAACCATGAGGCTTCTTGTGGGAAGCTCTGGTTTGTGAGAAGCTTATACCATAACTTTCCCCAAATTGGACAATATTTGATGCGATTCCATGATAGCATGCCAAGGTTCATGAATTTCAAACAGGTTTTGGATTTACTAGAATTACAAAAGCAAGTACCTCAACGTTTGCCGGAGAGCCACAGTGTCGTGGTGTTCGAAATTCATCACCATTTCTTGCATGGGACATAAGCATAAACCCATGGATACATATATGATTTTACAACCCATTTTGGTGCACTGAAGCATGTGCATGCACTTTAATTTTGAATTGTGCACCTGAAATGACTAGAAAACCAAGTTAATGTATAAAAATGTCCAAACAAACCCTGAATAATTCCAATTTTTTGACGACACACCTATAGTTGCATGTTCACCGTAGATAAAAGTTGTAAAAATTCAAACACCCTCCTTCGCCACTGTGGGCCCATTATGTAATTCAAATCAAGATGAAAAATCAAGTAGATCGCACATAGTTTATTATCACCAATCGTGTGAGATGTAGTAAAAATATCTTGGAGCACCATCGGAGTATAGTATGCATATGGCTTACGCGAGAAGGTGCATCGCCTACAGTCCACAACCGGCGTGTCAAGCACACTAGCTCACTCCCCAAATATCATTTCACTATTCAATCATCGCCGATGAAAGATGGGGACATGGACCCGCGTCATGAGGGCAATTTCGGCGGCCCACTCCGGAGAGAGCACGGCAGTAGCCGCCATGTGCGTGCTAACAAGCTACATGAGCGCGGCAGCAATCTGCGACCGGGTGGCCAAGGCATCCCAAACGGCTGATGTTGCTTCTCTGGTGGCAGCAGCAACATCTGCCTCGGGGATAGCAACTGGCGAGAGCGGCACAACAGCTTTCCATTCCGCAGTGGCGGCCTTAGGCCCTATGGAGGCTGCCCACGACCATGTCAAGGCCTCCCACGCCCACCTCATGGCGGTCACCACACAAATCCAACGAAGCTTATCCGATAACGGTCAGCAACCCACGGCCGAAGGGTTGGCAATCGCCGATAGCGTTCGAGCAGTCATCCGTTCCTCCGCAGCATACCTTGCCATGACGGAGCCCGTCCAATCCCAGATTGTGGCCGCCCACGCCCAGCTCGTGGCAGCCTTTTCCAAACGGATGGTGTATGCCCATGGCGAGATGTTTGCCGAGTATGGTGCGATGGATGCCATGGAGCCCCTTCCCCAAGAGATCATCGGGCACGAGCTGTACACGGAGGAGGTGGTGGAGATCGACGAGCACCATCCGTAGTAGTACTCTTTGTTTTGTTTAATTAAAAGCGCCGGTCTTTAATTTGTTGGAGTAATGTTTTGGTCAGCTAGCTCTGTTTAATTTTCTTTGAGGGAATTGACAGAGGGAGAGAACTCCCACAATGATTTTTATATATCTATATAAATGGGGTGTTTACATAGACATACAAGGTGTACAACTCATCTATCCATATATCCCCCCAGAGACTAGTGGGGAGGTAGACTACCAGCTCTCCACAGGAGCAGATAAGTAACAAAGAGTTAGAAGAAAAGATTAACCTAGAGCAGTACAAAGGTTAACAAATGAGCCTCTATGGGCTTCCTCGACTCTATGCTGGAGTTGACACAGGTCTTTTTTGAAGCGTGAAAGCCAGGACCCAATAGTAGGGTCAACTCCACGGAAGTGTTTGTTATTCCTTTCTTTCCATAGGGTCCACCCAGTAGTGAGAAAAATTTCCATGAAGAATGGGTCACGCCAGGAGTCTTTGTTCAATTTGAGGGCAGTGGGCCTGTTATCGAAGGGGGGCCATTGAACACGAAGTTTGTCCTAGCATGTCTTTCTAAAGTCACGGGTGAAGATCATATGGTCCACCATTTCTTCAATTGGTAGCCCGCAAAGGAGGCAGTCAAAGTCATCTCCGATGTTATAGTGCCTCCGCTTCAACATGTTATAGTGTCTGTCGTGGAAAAGTAGCCACCCAAACACCTTCAACTTCATTGTGCATTTTGATTTCCATAGGTGCTTGAACATGGGGTCGGTTTGAGAATCTCTAAAGAAATAAGAATAGTAATCCTTAGGTTTGAAAGTGGCCGCGCCCCACAAGTAGTGCGAAACATCAATATTCGATGTGGAAGGGGAGATCTTGGTCAAGGTTAGTTGCACGTCGCGTATCTCATCTAATGCGAGTGGCGACATGGGGAGGTGGAAGGTTTCATGCAGATCGTTGGAGGCCCAGAAGTCAGCAACTGAGATGTCTTCATGCAGGGCAAATGAGAAGGCACAGGGGTGAGAGTAGTGAAGCACATCACGCGCCCACAAATCTTTCCAAAGCAAAGTGGTCATACCTGATACGTCTCCAACGTATCTATAATTTTTGATTATTCCATGCTATATTATATTCTGTTTTGGACATTATTGGGCTTTATTATACACTTTTATATTATTTTTGGGACTAACCTATTAGCCGGAGGCCCATCCCAAAATTGCTGTTTTTTTGCCTATTTTAGGGTTTTGCAGAAAAAGAATATCAAATGGAGTCCAAACGGAATGAAACCTTCGGGAACGTGATTTTCGGAACGAACATGATCCAGAGGACTTGGACCCTACGTCAAGACATCAAGAAGGAGGACACGAGGTAGGGGGGCGCGCCTACCCCCTGGGCGCGCCCTCCACCCTCATGGCCCCCCTGTTGCTCCACTGACGTACTCCTTCCTCCTATATATACCTACATACACCCAAACTACTAGATACAGAGCCAAAACCCTAATTCCACCACCGTAACTTTCTGTATCCACGAGATCCCATCTTGGGGCCTGTTCTAGAGCTCCGCCAGAGCGGGCATCGATCACGGAGGGCTTCTACATCAACACCATAGCCCTTCCGATGAAGTGTGAGTAGTTTACCTCAGACCTACGGGTCCACAGTTATTAGCTAGATGGCTTCTTCTTTCTTTTTGGATCTCAATACAAAGTTCTCCCCTTGTCTTGTGGAGATCTATTCGATGTAACCTTCTTTTGCGGTGTGTTTGTTCAGACCAATGAATTGTGGGTTTATGATCAAGTTTATCTATGAACAATATTTGAATCTTCTCTGAATTCTTTTATGTATGATTGGTTATCTTTGCAAGTCTCTTCAAATTATCAATTTGGTTTGGCCTACTAGACTGATCTTTCTTGCAATGGGAGAAGTGCTTAGCTTTGGGTTCAATCTTGCGGTGTCCTTTCCCAGTGACACTAGGGGCAGCAAGGCACGTATTGTATTGTTGCCATCGAGGATAACAAGATGGGGTTTATTTCATATTGCATGAGTTTATCCCTCTACATCATGTCATCTTGCTTAAAGCGTTACTCTGTTGTCTTGAACTTAATACTCTAGATGCATGCTGGATAGCGGTTGATGTGTGTTGTAATAGTAGTAGATGCAGGCAGGAGTCGGTCTAATTTTCTCGGACGTGATGCCTATATACATGATCATACCTAGATATTCTCTTAATTATGCTCAATTCTGTCAATTCCTCAACAGTAATTTGTTTACCCACCGTGAATACTTATGCTCTCGAGAGAAGCCACTAGTGAAACCTATGGCCCCCGGGTCTATCTTCCATCATATTAATCTTCCAATACTTAGTTATTTTTATTGCCTTTTATTTTACTTTGCATCTTTATCATAAAAATACCAAAAATATTATCTTATCATATCTATCAGATCTCACTCTCGTAAGTGACCGTGTAGGGATTAACAACCCCTTATCGTGTTGGTTGCGAGGATTTATTTGTTTGTGTAGGTACGAGGGACTCATGCGTGGCCTCCTACTGGATTGATACCTTGGTTCTCAAGAACTGATGGAAATACTTACGCTACTTTGTTGCACCACCCTTTCCTCTTCAAGGGAAAACCAACGCAAGTGCTCAAGAGGTAGCAAGAAGGATTTCTGGCGCCGTTGCCGGGGAGGTCTACGCAAAATTCAACATACCAAGTACCCATCACAACCCTTATCTCCCGCATTACATTATTTGCCATTTGCCTCTCATTTTACTCTCCCCCACTTCACCCTTACCGTTTTATTCGCCCTCTCTCTCTATCCTCCCTCTCTTTATCTATTTGCCTCTTTTTGCCCGTTCCTCATTTGCTTGTGTGTTGGATTGCTTGCTTGTCACGATGGCTCAAGATAACAGTAAATTGTGTGACTTACCAATACCAACAACAATTATTTTATTAGCACTCCGATTGCTCCTCTTACCGATGCCGAATCTTATGAAATTTATGCTGCATTGCTGAATCTTGTCATGAAAGATCCGTTTTCCAGCCTTCCTAGTGAAGATGCCGCTACCCATCTAAATAGCTTCGTTGATTTGTGGGATATGCAAAAGAAGAAAGATGTGGATAATGATATTGTTAAATTGAAGCTATTTCCTTTTTCGCTTGGAGATCGTACTAAAGCTTGGTTTTCGTCTTTGCCTAAAAATAGTATTGATTCGTGGAATAAGTGCAAGGATGCTTTTATCTCTAAGTATTTTCCTCCCGCCAAGATCATCTCTCTTAGAAACGATATTATGAATTTTAAGCAACTTGATCATGAACATTTTGCACAAGCTTGGGAGAGGATGAAATTAATGATACGTAATTGCCCTACGCATGGTTTGAATTTGTGGATGATTATACAAATTTTTTACGCCAGATTGAATTTTGCATCTAGAAATCTTTTAGATTCGGCCGCGGGAGGCACTTTTATGGAAATCACTTTAGGAGAAGCTACTAAACTCCTAGATAATATTATGGTTAATTATTCTCAATGGCACACTGAAAGATCTACCCATAAGAAAGTGCATGCGATAGAAGAAATTAATGTTTTGAGTGGAAAGATGGATGAACTTATGAAATTATTTGTTAATAAAAGTGTTTCTTCTGATCCTAATGATATGCCTTTGTCTACTTTGATTGAGAATAATAACGAATCTATGGATGTGAATTTTGTTGGAAGGAATAATGTTGGTAACAACGCATATAGAGGAAACTTTAACCCTAGGCCGTATCCTAGTAATTCCTCTAATAATTATGGTAATTCCTACAACAATTCTTATGGAAATTATAATAAGATGCCCTCTGATTTTGAATCTAATATTAAAGAATTTGTTACTTCGCAAAATAATTTCAATGCTTTGATTGAAGAAAAATTGCTTAAGATTGATGAGTTGGCTAGGAACGTTGATAGAATTTCTCTTGATGTTGATTCTTTGAAACTTAGATCTATTCCACCTAAGCATGATATCAATGAGTCTCTCAAAGGCATGAGAATTTCCATTGATGAGTGAAAAGAAAGAACCGCTAGGATGCGTGCTAAGAAAGATTACTTTATAAAAGCGTGTTCTTCTAGTTTCCATGATAATAAAGATGAAGATATAAAAGTTATTGATGTGTCCCCTATTAAATCTTTGTTTTGAAATATGAATCTTGATAATGATGGTACTGAATATGATCCACCTTTACCTAGACGGCGTTCCCAAAATTCGGAATCTTTAGATCTTGATGCTAAAATTGTTAAAAGTGGGATTGAAGAAGTCAAAACTTTAAATATTGATGAACCCACTATTTTGGATTTCAAGGAATTTAATTATGACATTTTCTCTTTGGTAGATTGTATTTCCATGTTGCAATCCGTGCTAAATTCTCCTCATGCTTATAGTCAAAATAAAGCTTTTACTAAACATATCGTTGATGCTTTGATGCAATCTTATGAAGAAAAACTTGAGTTGGAAGTTTCTATCCCTAGAAAACTCTATGATGAGTAGGAACCTACTATTAAAATTAAAATTAAAGATCATGAATTCTATGCTTTGTGTGATTTGGGTGCTAGTGTTTCCACGATTCCAAAGACTTTGTCTGATTTGTTAGGTTTCCGTGATTTTGATGATTGCTCTTTAAACTTGCACCTTGCGGATTCCACTATTAAGAGAACTATGGGAAGAATTAATGATGTTCTTATTTTTGTGAATAGGAATTATGTTCCCGTAGATTTTACTGTTCTTGACATAGATTGCAATCCTTCATGTCCTATTATTCTTGCTAGACCTTTCCTTAGAACGATTGGTGCAATTATTGATATGAAGGAGGGGAATATTAGATTCCAATTTACGTTAAAGGAAAGGCATGGAACACTTCCCTAGAAATAAAATTAAATTACCTTATGAATCTATTATGAGAGCCACTTATGTATTGCCTACCAAAGATGGCAACACCTAGATCTATCCTTGCTTTTTATGCCTAGCTAGGGGCGTTAAACGATAGCGCTTGTTGGGAGGCAAACCAATTTTATTTTTATTACTTTCTTTTTGCTCCTGTTTAGTAATAAATAATTTGTCTAGCCTCTGTTTTGGTTGTGTTTTTTGTGATTAATTAGTGTTTGTGCCAAGCAGAACCGTTGGGAAGACTTGGGGAAAGTCATGTTAATCTTGCTGTAAAAAACAGAAACTTTAGCGCTCACGAGAACTGCTGCCATTTTTATTTTGAAAGTGATATTTAGTGAATTATTTTTTCATATGATTAATAGATAAATTCCTCACGTCCAGCAATTTATTTTAGAATTTTTGGGGTTCCAGATTTTGCGTTAGGTACAGATTACTACATACTGTTCTGTTTTTGACAGATTCTGTTTTTCGTGTGTTGTTTGCTTATTTTGATGAATATATGGCTAGTAAAATAGTTTATAAAACCATAGATAAGTTGGAATACAGTAGGTTTAACACCAATATAAATAAAGAATGAGTTCATTACAGTACCTTGAAGTGGTGTTTTGTTTTCTTTCGCTAACGGAGCTCACAAGATTTTCTACTTTAAGTTTTGTGTTGTGAAGTTTTCAAGTTTTGGGTAAAGATTTGATGGATTATGGAACAAGGAGTGGCAAGATCCTAAGCTTGGGGATGCCCATGGCACCCCCAAGATAATATAAGGACACCTAAAAGCCAAAGCTTGTGGATGACCCGGAAGGCATACCCTCTTACGTCTACTTTTATCGGTAACTTTACTTGGAGCTATATTTTTATTTACCACATGATATGTGTTTTGCTTGGAGAGTCTTGTATTATTTGATTATTTATTTTTTAGTTTTCCACAACCATACTTGCTGCACAAACCTTTTTGAGAGAGACACACATGATTCGGAAATTATTAGAATACTCTATGTGCTTCACTTATATCTTTTGAGTTATATAGTTTTTGCTCTAGTGCTTCACTTATATCTTTTAGAGCACGTCGGTGGATTTGTTTTATAGAAACCATTGTTATCTCATGCTTCACTTAGATTATTTTGAGAGTCCTACAAAACAGCATGCTAATTTAATTTAATTATTTGAGGCATTCAAGATTAAATAAATAAAATTTTCTTATGAGTGTGTTGAATACTATGAGAAGTTTGAAACTTGATAATTGTTTTGAGATATGGAGATGGTGATATTAGAGTCATGCTAGTTGAGTAGTTGTGAATTTGAGAAATGCTCGTGTTGAAGTTTGTGATTCCCGTAGCATGCACGTATGGTGAATCATTATGTTAAGAAGTTGGAGCATGATGTATTTATTGATTGTCCTCCTTATGAGTGGCGGTCGGGGACGAGCGATGGTCTTTTTTCCTACCAATCTATCCCCCTAGGAGCATGCACGTAGTACTTTGCTTCGATAACTAATAGATTTTTGCAATAAGTAAGTGAGTTATTTATGACTAATGTTGAGTCCATGGATTATACGCACTCTCACCCTTCCACCATTGCTAGCCTCTCTAATACCGCGCACCTTTCGCCGGTATCATACACCCACCATATACCTTCCTGAAAACAGCCACCATACCTACCTATCATGGCATTTCCATAGCCATTCCGAGATACATTGCCATGCAACTTTCCACCATTCCGTTTATCATGACACGCTCCATCATTGTCATATTTCTTTGCATGATCATGTGGTTGACATTCTAGTTGTGGCAAAGCCACCGTTCATAATTCTTTCATATAAGTCAGTCATGCATCATTGCTATCCCGGTACACCACCGGAGGCATTCATATAGAGTCATACTTTGTTCTAGTTTCAAGTTGTAATCATTGAGTTGTAAATAAATAGAAGTGTGATGATCATCATTCATAGAGTATTGTCCCCAAAAAAAAGAGAAAGGCCAAAGAAAAAAAGGGAGGCCCAAAAAATATATATATATTAAAAGGGGCAATACTACTATCCTTTTTTCCACACTTGTGCTTCAAAGTAGCACCATGATCTTCATAATAGAGAGTCTCCTATGTTATCACTTCCATATACTAGTGGGAATTTTTCATTATAGAACTTGGCTTGTATATTCCAACGATGGGCTTCCTCAAAATGCCCTAGGTCTTCATGAGCAAGCAAGTTGGATGCACACCCACTTAGTTTCTTTTTGTTGAGCTTTCATATATTTATAGCTCTAGTGCATCTGTTGCATGGCAATCCCTACTCACTCACATCGATATCTATTGATGGGCATCTCCATAGCCCGTTGATACGCCTAGTTGATGTGAGACTATCTTCCCCCTTTTTTTCTTCTCCACAACCACCATTCTATTCCACCTATAGTGCTATGTCCATGGCTCATGCTCATGTATTGCGTGAAGATTGAAAACGTTTGAGAGCATTAAAAGTATGAAACAATTGCTTGGCTTGTCATCGGGGTTGTGCATGATTTGAATACTTTGTGTGGTGAAGATGGAGCATAGCTAGAATATATGATTTTGTAGGGATAACTTTCTTTGGCCATGTTATTTTGAAGAGACATAATTGCTTAGTTAGTATGCTTGAAGTATTATTATTTCTATGTCAATATTAAACTTTTGTATTGAATCTTTTGGATCTGAATATTCATACCACAATTAAGAGAATTACATTGAAATTATGACAAGTAGCATTCCACATCAAAAATTCTGTTTTTATCATTTACCTACTCAAGGACGAGCAGGAATTAAGCTTCGGGATGCTTGATACGTCTCCAACGTATCTATAATATTTAATTGTTCCATGCTATATTATATTCTATTTTGGACATTATTGGGCTTTATTATACACTTTTATATTATTTTTGGGACTAACCTATTAACCGGAGGCCCAGCCCAGAATTGTTGTTTTTTTGCTTATTTTAGGGTTTCACAGAAAAAGAATATCAAACGGAGTCCAAACGGAATGAAACCTTTGGGGACGCGATTTTCGGAATGAACATGATCCAGAGGACTTGGACCCTACGTCAAGACATCAACCAGGAGGCGACGAGGTAGGGGGCACGCCTGCCACCCCTGGGCGCGTCCTCCACCCTCGTGGGCCCCCTGTTGCTCCACCGACGTACTCCTTCCTCCTATATATACCTACGTATCCCCAAACTACCAGATACGGAGCCAAAACCCTAATTCCACCGTCATAACTTTCTGTATCCACGAGATCCCATCTTGGGGCCTGTTCCGGAGCTCTGCCGGAAGGGGCATCGATCACGAAGGGCTTCTACATCAACACCATAGCCCTTCCAATGATGTGTGAGTAGTTTACCTCATACCTATGGGTCCATAGTTATTAGCTAGATGGCTTCTTCTGTCCTTTTGGATCTCAATACAAAGTTCTCCCCCTCTCATGTGGAGATCTATTCGATGTAACCTTCTTTTGCGGTGTGTTTGTTGAGACCGATGAATTTTGGGTTTATGATCAAGTTTATCTATGAACAATATTTGAATCTTCTCTGAATTCTTTTATGTATGATTGGTTATCTTTGCAAGTCTCTTCGAATTATCAGTTTGTTTTGGCCTACTAGATTGCTCTTTCTTGCAATGGGAGAAGTGCTTAGCTTTGGGTTCAATCTTGCGGTGTCCTTTCCCAGTGACAGTAGGTGCAGCAAGGCACGTATTGTATTGTTGCCATCGAGGATAACAAGATGGGGTTTATTTCATATTGCATGAGTTTATCCCTCTACATCATGTCATCTTGCTTAAAGCGTTACTCTGTTCTCTTGAACTTAATACTCTAGATGCATGCTGGATAGAGGTCTTTGTGTGGAGTAATAGTAGTAGATGCAGGCAGGAGTCGGTATAATTGTCTCGGACGTCATGCCTATATACATGATCACACCTAGATATTCTCATAATTATCTCAATTCTGTCAATTGCTCAACAGTAATTTGTCTACCCACCGTGAATACTTATGCTCTCGAGAGAAGCCACTAGTGAACCTATGGCCCCCGGGTCCATCTTCCATCATATTAATCTTCCAATACATAGTTATTTTTATTGCCTTTTATTTTACTTTGCATCTTTATCATAAAAATACCAAAAATATTATCTTATCATATCTATCAGATCTCACTCTCGTAAGTGACGGTGTAGGGATTGACAACCCCTTATCGCGTTGGTTGCGAGGATTTATTTGTTTGTGTAGGTACGAGGGACTCGTGTGTGGCCTCCTACTGGATTTATACCTTGGTTCTCAAAAACTGAGGGAAATACTTATGCTACTTTGCTGCACCACCCTTTCCTCTTCAAGGGAAAAGCAACGCAAGTGCTCAAGAGGTAGCAATACCGTCCACCAACTGGAGGTGAGAGATGCCCCTGAAGATTGGTGTCAATTTTAGTATATCGCGCCACTAAAATGAGCCGGCAGGGTCCGCTGCATGTGGTATTTTGTCAATGTAAATGTTGTCCCACAACAGATGTACCCAGGGAACAACCCTTTTTTATAGAATTTGTGGAGGAATGTGAGGAGCAGGGCTTCGTTATGGATTTTGAGATTGATCACTCCTAGCCCACCTTTATGTTTGGGTCGACAGACCATGTCCCACGCAGCAAGAGAAGAGCATTTGTCACCTTGCTCAGTTTTCTTAGTCCAGAGGCAACGTCTTCTTATTTTGTCTAAGATCTCAAGAAGCTTGGGTGGAAATTTGAGTGCACACATGGAAAAGATAAGAAGTGACATGACTGGGGCATTTAGCCATGATAATCTGCCACCATAGGACATCATAGCAATAGTTGACATCAATCACCTTTCCAATCTGCAAACCAGAGGCATGAGGTCTTGGACTATAGGTCGAGTTGTTCCCAGAGGCAGACCAAGGTATGTGAATGACATCGTGCCAATAGTGCAACCAAAGACCCTGGCTAGTTCATTCGTTGAGGAGGGGTCAAGGTTGATCGGAATCAAGGTAGATTTGTGAAAGTTGAGCTTGAGGCCAATAGAGGTGGCGTAATCCGATAAGATCTCCTTGATCAAAGTAGCTTGATGGATGCATGCAGGTAGTACTATCAAAGTGTCATCTGCGTATTGAATAACTGGTTAGTCCATTTGTCCATTGCAAGGGAAGGGGAGCTCAATTTTAACTTGTCGGAATGCATCATTTATGGCAGATTGAAGCAAATCCGTAGCTAGGACAAAAATAAGAGGGGACAGGGGATCGCCCTGTCTGACTCTACGGCGACATTGGAATTGTAGCCCGGCACCCCACTGAGAAGAACAGAAGATCGCCCTGAGGAGAATAAGCATTTAATCCAAGAGACCCACTTGTCACTGAAGCCCATGTGACGCATAATCTGGAGCATCGCATCATGTGCAATTGTGTCGAAGGCCTTAGCGAAGTCAAGTTTGAGCAATATGATCTGTTTGCCCGAGTTTTGACACTGGTGTATGTATTGATATGCCCAAGAAAGGCAATCCTGTATAGTCCTCCCTTGAATAAAGCCGTACTGATTGCAGTGAACTAAATCCAAGATGGAGGTTTGCAACCGATCGGCTAGAAGTTTTGTGATCAACTTGAGGAAGCAGTTCAGAAGCGTGATTGGTCTATAGTCATTCACTGTATCCGGGGAGTTGATTTTTGGGACCAGTGTGATGAACCCATCGTTGATGCTGTTGATGTCCAAAGTGCCATCATAAAATTGTGCACATATATCATAAAAATCGTGTTTGATGATGGGCCAACAAGCCTTCAGGAAAGCTCCATTAAAGCCATCAGGGCCAGGGGCGCGGTCCGAGGGCATTCCATTAATAACTTGGTCAATTTCTTTTTGTGTGAACGGCTCCGTCAGGCGATCAAGGTTATCGGATCGTTTGATGAGGTCTGGCAGAGAGAATTTCATATCTGAGTTTGATGTGGAGCCAAGCCTATTTTTGTAAGTGAGGAACAAGAGAGCTACTTTACTAGGGTGATCTTCAATCAGCATGCCACTATCATCACAAAAGCTTGCAATGTTATTTCGGTGGTACCTTTCAGTGGCAATGGCCTCGAAGGACTTAGTATTTTCATCCCCAAATTTGGTCCACCGAATAGTGCAGCGTTTTATTCCAATAAAGCTTCTGGTACTGGAGGAGTCTAAGCAAGTGTGTTTTTAGAAATTTCCTGAAGTTGGCCTCTGGTATAGTGAGTGTTCTTTTGTTTTCGAGCTCGTCAAGATCAGCAAGGACAGAGTTGTAGTTAGAAATAGCAATAGAGAGGCGGGAAATATTCTTACTCCAGCGTTTCAGTGCGTGCCTCAGGGCTTTGAACTTGCGGCATAACTTAGTTGCAGCATTCTCTGAACTAACAGGCTTTTCCCAAACCTCTTGCACCGCATCCATAAACCCTGGGTGAAGGATCCAATAAGGCTCAAAGCGGAAAATCTTGCTACGAGGAATTTTAGTTTCAATATTGACCACACAGGGTATATGATCGGATACAGGTTTGCCGAGGAGTTTTACCAAGGTTTTAGGGTATACTATGGTCCAACGGAGGGATGTGAAAAACCAGTCAATTTGCTCGAGGAGGGGATCAGTTTGCACGTTACTCCATGTGTAAGCACGACCCTACACTGGAAGTTCAATGAGCTGCTGTTGATGAATGATGTCATTAAAGGTAGACATGTCCTGCATGTTTCCACCAGGCTTGTTACGGTTATCAGGTGCACGCATATAGTTAAAATCACCGAGGAATAACCAGTCTTGCCCATTAGGAATGTGCACATCATAGAGCCAATTAGTAAAGTTGTCGCGGTCTTCTCCGGTGCAAGGACCATAAATATTCGCTAGTGTCCAGGATTGAGATGATTGTGTGCTGACAAAAGTGGTTACTAGCACATGTGTGTCATTAGAAGCTACAGTGCTTGAGAAAACAGAGCTTTTCCAGATGGTGAGAATCCCACCCGAAGCACCACGAGAGGGAATAAAAGCAAACTGATCAAACTGACGAGGACAACAAGTTTTAACAAAAGCAGAGGTAACATCAGACAACTTAGTCTCCTGAAGACAAACTACCACGCATCCACTAGAAATAAGTGCATTATTAAGAGCTAAGCGTTTCTTCTCAAAATTTAAACCTCTGATATTCCACGAAAGAACATTCTAGCAACACAAAGATGGCATGGCGCAGAGGTAAAGTTACTCCAGAGGGGCAGTGTGACCCTCCTCTTGGTCCAGCACGGAAGGAGTACCTGGTGGCGTTGGTGAAGTAGCAGACGGAATGGTAAGAAGTGCTTCAGTAGTAAGCTCTGCTTCTGGGATGGCACACCTGTTAATGTCGATGTCTTGTAGGGTTGAGACAGGGGTTGGAGGAGGAATGTTGCCAGCCACACGGGGGGCAGAACTAGAGGATCCAATAGAAGGAACCAACCTGGGCTTGGCCTTGGAGGGGTGCACACGAATGTCAGTCGGCGCTGGGACCTTGAAACCATTATACTTGTTTGAGTGCGAACTATGCCGAACATCCATCGTGGAGAGAGGAGCAACAGGTCTTGAGCGTCTGGGGCATGCATGTGGCTGAGTTGGTGGAACAATTGAAATGCCCTGGTCATGATCAAGCGCAGCAGGCGGCCCAAAGAAACCGGCATCAGAAACTGGCTATAGTGAGGGGTTGATACTCTGAGCAGACTGCAAGGTGAGACTATCACTCTCAGAAACTGGCAGGGTTGAGAGGCTGTCCTCAACAGCAGGTCCGAGAAGGAGGGTATTCTATTCAACAGATGTCACCACAAAACCACCATTAGTCTCCTGAGCATAGGGGATCTCTTCAATGTGCACAGTTGAAGGTGCAGGCAGAGCAACCGTTGGCTATTGCATGAAACTGATGCCCGAAGAGTCAGCAGTGACAAGGACAGTAAGTTTAGACCGAGGTGAACGCATGCCATATCCGAAACTCCAGGGACCAAATGTGGCAATCATTGGACATAGAGCATAGAAAATGAAGGTGTTCAAATTTTGGCGCGGGATTGGGTCATTCAGCAGAACAGCAAGAAGCTCATCTCCTTGAGCAGATAGGCCAAAAGAAATCCCTTGGTTATGCAAAGACACAGAAATGGCATGGATGCAGAGGGAAGAGATGGAGCTATCACCATGGCCATTGTGTGTTGCACGACACCCAGATCAGGTGATGTGGAGCTTGAGCTATCAGTCATGGTGATGGAGTCATTCCAAGCTTGATATGCATTGTCAATCAGATTGTTTTTAGGAACTAGGCCATCTTGGAAGGTTAGGCCCTGAGCGTTAAGCCATGCTTGGTAGTTGACAACGTGTGGGGGCATGGGGGGTGGCGGAGGAGCAGGCCACGCATCCCAACCAGCATTGACATTGCCGTGGGCTCCCGGAGCATGGTCTTGGCCACCGCCATTGCCGGGAGGAGGAGCTCCATTCTGCACAAGCTAGTTGTGCACTTGCTGCTGATACAATTGTTCTGCAGTCAGGTCAGGGCCAAACAGAGGGTGAGGGTCACCATCAGGAGGTGGAATCTCCTCATCAGCCAGAGGAACTTCAGGTAGTATACCATGGCCATCATTGCTTCTAACGATCATAACCTGTACGGTCCAATAGTCCCTGGCACCCCCAAGTTGCCACACAACAAAACTCTTTGGGATTAAACACACGCGGAGCACTCGAACTTTGAGCAACATAAATCTGTGATCTTGCCTTGGATTGTACCATGAGATGAGGGAGCCATAACCACCCAAAGCTTTAGTGATGTAATAATCAGTCTGATAGTCGTAAGGAAATCCAAAAAACATTAGCCAAACTTCAGGGCCAAACAAGGTGGTACGACGGTTAAGAGCTTCATTGTGGGGTACAAAAGTGACTAGCAGGTCTTCATCTTCAAGATCAAAAGGGGTGGCCACCGCAGTATCTCTCATGAACGAGTCGGTAAAGCCAAAAACTCCAATCTCAAACGGATGATCACTGATCTCAGTAGTGAAGAGCCGCGCTTCATGGAGGAGGGCCACTATCTGGTTGCGGACCAGAGCACGACGATGCAGAGGGACACTGTCCCTCGTCTCCGCGATAGCCAGGAATTCATGGCTGAGAGGGGCAATGGGGCCAACCACCATGCCGCTGCGCACCAGTCGGTCCGCCGGACCGGGCTCAATGGCAAACCCGGGCAGGAGGAAGGGGACTGGGTTAAGGGGTTAGTTCGCCATTGAAGTGGAGCTCTGAGGCAAGGGGGCGAGAGCAGGGTCTGGTGATGAGACGAAACAGAGCTGGGGCTTTTGGGTTTTTGAGGAAGACGAAGCGTGAATGGGGGCGGTGGTGGGGGGGGGGGGGGCGAATTGCCTTAGGTACCCATTGCCATTTCGTGTAGAAGCGACGTCTCCAGCAGGATGCATCCACGTGTGCATAGGAACCGCAAGTTCCACATCGGACGGTGGCGCGGTGTTGACGATTGACCGGGGTAGCTGCCTTGTTGGGAAGCACAAAATTTGGGAGATTGATACGCTCTGTGCTAATTGATTCAACTACAGATAAAGATGCAGGCATGGCACGTTTGATGCAATCCAATGCCTTATGGTCTGGGCTGGAGCAGTTAATACAAATTAGACGAGCTTGGCAGTTAATCCTGCGATGCCCCCATTGAAGGCATCTACTGCAAAGAGCCGCCCAATTAGTGGCCAGATTATTTATTTCTATTAATGGGTAATCAGCCTGAGCCAAATCTGCTTTATGCTTAGCCAAGAGAAAAGGTGACCATGAATCATGTGGCAGTGCATATTTGAGCGCCGAATTGAGGAAGCAGAGCAGCAATGGAGGATATGGCAAATTAATAGGGCAATTAAAGCTCCCTAAAGGCAGGAATTGACGAGAATGATTGTCCTCTGACTCCTCCTAAGCAATAAAGTAATTCATTAATGAAATATGATCAGTACGCTGAGCGTTGATCAAGCCTGGCTGTGATTCTGGCTCCAATGAACCAAATTGAATTTGAATTTTTTGCTTCTGAGCAGCGGAATGAACGAAGGCAGACGATGGTGCTTCATGAGCATTTTTGTTGGAAAAATTCCAAGCATCCAATTCAACCAAACCAAATTTTGCAAGCTTAGTGGTAGAGGAATGATCCAAAGGTTGGCCCTTACTTGAGAGGTTCTACGGAGCTTTAATCGCCATAGGATGGCGATCTAAGATTTCCACAAGTTGCTTATCCGCATGCTAGTGAGAATCAACGTGAAGAGCTTTGGTAAAACGTCCATTAAACAGGTGGAAATGGCAAACAAAGTCTGGCCAAATACGACCCTTGAGCCCATATATGAAGTGTCCCACCTTGTTATTGGCCACAGAAAAGCGAAAAGATCGTGTGGAAATGGGATCCACTCTAAATCTAGAACAAATGCCTCCAATGCAACATTGCAGTGCAACTCCAATAGAATCCACCGTGAGAGGAAAAGAGGCCGAAGAGAATGACGCAACCAAAAAGAACTCTTTGGCGTCTCGAGAGGGAGAAAAATGAACTGTTGATCCAAACTTTCTTCTCACCTGATTGGCCAAAGCAAGGCCAGGAGCAAAATCGCAATGTAATAATCCTTCCATGTTGAGAACGACTAGAGAAATCCATTGTTGGTGGTGGAGAGCAGGTGGGAGGGGAGAGGTGGGAGAGGAGAGGAGAGAGCCATTTTGAGACTAGTTCTATCCCTGAAAACATATCTTGCTCAATTAAGAAGTGTGGGTGTGCTGTAGTCTCCTTTGTGTACCCAAATTATGCAATGACATGGATGACCACAGTAACCATGGAAATTTGACCAAAATTTGCACATTCAATCTCATCACACACAGGTTAAGCTATATGAATCGTTTGTGATGTTCACATATCGTACACAATGTTGAATAAGGGACCGTGTCTGATGACACTTTGCACGCCAGTTTTTTCACTACACCGATCCAAAATTTGCGTCTTCCACGGAAATATCTACCTCCCTGCCCCCCTTACCAAAAGCCAAATTTCCCCCGTTTCCTTCTCCCTTTCCAAGTTGAAACCTTCACTCCTTGATTGAAGTGCCACCTCCTTGCCGACGACCCTCCTTCACACTGCTCGGCCTCGTCGATCCAGGCAGGTAATCGACACCCGACCCCCATCCTCCTCCTCCTCCTCCTCCTTCCACATCCCACATGCCCCGACCGCCAGCATGAAACCTTCCACCCAAATCACCGACCCCTCCCCCAAATAAGCACCGCCCTAAGCCATCGTGCATGCAATATAGCCAGGAGCTCAAGGAGAATTTGGTAGCGGAGAAGCAAATCGTGGCCGCATGCGCGGATGAGGTCGCAATGGCTGCCATTCGTGCCGACCCCTAGCTCTTGGAGGAGCACCTCGTCATCGAGGCCATCGTCCACGCCTGGCATGCCAACACCGCGACGCTGTTGGCTGCTTTAAACGATAGTTCATGGCGTTTTCTCGAGGCCACCGTCGGTTCCTTCGACAAAGACTACGAGGTGTTTTCTCAGCGTGCCCGTTCTTACCTCAACTCGAGAGCCAGCAGGTTGGTGCCCGGAGCGGCTCAGGCAACTCACTAGTACGACGAGGGCACCCATGACACGGAGGCATCACCCTCTTCCATGTCCAAAGATCCAATCATCATCGATATCTCCGATGATGAGGAGTTGCTTGTCTTATTAGCTCACTATAAATACCTATGTTCAGTTTTCTAGCTACGACGGTTAAGCATGCTCAGTTTACCCATTGCATGTGCTGCTCCTACCTTTCCTTAACAAATTCTAGTGAATTGTCCTATCTACTTTTACCATGCAATCTGTTCCTCTAGTGTATATGTTCTATATGTCGTGCAATGTGGTGCTCACTTATTAACTGTTTGGTTAATTAGTTGTTGCATTCAGTTAACTATTTGGTTCAGTTCTGCAAATGTGATGTTCAATTCTTCAGGGTGCAATTTTGTATTGTCTTCCATGTGAGAAATAAATCGAATTTATCTTTACAAAATACATGAGAAACAAATACAATCTCTATATTTCCAAGTTCTCAAGCATGCTTGGTTTGGTTAATTGTCTGATCTTCTATTATGTTATACATTGTGCAATGTGGTGCTCAGTTAACGTTTGGTTCATTTCTTTGGTGTTTAGTTAACTATTTGGTTCAATTCCACAATGCGATGTCCAATTGTTGTGGGTGCATTCTGTTATTGTATACCACGTGAGAAATAAATCGAATTTGGCTGTACTAAATACACGAGGAACAAATACAATTGCTATATTTGCAAGTTGTTAAGCATGCTTGGTTTGGTTAACTATCTGATCTTCTATTAGGAGTATGTTATATTGTGCAATGTGGTTCTCAGTTAATGTTTGGTTCATTTGTTGTGGTGTTTAGTTAACTGTTTGGTTCAATTCTCCAATGTGATGTCCAATTGTCGTGGGTAGAATTTTGTATTGTTGTGCATGTGAGGAATAAATCAAATTTGGCTGCACCTAATACATGAGAAACATATACAATTGCTATATTTCCTAGTTATTAATCGTGCTTAGTTTGGATAAATGGGTTTTCCATGTGGCTTGAATTAATCTAATGAATGTGCAATGTGCTTATTTTTCACCAACATATTTTACTGATAGCATGTGAACGTTCACTTAACATGATCACTAATACCTTATATGTGTTGTAGGGAAACAATTGGAAGCACTGAGGTTTACAATCGAGGTTTGCACATGCATGGTCCTTTGTCTCATAGCACATTATTGTGCAATTGCAGGAACCATTCTAATATTTAGGCTTTTAACAATTTGGTCTTGCACATGTAGGTCCTGCTGTCAGAGGTTTTGACCCACTGTTCGGCCCTTTTTGCATGGGGAAATGAGTTGTCCATGAATATCAATAAAGTCAAGAAACTCAGTAAGATTGTTATGATAAAGAAATTAGCAACAAAAAACAACAAGATCTTTGTCTGCACAATGAAGAAGACATCAGTTCACTACATGATGGAACTAACTATTATACCTTGCCTTTTTTATTCCTTTGCCCCATTTTCAATATAGAGAAGATATTTATGCACATCCTTGTTTTCAGGCGTTTCCAAAGCAGTTCACTCATGATTACCTCTCAAACCACCTTTATGTTCAAGAGGCAAGGAAGGTATTCATACAACACCCACGGTTCAATATTGAAGAGTTCCTGAAGAGGACGAAGGATGGACAGTCAATCATCCACAGGCATTGGCCTAAAGTTGCAAAGACCTTCAACATCAATGAAGGCTCAATATTCGCCTTCCGCTTCAGCAGTTTTCTAGATGACATCCATCTGTCTATGTATCGTCTATGATGCTAATTTTTAAAGGTTATAGATGTTGCATGTGAAGCTTGGTGCTAGTGCAGTTGTGTAATGGGGTAGCTAAGTGCTGAAGCTATATGATTTTGTACTCTGATGTATTTCAATTACAAAATCCCACGTCCTTAATATGAAAATGAAATATATTGTGTGCTTAATATGAATTGTCAATTAGATTAATAAATGGATAATTAATAATAGGACAATTAGCCCGCTAATTGGGTTTTTCTATTGCAAACGGTTATTGAGAAAACACCGTGGTGATGACCTCAGGAAACGCACATAGTTTCTAGGAATAAACCGTGTTAGATCAATGAACAATCACACACGACATCCTCTTGAAAACTGTTTGCATTAGGCCACCTTGCGCAAACGTTTACCACATAAAAAGTGTGTGTAATGGAAAACCTTTGCCACACATTTTCTTCTATGCACCGTGTGTGATGCATTCAATAACGCAAACAATAAAATTATTAATATCGTCTACAATGGCAATGCTATCACAAATGGTTTAATGGGGAAAATTGTGTGTGATGTACCTGCGAACGGAAACGTTTTCCTTGGAGTGACTGTGTGGGATGTCTATACGAACGAAAACGTACTTCTTGGATTAACTGTGTGGGATGTACATACTAACGGAAACGTATTTCTTGGATTGACTATGTAGAATGTACATACGTATGGAAACGTTTAGACGAGACTTACTGTGTCAGATTCACTTACGACCAGAAACAATTTGGCCTGTATAATTGTATTTTTAGCACAACTGTACGTATAACCGTATTTGATCGCTCGCCCGCTCGCACACGACCTCATTTTGCTGAGCGTGTGTGCCAGGAGGGCCTATCTAAAGGAAGTATGCCCTAGAGACAATAATAAAGTAGTTATTTTATATTTCCTTATTCATGATAAATGTTCATTATTCATGCTGGAATTGTATTGATCGGAAACTTAAATACATGTGTGAATACATAAACAAACACCGTGTCCCTAGTGAGCCTCTACTTGACTAGCTCGTTGATCAAAGATTGGTAAGGTTTCCTAACCATTGACATGAGCTGTCATTTGATAATGGGATCACATCATTAGTAGAATGATGTGATGGACAATACCCATCCGTTAGCTCAGCATAATGATCGTTCAGTTTTATTGCTATTGCTTTCTTCATGTCAAATACATGTTCCTTTGACTATGAGATTATGCAACTCCCGGATACCAGAGGAACAACTTGTGTGCTATCAAACATCACAACATAACTGGGTGATTATAAAGATGTTCTAACGGTATCTCCGAAGGTGTTTGTTGAGTTGGCATAGATCGAGATTAGGATTTGTCACTCCGAGTATCGGAGAGGCATCTCTGGGCCCTCTCGGCAATACACATCATAAGATTGCAAGAAAACGACTAAAGAGTTAGTCACGAGGTGATGTATTACTGAACGAGTAAAGAGACTTGCTGGTAACGAGATTGAACTAGGTATGAAGATACCGACAATCGAATCTCAAGCAAGTAACATACCGATGGACAAAGGGAATTACGTATGTTGTCATAATAGTTCGACCGATAAAGATCTTTGTTGAATATGTAGGAGCCAATATCGGGATCCAGGTTCCGCTATTGGTTATTGACCGGAGAGGTGTCTCGATCATGTTTACATATTTCTCGAACCCATAGGGTTCGCACGTTTAACGTTTATGATGATATAATATTATATGAGTTATGTGATTTAGTGACCGAATGTTGTTCGGAGTCCCAGATGAGATCACGGACATGACGAGGAGTCTCGAAATGGACTAGAGGGAAAGATTGATATATAGGACGATGGTATTCGGACACCGGAAGTGTTTCGGGGGCACAGGGTACTTATCGGGTCACCGAAAGGGGTTCCGGACACCCCCGGTAAAAGATATGGGCCTTATGGGCCAAGAGGGGAAATGAACCAGCCACAAGGGGCTGGTGTGCCCCCCAATATGGGCCGGCCTATGGAGGAGAAGGAAAGGGGAGAAGGGAAATTAAGGTAAGTGTGGATTAGGATTCCCACTTCCTTCCCTCCCCCCTCTTTCCTTCCCCCTCTAATAAACATGGCAGGGGGGCGCGGCCAAGGGCAGGAGCCCAAGTAGGATTCAGACCTACTTGGGGGCCCCTTGGTGTCGGTGCAACAGACCCTGGGTGTCGGTGTACATAAGTAGGGGCTCTCCTTTGTACCCCTTTACTTGTGCACGGGCAGTCAGAGCCCCGCCCATGGCCACACTGAGCAGGGCAGAGGAGGGAAGCCGAAGCACGAGACAACCAAAGCAACGCCAAGACCAGAGGCACAGAGAGGAAGAGGGCGAGGTGGACTCCCTCGGCAAGACCCTTGTCGGGGCAACTTTCCTGGCACTAGCAGAGTGCGCCAGCCTTGAGCCCAAGGATTTCCAACACCATCAACTACATTGGAACCAAGGCTCGGGAGGCACCTCCGTGGTGGCATGCAGATCTTTGTAGAGGTCATAAATACACAAGATCAGACGAGAACCAAAAGACGACGATCCTTGGCAAGATCCTTGCCAAGGAAATCCACGAGACCCCCGGCAAGATCCTTGCCGAGGACGACCGTGGTGCCACGACAAGACCCTTCCCGGGCCCCCGGCAAGGCCCTTGCTAAGGACATCTGCGGGGCCACAGCCAGGCCCATGTCTGCCAAGACTCCACTGCCGCTCCCATGCAGCTGCTAGCTCAACCAGCTGGGCAGGCATCTGCGTGGCAGCACGTGGCCTCCACACCAACTCAGCAAGCACCTGCATGGTGGCATACAGATCTTCATGAAGACTCCGCCAGCGTGCCAGCCCAGCAGCCAGCCAACGTGGAGCTACAACGCCTCGTTAGCTCGGACGCGCGTCGGAGCCAAGCAAGGCGGCGACAGCTGGGACGAGCTTCCTTGCCATCCCCGATAAAGCAAGAGGGGCACGTCGGCAGCACATTAAATGCGTTTGTCGGACAGTGTGAGAGGATAGACTCAGCCACTGTATACCTTTCCACCTCCTGTGTGCCACTGTAGCCCCCTTTTGTCTATAAAAGGAGGCCTGAGGCGTACTGGAGACGGATTCGGATCTTTTGGACTAGACACACACCGTAGCTAGTTCAAAGAACTCAAGAACACTCAAATATACATCAAAGCAGGACTAGGGTATTACGCGTCTCCGCGGCCCAAACCTGTGTAAACGATCCTTGTGCTGACCGCCAGACCCGCTCTTTGCACAACCCCGCGCCCGCCGACCGTAGAAGGGATCCCAGTGATTCCATAGGTGTCGTTCCCACTAACACTGGGTCTATCGCCCACACTATGCACAGGCACGGGAACAAGATTGAAGCACCAGCCCAAGTCACAGATTAAAGGACCAAGAGATTTGAAGAACCAACATACAGCTCAGAGGGACCAAGATCGAGCCAGAGGAGCAAGATATCGACAAGAGAAGGGCCTCCCTTGCCGGGCACACGAGCCAGGCAAGGGGCGAGGCCACCACTAGAAGCAGGCAACTCAGGCACCCCGGCAAGGTCCGCCGAGCTCGTGGGGGCAGAACCACCTCACCAACCACTCAAGCCCGACCCACGTTGTCAATTAGTACAGTGTCATCTCACAAGATGATTAAGTGGCAGCCATTTGCCACATGGCAGCCATTTCCTACAGAAGAGACCCACAAGTGACATTCGTCCTGCGATGCGTCAAGAGAGCATGCTCGGAGCTGGCAAGATAGCCCGGCAAGCCTTATCGGGCAACCAATGATGTGACACTAAGCAGTGCATTTAATGCACCCTGTCAGCCCACAGAGTTAGGCGTGATAGCACTGTTTGCTATCATATCAGTGGATAATGACTACTTTGCCATTGTGGTGACCCCTTAATCCATAAAAGGAGGCCCATTGCACCCGTAGGAGGGGTTAGAAGGTTAGAAAGTTCACAAACCCATACGCTTGTGGTCACAACTACCCATAGGCAACCCCTGTCGGGCAAGTGTACTATGCCTCACCACCTCCATTCCACCACCAATCCACCAAAGAAGGAGTAGGGTTTTATGCCTCACGGCGGTCCGAACCTGGGTAAATTGCTTGTGTTCTCTCTGTCGTGCTGCCGTGCACTAGTCTACTCTTTGTGCAATGTGACGTCCCCCTGTCGAACCAGCAAGGAGCCTCCTGGTCCCATAGGTGGCCGTGGATATCCCGCAACATCTTTGGCCCGCTAGGTAGGGGGATCGCTTGCGCGAACCTGAAAGCATGCGCAGCGCGTCATCTTCATCACCATCTTTGTCCTCGACGACGCCATCGACCATGGCACCTTAGAAGAAGAAGTCCGGCCCTTCAGCCCATCCGTCCACCACGAAAGCTCTGCCGCCCGCGGCCTCTAGTGCCTCAGAGGATGGAGGGGTGAGCGAGGATGTGAACACTACTGGGGGCACGAGTGGACAAGGTGGCACCATCGCTGCTCCCCCCGCGGCCGGCAGGGGGTCTGGAGATGTCGGAGGAGAACAACATCAGCAACGCCTTGGCGGTCACGCTCCACAAGGTGCGGGCGAGGGGGTCGCTCCGTCTGAACCCTCTCCTCCCATTAATGGGCACAGCTGCAGCAATGGCGCTCGGTCCGAGGTGAACCATCACCCTCCGACCGCCCCCACCATGGGGAGACAGCGGCCCATGCGCCTCCTCCCGGACGAGCCGACCGGACTGCTGCGCCCGATAGAGCCACTGACCCTCAAGCACCACCGCCGTGCAACCTCGCTGCCCAGGGGGTCATCCCACAGCTGCATGGATGCGGCACCATAATCGTCACCGCCGCTGGCATCGTCAGGAGCCAGGCGACGGTGCGGTCGACGTCATCGACGTCTACTCCAAGCTCAGCCATGGAGGCTATGGCGCGAGCTCAATTGCTACTGGATGAATGGATGGCATGCCACCATCCAGAGCCTGCTCGGTTTTGTCAAAGATGGGGGCTCACGATGAGCTGGCCCGTCACGACCTCCCCAAGCGACAACGACTACCCATACCGCTGGCCGAACGGAGGGGGCCGTCCCCATGGTGCAGTCCCTACCACGACAACCAACGCGGGCGCAGCTGAATCAAGACCCCAGCGACGTCTCGATGGTCTCTTCTGACCCTCGAGCACGTCCAGGCCAACGTCGAGCCACAGAGGATAGGCATTGGGGAGACGCGTGTGTCATCATAGATCGGCGCCGCGATGACCTCCGCCAGACTGACGGGTGCGGCGGCCTCAACATCGATGAACCTGCGCTCGGTGTTGGTGGGTGCCTTCCTTTTGAGGTAGGCTGCCCTGCCTTTACACGAGAGCTGCGGCAAGTCCGTTGGTCGTCCGTTCGCACATTCAAGCCAGAGATACCTGAGAAGTACGACGGGAGGCTGAACCCGACAGAGTTCCTAAGCATCTACACCATTGTTGTTCAAGCTGCCGGGGGAAGAGACGAGAAGGTTTTTTCCAACTACTTCCCTTTGGCCTAAAGTCTAACATGAGGTCTTGGCTAATGCACCTACCGGAGAACTCCATTTTGTCATGGGCAGACCTGTGCCATGACTTCATCGGTGCCTTAACTGGCGGCCACCAAGAGCCCGTCAGGTCCAGCGACTTGCAACTTCTCCAACAAAAGGAAGGAGAAACACTTCATAAGTATTTATAGAGATTCAGTAAAGTTCATAGGAATATTCCAAATATCCATCCGGCAGCCATTATAGCAGCCTTCCAGTCCAATGTGCGCAACTATCGCATTCGTTCTAAGATGAATGTGCGGTTGCCCAAGACTGTGAAGGAGCTATACACACTGGTGGATAACTGCGCTCGGATGGAGGAAGGAAGGAAGTTGCCCGGAGTGGAGGATTGCATCAATGTTGATTCAGAGGATGAAGATGAATCAACCAGTCAGAGAAAGGGCAAGAAGCGCAGTAAGAAGCCAAGAGATAAGGCAGTGATGATTGTAGAAGGCTCGGGCACACCTAGTACTGGCAAGAAGGCCAAGGCTGAGGCCCCCGGCAAGGAAGTTGCCGCTTGCATAGCCTTCCTAGAAGCCATAGCCGCTGAGAAAGCTGGGACGGGTGAGGGCCAGTACTACAAGATCCATTGGACCAAGGGCCATGACCTTCAGGAGTGTTACCAGGTTGAGCAGCTTGTCAGGAAACAGAGGGCAGAATATGATAAGCGTGAGAAGGAAAAATGTCAGAATGCCACTGGTGGAAAGGGCTGAGGCAGTGAAGCAAATCGCCCCGACAAACCCTTTTAGAACCAAGGACAACCCACCAGGGGTCAAGAGAAGGTAGTCTGTGATGATGGGAGTGATGAAGGGAGTGAAGAGGAAACCAGTGAGCAGGAATTTCAGAAGGCCACTAACGCCCTACGCATTGATGGGGGTGCATCTTTGCACGCCTCCCACCGTGAGCTCAAGCGATGGACACGAAAGATCAATGTTGTGGAACCAGCGCCAAAGGCCCAGAAGCCGCTCAAATGGTCCCGCACGCCAATCATCTTTGATGAGTAGGATCACCCTGGCCGCACCACCGCTGTAGGGTGCTTTCCATTATTGGTCTCCCGACAATTCACAACCTCAAGGTCACAAAGATGCCAGTGGATGGCGGGGCTGGGCTGAATCTGATTTCCCTAGCAGTCATCAACAAGCTTCAGATAGGAGAAAAAGATCTAAAGGTTACCGGCACATTTCAAGGAGTTAACCTCGGCAGGAGCCATCCTAAAGGGAAGATTACAGGTGACGTTTTGGGGAGAACTGAACTACCGGACAGAGAAAGTTGTGTTTGATGTGGTTGATCTGCCCCTGCCGTACAATGGGATTCTTGGACACCGGGCCCTGGCCAAGTTTATGGAAGCATCCCACTATGTTTACAACACACCAAAGATGTCTGGGCCGCTGGGAGTCATCACTATCCCATAAAATGAGAAGGATGCAATTATCTGCATGGATAAGATGTACTGAGATGCAATCGCAGCAAAGGCTGTGGCAGCAACAGCTCCCGCCAAGGAAACCAAAGGAAAGAAAAGGGATTGTAGGACCTCCGGCAAGGAATCTAGGAAGCGTGCCCCCTCTGAGTGCATGACACCCATTGACGACGTGCCGGAGTGTTCCAACAGCAAGAGATCCAAGGTTGCTGCACTCCAAGTGAAGAAGGTCCCGGCAGGGCTGGCTGGTGTGGATGGTACTTTCACCATCAATGCCACCCTTGATGACAAATAGGAAAGCACGCTCGTTGCCTTCCTGTGGGAGAATATCAATCTGTTTGCCTAGCAACCATCTGATATCCCAGGTGTTCCTAGGGAGTTAATCGAGCACCACCTTGCTCTCTGCCCACATGCTCGACCTGTCAAGCAGAAAGTCTGGAAGGAGGCCTTGGAGAGGCAACAGTTTATTGCCGAGGAGATCAAGAAACTAGAGGCAGCTGGTTTGGTCAGAGGAGTATTGCATCCTACATGGTTAGCAAATCCAGTAGTAGTCCGGAAGGCTAATGGGAAATGGAGGCTTTGCATTGATTTCACAGATCTCAACAAGGCTTGCCCGAAGGACCCATTTCCCTTGCCGCGCATCGAGCAGATTATGGATTCCACTTCAGGGTGTGATTTTCTCTCCTTCATGGACGCATATTCCGAATATCACCAGATCTTCATGTCCAAAGAAGATGAAAAGAAGACATCATTTATCACTCCATGTGGTACGTACTACTTTGTCTGCATGCTATTCGGACTAAAGAGTGCCGGGTCCACTTTTGCAAGGGTAGTTCAGATTGGTTTTGAACCACCGTTACACAGAAACATAGAAGCCTATATGGATGATATCGTGGTCAAAACCAAGGATAAGACCACTATTATCCAGGATTTGGACGAGACATTTGCTAATCTACGCAAGATCAATTTGAAGCTTAATCCGTAGAAGTGTGTGTTTGGAGTCCCCTCCGGCAAGCTACTTGGTTTGTTCGTGTACCATCGGGGGATCGAAGCTAACCCCGAGAAGATCAAAGCCATCGAGCAGATCGAAGCACCAAGGACAGTTAAGGATGTGAGGCGCTTGACGGGATGTGTTGCCGTGCTAAGCAGATTCATTTCCAAGTCTGCCGAGTGTGCCCTGTTGTTCTTTCAAATGTTGAAGAAGGCATGGCTTATGAAGAGGACCCCGGAAGCAGATGCGGCTCTGCAGGAGTTGAAGGCCTACCTATCGTCTGTGCCTACCTTGGTTGTACCCAAACCCCAAGAGATGCTGTTGCTATACTTGGCGGCAACCAACCAAGTGGTCAGTGCGGCCTTGGTAGCACAGCAAGAGGTGGATGAGGCAGAAAGTGGGAAGATAACGGCAGAGTCTCTAAAAGGACTAGAACAGCAATGAGCACGGCAACGAGGGCAACCCCAAGGACCCCGCAAGGAAGAAAGTGGTGCAACGCCCAGTGTACTTCATCAAGCTCCTAGTTAGAAGGGGCTAGATCGAGGTACTCTGGCGTGCAAAAGTTGAACTTTGGTCTCATTATGGCCTCAAGGAAACTGCGCCACTTCTTGCAAGCCCATGAGATCACAGTTGTCACTCATTTTCCGCTGCAAAGGATACTCCAAAACCCTGAGGCCACCGGCAGAATAGTGGAATGGGATTTGGAATTATCTAGCTTTGGTTTGAAGTTTGAGAGCACATCAACTATTCAGATCAGGGTGCTGGCAGAGTTTATTGCTGAATGGACGCCAAACCATGATGATGAAATGACAGAGACATCTATCCCCGGCAAGGAATCACCCCAAGAATGGATTATGTATTTTGATGGAGGTTTTTCCTTACAAGGTGCAGGGGCTGGCGTGCTTCTTGTTGCCCCCTCCGGGGAGCACTTGAAGTACATTATCCAAATGTACTTTGCCCGGGAAGAAGCCACCAACAATACAGCTAACTATGAAGGGCTCCTTGCCAGGCTCAGAATCGTAGTAGAATTGGGAATCAAGAAGCTGATTGTACAAGGAGATTCACAGCTTGTGGTGAGACAAGTCAACAAGGATTATCAAAGCCCATTGATGGAAGCATACGTTGAGGAAGTGATGAGATTGGAGGAGCACTTTGATGGGTTGCAAACAGAGCACATACCCCATGCTGAAAACAGCATAGCTGATCACCTGTCAAAATGTGCTGCGCATAAGCTTCCTGTGGAACCAAGAACTTTTGTTCTCCGTCTCTCTCAACCCTCTGTATCACTAGCCACAATGGCCTAGAAAAGGAGAAAGTTGGACTACGGTAAGCCTCTCCCGGTTGAGTCGTCCGCTCCCGGCAGAGACCATGTTGCAACACAACTCCTCACAGCCTGCCGGACCACCCCCTCCAGCCGGACCTATGGACCCCGTGAACGAGGCTGGTGCTCCTACAACAGAGGAGGTGCCACTAGTCCTCCTTGCCGAGCCCCAGGCTCCAACTTGGGCTAGGCTCAGCGTCCACTTCCTCCAAACCGGAGAGCTTCCCGGCGACCAAGATGAAGCTGAGAAAGTAGCCCGGAGGTCCAGTATGTATCAGTTTGTCGATGACAATCTATACAGAAGGAGGCCCAACGGTGTGAAATTGAAGTGTGTCTGTAGGGAGGATGGAAAGGAACAACTGGCTGAGATTCACAGAGGAATGTGCGGCTCACACATTGGATCAACGGCATTAGCTAGGAAAGTATTCCGGCAAGGATTCTATTGGCCCACAACCCTCCAAGATGCGGTCAAGCTTGTCACGACATATGAAGCATGCCAGTTCCATTCCAAGAGAACACACTTGCCTGCCCAAGCCCTTTAGACATTCCCTTTATCATGTCCATTTTCGGTCTGGGGGCTCGATATCCTCGGCCCCTCCCCCTGAGCAATAAGGGGATTTGAATTCTTGTTCGTTGCTATCGACAAGTTTACAAAGTGGCCGAAAGTGACTGCCATGAGGAAGGTGACTGCTCAGTCAGCTATCAAGTTCTTGAAAGAATTGGTTTGTCGTTTTGGAGTTCCAGCAAGGATCATCACCGACAACGACACCCAATTCACGAGTCACGCCTTCATGCAATATGTTCATACCCCCGGATGCAAGATCTCATTCGCCTCTATGGCACACCCCCGGAGCAATGTACAAGCTAAGAGGACGAACGCTAAAGTGCTACGTGGACTCAAGAGAAGAACTTTCGATACGCTGCAGAAGCACGACAGGCGGTGGATCGAGGAGCCGTCGGTAGTTCTCTGGTCCCTTAGAACGACACCTAACCGAGCTACCGGGCAGACTCCCTTCTCCCTGGTCTATGGAGCAGAAGTAGTTATCCCTATGGAACTCATTTACAGTCCCCCTCAAGTGCTTGCCTATGATGAAGTAGCGCAAGATTAGCACCGGCATGACAATGTTGTGCTACTCGAGGAGAACCGTCTCCGGGCTGCTACGCGTGCTACACGCTACCAGCAAGCCCTGCGCCGCTATCACAGCCGCAGAGTTCATGCCCGGTGTTTTGAGGAAGGTGACCTTGTCCTTAGGCGTGTTTAGTCCGCCAAGGGTACAAACAAGATGTCACCGAAGTGGGAAGGTCCTTACCGGGTAGTACGAGTCACCAGACCCAGCACAATCCGTCTGGAGACTGGAGATGGCACTCAGTTGCAAAACTTACGGAATATTGAGCATCTCCGCAAGTACTACCCGTAAGGCGTGAGGCTGTCGGGCACTGCCCGGCAGCCACCCTTTTGTACAGGCCTTGCCTCAGCTGCATGTAACCCCTTGTACGAAGCCGGGGTGATGAACCCGTGCAAGAGAAAATAAAGAACGCTGTAGGGGGCCCCCAACTAAGATTGCATGCATGAATGCATGAGCACACCAAGATCATTGCATAAGCATTTCATGAGCATTTGCATATGCATATAGATAGGATCGCATCATGCATTCATTCTCATCTACATGAAGTTGCAGGTTCCTGTCGTGAACTTGGCTTCGACAAGAGACGAGAAGATTGCACAGCAGAGTGATCCCCGGCAAGCCAAACAGATAAGTTTACCTCTTGTCCATTAGTGTTCTGTAAAGCTATAACTTTGCATGAGAAAACCTCACCTCTCTTTTGAAACTTAGGTGCTCCCATCCATGACTCGAACGTTGCTTCGGTCAGGATGGTCGTAGTGTCCTTTAGTAAAAAGGAGTTGGCGGGGGGCTGGCCCCTGTCGGTGTCAAAACCGGCAGATCTCGGGTAGGGGGTCCTGAACTGTGCGTCTAAGGATTGATGGTAACAGGAGACAAGGGACACGATGTTTTATCCAGGTTCGGGCCCGCTAGATGTAGGTAATACCATATGTCCTGCTTGATTGACTTTGATGATTATAGGGGTTACAAGAGTTGATCTACCACGAGATCGTAATGGCTAAACCCTAATTGTCTAGCCTGTATGATTATGATTATGACTTCCTCTACGGGCTAAACCCTCTGGTTTATATAGACACCGGAGGGACCTAGGGTTATACAGAGTCGGTTTACAGAGAAAGGAATCTTCCCATCCGAACGCCAAGCTTGCCTTCCATGCAAAGGAGAGTCCCATCCGGACATGGGAGGAAGCCTTCTGTCTTGTATCTTCACGGCCCATTAGTCTGGCCCATGTCATATAGCCCGGACGCCCGAGGGCCCCTTAATACAAGACTCCCTCAGTAGCCCCCGAACCAGGCTTCAATGACGGTGTGTTCGGTGCGCATGTTGTCTTCGGCATTGCAAGGCGGGTTCCTCCTCCGAATACTTCAAAGCATCTGTCCCGAAGAGTTATATTCGGCTTTTCATTTAATGTCATACCCTTTGGCTCCCGTGCCTCCATCTCTTCTGCTTCCACGTGTCGAACGAATACAAAAGGTCAGAGTATTTTTGCACATAACACCCTGGGCATAAAAAGGCGCCTATTTAAAGGGATTGGATCTCAGATGCCATTGCACACCAGGCGGAAAATCCTTAGAGCTCGCTAGGAGAAACCACTCAAACATGGCTAGCATTCCTAGTTCTTCCTCCCGCTCTCATGGCTCCGGAAAAAGGCGATTGGGAGAGATGCTCAGTATCCCATGCCCAGCTGACCAAGCTTCAAGTCGCAAGGCTACCTTTCCCTGCAGATCTAGTCCCGGTGCGAGCGGGATTAACTTCTTTTATGGTCGAAGCCCTGGCATAAAATTTCCCGAATCCTTCAGAAGGGGAGCGAGTGTGCTTGGTTTCCTTTCTCTTGAGAGGCGTTGGATTTCCAATCCATCCTTTCCTCCAAGGTCTCCTAGAGTCTTATGGCCTCCAACTGCACAATCTTATGCCGGGCTCCATTCTGCACATCGCGGGCTTTGTCGCTCTTTGCGAGCTGTTCCTAGGCTGCCAGGCCCGTTTTGAGTTATGGAGGAAACTGTTCTGTCTCGTCCCTCGCTCCCAAAAGGGGTCCATATTCGAGGTGGGCGGTGCCGAGATATGGCGCATAGCCAGAACCAGATACCTGTCCGGCATGCCGAAGAAGGCATCCGAGGAGTGGCCCTCGGAGTGGTTTTAAATTGAAGACGTCGCTCTCCCCGACCCAGACCGAATGGGACTTCCCGAATTTTCCAGTGCTCCACTGAAGAAACGCCACAGCCGGTGCC
This sequence comes from Triticum urartu, assembly GCF_056163025.1. Taxonomy (NCBI): domain Eukaryota; kingdom Viridiplantae; phylum Streptophyta; class Magnoliopsida; order Poales; family Poaceae; genus Triticum; species Triticum urartu. The sequence continues at coordinate 154,553,056 of NC_141873.1, read as the reverse complement.
CTCGGAGCCTTGAGGAGGAAGATACCACGGAAGTCAAGATGTTAATGGACAAGATAAAATACTCGCCCAATCCGGACTATCCATGATTGAGGTCATGGCAATTTCCATAACACGAGGCGTCCAGCCACTCCAATCTAGAGGACTCCCCATGTGGAACTACAACGATGAGTGAGGGAGTCCTGGATTAGAGGGTCTCCGGACAGCCGGACTGTTAGACTATGAAGATACAAGATTGAAGACTTCGTCTCATGTCCGGATGGGACTCTACTTGGCGTGGAAGGAAAGCTAGGCGATACAGATATGGATATCTCCTCCTTTGTAACCGACCTTGTGTAACCCTAACCCTCTCCGGTGTCTATATAAACCGAAGGGTTTTAGTCCGTAGGACAACAACCACAACATACAATCATACCATAGGCCAACTTCTAGGGTTTAGCCTCTCTGGTCTCGTGGTAGATCTACTCTTGTACTACCCATATCATCAATATCAATCAAGCAGGACGTAGGGTTTTACCTCCATCAAGAGGGCCCGAACCTGGGTAAAACATCGTGTCCCCTGCCTCCTGTTACCATCCGGCCTAGACGCATAGTTCGGGACCCCCTACCCGAGATCCGCCGGTTTTGACACCGACATTGGTGCTTTCATTGAGAGTTCCTCTGTGTCGTCGCCGTTAGGCTTAATGGCTCCTACTATCATCGATAGCGATGCGGTCCAGGGTGAGACTTTTCTCCCCGAGCAGATCTTCGTATTCGGCGGCTTTGCACTGCGGGCTAATTCGCTTGGCCATCTGGAGTAGAATGAAAGCTACGCCCCTGGCCATCTGGTCAGATTTGGATGTTTGAACTACATGGCCGACATCCGCGGAGACTTGATCTTCGACGGATTCGAGCCACAGCCGGGCGCGCTGCACTGTTACGATGGGTATGACCTAGCTCTGCCGCCGAACAGTACCCCAGAGGCCGCGCCCGCATCAGCTCTGACTCTTAGCTCGGAGCCAACTGCGCCAGTCGAGGACGGGTAGTTAGACACCGCCTAAGGGGATGCAGTCTCAATGGCGATTGAGCCGAACACCAGCCTAACCCTCTACGCAGCCCGTGACTCCAAGGCGCCGGACTCTTTTCTGGACTCCGAACCATCCGCACCCCTGCCAATCGAATCCGATTGGGCGCCGATCATGGAATTCACCGCCGTGGATATCTTTCAGCACTCGCCCTTTGGCGACATTCTGAATTCAGTAAGGTCTCTCTCTTTGTCAGGAGAGCCCTGGCCGGATTATGGCCAACAGGATTGGGATGCGGACGACGAAGAAATTCGACGCCCACCCACCACCCACTTCGTAGCCACTGTCGATGATTTAACCGACATGCTCGACTTCGACTCCGAACATCGACGGTATGGACGATGATGTAGGAGACGAACATGAACCAGCAGCTATAGGGCACTGGAAAGCCACCTCGTCATATGACATATACATGGTGGATACACCCAAAGAAGGCAATGGCGATGGGATAGCGGAGGATGACCCCTCCAAGAAGCAACCCAAACGCCGACGTCAGCAGCGCCGCTCTAAGTCCCGCCAAAGCAAAAGTGGTGATACCGGCACAGGAGATAATAATACTCTGGATAGTGCCGAAGAAAACAACAAACCCCTCCAGCAAGATTTAGAGCGGGAGGATAGAGGAGCCAGCTCTCCTGAGAGAGCGGCAGACGGAGAGGAGGAGGATGACAATCACATGCCCCCCCTCCGAAGACGAGGCAAGCCTCGGCAATGATGAATTCGTCATACCAGAGGATCCCATCGAACAAGAGTGCTTCAAGCACCGGCTTATGGCCACGGCAAATAGCCTAAAGAAAAAGCAGCAGCAGCTTCAAGCTGATCAAGATCTGCTAGCTGACAAATGGACTGAAGTCCTCGCGGCCGAGGAATATAAACTCGAGAACCCCTCTAAGAGTTACCCAAGGCACATGTTACTACCCCGACTGGAGGAAGAAGCGTATGATACGGCTGATCGGCCACCTCGTGGCCGCGATAGAGAGGCATTCCAGCCAAAAGCTCAGCCTCCACCCCAACGCCATTCAAATAAAAAGGCATGGGGAGATACGCCAGACCTGCGAGACATATTGGAGGGCAAGGCAAAGCATTCAAGATCGATCTACGGATCACGAGGGCGCACCACTCTGCGAGACGACAAACGTCATGCCGGATACAATAAAAGCAAATCTGGCCGAGCCGAACACAGGGGGCAAGACCCATTCAAGCTGCGTCGCGATATAGCCCAATATAGAGGCGCCACACACCCCTTATGCTTCACAGAGGAAGTAATGGAACATCAATTCCCAGAAGGTTTCAAACCTGTAAATATTGAATCATACGACGGCACAACAGATCCCGCAGTATGGATTGAGGACTTCCTCCTCCACATCCACATGGCCGCGGCGATGCCTTACACGCCATCAAATACCTCCCACTAAAGCTCAAAGGACCAACGCGGCATTGGCTTAATAGCTTGCCAGCTGACTCCATTAGCTGTTGGGAAGATCTGGAAGCCGCATTCCTCGACAACTTTCAAGGCACTTATGTGCGACCACCAGATGCCGATGATTTGAGCCACATAATTCAGCAGCCAGAAGAGTCGGCCGGGCAATTCTGGACTCGGTTCCTTACAAAGAAAAATAAAATTGTTGACTGTCCGGATGAGGAGGCCTTAGCGGCTTTCAAGCACAACATCCGAGATGAGTGGCTAGCCCGGCACCTTGGTCAGGAAAAGCCGAAATCTATGGCAGCTCTCACGACGCTCATGACCCGCTTTTGTGCGGGAGAAGACAGCTGGCTGGCTCACAGTAATAACATATCAAAGAACCATGGTACCTCAGATACCAAGGACGGAAATAGCAGGTCACGTGGCAACAAGCATAAGCGCCGCATTAACAGCGAAAATACTGAGGATACGGCAGTCAATGCCGGATTCAAAGGCTCTAAACCCGGTCAGCGGAAAAAGCCATTCAAACAAAGTACGCCGGGTCTGTCCAGCTTGGACCGTATACTCGATCGCTCATGTCAAATACACGGCACCCCAGACAAGCCAGCCAATCACACGAATAGGGATTGTTGGGTGTTCAAGCAGGCTGGCAAGTTAATTACCGAAAACAAGAACAAGGGGCCGCATAGCGATGACGAGGAGGAGCCCCGGCAGCCGCACACTGGAGGACAGAAGAGGTTTCCCCCGCAAGTGCGGACAGTGAACATGATATACGCAACCCACATCCCCAAGAGGGAGCGGAAGCGTGCGCTCAGGGACATATATGCGTTGGAGCCAGTCGCCCCAAAGTTCAACCCTTGGTCCTCCTGTCCGATCACCTTCGATCGCAGGGACCACCCCACTAGTATCCATCATGGCAGATTCGCTGCACTGGTCCTAGACCCAATCATCGATGGATTTCACCACACTCGAGTCCTTATGGATGGCAGCAGCAGCCTGAACCTGCTTTATCAGGACACAGTGCGCAAAATGGGTATAGACCCCTCAAGGATCAAACCCACAAAAACGACCTTTAAGGGCGTCATTCCAGGTGTAGAGGCCCATTGCACAGGCTCAATTACACTGGAAGTGGTCTTCGGATCCCCGGATAACTTCCGAAGCGAAGATTTAATCTTTGATATAGTCTCGTTCCGCAGTGGTTATCACGCGCTGCTCGGGCGAACCGCATTTGCTAGATTCAATGCGGTACCGCATTATGCATACCTCAAGCTCAAGATGCCAGGACCTCGTGGAGTTATTACAGTCAATGGAAACACAGAGCGCTCTCTCCGAACAGAGGAGCACACTGCAGCCCTCGCAGCAGAAACGCAAAGCAGCCTCTCAAGGCAATCAACCAGTTCGGTGCTTCACTGCCCGGACACCTTCAAGCGCGCTCGGGGCAATCGGCAAATAGACCGCCTGGTGTGATCTGAGCTCGCGTAGCAATACGGCGGCCACCCCAATCCCAGCCTAGTGGCAAAACTCGTGCCGCGCGTACATAATTATGCATTAAAAATACCATGGGCACAGGTGGGGAGGGGGCACAACTGCGGCACGCCGCAAGACGCGGCCTAAACCGCACTAGGGGCTTCCCGTTCGGTTATTTTTCTTTTTTTTCAGGACCTTAATCTCTGGAAACACTGTCCGAAAAGCACTATTGTCGAACACATGATGCAGCAACCAAGGAGGCAGACAGCTACGTTATACCACGGAATTCCTAGGTGGATTACAGTAACGAGTGAAATATTCAATTTAATATCATTCCTCAGCTTGCCCTTGGAACGGACATAGTCCTACTCTTTGCTTATCGCACTATCTGTATCACTCTGCTTTAACGCAATTTTTTAATAAACAATGCATGACATTACGACTATTATTGCATTCTTGTTATATTTATATATATATATATATGTGTGTGTGTGTGTGTGTGTGTGTGTGTTCATTAATGACGCTTTGCAACCGTACACTATGGTACGGCCAATACACCAGGGGCTTACGTACCCCACAATGCGGTGTGAAAAGTCTGAACACTTTCACAAGTGCGGCACCCCAAACTTATAGCATTATATGCGTCAGATCCAAATCATGTCTTTGGTCAAATGGTGGGTTTGCCCAGCTCCTATGTTTTGGTACCTTACGTTCCGCTCCATCGGCTAAGGTAGCGCTAGGAGAACTACTGCGATTGTGCCCCGGTTCTAGAGAAAGCTAAAACTGACTGTCATGATAAGGCGAGAGACTGGTCGCTGTTCCATGAGGTTTTCAAGTCCCTAAAGACTTATGCCGCTTAGAGCGGGGGGCCGGCCCTGTCCGGCTTAAAGGCGTGTATAGCGCCCCGAATTCAGCCTTCCGAACACCAGGGGCTTCGCTAAAATTTAAAATTATAGAATTCTATGGCTAAGTGAGAGTGATAAAGCATCATTAGTCTGGTTGCCTTGTTCGCTCTGCTGAGCACCTCCCTCGAAGGACCCAAACATGGGAACAAGAGTGCTCAAGTTTATCCCGAACACCCCAGCACTCGTGGCATGGGGGCAGAAGCCGAGGACTAGCCATCTCTCAGATTGGATAAATAGCCAAACAGAAGGTAATATTTCAAATTCCAACAAGCGTTGCATAGCGCATATGAAACAAGTTTTCATACATATAGGATAAAACGAGCAAGTCTCATTCAAATATTACATCTTTCGAACACTCGTTCGCGATGAGACGGGCACCCGGCAGAACACCCTCATAGTACATCTTGGGGTGGCGGTGCTCCTTGCCCTCGGGCGGCCCCTCCTTGATCAGCTTCACGGCGTCTAGCTTGACCCACTGCAATTTCACACGGGCGAAAGCCCGGCGTGCACCTTCAATGCAGATAGATCGCTTGACGACCTCCAACCGCGGGCAGGCATCCACAAGCCGCCTCACCAGGTCGAAGAAGCTGTTCGGAAGGGCGTCGCCAGGCCACAGCCGGACTATAAAGCTCTTCATGGCCTGATCGGCCGCCTTATGTAGGTCGACCATCTACTTCAGCTGGTCGCTCATTGGCACCGGATGTTCGGCCTCAGCATACTGAGACCAGAATAGCTTCTCCGTCGAGCTTCGGTCCTCGGCTTGGTAAAATTGTGCAGCATCGGACACACTGCGGGGCAAATCTGCGAATGCTCCTGAAGAGCTCCGGATCCGGGTAAGTAATCGGTAATTTACTTTTACATGCTTGCTTTGCATATAGAAAGCCTTACCCGCCGCTATCTTTTTCATCGCGTTGATCTCTTGGAGGGCCTTTTGGGCTTCGGCCTTGGCACTTTTTACACTCTCGAGGGCCGCGGCAAACTCAGACTCCCACGTCTTGGAGTCAAGCTCCAACGCCTCGTGCTTCGCCACAAGAGCTTGGAGCTCTTGTTGCACCTCGCCCACCCGAGCCTCGTGCTTCTCTCGCTCGGTGTGCTCCTTAGCCGCTTTATCTTTGGCATTGGTTAGCGCTTGCTTCAGGGTTGCCACCTCGGTCGTGGCCCCTGGCAAACATACGATGATCCTGTCATTTTGCAATCGCGTCCTCTTTTATATATACATAAGACAGGGTATTACCTACCCTTGTTCTCCTCCGGCTGCCTCTTGGCAAGGCCAAGCTCTTTCCTGGACCCCTCGAGATCCTGCTTCAGTACGGCAACCTCCACAGTTAGTGCGGCGGACGCCAGCAGCGAAGCCTCCATATGCATATTGACACACTTATATTAGACTCCTGCGATATTATTTGATCCTCTGTTCGGCTTTTCTTTGTGAACACCGAACAAAGCATCAGGGGCTACTGTCTTTGCGGTAATATTTCTACTACACTTTAAAACACTTACCAAGAAGCCTGTTAGAAGGCTGGCACAGGCTTTAGTCAATCCGCTCTTGGCGGACTGAACCTTCTGGATCACCGCACTCATGATAGTGCGGTGCTCCTCGTCGATGGAAACGCTGCGAAGCACTTCCAGCAGATTGTCCGGCGCCTCTGGATGGACAGAGGTCACCGGCACAGGCATCTTGCTCCTCTTAGAAGGAGGCCGCCTGCCCGAGCCTAGAACCACTGGAGGTTCCGACGCGGTGTTCGGCCGAGGGCCGAACTCGGAGCTCTCAGGGGCCCCGTCCCCTTGGCTCCCGGAGTCCGGAAGGTCGCCTTGAGGCGCCTCCGGGACTGTCTCCCCTCGATCCGGTGCATCTTGAGACAAGACCTCGGCGTCGTCGACAGGATGAGGGGAGGTGGCGGTCGGGACTGGATCACTATCCATGTCCGACAAGCCCAAGGAACCGTCCGATGAAACATCGATACTGGCTCGTGGTGGCCTGCATAATTGCGTTCGGCGTTAGAGAAAGCAGTGCGACAAAGGAATCCTATGAGTTACTCTGGTATCCGAATACTTACGATTTCCCCGGGGGCTTGACCCTGGGCAACCACTCGTCTTCGCCTTCATTGGCGGCGGTGGAACCGTCCGAAAGGAGAGTCCTTCCCTTCTTGGACCCTCCGGCCTCCCCGGTTGGGGTGGCCTTCCTTTTGTTGTCTCCCCCAGTCGGTGGGGGGGCATCTTCTTCTTCCTCGTCTTCGGGGGAGGAGTGTGCCGCAGAGTTATCGAACGATGAGTCTGATAACACCTGGCGCCGGGAACTCTTTCGGGTTCCCTTGGCCTTCTTGGTCTTCTCCGGCACCTTGTAAGGAGCCAAAGTCAGCATCTCCGTCAGGAGAGCGCCCGCAGTATCTTCGGGCAAAGGGGTCGGACAGTCGATCTGCCTCGACATCTCCACCCAATCCTGTCAAAGGCCTGGAGATTAGACCCCGCACATAATTAAGCTAGGGAAAATAAATGTCTTACGGGACGTATTGAACTCACCGAACGCGCTAGGCGCTTTGCGCTTAGTCCATGATCCTCGGCGAGAGAGGGAGGGACCTCGGCGCCCTTGAACAGCACCGTCCATACGTCCTTGTGCGTCGTATCAAAGAGCTCGCTCAGAGTCTGGTGTTGGGCCGGGTCAAACTCCCATAAGGTAAAATCCCGTTGTTGACACGGGAGGATCCGGCGGATGAGCATAACTTGGACTATGTTGACAAGCTTGAGCTTCTTGCTTGCCATACTCCGGATACATTTCTGGAGTCCGCCCAGCTCCACCGATGAACCCCACGACAGGCCCTTCTCTTTCCAGGAAGTGAGCCATGTAGGGAATCCGGATCGAAACTCGGGGGTTGCCGCCCATTTGGCGTCGCGCGGCTCGGTGATGTAAAACCACGCCGACTACCATCCCTTTATTATCTCCACGAAGGAGCCTTCGAGCCATATGACGTTGGGCATCTTGCCCACCATGGCTCCGTCGCATTCTGCTTGTTGTCCTCGTACCACCTTCGGCTTGATATTGAAGGTCTTTAACCACAGGCCGAAGTGGGGCCGGATGCGGAGGAAAGCCTCACACACGACGATGAACGCCAAAATGTTGAGGATGAAGTTCGGTGCTAGATCATGAAAGTCCAGCCCGTGGTAGAACATGAGACCACAGACGAATGGATGGAGGGGAAACCCTAGTCCGCGGAGGAAGTGGTGAAGGAAAACTACCCTCTCGTGAGGTTCCGGGGTAGGGACGATCTGCCCCGCGGCGGGCAGCCGATGCGCAATGTTCGCGGCTAGGTATCCGGCTCCGCGCAGTTTCTTGATGTCTCCCTCCGTGACGGAGGAGACCATCCACCTGCCTCCCGCTCTGGACATGATTGGAGAAGGTCGAGGTGGGAAGTGCGGATTTGGGCGCTAGAGCTCGAGTGTGCGAAAACGGATGGGTAAGGGAGGAAGAAGGCGTGGATAGAAAGGTGAATCCTTATCCCTTTAATCGGCGGACGAAACTAAGCGTCCCCACTTGCCTGGTAAAACTCGCTTATCCCCCGAGCGCCGCAATTGATGGCGCGGTTGGGTTACCCACGCCCGTATTGATGAGAATCCCGTAATAAGGGGACACGATCTCTGCTTTGACAAGACGTGTCGAAAAACTGCCTCGCGTTATGTGCGGGGCTGGTTAAAAGAAACGGTTCGACTAATCACCGGGCCATGACGTAACGTCATGCTGCCAAAACAAGCCAGCAAATTAGATCTGCGAAAATATTATTCTCTCTACGGTGGAATGTGGAACTTATTTTGCAGGGTCGGACACTATCCTCGTATTCAAATTCTTCTGTGATGTATTCGGAGAAGGAAGCCGCCTTGCAATGCCGAAGACAATACTGCGCGCCGGACTCATCGTCATTGAAGCCTGGTTCAGGGGCTACTGAGGGAGTCCTGGATTAGGGGGTCTCCGGGCAGCCGGACTATCTCCATTAGCCGGACTGTTAGACTATGAAGATACAAGATTGAAGACTTCATCTCGTGTCTAGATGGGACTCTACTTGGCGTGGAAGGCAAGCTAGGCGATACGGATATGGATATCTCCTCCTTTGTAACCGACCTTGTGTAACCCTAACCCTCTCCGGTGTCTATATAAACCGAAGGGTTTTAGTCTGTAGGACAACAACCACAACATACAATCATACCATAGGCCAGCTTCTAGGGTTTAGCCTCTCTGATCTCGTAGTAGATCTACTCTTGTACTACCCATATCATCAATATCAATCAAGCAGGACGTAGGGTTTTACCTCCATCAAAAGGGCCCGAACCTGGGTAAAACATCGTGTCCCCTGCCTCCTGTTACCATTCGGCCTAGACGCACAGTTCGGGACCCCTACCTGAGATCCGCCGGTTTTGACACCGACAGGGAGGATGATACATCTCGCTACGGGCGCAAGGGTCCGGATGACTTTGCCGCCCTGGCCACCATGCTGGCGGATCTTTGTAAAGGGGAGAAAGAAGAATTCACCCGACTTAAGTGTCGGGACGGATTCTCCCTGTACAACCCCCCTAGTTGGGTAAGCTTTCAATCCAGAATCTTATTCAATCCTTATCTTAAGCCACAACTAGTTGGACTCAAACCGTCCATCTTTAACAGGAATGGTGGAAGGCCACCGCGGGGATCTATAGCCCTACTCCACAGCCGGAGAATCATATTCGGGACCTAGATCCCAGATTTGAGGAGGATCCGGATATACTTTAGAGCTTAAGGAGGGGGTCTTCTATCAGGCGAGCTACAATGACACAGAAGTGGCCATTGTAGCCGATTATCCCAGTCAACTGCCATCTTCCCACGTAAGTTCCCAGGCATCATCTCCCCCAAAAGAGCTTCCTTGTTATGCCTCACCCACCGCACTGTCTCATGCTCCGAAGGGGAGGCGCTCGGCGCACCATGCTGCACCAGAGGCGTCTCATAAGAGAGCGGTGCCTGCGCCGGGCGGGTCTTCGAAGAGGAAGGTAGATGACAACACGGCCGAGCCTTCATCAAGTAGGTATGGATTCGGATACGCCCCTGGCAGTCACATCAAACTGTGACATTGCCCGCTGTGTTTTATCAGGAAGAGTGTTCGCCGGACTATGTTTGGGGATCCTGCCGGTCGCGCCTCTACCAATCAGGTTCCAGACCCTGCCTCTAGGGCGGGGGCTGATACGGGAGTGACGCCGGATTGTCCTCCTTCAGAGGATTTGGAAGATGTGTCTGTCACGAACTCTGAAGTAGAGAGCGCCATGAATCATCAGCGATGGAGGGCCGCTCTTCGCGACCCCAGCTTTATTAAAGAGGCGCTCGATGCCTTCAGCTCGGCTGATGCATACATCCGAGCTGCTCGGGATGGGCTTGCCAGAGCCACCGACTAGTATTTGAAAGATATGCGGGTAAGTATGCATTGTATAGATCTGGTAACCACATACCAATAGCCCCCGAGACTTGAAGCAGTTGAAACAACTGATTTTAGGATCATTGTATAATCACGTACTCACGGAGAAGAACAACATGCTATCTCAGGAGCTGGAACAGTGCTAGACCCAGCTAACTGTTGTTACTGCCGAACTGGGGAAGTTCAAGGAGGCGCCGACTGGTAAGGTTCCCTTCTATCTGAAAAATGTAATCATGTGCCAGTCGTGCTTATACGAATAAACATTATTGTATTATACGATTGTAGGCTTGTTGGCTTAATGGAAGAGAAGCTAAAGGCCGCACAAGCGGAGAAGGAACATGCCGAAAGACAAGAGGCCACTGGTCAACGTGTACCGACACGGACCAGGGATGAAAAGAACAAGCTGCAGGATGCCAATACCCAGCTCGATGAAGAGCTGAAGGATGTGCGGGCCCAACTAGCGGACGCTATAAAGGAGAACAAAAAGCTGCGAGGCGGCATATTCAGTATGCCTGTCAACTTATTGTCGTACAGTTTGCTGAGGCGACTTCTGATAAGTTTATTCATGTAGGTATTTTGACTGGGCGACCCGAAGAAGAGGCATCCAGCTTCCAAGGCGATCTGTTACAAGAGCTGTCCGAAGTGTATGAGCGAGCTCGGAAAGCGATGCGGAGCATTGCCAAGGCTTTATGGCCATCCGCATCCCCTCCAGGAAGTATGGAGCACCTTGTGAAGCTGTTCAAGGGAGCTCGGCAACGGTTTAGATTATGGAAGATATCTGCTTGCCGAGAAGGCGAATGAGAGGCCGGGGCCATGGTGAAAACACGGTATGCCGGACTTGATCCGAATCATATGGCCCGGGTCGGACCTCGGGGGTCATATGGACAAGATATTCCAGTGATCTTGGTATATGACCAAGTAAAGATAGCCGCCAAGTTTTCACAACAGGACTGTAAGCTAGACAGCCTGTTAGACGGTATAGATGAAGAAGTTTTTGAGTCCAGGTGACTATGTACTTCAATTTACAATTTTGTCCCTAGCCGAATTGTAAAGCGATTGTCATGGCAGACCTTTTCGCTTCGACCTCCGGACCCGAAGGTGCGGAGTGTTTCCGAATACCGGGGCATGCGTGGAAACCAGGCGTAGGGGTGATAGTTGTTTGAATAGACAAGTTTTATTCGGCTAGCTATGTTATATTACTTATTGATTGTAAGATACATCTTCCAGAGAGAATAGTTCCGTTAAGGGTTCCTTTCCCTGGGTGAACATGCGTTAGTATGCATGCCCCACCTGTGATTCGAAAAATCGCAGTATACATAATATCTGGGGGTTCATAGTGCAACGAGGGTAAAACGTCTTTAGTACACCGACCAATTATTCCCTTAAGAACGCTAGCTTTTGGATTCACCCTGTCTGAGGTACAAGTACGGATGACCCGGCTGTAACAATCGCAGAGGTGCTCCCTTTATGCCCTAGATGAACTAACAGGAACGTAGGGCATAAGCACAGGAGCCAGGCAACCCAGCTTGGCAAAAACTTAAGTTATAAAGGTGCATATCATGGCGAAGAAAAGGTATATATGAGAAAAGGACATATATGTAGCGAGCATGATGCTTGGAAAATGATAATAAGCTTCTGTAAAAGAAGCCCCCAGGTGTTATGGACGTATACATTTAAGGATGTGTACCTCATAAGTGTGTGGTCTAGCCGCCCAAGAGCTATAAAGCTAAAGAAAAATATTAAAAGAGAGAAAATGAAAAGAGGAGAAAAATAAAATGAACAATGAGTCCGACTCTAGGCATAGAATCTTCGGAGTCTGGCGGCATTCCACGCGTTTGGCTCTAAGCGATTATCCGATGCGTCACGCAGACGGTACGCACCTCTAGTGAGAACTTCATCTATAATGAAGGGACCTTCCCACTTGGGCTTGAGTTTGTCCTTTTTATTTTCTAGCAAGAGTAGAACGAGTTCACCAACATTGTAAGTCTTGGCCTGCATCTCTCTGCTTTGGTATCTGCGAGCTTGTTGTTGATAGAATGCGGAACGGGCTTCTGCAACATCACGCTCCTCCTCCAGGGCATCAATACTATCATGCCGATCTAGCTCGGCTTCTCTCTCTTCGTACATGCGCACTCGAGGTGAGTCATGAATAATGTCGCAGGGCAAAACAGCCTCCGCGTCGTACACCATGAAAAATGGTGTGTAACCGGTAGTGCGTTGGGCGTGGTCCGCAGCCCTTAGAGTATGGAGTCGAGCTCCTCGAACCAGTGTTTGTCTGACTCTTTTAAAGACCGTACTAGTCTAGGCTTAATGCCGCTCATGATAAGACCATCAGCTCGTTCGACTTGACCGTTTGTTTGGGGGTGATAGACGGAGGCATAATCGAGCTTGATGCCCAGGTTAGCACACCATTTTTTCACTTCGTCGGTTGTAAAATTGGAGCCGTTATCAGTGATGATGTTGTGTGGGACACCATAACAGTGTACTACACCGTATATAAAGTCTATCACTAGTCCGGCTTCTATCATTTTAACTGGCTTGGCCTCTATCCACTTAGTGAATTTATCTACCATGACCAGCAGATATTTTTTCTTATGGCTTCCCCCTTTGAGGGGCCCGACCATATCAAGCCCCCAGACTGTGAAAGGCCAAGTAATGGGGATTGTTTGTAAGGCGGTAGGCAGCATATGGCTTTGATTGGCGAAAAGCTGGCATCCCACACAACGTTGGACAAGGTCCTGTGCATCCGCTCGGGCCGTCGGCCAGAAGAAACCGGTACGGAAGGCCTTGCTTACAAGAGCCCGGGCTGTGGCGTGGTGACCGCCAAGACCAGCATGGATTTTGGCCAGGAGCTGTCGTCCTTCTTCTTCAGAGATACATCTTTGAAGTATTCCGATACCACTCCTCTTATAGAACTCTCCTTCATGAACCTTGTAGGATTTCGAGCATCGAACGATGCATCGAGCCTCATTCTGGTCTTCAGGGAGCTATCGCCTATTAAGTTAGGCCAAGAAGGGTATGGTCCATGGGGTAATTACTGCCATTATTAGATGGGCCGATGGTGTTGTTTCGGTGGCTGAGCCCCCGATGATATCGGTATTGTGTTCGGATTCTTGGGGTATAACCGGATCCGGACTAGTGTTGCCGCTCTCATCCTACCACACCACAGATGGCTTGAAGAGCCTTTCCAAAAAGACGTTAGGAGGGATGGGGTCACGCTTGGCGCCCATGCGAGCAAGGACATCTGCCACTTGATTACTTTCTCGAGCCACATGATGAAACTCGAGTCCCTTGAATTGTGCTGATATTTTGAGTACGGTGTTACGATAGGCCGCAAATCTTTGGATCTTTAGCGTCGAAGTCTTTGTTTATTTGGGATATTGCGAGGTTTGAATCTCCGCGCACCTCCAGGCGTTGTATGCCCATAGAGATAGCCATCCGAAGACCGTGTAATAAGGCCTCGTATTGGATTGCATTATTGGAGTCTGTGTATAATATTTGGAGTACATACTGGACTGTGGGTGTGTTTGATTGATGTCCTCGCCATTGCATGCCTGGCCTAAGCTATGCTTGGAACCTGCCTGGTGATTGTTTGGTTGGCGCCTGAGGATAAAATACTTGCCTGGTGTGGATGTGCATGTACTGTGATTAGCCTGGTTGGTAAGATAAAAAAATAGAAAAGGAAAGTACTTTGCCCAGGCAGGGTGATTTGCCTAGCCCAGGCGTCCCATCCCATATGCCTGGCCATGCTTCCAAACATGCCTGGAAGTAATTAGAGCCAGTAGCTTCAAAGGCCTACTATTTAAAAATTCTATAAACACTCAAAGACAGAGGAGCCAGCAAGGATAGGAACCAAACGCCCACCCACCAGGCTCGCCTGGCCAGGCACAATTTCCCTTCATCCCACGCGTTGTTCAGGCATCACTTTTTTCTAGGAAGAGCATCCAGGCCTTCAACCAAACACGCTCAGTGTCTCATATGGGGGGCGTTAAGACAATGCGTGCTCCTAAACCGGCCAGCATTTTAGAGCCATCGAAGTGCATGACCCAGCTGGAATATGTACCGTACTCTTTAGGGAGTTCGGCCTCTGTCCATTCGGCAATGAAGTTAGCCAATACTTGGGATTTAATGGCTCGACATGGTTTGTATGTGATATCAAATGGCAAGAGCTCAATAGCCCACTTGGCAATCCGGCCTATAGCGTCGCGGTTGTTTATTATGTCATTGAGTGGTACTTCAAAAGCCACCGTGATCGAGCACTCTTGGAAGTAGTGTCGTAGCTTCTGGGATGCCATGAAGACCGCATATGCTATCTTTTGGTAATGATGGTACCAAGATTTGCATGGTGTGAGGATAGTGGATACATAGTATACCGATTCCTGAAGTGGGAATTTATGTCCGTCCTCCTCTAGTTCGATGATGAGCACCACACTCACCACCTGGTGTGTTGCAGAGATGTATAATAACATGGGTTCGCCGACGTTCAGCGCGGCCAGGATTGGGTTGCTCACTAAAAGAGCTTTTATTTCTTCTAGTCCGGCCATTGCCGCGTCCGTCCACTCGAAGTGGTCGGTGCGTCGGAGTAGGCGGTATAGTGGCAATGCTTTTTCTCCTAATCTGGAGATAAAGTGGCTTAAAGCTGCCACGCATCCGCATAGTTTTTGGACCTGTTTAAGGTCTGTTGGTGTAGCCAATTGTGACAAAGCTCGGATTTTGGCTGGGTTTGCCTCAATTCCTCTATTGGAAACAATGAAGCCTAGAAGTTTTCTGGCGGGAACGCCGAAGACACACTTTTCCGGATTGAGCCTGATGTCATATGCACGGAGGTTGTCGAATGTGAGACGCAGGTCATCTACTAGTGACTCGACAAGCTTAGTTTTGATGATGACGTCATCCACATATGCTTCAACTGTTTTGCTGATTTGTTTCTCCAGGCATGTTTGAATCATGCGTTGTGTGGCACCCTGGCTGAGAGCAACCGGGTTACCATGCATTGCCAGCCCAGAGACCATGTCTTCTGGCAACACACAACATCTTGGTACTGAAAACAACTGCTTTATTGATGCTAGCGGATCAAACTTTACATTACAACAGGTAGCGAGGCCAAGCGGCACACACGGTGCGGTTGAACAATATGTACATTATTTAGTGAAAATAAAGGCCTCGATCATAACAACTATGTGGCAGCGGAACAACGTCGCAGCGGAACTCCATAGCACAGGGACACCCATGTGGACACGATCTAGACTGGGACAGCACTCCTTTCCGACAATGCTTTCCTGAAATCTGGCATGACACGCTAGGTCAGTACACTGAATGTACTTGCAAGCTCACAACAGACATAAACATAATGACAGACAATATCATGATAATTAACCAATTATTAATAATGCAACAATATAACCAACATGCTATGATCATGCTCTTGTGTAAAAAATCCCTCTTACCAACGGTGATCACTTCTTGGATCACAACCGTACCAACCTCAAAATCTTAACTATGAATATCTCGCGATCTTTCCGGCGATCACAACCACGACCCATACTTGGTCTAAAACGATGATCCTTCCGACGATCACAACCACGGCCAACACTTGGTCTTGTCCAACTCAATGGCCTTCCCGCCATCGTCAACAGTGCAGAATTCATAACTTAGTGTGCAAGATTTATTAAATGTTGACCCATTGTGTGACCTACTTTCGAGCATGTCCATAACCGTGGACTCGGCTATCGATAGATTAATACACTCTGTAGAGGTAGCGCACTATACCCACACCACGGAACCCATTGCCTCGCAGTCCCATTCGGGTGGACCAATGGTGTTCCGATGAAACCCCTCCATTGCCATGACACTCTCCCGACCACTCCAACTCACTCCCCTCTGGGCTAGTCTTGGATCGCCCCGTGTCTACCAAAGACACACGACCACCGTCATGGCCAACTCATAAACTATCCCACACGGGGACATGGTACCAAAAATCTCAACAACGGGCACACAAGGTTATGTCTGCTTACCCGGCCAGGGTACCGCACACCCATAACCTTCCCTCATTAGAGGCACCGGCCAGAGGCATGACAACGGACCAAATAAAGGCCTTCCCACAAAGTAAAATGTGGTTGCGCTGGGAAAAACTTGATTCAGTGGCACCATGACCCGGTCAACGATATATTCAAGTTGAGTTATTATCAGGTTCAACTTAAAGTGAAAATAACTAGTGTCATAATATGCCATGAAATGCACCACTAACATATGCATCACATATCGACTGAAATGACTGAGTCAACTATCTCCACAGCAAGCAAAAACATAAAAAACTCATGATACTTCTCTGGATAGGATCAAACCTTACTTTAACAAAAATATTTTCTAGCAAGTTTATTATTTCTCAAGCAAGAAAATAACTGCATATAGTTAGTCATATCCATAACTATATTATTGTACCATAACAAACTTTAATTCTAGTTTCTCTACCAACTAATTATCTTTAAACTTTCTATAAATCAAGCATATTAACTTAACCAAGCAACTACATAATATAAATATCATAATAGTTATCTAAATGCATGGATTAAATCCTTCATTCAAGTAGGAAAATCACAAATATTGTAATGGCACCATGAAAATGCTATTGTGGCTTGCCTTAGTGCAGATGAGGTTCAGAAGCCTCCTGGTGATCCTCAAGACAAGCCTCACCCTCTGAAAATAATTATAAACACAAAAAGAAAACATCAAGCACCCTTATGAAATTCACCAAAAAATCTAGACAGCAGGGAAAAATCCCATTTTTGGTGAGCTGCTAGATTTCTTTACAAAGAAGACAATGCAAAAATAATCAATTCATTTGGACTTATGGTTAAAGAGTTATGGTTGTTTGAAGCTCTCTAGAAAATATGAAATTTGAATTAAATTAGAAACAGACTGGGGGGTGATGTCGAAGGCGTAAAGCCTCGGGGTGCCACCACTCATACCGCTTCGCGCGTGTACTGAGTGGCTGGCTAGCGGGCCCCGCTAGTCAGGTGAGGGGGGGGGAGGGGGAACCAAACAGGGGACGGCGCGACTTCGTCGGAGCAAACGCCGGCGACGAGAGCTTCTTGGCCAAAACGAGAGGGGGTCGAGAGAGGAGACGGAGGCGCACCTGCCCGTACCCGTAGAGTAGTTAGGGGTGGTCGGACGGCGTCGGATTCGTCCACTCTAGCGGAGACAGGAAGCAGAGCTCGCCGGAGACGAAGACGACGGCGAGCAGAGGCGACTCCAGGGGCTCCAACCGGGCGGAACGACACTACCGCAGAGTGGCGGAGGCCCTGGAAGGGTTGCCTAGGCCTGGGAGGGGCCGGAGCTACAGAGATGACCCGAGGGGATCACCGGCGAGGTCGAGCTCGGGGATGGCGGCTTGCGGCCTGCCCGACCGGGCTACGGCTATCTACGAGTTTGTGGAGTGTGTGGGAGTGGAGGATGGTGCTCGAGGAGGCTGGGGAGGGCTCTATTTATAGCCAAGCGTCGAGGGGGGGGATCGGGCTCCGCCGGTGACACCTGGACACGGCGCCTGGCGACGAGCGGCATCAGTGAGAGGGGGAGAAGGAGACGCAGCTCACGCGGGGACTGTGGGCGAAAGGGGACGAGCACAGGATCGAGAGGAAGGTGACGAGCACAGTGCAGACTGCACTGTTGTGTTGGCCGGACTGTGTCCGTGCTCGCTGCGGTGAGTTCCGGCGTCGGTGAGTGCCAGGGGAGATTTAATAGAGCTAGGACGAAGATGGTGGTGAGGTTTGGCACGCTTAGGCAGGCGGGAAAGCGAGCACGCACGAAACAGAATGATCGGCGGCACTCAGAGCGCGTCGACATGCAGGCTGGCATCATGTACACGCGTGGTCACCGCGTGAACTTTGCCCTCATGCCGATCTAAGTCCAAAACTCCTGTCTGGCTTGTTGTTCATTATAGTTTTGAAGATTACCATGCTTTGGTTTGGATCCAGACGCAGTAGAAAAGATTTCACAAGCATAGTAAGTTTCTGATCAGTAACTTTGAGAGGTTACTGAGGTCAAACGGCTGGGAGTTGGGAGCTGGTCTTTGGAGGTTAGCAATCATCTACTAAGGTGATGATGCACAAGAAAGACTAGCCACATTGGAGCTAGTAAAATGGTAGTTGCTGTAGAAACCACCATTTCTGTCCAGAACAGAAAATATTTTGTGTAGCAAAAATATTCCAAAAAGTGATGAAATATTTTTTCTCAGGAAGGTGCCCTAGGGCTCAAAGAATATTTCTGAATTTTCTCAGATTTTTGTGGGCAAGAAAAATTGGGGTTTCTTTGAAGCACATTGAGCTAGCAAGGGTTTAAGAGAGGAAAATGAATATTTTTCATTTAAGAAAAATATTGAAATAATTGTTTTGAGATGGACCAGAGTGGGAATGAGGGTTAGAGAGGGAAATGGGACACTTGGGTGAAAGCCAAGGGGTACCCTAGTGTTTAAGTCCATATGAAAAGATTCAAAACTCCAAATTTCGAATTCCAACCAACTAAAAACCAGGCAAAGAAAAGAGGGCAAAAACCAGGTTGTCACATGTTGGTAGGTGGCACCGGTGTTTTTCAGCCCGAAGGGCGTAGTGTTGAAGCATAAAGGCCCATATGGGGTAATGAACGCTATTGCGGCTTGATCAGCTTCCTTCATTTTGATTTGATGGTATCCGAAGTATGCGTCGAGGAAACACAGTGAGTCGTGTCCTGCGGTAGTGTCAATGATCTGATCGATGCGGGGGAGGGGAAGGGATCCTTAGGGCATGCCTTGTTGAGGTCTTTGAAATCGACGCACATGCGCCAGGATTTATCCTTCTTTGGACCATTACCATGATAATTAACCAATTATTAATAATGCAACAATATAACCAACATGCTATGATCATGCTCTTGTGTGAAAAATCCCTCTTACCAACGGTGATCACTTCTTGGATCACAACCGTACCATCCTCAAAATCTTAACTATGAATATCTCGTGATCTTTCCAGTGATCACAACCATGACCCATACTTGGTCTAAATGGTCTAAAATGATGATCCTTTCGGCGATCACAACCACGACCAACACTTGGTCTTGTCCAACTCGATGGCCTTCCCGCCATCATCAATAGTGCAGAATTCATAACTTAGTGTGCAAGATTTATTAAACGTTGAGCCATGGTGTGACCTACTTTCGAGCGTGTCCATAACCGTGGACTCGGCTATCGATAGATTAATACACTCTGCAGAGGTAGCGCACTGTACCCACACCACGGAACCCATGGCCTCGCACTCCCATTCGGGTGGACCAACAACGTTCTGACGAAACCCCTCCATTGCCATGACACTCTCCCGGCCACTCCGACTCACTCCCCACTGGGCCAGTCCTGGGTGGCCCCGTGTCTACCAAAGACACACGGCTACCGTCGTGGCCAACTCATAAACTATCCCACATGGGGACACAGTACCAAAAATCTCAACAACGGGCACACAAGGTTATGTTTGCTTACCCGCCCAGGGTACTGCACGCCCATAACCTTCCTCGTTGGAGGCACCGGCCAGAGGCATGACAACGGACCAAATAAAGGCCTTCCCACAAAGGAAAATGTGGTTGCACTAGGAAAAACTCGATTCAGTGGCACCATGACCCGGTCAACGATATATTCAAGTTGAGTTATTATTAGGTTCAACTTAAAGTGAAAATAACCGGTGTCATAATATGCCATGAAATGCACCACTAACATATGCATCACATATCAACTGAAATGACCGAGTCAACTATCTCCACACCAAGCAAAAACATCAACAACTCATGATACTTCTCTGGTTGGGATCAAACCTTACTTTAACAAAAATCTTTTCTAGCAAGTTTATCATTTCTCAAGTAAGAAAATAACTCCATATAATTACTCATATCCATAACTATATTACTCTACCATAACAAACCTTAATTTTAGTTTCTCTACCAAGTAATTATCTTTAAACTTTCTATAAGTCAAGCATATTAACTTAACCAAGCAACTAGAAAATATAAATATCATAATAGTTATCTAAATGCATGGATTAAGTCCTTCATTCAAGTAGGAAAATCACAAATATTTTAATGGCACCATGAAAATGTTGTTGTGGCTTGCCTTAGTGTAGATGAGGTTCACAAGCCTCCTGGTGATCCTCAAGACAAGCCTCACCCTCTGAAAATAATTATAAACACAAAAAGAAAACATCAAGAACCCTTCTAAAATTCACCAGAAAATCTAGACAGCAGGGAAAAATCCCATTTTTGGTGAGCTACTAGATTTCTTTACAAAGAAGACAATGCAAAAAGAATCAATTCATTTGGACTTATGGTTAAAGAGTTATCGCTGGTTTGAAGCTCTCTGGAAAATATGAAATTTGAATTAAAATAGAAACAGACTTGGGGGTGACGTCGAAGAAGTAAAGCCTCGGGGCGCCACCACTCGTACCGCTTCACGCGCATACTGAGTGGCTGACTAGCGGGCCCCACTAGTCGGGTGAGGGTGAGAGGGGAACGAAATAGGGGACGGCGCGGCTTCGCCGGAGCAAACGCCGGCGACGAGAGCTTCTTGGCCAAAACTAGAGGGGGGGATCGAGAGAGGAGACAGAGGCGCACCTGCCCGTACCCGTTGAGTAGCTAGGGGTGGTCGGACGGCGTTGGAATCATCCTTTCTAGCGGAGACAGGAAGCAGAGCTCGCCGGAGACGAAGACGACGGTGAGCAGAGGCGACTCCAGGGGCTCCAACCGGGCGGAACTGCACTACCGCAGAGTGGCGGAGGCCCTAGAAGGGTTGCCCGGGCCTAGGAGGGGCCGGAGCTACGGAGACGACCCGAGGGGATCGCCGACGAGCTCGAGCTCGGGGACGGCGGCCCGCGGCCTGCCCGACCAGGCTACGGCTATCTACGAGGTTGTGGAGTGTGTGGGAGTGGAGGATGGTGCTCGAGGACGCTGGGGAGTGCTCTATTTATAGCCAAGCATCGAGGGGGGATCGGGCTCCGCCGGTGACACCTGGACACGGCGCCCGGCGACGATCGGAGTCAGTGAGAGGGGGAGAAGGAGACGCAGCTCACGCCGGGACTGTGGACGAACGGGGACGAGCACATGATCGAGAGGAAGGCGAAGAACACAGTGCAGAGCGCACTGTTATGTTGGCCAGACCATGCCCGTGCTCGCTGCGGCGAGCTCGGGCATTGGCGAGTGCAAGGGGAGAGTTAATGGAGCTAGGACAAAGATGGTGGCGAGGTTTGGCACGCTTAGGCAGGCGGGGAAGCGAGCATGCGCGAAACAGAGCGCTCGGCGGCACTCAGAGCATGTCGACACGTAGGCTGGCATCATGTACACGCGTGGTCACCGCGTGGTCACCGCGTGAACTTTGCCCTCAGGCCGACCTAAGTCCCAAACTCATGTCTGGCTTGTTTTTTGTGGTAGTTTTGAAGATTACCACGCTTTGGTTTGGATCCAGACGCAGTAGAAAAGATTTCACAAGCCTAGTAAGTTTCTGATCAGTAACTTTGAGAGGTTACTGAGGTCAAACGACTGGGAGTTGGGACCTAGGCTTTGGAGGTTAGCAATCATCTACTAAGGTGATGCTGCATAAGAAAGATCAGCCACATTAGAGGTAGTAAAATGGTAGTTGCTGTAGAAACCACCATTTTTGTCCAGAACAGAAAATGCTTTGTGTAGCAAAAATATTCCAAAAAGTGATGAAATATTTTTGCTCAGGAAGGTGCCCTAGGGTTCAATGAATATTTGTGAATTTTCTCAGATTTTTGTGGGCAAGAAAAATTGGGGTTGCCTTGGAGCACATTGAGCTAGCTAGGGTTTAAGACAGGAAAATGAATATTTTTCATTTAACAAAAATATTCCAATAATTGTTTTGAGATGGACCAGAGTGCGAATGAGCGTTAGAGAGGGAAATGGGAAACTTGGGTGAAAGCCAAGGGGTACCCAAGTGTTTAAGTCCATACGAAAAGATTCGAAACTCCAAATTTCAAATTAAAACCAACTAAAAACCAGGCAAAGAAAAGAGGGCAAAAACCAGGCTGTCACAAACCTCCCCCACTTAGAATGAATCTCGTCCTCGAGATTCGGTTGCTTGGGAAAACCATTCTGGGTAATGAGCCTTAAGAAATTCCTCCCATTCCCATGATTCTGACTCTGCGTGATGCTCCCACTAAACCTTATAGAACTTTCTTACTTTGCTATGAGTGACCCTTTCCATCTGATCCAAGATTTTAACCGGTCTCTCTTCATATGTTAAGTCCTTTGCCAACTCTATCTCAGTCATAGCAGTCTTTTTCTCAGGCGGCGATATGCATCGCCTCAACTATGAAACGTGAAACACGTTGTGCACGTCCGACATTTCAGGGGGTAGTTCCAACTGATATGCAACAATAGCCACTCGTGACATAACTGGAAATGGACCAATAAATCTGGGTGCCAACTTTCCACGATTCTGAAATCTCTTGATTCCTTTCATATGAGTGACTCGGAGGTATACGTGTTCTCTAGGTTCAAAGCTGATCTGACTGTGCTTTGCATCATAATAACTCTTCTGTCGGGATTTGGCCAATTGCAATCTGTCTCTGATTTCCTTAACTTGTTTCTCAGCTTCCATCATGAGATCTGTTCCGAAGATACGACTATCTCCGGTTTGAGTCCAATTTAATGGGGTGCGGCACTTACGGCCATACAAAGCCTCATATGGTAACATTTTTAGACTGGTCTGGAAGCTGTTGTTGTAAGAGAACTCTGCATACGACAGGCAGTCTTTCCATTTTGGTCCTTGGGCCAAAGCGCAGGCTCGCAGCATATCTTCGAGTATTTGATTTACTCGCTCTGTCTGTCCATCAGTCTGAGGATGATAAGCGATACTGTATTTCAGGGCTGTCCCCAAGGCTTGATCGAGATGTGACCAAAAAGCGGAGCTAAAAAGGGAACCTCGATAAGACGTGATAGTTCGGGGCACTCCATGCAGACTGACTATTTTGGATACATACAGCCGAGCAAGTGGATATGCTCGATATGTGGTTCTAATTGGAATAAAGAGAGCAACCTTGGTTAAGGTGTCCACTATTACCCAGATTGCATCATTGCCTTGTTGAGTCTTGGGTAGTCCTGTGATGAAATCCATGCAGATATCATCTCATTTCCATTGTGAAACTGGCAACGGTTGGGGAAGTCCGGCTGGCTTCTGATGCTCCGCCTTTACCTTGTTGCATATGTCGCAACATGCTACAAAATAGGCAATGTCTTTCTTCATTCCATCCAACCAGAATATTTGTCGAAGGTCTTCATACATTTTTGTACCTCCAGGGTGAATAAAATACGAAGATTCATGTGCTTTTGACAGGATTTTCTGCTTTAACTCTGTTTGATTGGGTACACAATGCCTTCCGCGGAAACGGAGGGTGCCAAATCGATCCATCAAGAAATCTGAAGTGTGTCCTGCCACCATGTTCTTGGCACGCTTCTGCTAGACAGTGTCAGCTGGCTAGGCCTTGCGGATCTCTTCCTCAAGTGTGGGGGCTACTTAAGAAATATTAGCAAGGCCAGCATCAACTATGACCAGGTTGAGCTGAGCAATCTCCTCTTGAAGTTCGGGTGGCAAGGATTTCAATATGACATTTAGGCTGACAGGCTTTCGACTGAGTGCATCGGCAGCCACGTTGGCCTTACCCGGGTGGTAATTGATTGCAAGATCATAATCCTTTACTAACTCAAGCCATCTTCGTTGACGGAGATTTAAATCTGGATGAGTAAATATATACTTGAGACTTTTGAGATCGGTAAAAATTTGGCACCTCTTCTCGATGAGATAGTGTCTCCAAATTTTTAGGGCACGAACGACCGCGGCCAATTCCAGGTCATGAATAGGATAATTTCCCTCGTGGGGTCGTAACTGTCATGGTGCATAGGCTACTACCTTGCCGTATTGCATAAGTACGCACCCAAGCCCTTGTCTGGAGGCGTCAAAGTACACATCGAAACTTTGGTAGATACCCGGAAGAGTCAGCACCGGTGCAGTCGTTAGTCGTACCTTTATCTCATTGAAACTTTTCTCACAGCCATCAGTCCATTCAAACTTCTTATCATTTTTGATCAGCTCCGTCATGGGTTTAGCAATCTTGGAAAATCCTTCAATGAAACGACGGTAGTAACCGGCTAATCCAAGAAAACTCCGAATCTGTGATACAGTTGTAGGTGGCAACCAATCGAGCACATCCTTTACTTTGCTCGGGTCCACGGCCATACCTTCAGCGGATAGCATGTGTCCAAGGAATCCAACCTGCTTAAGCCAAAATTCGCATTTACTGAATTTGGCGTATAGCTAATGGTTGTGTAGTCGTTGTAACACTGCTCGGAGGTGTTCTTTGTGATCTTCTTCACACCTTGAGGTAATAAGTATGTCATCGATGAAGACTACCATGAACTTATCGAGGAAGTCCATGAATACTTTATTCATCATATGCATGAAAAAGGCAGGGGCGTTGGTGAGACCAAAGGACATAACTGTATATTCATAAAGACCGTATCGAGTGGTAAATGCGGTCTTAGGAATATCTTCCTTTTTAATCTTGAGCTGATGATATCCTGTCCGTAAATCAATCTTGGAGAATACCTTGGCCCCACTGAGCTGATCAAACAAGTCATCAATCCTTGGCAACGGGTATTTGTTTTTGATGGTGACATCATTCAGCTAACGGTAATCCACACACATGCGGAGACTGCCATCCTTTTTGTCCATGAAGATAGCAGGTGATCCCCATGGTGAAGAGCTGGGACGGATATATCCTTTCTGGAGCATTTCATCAAGATGTTTCTTTAGCTCCACTAATTCTGATGAGGGCATCCGGTAATACTTCTTGTATAACGGTGCGATTCCAGGCACAAGATCTATTGCGAACTCAAGCTCTCGATCTAGTGGCATGCCTGGAAGCTCTTCTGGAAATACATCAGGAAATTCACTGACCACAGGAATTAATTCCAATTCAGCCACAGCGGTGAAGACCATTTCTTTCTTGGGTATGCTTCTACAAGCATAGAATTTGGTAGTCTGCCCCTTCTGACTGATCAAAGTGACTTCTCGGGTTGCGCAATTTATGCATACTTGATATTGAGTCAGCAAATTCATACCCAAGATAACATCCAGCTTAGCAGACTCAATAATTATCAAAGAAGTTGAAAAGCAGACTCCGTTGATATTGATTTCCAAATTACGGCACACCAGATTGCTCTTGATTAAGGATCCCGGGGTTTGTACCAGCATATTCTTGCCCAAAAATGAACAAGGAAATTTGTTTTGGGCAACAAAACTCTGAGAGATAAAAGAGTGGGTAGCCCCAGAGTCAAATAAAATTACTGCAGGTATGCTATTAACAGGAAACATACCAATGCCGACTTCTGGGTTTTCTTGGGCTTCATCTGCGG
Organism: Triticum urartu; assembly: GCF_056163025.1. NCBI lineage: Eukaryota > Viridiplantae > Streptophyta > Magnoliopsida > Poales > Poaceae > Triticum > Triticum urartu. The sequence goes on along the minus strand of NC_141873.1, from coordinate 154,527,342 downwards.
AGAGGTGATGAACGTGCCCAGTGATGTTTTGCTGGTTCGAGCATTATTCCATAAAGTTGACTTGTGGTCTGAATAGAGCATTTTCCTTGCTATTCTTGGGACATTTGTCGGGCATAATGTCCGTTTTTCCCACAACCGAAGCAAGAATTGTTACACTGTCACTCCTCGTGCACTGGGTTGGTCACGACATTCTTGACTTGAGTGGTGGTCTTGTTAACATTCTGTTGCCAATTGGGCTTATATTACACCTGAGTCTGCTGCTAGGTACGAGCCTTTTGCACGGGTTGCCCATCCTTCTTTGGCTCAAACTTGCACTTGTGGTCATTGCTAGCAGGCTTATTATCTGATACAAGCCTGTGTTACCTTTCAACAATGAAAGCCTTGTTCACCAGAGTTTGGAAATCTAGGAAATCAAACATACTGAGAGTACACTAGAGTTGCGGGTTTAATCCACCAAGAAATCTGTCAATCTTTATTTCTTCAGTGGCCACGTCATGAAGGGAGTAACATGATAGATGATTGAATTTTTGCAAATATTCACCCACAGACTGATTCCCTTGGTGGAGCGCGAGAAATTCTTGCTGCTTCGTCTTCATAATTCCAGTAGGGATATGATACTTCTGGAACTGATCCTTGAATTCTGACCAGGTGATTTCTTCATCAGCAGGCCAAATGGCTTTTACATTTTCCCACCATATGGCAGCAGCGCCTTCAAGATAATGAGTTGCAAATGGAACTTTATCACCTTCCTCAGTACGAGCGGTCTCAAGTTTCCTCTCAATAGTTCACAACCAATCGTCTGCTTCCAAGGGGTCAATAACCTGACTGAAACTGGGAGGCTTGGTCCTTTGAAAATCTGATAGCTTGGAGTGATGCCTGTTCTGATTCCCATTCTGCCCAACCATAGCTTGCACACTTCTTAAAATTTCAATTGGATCATTACCTCGTCTTTCCTCAACATTCTCAGAATTTGCTCGGTGGAGGGCGGATTTGGCGGTGGAGGCGGTGTTGGAACGTACAGCTTGGGGGAGTGTCTTGCCTATCATGCGGAACGGCGAACAGGAGTACCATCGTGAACGTTGCTACGGCTGCCTCCCCGCGGCATCCTATTGTGATTTTTCCCAAGACAACGCAACTGAGATGAGAAGCATTCAAAATAAAATTGGGAAAAGCCAGAAACAAAAGCCCGAGGAAAACTGAAATGACGAAAAAAATACGTCGAATAAAATAGAGTCCCAACATAATTATACACAGATGCATACATGAAAGATACATAACATGCCAGGTTCAACTACTCTCATACATGAAACGAAACCTCATGACTCGTAAGACTACACTCGTACATCATCCGGACGATTGCGAATACTCAGAAGCTCTACTGCTCGGCTGGTGCGGCGGTGTCCTCTCCTAAAGCGGACTCGAATCCTGAACTGATGAGGTTAACTGAGACCTCCGGGTTAAAGGTAAGACGGCGACGCTGCCTCGAGGGCTCTCCCTCAGGGGCGGGGGTAGGGTGAAGCATCGGGGCTGCAGGAGTAGTGAGAAGTGAAACCCACTCAGCAGGGGTACTAAGAGGACTGACGGTCGCGGCACCCGAGCTACTCAGAGGAGTAACCGGTGAAACAGGGGAACTAGAACTGGCTGGAATATAAGGAGTAAATACCAGTGAGGATGGAGTAGTGGAAGATCTAGTAGAGACTAGAGCAGAGGCTAAAGCAGTACGGGCACGAGTCAGCTCTCGAGCCAGCTCGTGGATCATAAGATAGCTAGCGGTGATATAACGAGCAAGATGACTAGCAACACTATCGGACTCCGGATCAATGATATGGAAGCGAACACGACCATTGTCGTGCAGAGAAGGATAGTGGTAGAAACCTGGGTGGTTCTGCATTCGGACCTCGTTGTAACGAAGCTCGACAAGGACCTCGAATGCAGCAAACTGGACAGCCTGGGAAGCGGTAGAAGCGTAACTGCTCCGAGAGGTATGAGTGTAAGTGCTGGAGTCAGAACTGGTGCGCAGAGTGACCACTGCGTGATACTCATACACTGAGTCAGCTAGACACTCCCGGTACACACGATAGACTGGATCCTCACCGAGGGGGTACAGCCAACACCACACGTTACGAAGGAGATGCGGCGACGTGAACGGCATCAGCTGCAACTGGCACAGATACGGCACAGGAGCCATCTACACTCACAACCATTAGTAGGTTAGCATAAACATAAAACAAGTGTATGCAATGCAAAAACTAGCTACCAATGCTACCGGCACTCAACTAAACTCGTATCTATCGTCCAGTTAACACGTCTTAGTCTAGCGTGGCCTACAGTCAGCGCAGCTCTGATACCAAGTGTTGTGGCACCCCGGCTGAGAGCAACCGGGTTACCATGCATTGCCAGCCCAGAGACCATGTCTTCTGGCAACACACAACATCTTGGTACTGAAAACAACTGCTTTATTGATACTAATGGATCAAACTTTATATTACAACAGGTAGCGAGGCCAAGCGGCACACACGGTGCGGCTGAACAATATGTACATTATTTAGTGAAAATAAAGGCCTCGATCATAACAACTATGTGGCAGCGGAACAACGTCGCAGCGGAACTTCATAGCACAGGGACACCGATGTGGACACGATCTAGACTCGGACAGCACTCCTTTCCGACAATGCTTTCCTGAAATCTGGCATGACACGCCAGGTCAGTACACTGAATGTACTTGCAAGCTCACAACAGACATAAACATAATGACAGACAATATCATGATAATTAACCAATTATTAATAATGCAACAATATAACCAACATGCTATGATCATGCTCTTGTGTGAAAAATCCCGCTTACCAACGGTGATCACTTCTTGGATCACAACCGTACCAACCTCAAAATCTTAACTATGAATATCTCGTGATCTTTCCGGCGATCACAACCACGACCCATACTTGGTCTAAAACGATGATCCTTCCACGCAAAGGAGAGTCCCATCCAGACACGGGAGGAAGCCTTTTGTCTTGTATCTTCACGGCCCATTAGTCTGGCCCATGTCATATAGCCCGGATGCCCGAGGACCCCTTAATCCTGGACTCCCTCAGCCCCTCTGTCTATTCCCCGGCAGACGTAGCTCTCCGGCAGACAAAGAGGGTGCCGGCAAGATATCCTGCCGGGGAAACTCGTTTATTTTCATTAAAGAGGCGCTCCACAAGTTTCATGCAGGGTGCAGGCCTTTCCACTCCTGGCGTCGGCGCCGCGGCGCCTGAATCTTCCTCTGAGATCCAAGAGAGACCCCAAGCAGTAGCCCGTGGGCTAGCCCCAGGCTCTTTCTTCGGCATTGCCGGCGAAAGCAGAGAACAAATGAAGAAGAGGAAGACTGCAAAGATGGACGACTCCGCCCTCCTCTGCCCCTCCCTTTTATAGGTCGGGCGGGGAAGGGCAGCCACTCCATCAACGGGTGACCACCACCCTTCCCCGCCAATTCAAGGCGGGTGGACCCTCTCCAAGATGCTCTCCCACACCACGCACCACCGTTACCTACCCCGCACGATGCATGCAGCATACGTGGCCAAGAATAAGGGCGCGCTGTCGGAAGAGTAAATTGGCAGTTTCTACCTCGTGCGTTAAAGTCATTCACGGGCCATCACTGGAGTGGCCTCACCACTATTGGGTTTACACCACGCCCGGGAAACCAGAAACTAGCCCGAAATCAAGGCTAATGAAGCAGCAATGGACACCTCAAGGGGCCAACCTCTTCAGCAACCTTTGCCTGTGCACTTATTAGCCCTACCCAGATGACGCTCAGCAACGCGTTTGGGGCAGTCCTCGGGGCTTTTGTTGGTGCAACAGACCCTGGGTCTGTTGCCCAGACTATGCACAGGCATGTGAACAAGATTCAAGCACTAGCCCAAGTCAGAGACTGAAGGACCAAGAGATTCGAAGAACCAACATAGAGCTCAGAGGGACCAAGATCGAGCCATAGGAGGAAGATATTGGCAAGAGAAGGGCCTCCCTTGCCATGCAGGCAAGCCTAGCAAGGGGCAAGGCCACCACCAGAAGTAGGCAACCCAGGCACCCCGGCAAGGTCTGCCGAGGTTCGCGGGGGCAGAACCACCCCACCAACCACTCAAGTGCAACCCACGTTGTCAATCAGTGCGGTGTCATGCAGCAAGATGATTAAGTGGCATCCATTCGCCACATGGCATCCATTTCCTACAGAAGAAACCAACAAGTGACACCCGTCCTGCGATGTGTCAAGAGAATAGGCGCGGAGCTAGCAAGATAGCCCGGCAAGCCTTGTCGGGCAACCAGTGATGTGACACTAAGCGGTGCATTTAATGCACCCTGTTAACCCACAGAGTTAGGAATGATAGCACTGTTTGCTATCATATCAGTGAATAATGACTACTTTGCCATTCTGGTGACCCCTTAATCTATAAAAGGAGGCCCATGGCACTAGTAGGAGGGGTTAGAAGGTTAGGAAGTTGACAAACCCATACGCCTATAGTCACAACTACCCATAGGCAACACCTACCGGGCAAGTGTACTACGCCTCACCACCTCCATTCCATCATCAATCCACCAAAGCAGGAGTAGGGTTTTATGCCTCACGGCGGCCCGAACCGGGGTAAATTTCTTGTGTGCTCTCTGCCATGCTGCTGTGCGCTGGTCCGCTTTTTGTGCAACGCCACGTCCCCTTGCCGAACCATCAAGGGGCCTCCTGGTCCCATAGGTTGGCCGTGGATATCTCGCGACACTTGGCCTATCCCCTCTCCCTCCCACCTATATATATGAGGAGGGGGAACCTAGCACACCCCTTAGAATTGTTTAGCCATGTGTGGCTCCCCCTCCACCGTTTACACCACCGATCATATTTTCGTAGTGTTTAGGCGAAGCCCTGCGAGGATCACTTCACCATCACCGTCACCATGCCGGCGTGCTGATGGAACTCGTCTACTACCTCGGCGTCTTGCTAGATCAAGAAGGCGAGGGACGTCACCGAGATGAACATGTGCAGAACGTGGAGGTGTCGTTTGTTTGGTACTTGATTGGTTGAAGCGCGAAGAAGTTCGACTACATCAACCGTGTTGAGAAACATTTCCGCTTATGGTCTACGAGGGTACATAGACACATTCTCCCCCAAGTTGCTTTGCATCTCCATGGATGGATCATTGCGTATCCGTAGATTTTTTCCATGCAACGATTCCCAATACTATCCCCGACGGTTTCTGGGTTGTGTGGGAAGGACCCCCTATCGCACATGCTCACTCGGCGACGGTTCAGAATGCTGTCGTGGAAAGGGGTTAAAAACCATTTGTATAGCACCTCATTGTACCGGTGTATATGTGAAGTCATTACTCCCCATGCGATAGCATATGAATTTTTATAATTGCTTAGATTGAAACAAGAAAGTAAAGCAACAAAACTCTAACTACTCTTTATTATATAGCTCTCACACATGATTACATAGATAGATAGATTACGAAACAAACACACAAGAACTATTTCATACTAATACTTTTATTCTTCTAAATAAAAAATAATTAAGGATCAAACTAAGGTAGATAATAATGATAAAAGTGATGGTGATACGATTCCGGGGCACCTCCCCCAAGCTTGGAACAAGCCAAGGGTGGTGCCCATACCCGTGTCTCACGAAGCATGTGCTGAATTGTCTCGCCATTCTTTTGGACTTCAGCCATTATATGCGTATTCTCTGGGCCCCAAGGAATTATGACTGCATCACTTTCACTAGGTCTCCGGTCCTGGTCTCCGGTCAGCCCAATGGCGGTTGAGGTATGCGCGGGGCCGGGCCCTGCCGAGGTAGAACATCAGTCTATCCTCGCGAACTCTCCCTATAAGCTGTTTGCGCGTCAAGGGGGACTCCTGAGCATCACGACTCAGGATCCTAACTGGTCACGTAGCCCCTCATTCCTTGGTTCGTCCTGGTCTCCGGTCGGCCCAATGGCGGTTGAGGTATGCGCGGGGCCGGGCTCTGCCGACGCAGAACTCAAAGCAAATAGGAAGGAAATTGCAAAATCTTGAAGCAAATATTACAAACACATTGTCCTCACACATTGTATTCACGATATAAAATGAAAAGTCTAAACGCCTCCCCGAGGCCTAATGCATGTTGCAGGAATGAAACAGGAGGGTAGCCGCAGGTCACCCCGGATGCCGACATCACCTGCAGAAGGCGCTACCTCGTGAGCGACGTTGTCTTCACCTTCACCACAAGCCGTAGGATCGGTGACATCACCACACAGAGGAGCGGAGACAAAGCCGTGGAACTTTTTCAGCAAGGCCTCCACCTGACCTTGCATGGCTGCGGCGGCAGCCTCGTATTGGTCTTCAGGCACAGGCTCCAGTAGCTCTTCAAGGCAAGCGTTGGGGACGCGAAGGTGCAGGTGGCTGAAGACGCGAGTCAATGCAGCTGAAGACACGACGCGAGCTTCCGCCTCCGCCATAGGACCAATGCCATCAATGACTTCCTCGAGCGCCTGCACCAAGAGAGGAAGCAGCCGGGCGGGGCCGTCCTCTCGGCAGCCAGCGACTTCTCCAGGCCATGTTCGTAGAGCTTCTTCAGTGCCTTGCAAGACCTCTTCTTGAGATCGGCAAAGGCCATGCGGTCTTCGGTCAGGACTCGCGCCTTGGCGTCGAGATCGGCCTCCCTCGCCTTCGCCTTCCGCTCCAGCTCTTCCAACCGGTTGTGCTCGGCGGCCTGCATCCGCCCCAACTCCGCCAGCTCAGCATCACCGTTCTTGATGGAGTCCTCCCGGGCCTTCATTTCCTCCTCCTTCTCTTGATGGCAGCGTGCTTCTTCGGCGTGCTTCGCACGCAGGCCCTACAGCTCGTCCTCCAGCACCTGGCAGCGGTCGTGGGCGGCCTTGGCGTCTTTCAACGCCATCTCACGATCGGCTGCGGCGTTGGCGGCACTCTGCTTCTCCTTCTCAGAAGCCGCATCGGCCTGGCCCAGCGGCGCACGAACCGAGAAGTCGGAATGGAGCCAGCCTGAGGCCAGCTCTAGGCGCCCAGCCACAAGGCGTGGGTCTGCGCCCAGGAGGTCCGCCTGCAGCCGGGTCATCTCCGAGTGAGCACGTTCCAAAGTGGCAGCAGGAGCAGAAGAACCTGGGAGTGGAGGTGCGGCAGTGGGAGGAGGCGACATCGTCACTAGGGCCTGGGAAACCGCGACTTCCGGAGCAGCTGGAACCTCATCGGCCGCGCCAGGCACCGGCACTTCCGGAGCTAGCAGGGCCATGTGGGCTAGTTCCACGTGGCAATGCTCCTCTTGGCCCCGCGAGGATGACCGGGCTGGGGAGATGCGGGCGCTGCTACTCCCTTTCTCTGAGGAAGGAGGCACGGGCGCCGCATCCTCCTTCCTTTTCTTTGCAGAAGACGACAGCCTGATCAACCAAGGGCCAACATCAAGAAATGACAAGTACAAATAGGGACAAGGCAAAGCTTGAGACACTTACTGATCCACCGCGACATACTTCCGCTTAGGAAGCCTGAAGCCTGACAGCATCGGGACGGAGGCGGCATCGCGAGGCACCAACGACGACCTACCCCTCGTCGGGATGGGGGGCTGCTCCCTCTCCCTCTGCCAAGCGTCGGCCTCGGCATCGTCAGGAAGGGCACGGAGGATCTCGGCCTTGCTCAGAGGGGAAGTCTCCCCCACCTCTTCCAGAGTCTTCTCCGTGTCCTGCTCCTCTTCGCCCTACCCGCGGGGCTCCTCAGAAGACACCTCCACCGGTTTCGGTGCCGCGGGGGCTCCCAGGAGTGTCGGCGGCACCAACCCACGCGCGTCAAAGGTCGGCCTGGAGGCGACGAATTCCTCACGATCCCTGCATTGGAACAGGGGGACGAAGGCGCTTGGTGGGTACTCTTGGTTGTCCCCAACTATGAGGCACAGAACAACAGCCAATTCATCGTCAGCTAGGGACCTCGGCCTCAGGTGGGTCTTATTTCCCTCTTCTTCAATCTCCCACAGGGGGCGTGCACGTGCCTGGAGTGGGGCTACTCGCAGTGTCAAGAACTCCCTTAGAAGCATGACCCCCGTAACCTTCGCCGCCCTCGCGTTGCCCGATTTCAGGTCGGTCACCATCTGCCCCAACACAGACAATGCCCGCTCATCAGCAAGCTCCGCCCTGGGCCACCCCCGTGGAGAGAGGGCACCACCGTAGGCAGCGCCAGACACGGATCTGCGCACTTGGCGTCCATCATGACCCATTTGGATCGAATGTTGTTGGCCCTCTTCCCGGTGCTCAAGATCGAGTTGGCCTTGCCGGATGCGACAAAGTTAGCGCATCCGGAGATGTGACCCTCGCTGACACGGAGGAAGAAGAAATGGCACAGGAGCGCCACGGACGGCATCACGCCCAGGTATGCCTCACACTAATAGGCGAAGATGGACAGGAGGAGGACAGAGTTGGGATGGAGATGCAACGCCTGCAGCCCGTAGTGGTCGAGGACTTCGTAAAAGAAATCAGAGAAGGGAGGAACCAACCCGACGGCGACACTGCTCGAGAAGAAGGGGAAGAAGGTGCTTTCCTCGAGCTCCGGCACGTCGAAGGCAAGCCAGAGCACGGTCTCCTCCCACTCATTGCTTTCACCCGCCATGAGCAGGCGCACAGAGGCGAGGCTCTTCTCCGTGACGGTGGGCGCCTCAAGGGCCGGCTCATACCAAGCCAGCGCCGAGGAAGCCTTGGCCTTGCGCGGCGCCATGGATTGCAGCTACGGGATGATATTGGAGCGGATCTGGAGATAGCGGTGGCGGAGAGCAAGGAAGGGGATATGGAGTAAGGCGAGGAAGAAGCAATGAAGGCAAGTGTTGTCTGCGCCAGCCTTTAGCAGTTGCCGAGGCAGTGTGGGGAAGCGGAGAGACGGAGGTGCGGTGACGATACGACCCACCACCGTCTTCGAAGCGGGCACGGCGGCGTCGCGGCTGGTCGTAGCCACCGCTGCTGGTGCTGTCGCTGGGGGAAGAGCTGTCATAGCTGGACGAGACGTGGTCGGCGCCAAGGGCGAGTTCACCCCCATCCTCGTCGTGGTCGTCGCCAAGGCCGAGCACCTCCTCACCGTCGTTCACCTCAGGGCAGCACCCGAAGCGGCGACCATCTTCCCGGAACACCCTCACATAGAGGGTCGCGTCGCCGTCATGCTTGAAGTGAAGGGTGCACTGCCTGCCCAGGCCGTGCGCGCGGGCGAACATTTGCCAACTGCGGGCCAGAGCTACATTGCCCGTGGCGGAGACCTTGACCACAACCCAGGAAGCCCTGCTGCAGTAGTCGTCCGCTTGCAGCGAAAGCCCACCAGGAGCTGAGGCCGGCAGCTCGTCGGCAAGGAAGCGCAAGTGCTGAAGCTAGTTGTCGGCTGGGTTCTCCGACCAGACGACGAACTCCGGTAGCATCTCCGCCGAGTTGAAGCGTGGTCGGGGAGGCCGCGTGACCACGGCGCGCCTCCCCTCATCCACGGGACCACCACAACCGGAGCGACCCCTGCCCTGTGAAGCGGCACCACCGTGGCCGCGAGGAGCCACGGCGGGGGTTGCAGTGTGCTTGCAGGGATGGCCACGTCCACGCTTGGGCACCGGAGAGCCATGCCCCTCGCGAGGGGCCCTCCCCTTCTCCGTGGCGGTGGACCTCCTTGGCGGCGCCATTGGTGGCAGGAGAGGAGCAAGGAAGGAGAAGAAGCGGAAGAGGAAGAGGGAAGATGGGCGACGGGGGCTCCGCCCCCTCCCATTTATACCAGGAGAAGGCCAACCGGCACCCTCCACTATCACATGTAATGATGGTCTTCCTTGCATGTCGCAGGGACTTGTCACGTCGGGTAGTTGCCGAGGCAGTGTGGGGAAGCCGAGACGCCGACGTCCAATCCACCGCCACACGTCGAATGAGGCCACAAGCTATTGGGGCCCGCGGCGCTCTGCACTTGACCCTTGGTTTTGCCTCGAAGCCAAGCCCGAGCGCACCTTGGGCCCGGGGGCTACTGTCGGCGTCCTAGGAACGGTGGTCCCTAGACTTGCCTGCCTGCGGCCCACGGTGTGGCTTTGCTGGTAGGCCTGCATGACCCATCTTCATCAACAAGGAATCAAGAGCCTCGCGAGGCGGACGACACAAGACCTCCCCAGGAGCAGCCTCCTCAGGCCGGCTCGTGAGGGGCGGAGAGTTCAAGGTCGGGAAAACCTTTCAAGGTTCTAGTGACGTAAGCCATGACGATCGAGACCAGGCAGGCGCCAGCGCGCGCAGCATCCTTGTTTCCACTTTGGTGCTAAGGGGGCAAGTGCAGGCGCGGAGTACAGAGGCATCAAGCAAAGGTTTCCATATTGGTGCAATGACACCAACACCAGAAGGACGGCAAGACGGAGGTCGACATGGAGACCAGGACGGCGTCACCGCTAGAACCTTTGGCAGGCGAAGACCACCTTTTGTCAAGATAGCTTGTACTAGCTGTCCCCTTTCAAATTGGCCGTTGTTGGCTCCCTTCCTGCTCAATATTTGGGGCGAGGACTAGGGCCTATATAAATAGGACTAGCCACCACCATAGAGAGGGAGAGAATCCAAGATCATCCCCAGCCACACAAGTGCACCAAGCATAAGAACACCTCAAACTGAGGAGGCTGTTCTTCCCTTTGTATTGTTCATCCTCAGCCCAAGAGGCAATCCACCACCACCACACTGGAGTAGGGTATTACACCACAACGGTGTCCTGAACTAGTATAAATCTGGTGTTCTTTGTGTTGCGAGTTTGTTGAGTTAGTTCGCGAGATCTAGGCTGAGTTAGGATGCGGGTCGATAGGGGGAGATCTTCGCGCGCACCCAAGTGTCCGAACCTTAAGGGTTTTACCCGAACCCGTGATCCGACAGCGTCATCCTCGGAGGTGAAGGCCATGACTAGGGTGTCCACATTGTCCTCAACCCAGCGCGCCAGGTCATCCCGGATGGCCTGGGGCACTGGAGCAATGGCGGCGTCAAAGTCAAAGTCGGGGTAGGTGTTCTGGAGATGGCTGAAGACACGGGAGAACGCACGATTGAGCAGGCCGCGGCTCCTCTCCTCGGCAAGCACGCGAGCCCTCTTAGATCGATTCTCCATGCGCGTCACCACGTCGGTGAAGAAAAGGAGGTGACTGGCGTAGTCATCCGAGTGGGGATGAGGCGCATTCTCGTCACAGACGGCACCCAGCACCGCGTTGGCTCTGGTCTTGAGGTTTTGGAGCATGGGGGTCTGCACGCGCTCCAGCGTCCGCCACCGGAGCGCTTCCTCCCTGCCCCACTGTGCGGAGGATTCGGCGCCAGCGACCCACTACTGAAGAGAAGACAGCTCGACACGTGCGGAAGCCAGCTCGGCTTGCACTGAAGACAGGGCGGCTACAACGGCTTTCTCACGACGTTCGGCTTCTTCCAACCCTGACCTGAGGGCCTTGGTCCTGCCCACGGCCTCCGCTTCCACAAGCTTCAACTTCAGGTCGTACCTGCCCACAAGGTCCGTGCGAGCCTCGGCCTCTCGGCGATCGACTTCCTCCTGGGCCTTGGCCTCGCACGCATCGACAGCGTCCTCGGCTTGTGCAACCTAGTGCTCCCTCGTCTCCAACCGCTCGAGCTCAAGGCTGTGCTCCACGGCTTCCAGCGCCAGCACCTCCTCGTGCCTCAGGATCTCTTCCTCCTCGACAGGCGTCCCCCTCATCGACACTAAGGCGGCCTTGCGCGACTCCACTTGCTGCTCCAAGGAAGCACTCCAGGCTTGGAGCTCCCACACGCGCTTCTCTGTGATCTCGCGATGTCAATCAGCTTCCCGAGCTTCTTTGAAAGCGCGGGCGCAAGCTTCGCGCGAGGTTGCAAAGAGATGCCTCGGCCTTTGCATTATCAAGCTCACGTTGGTGGCGCCCAAGGTTGATGGCCACCTTCAGCTTATGCCAGTCCTCCACCAGCCGAACACCCTCAACCTCGAGGCGTGCGTCTACATCCACGAGCTCCCCGCCAAGCCAGTTCATCGCGCCCATCGCCTCCTAGAAGAGCTTGGGGAGGACGACGCTCCTTTCATGCGCAGCTCTGAGCGCGCAGCCGGCTCTGTCCTCCACAGCAGGGGCCATCGATGGGACCTGAAGCGGCTCGCCCCTTTCCTACAGGGGGATGGGGGCTGGCGCCCCTCCGGACACCGACTGGGCTCCAGCAGGAGCCCAGTTGGGATGAGGCTCACCGCTCGAAGAAGGGACCAAGACCAAAGCCATCCAGCCGCCATCCATAACCAGTGGAGGAGACCTTGGCACGCTCGTCACACCCCCGATGAGGCCACGAAGAAGAGAAGGCAGGAGCGTGGGCTCAAGGCGCCAAGCCAGCGCACCTGCCTCTACGGCCGACCCTGTGACGGGGGTAGCATGCCGGCGTGGGACGCTCAGGGCCAGCGGAAGACTTGAGGCAGGAGGAGGTTGCATCACCAGGGGCTTCATGGCCTTGGCAGATGGGATCCTGGAAAACCACCGTCAGGAAGGGAAGTGGCACTCGAGGAATTACAGAGATAAGGTACTTACTCATCTACGGCGATGTACTTCCTATGTTTCAACGGCCGGACGACGCCACTTTTGCAGCTCAAAGACTGTCGTGGATTTTTCACGGCAGATGTCCTTAGTGTCAGGACTTAGTCGCGAGGCCAGCGCATCTATGTGGTAGCTTGAGAGGGGTTGAGTGGGACGAGAGACGCAGAGCGGATCAACACGCAAGACGAGGATTTAGACAGCTTCGGGCCCCGGGAAACATCATCCGGTAACAACCCTACATGCTGTTTGAGGCTAGGTCTCATTATCATCACGAGGGAGTCGCCGTAAACTGGCTCTCCTCTTTGTGTCTAGCCCTAAGATTGTTTCTTCTTGCTTGTAGCTTGTCCTCTTTTGGGAGCCTTGCCTCTCCTTATATATGTTGAAGGGGCAGGTTACATGTGGAGTCCTATTAGGATTAGGACTAGTCTATCTCTAATATAAACCGGATACAAGTCCTGGTCTTAACTCCTTGTAAGGTAAATATTCGTCATGCCTTTCCCCTTAAACCGGCCCACCATAGTATGAACCGGCCTTCATGAACCGCCCGTTGGGCCACCGGGTCTTGTCGCTCCTCTGACCTGCCTACCGGATTACCAATGAATCATAAACCGCCAGGTCCAAACAGGTCACCAGTGAATCCTCAAGTCTCAGCCGGGTCTCAAGTAAACCGCTAAGTCCGGCCGGGTTATACTTCCGGCCGGTTTACGCCGAGGGGTATATCCCCGACATTAGCCCTCAAGTTTAGCTTGGATTTATCCGTGGTAAACTTATGCTGCAAAATAAACACAAGAACCAATTTGACAGGTTGTGCTCCGGATTAAGAATTCTTGTAGACAGGCACCTAATCATCCTTAAATCCTTGTCATTTCCTCCTTCTAGAAAATCCGGGTCAATAACCAGCCTCATACTCCAATTGCTGACGTTGGTTTCTCATAGAAAAATATTATGAAGAATAATCCACTTGAGTCGGCTTCCAAAGCACCGGTTTAAGAAATATAGGTCCTGAAATACTCATCTGATATTCAGCCGGTTTGAAGATATAAAACTTGCCGGTTTAATATTACCAAAATTGCCGGGTTATAAAAACTGATAATTTCGGGTCATGATTGTTTCCAACGCCGGTTCATGATTGTTGCCAACGCCGGTTCATGATTGTTGCAGACACCGGGTCATAATGATTGGTGACGCAGGATCAATAATTGTTGGTGACACCGGTTTATAATTGTTGCAGACACCAGGTCAATCTGGTTAGCTCAAAACTGAAATTTAAAAGATATTTCTCCCTTATATCCATATTACCTGTAGCCCCCAAGTCTTGAACAGAACAAAGTGATGATTTGAGACTTGCTTCCATATAATTACTGCCACTTTGAAGAAATCCATGTTGCTCACTCAGTCACTAGTAAAAACTGAAGACTCCATATATGTAGCCCCCAAGTGCCGGGTTGTCATGCTTGCAGCAACCTGGGACTTGTAATTGCCTTATACTCATAAAAACTTCAACCAGTGTACCCCCAATGGCCGGGTCATTATGCAATAATGAGCAGGGACTTTATAAATATGATCATGTAAACTTGAGAAGTGATGTGCAGCCCCCAAGGGCCGGCTCATTATGATATGATTAGTCGGGTCTTCAATAAGATGAGCAAAAAATGACTTTGCATTAGCCCCCAAGTGTTATGGTGCATGCTTGCAGCGACATGAGACTTGCATATTTGATATAATCTTAAGTTGAATAATGTAGCCCCCAAGTGCCGGGTCGTAAGCCTGCAGCGACTTGGGACTATTCCTTCAATTGTAAAATAAATCATATCCTTTGATAATATAATAGCCATTGCGCTAAAGCGACTTTGAAAACCTTAATCATAATACTGGTTATTGATAACCATAATAAAATCCAGCCATGTTGGCTATTTGAAGATTTGAATAATATAATCCAATCATTTATAAGCGCGTGATTCCAATGGCGCAATCCAAATATATACTGGCGACTTATAGTCCAAAGCCATGCCGGTTTAATAAACACCGGATAATTTCTCATCATATACTGGCGATTTATCGTCTTAAAGCCAGGCCGGTTTAATAAACACCGGATAATTTATCATCATACTGGCGACTTATAGTCGAAAGACAGGTCGGGTTAGTAAACGCTGGTGATTTATAATCATGCTTTATTCAACCTGTTTCTTCATACAACAAGTTTAAAGTGTCCGGGCGGTTTACCGTCGGACGGGTCAAAATGCCCAACATATAACCCAGGTTTATAACCAAGGCTGCACTTAAGAATAATCAAATATGAAATATATCATACCTGTGACATTGAATCACATCATTGGTTTACCAACTTTTTGGAATAGGGGTAATAACCCAGATTTTGAGTACTGATAACTCCTTCCATATTGTGTCGGTTTATGATAAAACCGTACCAGGTTGTTATAAACACCGGTTTAACCACATATAATATTGGCGACTCGTAGTCAAACCAGACCGGGCTGATAGTCTCCGGATTATAACTTGATCGTGTACTGACAACTTGTAGTTGAAAGCCGAGCCGGGTTGATAAACACCGGTTTACTCCATAATAGGATGGTAACAGAAAATCAAACCGGGCAGATAGCCTCCGGATTAAGATTTGACCGTGTTCAGTCAATTTGTAATTTGATAGTCGAACTGGTTTAAGAATTGTTGGTTTAAAATGCAACAAAAGAAATATTTATCAAAACAAAATTTCAAGCAAAGGCAATGATAAAACCATTTGCAAAAAGAGGCTATTGAGCCGATCAAATGGCGTTACCATGGTCGGACACGACCAAGCCCCCGATAGGCGTAGCTATGGTTCAAGTCAGCCAGGTCCCCAAATGAAATAGTGGCATTATGCCGATCAAAAGGCATGGCAATGGTTCGGGTTCGACCAAGCCCCCAAGTGATTCTGTGGCCTTAGGCCGATCAAGAGGCGTGACTATGGTTCAGACGTGACCACAAGTCCCCAAGTGATGCATTGGCATTACGCCGATCAAGAGGTGTAGCGATGGTTCGGGTTCGACCAAAGCCCCCAAGTGATGTTGTGGCACTAGGCTGATCAAGAGGCGTGACTATGGTTCAGACGTGACCACAAGTCCCCAAGTGATGCTGTGGCTTTACGCCTATCAAAAGGTGTTGCTATGGTTCGGATACGACCAAGCCCCCAAGTGATCAATAATATGATAAGCCAATAAGGCAGGATACCCATGTTTGAACCGCGCATCTTGGCAGTAGGTCCTCTTTGGCACCCTTTAACTTTTTGCAAGAGATAAATCCTTCTTGAACCGGGATTTTGAACCGGATATTGAGAGCTTCAAAGCTTTGTGGGAGATATCTTTCCCTTGAACCGGATTGTAAACCGGAATCTTCATTTTCAGCCAGAAACTTTCTGACGGCCTTTCAACTCGAACTTGCGAGAAGTTAATTCCTTTTTGAACCGGACATTTTTAAACCGGATTTGAGCCAGATACCAAGGGCTTCCGCTTTGTGTAGGAGACGGGATTCCCCTTAAACCGGATTATAAACCGGAAGCATCATTGTGAGCCAGAATATTTCTGACGGCCTTTAAATTTTCATCAATATGGCGATTTAGGGTCCTGCATTAGATAACTTTGCAAGCCGGAGTAATTGCTCTTTTAAAGAAAGCAATACATAATACAAAAATATACTGGATGAATTTCACCTGATATGCCAGGCCAGTAATTATCCATTGTGGAGTTGATGATCGCCATGGTGAAGCGGAAATCAATCATGGGTGAATCCGTCGTAGGAGCAGACAGATGATCCGGCCATGGCGCTGTAAGTCAGTGCGAACGAGCAAGTTGTCCTCCGCGTTTGTAAGCTGGCGCGAACGCGTGAACCGGCGGCGAAGACGGACGGGTGAGTCGTCCATGGCATTGTAAGGTGGTGCAGACGGGCGAGTCGGCCGGCGCATTGATGTAACCGGTCCGCAGGGGCGACGGCTGTATATGACAACACTATAGGGCAGAGTGGTTGTTTTCAAAAAATTAATAAGTACTGATAAAAAGTAAACTGGACAGATATCACCTGGTCGTTTTTACTTGCGGTAACTTTGACTGGCCAGTGGCGACTTGGGCTGCAGCGAGAGAGCCCCGGCGAAGTAGAGCAGGAGCGACTGGAAGCTAGGCACTGTCTTTGATCCGCCACCACTGCCGCCGGTATGAGTCCTGAGATGTTGAGCCAGAACACTGTATCCGATGCATCTTTGGTGAAGGTTAGACCGGATGTACTATATGCATGTACACTGCTGCATAGTTTTCTCCCAATCTGCTCATAGGTACAGTAGCTAATTTAAACTTGCTTATCTTCATTGCTTGGAATAATACTCCTTGGCACTACCACTTGATTCCTTTGCACAGGGACAACAGTATGCGGGATTTCATGAACTCCGTGCATGGAGCCAGTTGCCGCTAGAACAATGTGGCCGAGGCGCCGGCTCAGTTCTGCATCATTCGGGGCGGCTCAGACGCAATGACAGAGGCAGACGGCGGGATGTGTTTCGCGAGGCCCACCGGCTTGAGGCAAAACGACCGAGGCAGACGACAACTCTAGGCGGTTCAATAGTACTCGTGGCTGATTTGACCCAAAAAATAATTAAAAAAACGAATCTGGACCTTGCTGTATAGATTATCCTTTCCCAAAACCAGAGTCTTCACGTGGATCTTTGTGAGCTGACCGAACATAGCTTTAGCAATTGAGGAATAGTGAATCAGCCTAGTCCTTCGCGTATAGCAACAGATGAACTTTTAGGCAATAATTGGCCTGGGAACTTGTGCCCTTGAAGGTTTGCCCCTCCGTGTAGCAAACGGATATTCTGAAAAAATGCTAATTGATTTGCACGACTCGGTCTTTGCGGCAGGGAGTCGTACTCGATCTAGTCTGATTGGACTATTTTGCCTTCACATAGAAAAAAATAAAATACCAATACCGTATGCCTTGGATTTGCCTGCTACCACCACTGTGAATTTCCTTCGGACTTGTGCGTACACACCACCACACATAGCAGATAATCCCGCGTGCGTGTTTGTTCTGTTCCGGGTCAAAATATGGATTTGACTCGGACTTCACTTTTAGGAAAAGGCGTGACTGATTCCCTCGAGACATGGAGCCACACGCGGCTACAACGAGTTTTTTCCTTCGATCCGAAAAGTGAGACGCTTTCGATGGATTTCTGCAATGGTGCGAAAAGAATTTCCTGTTGGTTTCGGCGACCTTCGTAGGCAGCAGAATCCGATCTAGACGGATCACCTCGTTACGTGTGGCCACGCGCGCAACCCTAAATTTTCCTTGAACCTTAGATCTCATAAATCTTCAAATCTGGACTAATGAACTTGACGCTGATGGAAATCCTTTCAAACCAGCTTTTTTATTCGAAAAATTACGAGCCCCTCGATCCCTAGGAGTGATCCCTCCAAGAACTCAACACTACCGTGCGCCTGGCCCCACGGTGGGCGCCAACTGTCGTGGATTTGTCATGGAAGATGTCCTTAGTGTCAGGACTTAGTCGCGAGGCCAACGCATCTATGTGGTAGCTTGAGAGGGGTTGAGTGGGACGAGAGACGCAGGGCGGATCAACACGCAAGATGAGGATTTAGACAGCTTCGGGCCCCTGGAAACATCATCCGGTAACAACCCTACATGCTGTTTGAGGCTAGGTCTCATTATCATCACGAGGGTGTCGCCGTAAACCGGCTCTCCTCTTTGTGTCAAGCCCTAAGATTGTTTGTTCTTGCTTGTAGCTTGTCCTCTTTTGGGAGCCCTGCCCCTCCTTATATATGTTGAAGGGGCGGGTTACATGTGGAGTCCTATTAGGATTAGGACTAGTCTATCTCTAATATAAACCGGATACAAGTCCTGGTCTTAACTCCTTGTAAGGTAAATATTCGTCATGCCTTTCCCCTTAAACCGGCCCACCATAGTATGAACCGGCCTTCATGAACCGCCCGTTGGGCCACCGGGTCTTGTCGCTCCTCTTACCCGCCTGCCGGATTATGAATGAATCATAAACCACCAGGTCCAAACGGGTCACCAGTGAATCGTCAAGTCTCAGCCGGGTCTCAAGTAAACTGCCAAGTCCGGCCGGGTTATACTTCCGGCCGGTTTACGCCGCGGGGTATATCCTCGACAGAGACCCCTTCCTCTTTCGGAGCACCGCGAAGTCCACGCGGAACCGGCCCAAGCGTTGCACGTGACGACCAGCACGGTGCGCGATTGGCGAAGCACCCAAGGAGATGACCACAGGAGCGCCATGCTGAGGAGAGCTATCGGGCTCCGCCTCGTGACGACCTGTCGAGGCCTCAGGAGCTTCGGCCTCAGGAACAGCGGACTGCGTCGCCTCCTCAGCTGCCGCCCTAGGGAAGGAATCACGGGTTCCCGAGGATGACGCCTCGAGAGCCCCAGGCAGCATCGACACCTCAGCACCCGAGCCTCCGGCCTCCAGCGGTGCTTTCCCCCCTGCGTCCACTCCTGGGGAAAGATCGGTGGTGGTAGCAGGAAGAGGAACCACAACGACGGGGTTCTCACGGGTCCCCACAAGGTCAACTAGGCGTATCCCCCATTCGTCGAAGGAGGGCATCTACCCCGCGAACTCCACCCTGTTCGAGCAGTCATACAAGCAACAACCCGCTTGAGGCAAGTCACCTGGCGAGCGGTCGCCGGCCAAGACCTCGAGCACCGTCCTTCGTGCCTCGGTCGGAAGCCCTGATGCATGTAGCCTCATGTGATCCTGATTGCTGGTCAGGACCCACATCGGCTAGGAATGGCGCTGAAGTGGGGCGATTGTCGGCGTTCTGGGAACGGGGGTCCCCAGACTTGCCTGCGGCGTGGCTCAAAAGGGGGCCCAGCACGGCCCGTCTTCCCCAACACAGACCCGAGACCTTCGCGAGGGGCCAAGCCTCGCAGGGCGGACGACGCGGAGCTTCCTCAGGCACGGCCTCGTCAGGCTGGCTCGCGAGGAGGCGGAGAGACCAATGCGGGGTGCCTCACGAGGTGCCCGTGACGCAAGCCATGACGACCAAGGGCGCCAGGCGAGTGCCAGCCCGCACAGTGTCCTCCTTTCCTCTTTGGTGCAAAGGGGGCAAGCGCAGCCGCGGAGTACCGAGGCATCAGGCAAAGGTTGCCATTTCGGTGCAACGAGACCAAGACCATGAGGACTGCAAGACGGAGGTCATCGTGGAGCCCAAGACGGCGTCACCACCAGAGCTTTGTGCAAGCGAAGACTAATTTTGTCAGGATAGCTGATACTAGCTGTCCCCCTTCAAATTAGCCCGCCATTGTTGGCTCCCTTCCCGCTCGATATTTGGGAAGAGGACCAGGGCCTCTATAAATAGGACCAGCCACCCGCAGGGTGAAGGGATGGATGAATCGAAGGATCAAGGGATCAGCGAGAGAGAGAGAGAGAGAGAGAGAGAAGGGTGACTGAACTCCTCCTAGCAGTTCACCCCCCCCAGCTAAGAACAGACCCTCGCGAGGCTGTTCTTCCTTGTATTGTTCATCATCATCAGCCCAAGAGGCAATTCACCACACCACACACTGGAGTAGGGTATTACACCACAACGGTGGCCCGAACCAGTATAAACCCTGTGTCTCTTGTGTTGTTCTTTCCGTAGTTTAGATCCTAGCGGGGCGGAGGGGTGCAGGTAGGTAGGAGGCGAAATCTCCGCGCGCACCCTAGTGTTCAAACCTCAAGGGTCTGCCGGAACCCGAAATCCGACATTTGGCGCGCCAGGTAGGGGTGCACCGGAGTTTTCTCTTCCGCCACCGCCACGGCCTGCCTCGCAATGGGTAGCGCGTTGCCCGCTCTGGCCGCGCCAGCACGGGGGCCAGGGGGCTCCGAGCCCTGGCCCCAGCCCTGCAACGGGTACGGTGGCCGGACAAGCTCAAGCCAACGACGTCGCCGCGCTACGGCGGCGCGACAGATCCGCTGGCCTTCTTGCTGGCGAGCGAGGAGGCCCTCCTCGAAGCCGGAGGTGACGATAGGGTCGTGGCCAACTGGCTCCCCATGGCCCTCACCGGCGCCCCGCGCACATGGCTGCTCCACCCGCCGGCAGCCTCCGTGGCCTCTCAGGAAGAGCCCCGCAACCTCTTCCCCGCCCATCGCGCTACACCAACACCCTCGGTCGTTGCGGCCCTCTTGGGCGGCTCGCAGGCGCCGCCTACAAGTCACCACGTGAAGCCGTTCATCCGTCGGGTCAGCGCCGCTTCCACGCGGCAGGGGGCTCCCCTGGACCGGGCGGCGCCCGAGACCGGCCTGACCTTCAGCTCGGAGGACCACCCCTCCAACTCGGCCTGCTCGGGAGTGCTCCCCATGCTGTGCACCCCCACCATCTACCAGGTGGCCGTCACCAGAACCCTCATTGATGGCGGCGCGGGCCTCAGCGTGCTCTCGGTCGAGGCATTCAACCTCCTCTGCATACCCCTGGAACGGCTGCAACCCAGCCGGCCCTTCTCAGGCGTTGGGGGCGAGTCATCCAGCTCCTTGGGATAGATCCGGCTCCCAGTAACCTCCGGCTCCTACGACAACTTCCGCACGGAGCTGGTCGACTTCGACATCGCCCCCATCGGCCTCCCCTACAACGCCATCCTCGGCTACCCAGCGCTGGCCCAGTTCATGGCCGTGACGCACCCGGCGTACAACCTCATAAAGATGCCCGGGAGCAGCGGTGTCCTCACCGTGCACGGGGACACCGGGGACGCGCTGCGGGTGCTCAAGCTCGCCTTCAAGATGGCGGCGTTGGCATAGCCCGCCGACTTGGAGACCCCCGAGCCCAAGGGGGCTGCACACGCCAAGAAGAAACAGTTGTTCACCCAAGACAAGGCAGAAACCAAGCAGATACCCGTCGATGAGGACGGGTCCACCGACGCCACTTTCACCATAGGCGCCCACCTCAAACCTGAGCAGGAGGAGGCCCTGGTCGGGTTCCTGCGCGCAAACAAGAAGGTATTCGCTTGGGAGCCTGACCAGTTGGCAGGGATCCCTAGGAGTGTAATCGAGCATCACCTCAACGTGTGCCCCAACGTGCGCCCTGTCAAGCAGAAGGCCAGGCGGCAGTCCTCAGAAAATCAGGCCTTCATCGTCCAAGAGACCCGCAAATTAGAAGCCGCTAGGGTCATTCGCGAGGTCCGATACCCGGATTGGTTGGCCAACCCTGTCATTGTGCCAAAGAAGGGAGGGAAGGAGCGCATGTGTGTCGACTTCACCAACCTCAACAAAGCATGCCCGCAAGATCCGTTCCCACTTCCCCGCATCCACCAGATCGTCGATTCCACTGCGGAATGCGACCTATTATGCTTCTTGGATGTCTTCTCTCGGTATCACCAGATCAAGATGGCGGTAGAAGACGTCGAGAAGACAGCCATCATAACCCCGTGTGGGGTGTACTGCTACACATGCATGCCATTCGGGCTACGTAACGCAGGGGCGACCTTTCAGCGGCTGATGCACATCACCTTGGGCCCGCAGCTCGGGAAGAATGTTGAAGCTTACGTTGATGACATTGTGGTAAAGTCTCGGGAGGCCAGGACCTTGATATAAGACCTGGAGGAAACCTTCACGAGCCTCAACGCAGTGAACCTACGGCTCAACCCAGAGAAGTGTGTGTTCGGAGTCCCCTCGGGCAAGCTCTTGGGTTTCCTCGTGTCCCACCGAGGCATCGAGGCTAACCCGGAGAAGGTCAAGGCGGTGGAAAACATGAGCCCGCCAAAGACCCTCAGAGAAATGCAGAAACTCACGGGGCGCGTGACCGCGCTAGGGCGCTTCATCTCCAAGTTGGGGGAACGAGCGCTGCCCTTCTTCCAGCTAATGAAGAAAAAGGGGCCCTTCGAGTGGACTGAAGAGGCCAACAAGGCGTTCCAGGATCTCAAGAGATGCCTGACCAGCCCACCGGTCATGGTGGCTCCGCGCCCTCAAGAGCCCCTAGTGCTTTACCTCGCCGCCACTCCCTACTCCGCCAGCGCAGCCTTGGTGGCAGTCAGAGAGGAGCGCCGAATCAAAACCGCGGCAGCAGCCCGGGACAAGGCAGAACAGGGACAAGGAAGGCCCACAGAAACTGCCACCGCGGCTGAGGAGGATCAGCCGCTGCAGAGGGGCGCACCGGAGGCAGAAGAGGCCCCTCTCCCAGATGGCCAGTCTCGGGAGGCCTCATTGCCTCAAGAGGCGCCATGGTCTCCGAAGGCAGCCACCAGCACTGAAGCACTCCACCTCGTTGAGCACCCAGTGTACTTCGTCAGCATGGTGTTGCGGGATGCAAGGGCATGGTACCCCATGCCTCAGAAACTCCCCCTCACGCTACTGGTGGCCTCGCGCAAGCTGCGGCACTATTTTCAGGGTTACCCCATCAAGGTCGTCTCGTCATACCCCCTGGAGAGAGTGCTCAGGAGCCCTAATTCAGCTGGAAGGGTCGCTGAGTGGAACATAGAACTGCAAGCGTTTCAGCTCGAATTCAGCACGACCAGAGTCATCAAGGGAGCAGCGTTGGCGGATTTTGTGGCAGAATGGACGGAGGCGCCAGGCCTCAAGGCCGACGAGGATCGGTCCCTATCCCCGGGAAGCGAGGCACCAGAAGGCTGGGTCATGTACTTCGATGGGGCGTTCTCCAGGCATGGCGCTGGGGCTGGGGCGGTGCTTATATCACCCACTCAAGACAAGCTCTATTACGCCGTGCAGCTCTGTTTCCAGCAAGGTGAAAAGTTCTCCAACAACATAGCGGAGTATGAAGGTTTAATAGCGGGCTTGAAGGCCGCAGCTGCCCTGGGGGTGAAATGCCTCACCATCAAGGGCGATTCGCAGCTCCTTGTCAATTTCTCCAACAAGGTGTACGAGCCGAAGGATGAGCACATGGAAGCCTACCTAGCGGAGGTCCGCAGGATGGAGAAGCAGTTCTGGGGGTTGGAGTTGCAGCATGTGCCCCGTGGCACCAATCAGGAGGCCGACGACATCGCCAAACGGGCGTCCAGGCGGTTACCTTAGGAGCCTAGCGTTTTCGAGGAGCGGCTCTTCAAGCCCTCAGCCCTGCCGCCATTATCGAACATGGCTCAGCCCCGGGAGGAGCTCCCCCAGCCACTTGCCTCAGGGGCTCCGGCCTGTGGCCCGGCCTCAGGAGCACGCCTGCTCCTGACGATGGAACCTTAGGAGGGATATTGGATCGCGGAGCTCCGGAGCTACTTAACACAAGGGACCCTGCCGGAGAAGGAGGAGGAAGCGGAGCGAGTGGCACGCTAGGCCACGGCATACTGCATCAAGGATGGAGAGCTCTACCGGAGGCGACCAAACGATGTGTCCCTGCGCTGCATCTCCAGGGAGCAAGGGAAGGAACTGCTGGAAGATATACACGGCGGAGACTGTGGACATCATTCATCATCACGGACCCTCGTCGGCAAGGCGTTCCGCAGTGGGTTTTATTGGCCCACCGCACTCAATGACGCCGTCGAACTAGTGAAAGCTTGTGAGGCCTGCCAGTTCCACGCCAAGCAGATCCATCAGCCAGCAGGAGGCTTGCAGACTATACCCCTTTCGTGGCCATTCGCAGTCTGGGGGCTGGACATCTTGGGCCCGTTTCCTTGGGTGCCAGGGGGCTACCGCTACCTCTACATCGCCGTGGACAAGTTCACCAAGTGGGCTGAAGTAGAGGCTGTCCGCACCATTCCCGTGGGTTCCGCGGTCAAGTTCATCAAGGGCATCGTGAGCCGGTTCGGGGTGCCGAATCGCATCATCACGGACAATGGTTCGCAGTTTACCAGTAACCTCTTCAAAACATACTGTGCTAACCTTGGAACGCAGATATGCTACGCTTCGGTGGCGTACCCCTGAAGCAACGGCCAGGCCGAGCGAGCCAACGCGGAGGTCCTGAGGGGCCTCAAGACCAGGACGTTCAAGAAGAAGCTGGAGGCCTGCGGCAGAGGTTGGTACGATGAGCTTCAGTCCGTATTGTGGTCCATCCGCACAACCGCGACCAAGCCGACTGGAGAGACCCCATTCTTCCTAGTCTACGGAGCCGAAGCGGTCCTCCCTCACGAGGTCAGACGTCGCTCCATGTGGGTCCTGGCGTTCGACGAGGCGCAATAGGATGCCATGCGGGGGATGGACCTCGTGCTGGGGGAGGAACGTCGCCGAGAAGCTGCGCTACGAGCGGTGAGGTACCAACAAGAACTGCGGCGATATCACTGCCGCAACATCCGCCCCAGAACTCTCGAGGTAGGAGACCTCGTGCTTAGGCGGGTTCTCTCCAGGGAGGGGCTGCACAAGCTCTCTCCCATGTGGAAGGACCCGTTCAAAGTTGTTCATGTTTCCAGGCCCGGCTCCGCACGCTTGGAGACTCAGGAGGGGGTGCCAGTCCAGAACGCATGGAACATCCAGCACCTCCGGAGGTTCTACCCCTAAAAAGGCCCAGAGCCTGTGAAGAAGGCAAATGCCTGTGAAGCTATCGCGTTTTGGAAAAGGCCCAGAGCCTGTGAAGAAGGCGAATGCCTGTGAAGCTATCGCGTTTTGGAAAAGGCCCAGAGCCTGTGAAGAAGGCGAATGCCTGTGAAGCTATCGCTTTTTGGAAAAGGCCCAGAGCCTGTGAAGAAGGGGAATGCCTGTGAAGCTATCACGTTTTGGAAAAGGCCCGGAGCCTGTGAATAAGGCCAACGCCTGTGAAGCTCGCCGCCCGTGACACTCTCACGTAATAATGAATTGGGGCTGTACACGCCCCGGAGTCTCAGGAGTGCCGGCCTCAGGCCCTAGGGCTCCCTCCCACGCCCAGTGGCAGCACTAAGCTCCGCGCTGATGAGAAGACGTCGAAGACTAGATTAGGTGCCGGACGCGGCTTTTCATTTGCTTTCCGCAGTTGGCTTGTTCCTTCTCATTCGAAGTTTTATTGAAGTTGTTGCCGTCTTTGGCATGTGGTTCTTCGACTTTTCACTCTCCTGCCTCAATTTCTCTTGTGCAAGGCCTCGTGAGGGGGGCAGCCGAGCACCCTCGTGAGTGTTCCTATCCTAGTCATTCAAAGGGTTCGCGACCTGGGCACATTACAGGAGCACCCCTCCAGTCCGTGCCCCACGGGCACCACGACACAAACAAAGGGCCTGGGTCGGTCGCCCCCCACGGCCGGGGCCGGGAACTATCCACGCGTGGGCACGTAGCCGGAAGGTACGATAACGAAAGCAAAACAATGATTAACAGCAATAACCCAAACACGCCCCCGCGGGGCTCCACACTACTGTCTTTGTTACGCAGGAAAAAGGAAAAGAAAGAACAAATCTGGTGCAGCTCGCCTCACACCGGCCCGCAGGGAAGGCCTGAGCTGCCTCCGAAGCTCAGGCGGACTCCCTCTCGTGCTTCACCAGGGTGCGATGGCGGGCGGACACATTACCACCTCCCAAGCAGATATGACGGCGTCGAGGCTGACCGCGGCCACCGCTAGAAGAGTCGCCGCCTGAAGAAGAACCGGAGAAGCTTGAGGAACCCTGAGCGCCGCCAGCCGCGCGAGCGCTGCCCTCTCCATCATCGCCGGAGCTGGGTTCCCAGCCGCTTTCGTCACCCTCGGGGAAATACCCTGCACGGCGACCATCTTACCCAAACACCCTCACGTAGCGGGTGGCATCGCCGTCGAACTTGAAGTGTAGGGTGCACCGACGGCTCAGGCCACGCGCGCGGGCAAACATCTGCCAACCGCGGGCCAGGGACAGGCTCCCGGCTGCGGAGACCTCCAGTGAGACCCATGAGGCCCGGCTGCAGCAGCCGTCGGCCTGAAGCCAGAGGCCGCCCGGGGCGCCGGCCGGGAGCTCGCCAAGGAGGAAGCGAGGACGTGGAAGCCGGGTGCTAGTCGGCTCCGCCGACCACACAACGAACTCCGGCAGCACTTCAGCAGCGCGAAAGCGCGGCCTAGGGGGACGCGCAGCCGGAGCGCGCCCCCCGGCCACAGCAATCCGCCCGTCGCTGTGCTGAAAATCGCCTCCATGGCCGCGGGGAGCTACCGTGGTGGCCACAGGATGTTTGCGAGGGCGCCCTCGGCCGCGCTTGGGCGAGGGAGAGGCGGGCTCAACTTGGCGAGCCTTCCCCTTCTCTGCGGCCGAGAACCTCCTCGACGGGGCCATGAAGAAGAAGGAGAGGCAAGGGGGGATGAACTAGAAGGGCGCGCGCCGATCCGTACTTATAACTAGCGAGGGCCAACCAACGGCCCCCCACGATCGCAGGTAATTATGACCCACTTTGCATGCAGGGACTTGTCCAATCCGTGCAGTCGCCGAGGCGCCATGGGGAAGTGGAGACGCCCACGTCCAATCAACCGCCACGTGGCGCCCAAGGCCGCAGGCTGTTAGGGCCCGCGACGCTTCACTCTTGCCCTTCCGCCTCCCTGCACGGCCAAGCCTGGGCGCGCCTTGGGCCCGGGGGCTACTGTCGGCGTTCCGGGAACGGGGGTCCCCAGACTTGCCTGCCTGCGGCCTGCGGCGTGGCTCAAAAGGGGGCCCAGCACGGCCCGTCTTCCCCAACACAGACCCGAGACCTTCGCGAGGGGCCAAGCCTCGCAGGGAGGACGACGCGGAGCTTCCTCGGGCACGGCCTCGTCAGGCTGGCTCGCGAGGAGGCGGAGAGACCAAGGCGGGGTGCCTCACGAGGTGCCCGTGACGCAAGCCATGACGACCAAGGGCGCCAGGCGGGTGCCAGCCCGCACAGTGTCCTCCTTTCCTCTTTGGTGCAAAGGGGGCAAGCACAGCCGCGGAGTACCAAGGCATCAGGCAAAGGTTGCCATTTCGGTGCAACGAGACCAAGACCATGAGGACTGCAAGACGGAGGTCACCGTGGAGCCCAAGACGGCGTCACCACCAGAGCTTTGTGCAGGCGAAGACTACTTTTGTCAGGATAGTTGATACTAGCTGTCCCCCTTCAAATTAGCCCGCCATTGTTGGCTCCCTTCCCGCTCGATATTTGGGAAGAGGACCAGGGCCTCTGTAAATAGGACCGGCCACCCGCAGGGTGAAGGGATGGATGAATCGAAGGATCAAGGGATCAGCGAGAGAGAGATAGAGAGAGAGAGAAGGGTGACTGAACTCCTCCTAGCAGTTCATCCCCGCCCCAGCCAAGAACAGACCCTCACGAGGCTGTTCTTCCTTGTATTGTTCATCATCACCAGCCCAAGAGGCAATCCACCATACCACACACTGGAGTAGGGTATTACACCACAACGGTGGACCGAACCAGTATAAACCATGTGTCTCTTGTGTTGTTCTTTGCATAGTTTAGATCCTAGCGAGGCAGAGGGGTGCAGGTAGGTAGGAGGCGAAATCTCCGCACGCACCCCAGTGTTCGAACCTCAAGGGTCTGCCGGAACCCGAAATCCGACAGCGATGCGGTGTCGGAGGAACTCTTTCATCACCTTGGGCACTGTCACATCGAGATCCTTCAGCCTCATCAGCCGGAGCCAGACATAGGCGAGATGGGAGCCCACGAGCTCCTCGTGACCCCAGCTGGAGCTGGGGACGGCGGGTGTCGGTGTGAAAACCGGCGGATCTCGGGTAGGGGGTCCCGAACTGTGCGTCTAGGATCGATGGTAACAGGAGGCAGGGGACATGATGTTTTCCCAGGTTCGGGCCCTCTTGATGGAGGTAATACCCTACGTCCTGCTTGATTGATATTGATGATATGAGTATTACAAGAGTTGATCTACCATGAGATCGTAGAGGCTAAACCCGAGAAGCTAGCCTATGGTATTATTGTTGTATATATGATCTATCGACTAGCCCGGCCCTAGTTTATATAATGCACCAGTGGCCTAGGATAACAAGAGTCCTAGCCGAATACCCCGGTGGGGGAGGACTCCTTGTCTTGATCACCAAGTCTTGTGGAATCTTCCATCTATGCGGCAGCTGTCCGAACTGGCCCATGAGTATACGGCCATGGGGGTCCTCGGCCCAATCTAACAGATCGGGAGATGACGTGGTGAGTACCCCCTAGTCCAGGACACCATCAGTAGCCCCCTGAACCGGTCTTCAAGTTAGGGACGCTCCTCGATTCTTCCGAACTATTCTTCATCTTCAGTTGTCGGTCTTGAAAACTGGTTCAACAAATCTTCTTATCTTCGATCTCGAGAATCGCTGAAATGCATTCGACAAGTTTATACGTCGGGTATCCGAGGAGCCCCTTTAAGTTTCCGACCTTTATCAATGCCTTGTTATGTTTATGCCACACCTCGGGTTTGAAGTTGTTCCCGGGAGGCAGTGTCCTCTTGCGTCCGAGCTCCAACGTCAGACTGTATTCGAGGTATCTTTTGTAGCCGAGCACCAATGCCGGACTGCTTCCGAGCTCCAACGCCGGACTGTGTCCAAGCTCCAACGCCGGACTATATCCAAGATGTCATAGATCATCTTGGCCCAAAAAAGGAGTTTAGCCGAGCTTAATGCTGGAAATGCCCTCTATGGAGCCATCCACTAGCGCCCGAGCTTTATGTCGGACTGCTTCCGATGTGGTGCACCACCCCGACTGTGGGCCAATTTTTTGTCAATATTTTTTATTGGTGCAATTTATTCTCTGCCGAGATATATAGCCAGTATCCCTCAAGGTGTGTATCGGTTTAAAACCCGAGATGCACCTGAAGGATGACGTAAGACCGCTGATCCCAGTAGCCGCTGAGACTCAGGTTGATTTTCAAAATCGGCCTGAGGATCAAGTCCTAGCTCGGCAGAATACTTCGGGACACAAAAAGCGGCGTGCTCAGCCCTCGAGACTCAGGTTGGGTGCGGCCGACCAACCTGAGGATCAAAATCTCCTCAGAAAATGTATTGCACTTAAAATTTTCTGTATTGAACAGGCAATGGAGTAGCCCCCGAGATACCGGTCGGGTGGCAACACCAGATCAGGGGATCGATGTGCCCCTTTAATATTTTTAAATAATAAGCCCGAAGCCCAGTAGCCCCCGAGCCTTAATGCGGGCATGGGTGGCCGAATTAAGGATCGATATCCATAGTAAAATCACAAATTATGTGTAATGACTCTATGTATCCAAGTACTTTATGTCATTAATGCTCGGAATCCGCATTGTCCAAAACTTTGTTGACCGACCATCGGCTTCCACCTCCTCGACCAGTAGCCGAGGAGTGTTTGTCCTACTTTATAAAGCCTTTATGAGGGCAAAGATTTATGACAAATAAGGCAATCTGGCTATATGGTTTTATAAACAAAGGTACGCAGAGAGATATGTTATATTACTGTTTAACATAAGAAATGTCTTCCAAAGAAAATAGTCCCGCTATAAGTTTCTTTCTTTGGGTTGTCATGCTAAGCATGATCATGAAACCTCAGCCCTAATGTAAGAGCAAAATATCGAGGATTTATTTTGGGAGGCCAGTTAATAGCCCCCAGTAGTGTTCGGTGACAGTCGAGGTCAAGCCGTAAACACTTCGGCCATTGTTGTGAATGGCCCGTCATTTAACACAGTCATCGGATCGCTGACCAGTTTACGCTTATTGTGACAGTCAGTTTTCGGCTTTCTCCACTAAGGTGCTTAACCATGTGAGCTGGAAGCACAATCGCAGTGGTTCTCCCTTTGCACGCCTAGCCGAACAAAGCGGGATGTAGGAAGCAAGTGCAGGAGCCGGGCAACCCAACTATTGACCTAAGACACAATTCGAAACCGATGCATATATAGCAATATCCCAGAATGTTTTTGCCGAATCTCTAAAGGTGTTCGGCGTTGCACTGCAAGACTTGTGCTGAAAACACACAAATAGTTTAAAAGTGTCATAAGCTTGGAAAACCAAAAAACGTCAGTAAAAACTTGACGTCCGAACAAGATCAAGCGTTCGGTGCCAATCCGAAAATTGGTCTTAGAAAAAAAAGAGTGCTTCTGTCGTGCATTAATATTACACATCCGATCTCAAGACTTCAAGCGGGTCAGCCTACGGCTGCAGCCTCCTATCCCGAAGGCAGAGTGCTTCTCGTTAGACCAGTTTAGCGAACTAAACACGAGCGGTCACTAGAGAGAAAATGGGTTATCTGGCTATTGACCACACACTCACGTCGAAAAAGGAGCGATAGAAAAAGACTTTGCAACGACCAAGAAAAAAAACACATTTACTATAAAATAGCTCATATAAATTTTAAGAGCCCCCAAGTGACCTGGGTAAAAGAATTTTATGTATAATGATTGTATGTACTGAAGTACTTATATCATATCTCTGTTCAACCGAACTTTAAACGCGTCTTAACCGACCGTCGGCTTCTCCCTCTTCGGTCAAGGACCGAAAAGTGTTCTGTACTCCACCTGTCGAGAATATCGACAGTGTTTCCGATAACCAGGCAACCGGGCCATAAGGCTGTCACAGACAAAGCGCGCTCAGGGAACTTATGCTATATTACAAACGAAGTGTAAGAAGCATCTTCGAAGAAAATGGTACCCCCACCGATACCTTTCTTCGGCGCTCATTATTGCTATGAGACTTGTGCAATAGATTTTTTGTACTCATGAGTTCCATTGTGTGCCGACCATCATTGAAAACAATAAGAGCGCTAGCTTTCGGCTTCACCCAGTCTGAGGTCCGGCTCGGATAACCCGATCGTGACAATCGCAGAGGTGCTCCCTTTACTCCCTAGCCGAACAATCAGGAACGTAGGGGTAAACACTGGAGCGAGGCAACCTAGCTTGCAAATCGCTTAAGTCAATATGGTGCATATTGTGGCATAATACACGAACAAGGAATGAAGCCGTACAAGTATAATCATATGCAAGAGGAAAAGCTTCACAAAGGAAGCCCCCAAGTAAACGGGGTATTTGAATATGTGTGTCACAAACAAAGTTTGGACAAGGAAAAATTTTTACAAGCAACTTTTTCCAAAAAAGTATAATGCTTGGTCGAACCGAACACAAGTTAAAAATTAAAACTTTGAGCATGAAAGCGACTTAGCTGGTTAATGTGTTCGGCATTGATGACGCGGTCCGAGCTTGATGCGGGACAAGGTTCCATCCCCCAAGCCGGTCCCGAGGTGGCGGAGCGGAGGGCTCGACACGCCGAAGTGGTGACATAGCACGGTCAATGCAGACCGGCAGAGTGACGCCGAAGTCCCTGGATCATTTTCCTGTGCACAAAAAATAGTGCAAACCAGAGATAATAGTAATAATGATAATTAAAAAAATCATTGCATAATAAATAATTTATGCAAAGTGAGTAATAAAAGTAATATGGCCTGGCGCCGAAGTCAATGTCGATGCAGGGCGTCGGCGTGATGCGGTAAAGGCGTGGCAAAGCCTGAATTCACAGGTCGGTCTGAGCTCCGGATGCGGCGTTCGCCAGACTATGTACGGAAACTGACCGAACCACCATGCGACTATCGTTAATGCGGCCACCATTTGATAGACTTGTGTACATATGGTGGACAAACCAGCGTAATAATTCCTTGGGAAAAATGAACCCAAACAAGCATAAAATACTGGGATTAATAGCACCTGGTTTATTTGTTGTAGCAATCCGAAGGAAGGTGATTTCCAAAATTGGGACTCGATCCGCACACCCATTGCCTGACGGGCAATAAAACGACGGCATGGAAATGCTGGCAAAGGTTGGCTCGCCGAGGCAAAGCCCTTGGTCCAGCTAACGTGACGGAGCTGGTCGGCTAGTGACGCCGAAGTGTCCGGAGTAGGTTGATGAAGAGATGGCGAAGCCCCGGTCCAGCCGAGATGTCGAAGCCTCGATGTTAGCCGATGAGTCGAAGTAGGTCGGCGTGATGGACACCAGTTTGAAGAAGCAATAGCGCGGCCCTGCCGATGCAGGTCATGACGTGGTCGATGCCGGCTTCATGAAGTGACCATGCGGCGATGCCGGTATGCCCGCTCCGTGTAATCCGTGGGGCGGCGATGTTGGTGATGATTTATCCTTCACGATGCCGGACTCTTGTTGGGCTTGCCGAGATGATGATCCGAAGAAGTTGAGCTCGGCTCAACAAAGTGAGGACGTGTCTAGCGCAGGTCGGCAGCCATGGAGCAATATTGCCGCATTGGTTTGACACCAGCATGATGTTGAAGATCATGTTCAAAAGATCTTAAAGTTAGCGGGATGTGTCCGGAAACAAAACACAATACCCCATACAAAACTCCCTTCAAAAGGGATGTCCGAAATCCCGTTCATAAAAAAGACGAACTCGGGTCAGATTCGTTTTCGCGCAGAAAACAGACCCGAAAAGTGATGCACTAATCGGAAGGTTCCCGGAGTTTGAACGGTCAGATCGAGCTGAAATTTTGAGAGGTGGTAGATATAGGAATTCCGCAACCGATCAACGGTTCGATCTTCCAAAGGACGTCCGAGGTAGAAGATGGACACCACGCCCTAAACTCATCCAGATTCCCATCCAGATTTGACAGGGCTCCGGTATATCGTGGATTGCCAGAGATTCCTCCATCGGAACTTGACGAAATTTTCCAGGGTTGTTGTAGACTCAATTCCACACAATTCCACCAAAGAGATCGTTAAAAAGACACTTGAGGAGGCGGTGGCGGCGGACACAAGTTTGCTGTCCAGAAAAACAGCATGGTCGCCCGAGGGCAATGTTGACATTGAGCCCCCGGGCTCCCTGGATGATTCCTCCATGATATTGATAGAGATCGGAGTTGATGTTTATAAAGGCCCTCATCCGAACATGACGATCGGAGGTAGGGCGCAGTCCTTGGTCAAACCAAGG
Source organism: Triticum urartu (assembly GCF_056163025.1). Classification (NCBI taxonomy): domain Eukaryota; kingdom Viridiplantae; phylum Streptophyta; class Magnoliopsida; order Poales; family Poaceae; genus Triticum; species Triticum urartu. Next base: position 154,494,130 of record NC_141873.1, on the reverse strand, counting down.
TGACCAGTCGAGCTGGTGACGAAGATGCTGAAGTCGCAGTTGATCTGCGGGCGAGCCATCAACCTTTTGCCGAACACACAGCGGAACTCTCAATGAAAGCACCAATGTCGGTGTCAAAACCGGCGGATCTCGGGTAGGGGGTCCCGAGCTGTGCGTCTAGGATCGATGGTAACAGGAGGCAGGGGACACAATGTTTACCCAGGTTCGGGCCCTCTTGATGGAGGTAATACCCTACGTCCTGCTTGATTGATATTGATGATATGAGTATTACAAGAGTTGATCTACCACAAGATCGTAGAGGCTAAAACCTAGGAGCAAGCCTATGGTATGATTGTTGTATATATGATTTATCGACTAGCCCGGTCCTGGTTTATATAATGCACCAGAGGCCTAGGATAACAAGAGTCCTAGCCGAATACGCCGGTGGGGGAGGACCCCTTGTCTTGATCACCAAGTCTTGTGGAATCTTCCATGTATGCGGCAGCTGTCCGAACTGGCCCATGAGTATACGGCCATGGGGGTCCTCGGCCCAATCTAACAGATCGGGAGATGACGTGGTGAGTACCCCCTAGTCCAGGACACCGTCAGTGGGCGACGACAGAGGCGAGAGCAGAGGGCTGAGCACTCCGACATCAACATACACCCATCGCGTCCGAAACCTGCTCGTGGACGACGGGAGATCAAAATCAATCACCGAGCCGGCCGTCGCCGCCACGGCCTGAAAACTCACGCACCCAGAGCACTGCCGGGGGTTGGTCAGGTGCAGCGAGAAGAAATGGCGCAAGAGGGCCACAGAAGGAACAATGCCCACCATGGCCTCGCAGATAAAGGCGAAGACGGCGAGAAGGACGACAGATTGGGGATCAAGGTGCATCATATGGATCTGGTAATGGGAAAGCACGACATCGAAGAAGGCGGAGAAGGGAGGAACCAGGCCGGCCCATAGAGCGTCGACGAAGAACGGGACCTCGGTGGCCATCCTATCGACGGAGGCTCGGGACGCAGGCCAGACCACCGTCCCCCCCACCCATTCATTGAAGCTGGTAGCGAGCGTGAGGCGGGCCTTATCCATGGCCTCCCGATTGAGAAGCCACGATCGGCCGACGGTGGGCTCAACGGCCGGAGCTGAGTTGGCCGAGGATAGGGGCTTCTTCCCTTTCTCCGTCCGGTTTAGCGCCATGGCAATAAGGGTAGAGCTTGAGTTGGATTGGAAGAGGGGGCAGAGGTACGAGGAAGCGAAGAAGTCGGGGAGTGCGTTGCCAGCAACGGGGAGGGAACTGTGTAGGATATCGTGAGCACCTAGCCAGTCGGATTTCAAGGCTGCGTGGGGAAGCTGAGACGCCCACGTCCAATCAGTCGCCACACGTCGATCAAGGCCGTAGGATGTTGAGGTCCGCGGCACTTCGCGCTTTCCCTTTGGCTTCGCGTCAAAGCCAAGACCGAGTGCACCTTGGGCCCGGGGGCTACTATCGGCGTTCTGGGAAGGGGGGTCCCCAGACTTGCCTGCCTGCGGCCCGCAGCGTGGCTCCTCCAGCAGCCCCGTACTGCCCATCTTCACCAGCAAACATTCAAGACCCTCGCGAGGGGCCAAGCCTCACGAGGCGGACGATGCAATACCTCCTCAGGGGCGGCCTTACCAGGCTGGCTCGCGAGGGGTGGAGAGATCAAGGCAAGGCGAACCTCGTGAGGTTCCAATGACGCAAGCCATGAAGATCAAGACCAGGCGGGCGCCAAGCGGGCGCTAGGGCGCACAGTGTCCTCGTTTCCTCTTTAGTGCTAAGGAGGAAAGCGCAGGCGAGGAGTTCCAAGGCATCAGGCAAAGGTTTCCATATCGGTGCAACAAGACCAAGACCAGCAGGACGGCAGGACGGAGGTCACCGTGGAGCCCAAGACGGCATCACCACCAGAGCCTTTGGCAGGCGAAGACTACTTTTGTCAGGATAACTTGTACTAGTGGTCTCCCTTCAAATTGGCCGTTGTGGGATCCCTTCCTGCTCAATATTTGGCAAGAGGACCAGGGACTCTATAAAAGGACTAGCCACCACCACAGTAAGGGGCACCTGGTCTGGAAGGAGAGGATCCAGATCTTCCTCAAACACACAAGTTCACCAAGCACAAGAACACCTCTCCTCAGGAGGTTGTTCTTCCCTTGTAACTGTTCATCCTCAGCCCAAGAGGCAATGCACCACACCACACTGGAGTAGGGTATTACACCACAATGGGTGGCCCGAAACAGTATAAATCTTGTGTCTCGCGTTCTTCGGGTCCGTCAAGCTAGGCCATGAGATCGTTGAGTGTGCGAGCTAGAGAGGGGGGAGATCTTCATGCGCACCCAGATGTTCGAACCTCAAGGGTTTTACCGGAAGCCAAAAAAATCCTACAGAAAGGGGGTGACATCTTGCACGGTCATGTTAGAAAGGCATGTCAGAGGATAGCCTGTCAGTTATGTTGGCAACATCGTTGGTACCAAGGGCGAGGGATGAAGAGAGCCATTTTCCTTCTTGTTGATCGAGGCAGACCATTAGGCAAAGTTCTCGTCTATCGGCGGGTACCGGAATGTCATCAACAATAATAACAAGGTCACACTGACAGAGTTGTAGACCAGGGTGTTTTCATAGGAAGAGAATTAATATTGCTTAGGTCATATAGACCACAAGAAAGGTTAAACAACCAATGGAAAGTAAAAAATGAAATTATACACAAGATTTTTTTTGACCATGAAGACTGCAGGGCTTACACCCCACAACATTTTATTAAAAAAAGAAGAACACAACATACAAAGATCCTCAAGATGAGGAAAATAAAGTAAAGAAACTAGAGAAAAAAGCTATACAAAAATGAGGAGGGGCTATACAACTGAGAGTACAAGAGTCCTCCTCAAGGAGGTAGGAAATCAATCCATCTAAGCATGGCATCGCTATATTTTCTTTTGATCCGATGGGAGAGGAGTGTAACATCATGTATGAAACCATTTCTCCATGCCCTAAAAGAAGGCTTGATATGCCTTAAAGCCCTATCATTTCTTACATTCCATATATTCCACCAAGCAAGAAAGACAACTCCTGCAAAGAAAGGTTTGTTGAAATCCTTTCTGGCATGCATAGCAATGTCAACCATGTCATCAGAAACTTTCCAGACAATCTGTAGATAGTTCCACACACGTACACTGAAATTACATTGGAAAAAGAGATGGTTTCTGTCCTCCGGAGCCCCGGGTTGGATAAAGCACACACTCATGTCCATCATTAGTCCTCAAGTGTCTATGTTGGATCATATCTTTGGTGTTAACTCTGTCCATTATGACCAGCCAGGCGAATGTTTTGATTGACATTGTACAACAGCTCTTCCAGACCCACTTCAAACTGGGATTTGCCATAACCGGGTGATACACAAAGTCATAAAACTTTTTAGCAGAGTAGGTTGCCTGCCTACCATGTCTCCAAACCCATGCATCAAGGCAACCGCTGTCCAAATGCCAAGAGTCCATCAAAGAAGAAAGTTGATGAAACTCCTGGAAAGCTAGTTTAGACAGAGGTAAACAAAACAACTCTTAAAAGTTGTGAGTCTGAAAAACTTCCATGACAGAAAGATTTATGTGGAGACAAAAGGAATATAGCCTGGGAAAACGTTCCTGAAGAGGGGTGCAAGTGTTTCCAATCTGCCAATGATCTGACCAAAATAGCACAGTGTCTCCTCTGTGAACAATGACAGAGGTAACAACCCTAAACTTATCCATTAGCTTGCAAATATCTCTCCACCAGAAAGAACCACAAAGTGTGGTATCATGGGGAACCCTTTGGAAATGATAGGAGTCCCAAACCAGGTGTACCCATGGCACATCCTCTCTATTGTAGAATTTGTTAAGATGTTTTAGGAGCAGAGCATCATTTTGTAAACCCAGGTTTAGGATTCCCAATCCTCCCTTGGATTTAGGTCTACAGACAAGGGGCCAGGCAGCCAGGGAATGACCCTTCTCCTGACCATACTTTCTCCATAAACACTATCTCTGAATTCTTTCCAGTTGGTTCAGGATACCCTAAGGGATTGACAGGCTACATTGGAATTTTCCTCTCCCACTTTGATATATCTGATGGTACATCTCTTTCTCCAATAAAGATACTTCAGGTGTAAAAGGTGTTCATGGTGCAGTTTAGTAATTCTCCTGAAGTTGGCCTCAGGTCTAGACAGAAGTCTCATGTCCTCAAGATTATCCAGCCAAAGAATCACCTAGTTGCACTTTTCAATCAGCTTTTTGAGATGGGACAATCCTTTCTGCCACTTCCTTAGTGCAAAAATCAAGGCCTTTAGCTTATCTACAATAATAGCTAAAATATGTGACTTATTGGAAGGTCTCTTCCAAACCTCCTCCACACAATCCATAAATCCTGGTTGATGGACCCAAAAATTCTCAAACCTGGAAATATGAGCCTTTGGTATGGAAGTGCTTATAGAAATCAAACAAGGCACATAATCAGACACAGTTTTTGCAAGAGGAGACACTTGGGATATAGGATACATGCTGATCCAACTGGCAGAGCTAAAAACCCAGTCAAGTTGTGTCGGATCACGGGTTCCGGCAAAACCCTTAAGGTTCGAACACTGGGGTGCACGCGAAGATCTCCCCCCTATCGATCCATGGCCTAACTTAGCTAATATTTCATGAACTAACTCAACGAACTCGCAACACAAAGGACGCAAGATTTATACTGGTTTGGGCCACCGTTGTGGTGTAATACCCTAGTCCAGTGTGGTGGTGCTGGATTGCCTCTTGGGCTGAGGGCGAACAGTACAAGGGGAGGAATAGCCTCCTGAGGTTGAGGTGTTCTTGTGCTTGGTGAACTTGCGTGGTTGAGGATGACCTTAATGATCTCCCCCTCTATGGCGGTGGCTAGTCCTGTTTATAGGGGGCCTGGTCCTCTCCCTAAATATTGAGCGGGAAGGGAGCCAACAACGGCCAATTTGAAGGGGGACAGCTAGTACAAGCTATCCCAACAAAAGCAGTCTTCGCCTGCCAAAGGCTCTGGTGGTGACGCCGTCTTGGGCTCCACGGTGACCTCCGTCTTGCCGTCCTTCAGGTCTTGGTCTAGTTGCACCAATATGGAAACCTTTCTTGGATGCCTTGGTACTCCGCGCCTTCGCTTGCCCCCTTAGCACCAAAGAGGAAACAAGGACGTTGCGCGCGCTGGCACCCGCCTGGTCTCGATTGTCATGGCTTACGTCACGAGAACCTCGCGAGGTTTGCCCGGCCTTGAACTCTCTGCCCCTCATGAGCCAGCCTCGTGAGGCCGCTCCTGAGGAGGTCTTGTGTCGTCCGCCTCGCGAGGCTTGGCCCCTCCCAAGGGTCTTGATTCCTTGTTGATGAATATGGGTCATACAGGCCTGCTAGCATAGCCACGCCGTGCGCCGCAGGCAGGCAAGTCTGGGGACCCCCATTCCCAGAACGCCGACAGTAGCCCCCAGGCCCAAGAGCGCTCGAGCTTGGCTTCGAGGCGAAGCCAAGGGTCAAGTGCGGAGCACCACGGGCCCCAATACTCTGCGGCCTCGATCGACGCATGGCTGTTGATTGGACGTGGGCGTCTCCTCTTCCCCACACTGCCTCGGCAACTGCCCGACTGTCAAAAGGCTGGCGTAGGCAACGTTCACCTTCACTGTTTCCTTTTGCCTTGCTCAGATCCCCTTTCTTACTCCCTGCTTCTGAAATCTTCAGATCCGCTCCCATCATTTCCTGCTTCAGCGACCAATGGCGCCACGGAAGGTCAAGCCCGCCTTGTCACTGGTGCCATCTGTGGTGAAGGCTTGGTACAAACCTGCCCTCGACTCGCCCAACGCCTCGGAGAAAAGCCTTGCTGCCACGCGCCTACTGAGGCGGGGGAGAGTAATGAAAGGGGGAAGTCGGAGCTCCGGGTTGCCTCCAACATGCCGGAGCCCGAGTGGAGCGCGTTCTTCCCCTTCTTCATGAGCAGTATCGCCGCCGGGTTGGTTCCTCCCTTCTCTGATTTCTTCTATGAGGTCCTCGACCACTACGGGCTGCAGGCGCTGCATCTCCATCCCAATTCCATCCTTCTCCTGTCCATCTTCGCCTACTATTGTGAGGCGTATCTGGGCTCGATGCCGTCTGTGGCCCTGCTGCGCCACTTCTTCTTCCTCCGTGCCAGCGAGGGCCATATCTCCGGGTGCGCCAATTTCATCGCGGCCGGCAAGGCCAACTCGATCTCAAACAACAGGAAGAAGGCCGACAACCTCAGGGCCAAATGGGTCATGATGAGCGCCAAGCATGTCCACCCGCGCTTGGCGCTGCCGACGGAGAAGCCCTAGGCCAATAAGGCTTGGTCCTGCGCGAAGCTCACCGAGAAGCGGGCGACGTTGGTGCTGGAGCATATGAAGTCTGACCTGAAGCCCGGCAATGCAAAGGCGGCGAGGATTACAGGGCCATGCTCCTGAGGGAGTTCCTGGCGCTGTGTGTGGCCCATTGTTGGAACTCAGGGATGAAGAGGACAAGGTTTGCTTGAGCTCAGGGGCCTTGTCTGACGAGGAGCTGACCACAGTTCTCCGCCTCCTAGTTGGGGACGATCATGAGTATCCTCCGAATGTCTTTACTCCCTTGTTCCGCCACAAGGACAGTGCGCTGATCGTGGCCTCCAAGCTGACCTTTGACGGGCGTGGACTGGTGCCGCCTGTGCTCACCGGGGCCCCAGCAGCGCCAACGCCGATGGAGATGTCTTCTAGTGAGTCCCTCGGGGAGGAAGAAGAGGAGGAGGAAGACTTGAGGTAACCCCTGAAGGGACGGGGGAGACCTCCCCCTGAGTGAGGTTGACATCCTCCGCGCCTTCCCCGACGATGACGAGGCCGACGCTTCCTAGGAGAAGGAGGGACTGGCCGTGATCCTGACGAGAAGCAGGTCGGCGCTGATCCACCGAGGATCTGCTGCTGCTCCGGTGCTGCCTGGGGCCGCTTGTGGTTCAACTGCTGCTCCTGCTTCAGCTTCTAGGGCTGGTGCACCCACGCCTCGAGCCGTGACGCTCTCAGGCTTCAAGCTCACCAAGCGGAAGGTGGACTACGTTGCTGTGGACCAGTAAGTGCCCTGCCTCGCTTTGTTCCTGTTGTCGATGCTCATTTCCGACTCCCTTTCCTTGCTGCGCAACCAGGCTGTCATCTGCGGTGAAGAGGAGAAGGGAGAGCGAGGTGGTGCCGCTTGAGTCCGTGTCGCCTCCTGCGACCGCGTCCCTCTCCACCAGCAAAGGTGGGGATGGCGCTCATGCTTCTCCAGCCCGGTCATCCTCGCGAGGCCCAGTGGAGCATCCTTGGGGGGAGTCAGCCCCTGGAGCGCCACTAGCTCAGGAGGTGCCGGTGTCCGGCACGGCTGGTGAGGTTCCGAAGGCTCAGGAGCCCTTGATCTCCCATGCAATGGTGACAACATCACCCCTTCTCCTACTGCGCCCCTAGCCCCAGGTTCTTCTGCTTCCTCAGCCGTCTTGGAGCGCGCCCTTTCGGAGATGGCCCAGCTGCGGGACGATCTCCAGGGCACGGACTCGCGCCTGGTGGTTGGGCGCTTGGAGCTGGTCTCTGGCTGGCTTCACTCCGACTCGGCGGTTCGAGCGTCGCTGAGCCAGGCCACAGCGGCCTCCAAGAAGGAGAAGCAGGCCGCCACCAAAGCTGCGGCCGACCGCGAGGCGGCATTGAAGGACGCTGAGGCCGCCCACGGCCGCTGTCGAGAGCTGGAGGACGAGCTGAAGGGCCTGCGCGACCATCATGCGGAAGAAGCACGTGGCCGCCAGGAAAAGGAGGAGGAGATCAAAGCCCGGGAGGACGCCATCAAGGGCCGCGATGCCGAGCTGGGAGAGCTGGCGAAGGCGCAGGCAGCGGAGCACAACCGGCTGGAGAAGTTGGAGCAGAAGGCGAGGGCGAAGGAGGATGACCTTGACGCCAAGGCGAGGGTCCTTGCCGAAGACCGCGCAGCCTTCTCGACCTTCGAGGAGAGGTCTCGCGTGGCACTGAAGACAATGTACAAGAAGGGCTTGGAGAAGCCGCTGACCACCTAGGTGGATGGCCCTGCTCAGTTACTTCCCTTCCTGGTGAAGGCGCTCGAGGAAGTCGTGGAGGGCATCGGTCCTATGGCGGAGGCAGAGGCTCGCGTCCTTTCCTCAGCCGCGCTGACACGGGTCTTCAGCCACCTGCACCTTTGCGACCCCAACACTCATCTTGACGAGCTGCTAGAACCTGTAGCTGCCAAACACTGCGTGGCTGCCGCTGCAAGCGTGAAGGTCAAGTGGAAGCCTTGATGAGGAAGTTCGATGCCTTCGCTCCCGCGCCCTCGACCTATGATGCAGGTGAAGGCGGAGATACCCAGGAGGGGGCACCTTTTGCAGGCTCCAGCAGTGTCCAGGGGTGACTTGTGGCTGCTTTTCTGCTTTATTCCTGCAACATGCACCATGCCTCATGGAGGCGTTAAACTCACATTTGATATTGTGAGAACAATATGTGTTGTAATATTTTCTTTGAGATTTTGTGATTTTCTTCCTATTTGCTTTGTGTTCTGCATCGGCAGAGCCCGGCCCCGCGCATACCTCAACCGTCGTTGGGCCGATCGGAAACCAGGACGGACCAAGGAGCGAGGGGCTACGTGACTAGTTAGGCTCCTGAGTCGTGATGCTCACGAGTCCCCCTTGACATGCAAACAGCCTATAGGAAGGATACGCGAGGATAGGTTAATGTTCTACATCGGCAGAGCCCGGCCCCGCGCATACCTCAACCGCCATTGGGCCGACCGGAAACCAGGATAGACCAAGGTGTGAGGGGCTACATGACCAGTTAGGCTCCTAAGTCACGATGCTCAGGAGTCCCCCTTGACGTGCAAACATTCTCCATACCTTTTCCCTCGCCGAGGCTCGGCTCGGGAGGGGCGCGCGACGACTAGGTCTGGGGGACCTGGTTGGGTGGCGTACGCTTGGGGTGACCCAAGCGCATTCCCCGTGCACAGCCCCCTCGCGCGGCTCTCCCGAGGGGAGGCGTTACGGTGAGGCCGGACATTGAGCTCTGGGGCTCCCTGAGGTTGGTACGGCCGTGGGGTCGCCCTCAGTTGTTTATCACCAGCGCGGAGCGTAGTGCTTCCGCTTGTGCATGGGCATAGCCGCTCCTCGGTAGTGTCGACGGCCAGCACGGAGCATGGTACTTCCACTGGGGCGTGGGAGGGGGACTCCCTACTGCAAAGAGCCCCCGGGGCGTGTACAGCCCCGCCTTGACACGTGGCTTGCATGGGAGGGTTAGACGAGGTGTATCTGGGCACTCGTGAGCCAGAGAGGGACTCAGAAGGCCCTATCTCAAGGCAGGTTGCGCCTGGTCTTCATTCTTGTTTGTTGTCTTGGTCCTGTGAGATGGTTAGACAACGCGAAGGGTCCTAAAGAAGGACGGCCGACGCGCGGCTCCCATGGTGGGTGACAGTCAATAGGCGATAGTCATAGGTAGATTAAGCATGGAAAGCATACTGGCTTAAGTAAATGTAGGGAAGACGCATGCCACTGGGTCCGGCCCAAGCGGCTTGGGGATGATGCAGCCCGTGGGGCGCCCCCAACAGGGTAAGCTAAAGACATAAAAGGAAAGATAGATGCCACAGGGACAGACCCACGCGGCCTGGGAATGATGCAGCCTTGGGGGCGCTCCCAGCTGAATGAACTTTGGAAAACGTCACCTGGTCCTGTTGATGAAGGCAAGTTGGGGTAGCTGAAGGCGTGCGGCGAAGGGGCTGCCCCTCACGAGCCATCGGGGCCCTGAGCCTCGGGAGGCTCTGGGGGTCCAGGGGGTTCCTTGAGGACCGTCTTTATCTCCGTCAGCATCGCATGGTGCCTGGCCTCCTGAGCCGCCAAGATTCTTCGTAGGTTGCATTGATAGGCGGCCACCATGCTCGGCAGGCCAAAGGGCATGCGAACATAGCTGTGAGGTGGGCCCTCGCAGCGTCCCACGCGGGAAGGCCAGAGAACCTCCTGAGAAGCGGCCCGATTGAGCCCTGGAACGTTGATGCAGACGCGCAGCCCGACATCCTCGCCTGAATGGGGAGTTGCGCCTGGTGAGCGGTGGCCACCGCCCATGGCCCTTGCGTCTTGCAGTTCCTGAGTGGTCTTGGTGATGAACTCCTGAGCGGTGGGCACTCATTGCCATGTGTTCTCTTGAGGGAAATGTGCTGCGAAGCACGCCTCCAAGTGGTGACCAAGCGCCTCCCTCATGATGTTGGCAAAGTCTGAGGCCCTCCAAAAGAGAGCCCCCGAGCCCTGCCCAAGAGGGGCGTTGGGCGCACTTTCTTATGCGATGGAGGGAGACGGCCCAGGCGCGGGCGCCGATCCTGACTAGGCACCGCTTTCCTGAGGCCCTGCTTGGCACAGCTTCTTCTTCTTGGGGGTGGCCTCAGGAGGGTGCTCGCCCTGGCTGTCGGGGTCGTTGATTGCTGTAGCTTGGAAGGCATGCTCGAGGGATCACACCGCGTCTCTTTCTTCGCATGGTAATGTGATGATTCCGCCGCTTCCTGGCATCTTGAGGACATTGTAGCCATGATGGGTCACCGCCATGAACTTGGCCAGGGCTGGATACCCAAGGATGGCGTTGTATGGCAGGTGGATGTAGGCGACGTCGAAGTCGATGAGTTCGGTGCGGTAGTTGTTGCATTCTCCGAAGGTGATGGGGAGGCGGACCTGCCCGATCGGGGTAGTAGATCCGTCGGTCACTCCTGAGAAAGGCTTGGTAGGCCGAAGCTGGTCATATGGCACTTGGAGGTTGTCGAACATGTTGACAGACAGGACATTGAGCCCTGCGCCACCGTCGATGAGGGTCTTGGTAACTTGCACGTTGCAGATGAACTGTGAACAGAGCATTGGGAGGACGCCTGCAGTAGCCACGCACTTGAGCTGATCTGCCGAGCTGAACGTGATGGGGCCCCTGGACCATCTGACCGGGCGTGTGGCCTCGAGCTTGGGAAGAACTGCATTCACTTCACGAGCAAATTGTTTGAAGATACGCTGCGAGGCTGGGGCTTGAGCTCTGCCCAAGATGCAGGCGATAGCGCGTGGCTCCTGGAAGCCCCTAGCCCCCTCATCTTGATGGTGGCCGTCATTCCTTCTGGGTGGTGGCGGTAATGGAGGAAGGCCAGCGTTGCCTTGAGGACGAGCCTCATGACGCTGGTCCCTCCAAGCGCCCTCGCGAGGCTGATCCTGCCAGCGGTCCTCACGAGGCCGGTCGTGCCACTCCTAGCGCGGGCCACGGTCGTCCTAGCGTCCGCCACCACGTCCTCCTCCTCAGTCGTAGTCCCGATCACTACGCTCGGGGCGTCGACCGAAGCGTGCTTCTCAAATGGCTCTGAGCTCTTGACAGTCGCCGGTGTTGTGGGTATGCAAGTTATGGAAGGCGCAGAACGGTCGTGTAACGCCCTTGATGTGGCTATATCTCCCACGTGTCGAAGCACGACTTAGAGGCATAACCGCATTGAAAGCAATGTCGCAAGTGAGGTAATCTTCACACAACCCATGTAATACATAAGGGACAGAGATAAATAGTTGGCTTACAATCGCCACTTCACACAATACATGAATAAAGCATTACAATCATCCAAATACAATCAAGGTCCGACTACGGAACCAAAATAAAAGAAGACTACCCCAATGCTACACAGATCCCCGATCGACCCCAACTGGGCTCCACTACTGATCAACTAGAATGAAACAACACAAAGGACAAGATCTTCATCGAGCTCCTCCTTGAGCTTGGTTGCGTCATCTGCACGGTTCAACGGCACCTGCAAGCTGGTTTTGGAAGTATCTGTGAGTCACGGGGACTCGGCAATCTCACACCCTCGCGATCAAGACTATTTAAGCTTATGGGTAAGGTAAAAGTATGAGGTGGAGCTGCAGCAAGCGACTAGCATATATGGTGGCTAAACATACGCAAATGAGAGCGAGAAGAGAAGGCAAAGCGCGGTCGAGAAACTATGATCAAGAAGTGATCCTAGAACAGCCTACGTCAAGCATAACTTCAACATCGTGTTCACTTCCCGGACCCCGCCGAGAAGAGACCATCACGGTAACACACACAGTTGATGTATTTTAATTAAGGTCAACTTCAGGTTTTCTACAACCGGACGTTAACAAATTCCCATCTGCCCATAACCACGAGCACGACTTTCGAAAGTTCAAATCCCTGCAGGGGTGTCCCAACTTAGCCCATCACAAGCTCTCACGGTCAACGAAGGATATTCCTTCTAGCGGGAAGACCCGATCAGGCTCGGAATCCCGGTTACAAGACATCCTCGACAATGGTAAAGCAAGTCCAGCAAGACCACCTGCTGTGCCGACAAATCCCGATAGGAGCTGCACATATCTCGTTCTCAGGGCACACCGGATAAGCTAAGCGTACAGGAGCCAACGTAACCCAAGTTGCCAAGGGACGGTTTGCTAGGATAAGGTGGGTTAGAGGCTTGGCTTAACAATATGGGAGGCATGATAAGTAAGTGGTAGGTATCGCATCATAGGCATAGCAAAAGAGCGAGCAACTAGCAAGCAAAGATAGAAGTGATTTCGAGGGTATGGTCATCTTGCCTGAGATCCCGCAAGGAAGAAGAACGAGTCCACGAAGAAGATAAACGGACATAGTCGAACGGTTCCTCACAGACGCGACGTTATCGGAACCAACCCGAAGAAGCAACACCGGAAAGAAAAAGAAGCACACAACATAGTAAACAACCAACACACGAACATGGTATGATAGGCGGGATGCGGTATGTGATGCATATGCAAGATTTGATAAGGAATGATTGAACCAGGCCTCAACATGGAAATCCAAGAGTGCCACTGGAAAGGTGAGGTGATTTCGGTTGAAATCGATATAAAGATCACCAGAATCGGATACACGGTTTGGAAATGGCAAGCAAAACAAATATGTCACCGGACTGCGATAAACAGCAAGTAGTTATCTAAATGCATCAAGTTAAATATGCTACAGCACTCAAACATGGCAACAAAATACATGGCAGGGATCCACTCATGATGCATGGCAAAAGATGAACACTGAGCTATGGCTAATTCACTCATTAACAGGCTCAAACAAGCATGGCAAAAGTGTAAATGATAACAGGTTTCAGACTTAGTGAAATTAACACAAGTCTGGAATTTATTATCAGGAAGCACACTTTAGAGCATTAAAACTACATGCTATAGGAACTTAACATGGCAAAGCAAGGCATGGAATGAAGCTACTCAAAGAAATTAACAAAAGTACCTTAGTGACCTTGAGCCAAAAGGGATCAGAGAATACAATTGCAAGCATGTGAACATGGCAAAAACTTAAACAGATTCAGACTTAGAGAAAAACTGGAGCATGCAAAACAGTTAACGAGTAGGCATGTTTACGAGCTCGATACACTCACTACAGAGCATGGCATGACAAAATAAGCATACATCCATCAAGAATACATGGCATAGAAGCTATACATGGCAAGAACAACAACATAGCATGCACGGATCACTAGGAAACAACCTCGGCAAAATCGCTAAACAAGTTAACAATCTGCCAGGAACATTTTATAGCAAAAGTAGAGCTCGATTGACTCAAGCTAAGGTGATCCATAAATGCAAACAAAGACATGGATGGATAGAGCACCACCATGTTAACAAAACATCCTTACTGATCATGCTCAAAAGAGGCACGGATCACTAGGAAACAACATGAACATATGGCATAACAACAAAAACAAAACAAGGACTTAGTGAAATTCTAAGTCCCTGAAATCAGCATTACCGATTACGCTACTTTGCAAGCTTGTGCTAGTCACCACAAATGTCACAAAAATACATGGCAAGCACCTCTGTAAAGATGGCATGGCATATAACAAAACACATGTAGAGCTCAGGGTCATAGCATGCACACATTAATCATGGAAAAAATGACAAAAAGCTATTTGCTGAAACAGATCTGACAAATTCATCACATAGGCCTCTTCCAACAGCATTTCGGGCACCAAGATGAGCTCAAATGAAAATCATGCAATGAGATGAAATGATGTACTCATCGAGACGAACATTTTGATATGCTACACGCACAAATCGGATCTACGATGAGAGAGTTATGACATGATGAAAATGGCATGAAAAGTATGCAGATCTGGAACTTAGTGAAAAAAAAACACCCAAGCGTAGCATAGCTAAAGGTCGCTCGGGGCAGAGGTTTGGGTGTGTCTCACCCCATGGGCTTGGCCCAAATGAGGAGGGGGCAATGGGCCGCTGGATCTGGGGCTGGCCAACCCATTAACGCAGGCGGAGGCCCAGGGCGAAGGAGTCGTCCTCCTCGCGCGCTCCTCTCAGGCAGGAGGCCATGGCAGTGGCGCAGGAGACAGGGAACGCCGGCGGCAGCAAGGATGGTCTCTCCGGCGATGACGGCGAGCGCAGAGGCCGGGAATGGATGCGGGGCAGGACGCAGAGGACGGATCCGGGTGTGGCTCCTCCGGATCCGGTCGGGAGATGGAGGGAACGACGAACTCGAAGCTCTGGCGCCGGTGAGTTCCTGCGGGACGGAGGCAGTGAGCGAGAGGCCAGAGAGGCAGGAGAAGAAACAGCGGGGGCGGCGCGGGCTCACCCGGACGGCAGCGGCATGCTACGAGGAAAGACGGGGCGGCGGCGGAGCGCAGGGAGGCGAGGCGCTCGGCGAAGGAGCTCCGGCGAGGGCTCACCGGAGCCGGTGGCCGGCGACGAGGCCCCCAGGAGGCGCAAGCGATCCGGATCGAGCGACGGGAACTCGGGCCGCTGATGGACGAGCGGCGGCGGCGCGCGGGCCTGCGCGGGCCCGCGATGGGCTCCGCGGGCCGCGGCGAAGTGGGGCGGCGCGCGGGCTGAGGTTGCGGCGCCCTATTGGAGGAGGGAGGCGGCGGAGGCGACGTGGCGGCTCCTGATTGGCCGGAGTGATGTGGCGGCGGGGTGGACATGTCCGGACGACGTGGGAGGAAGTGTCCGGCGGCGCGGGAAGGAGTTTTTAGGGTTTCGTCTGCGCGAATTTCGGAGGGGGTCACATATATATAGGTAGAGGGAGCTACGAGAGTCCAAATGAGGTGCGGTTTTCGGCCATGCGGTCGTGATCGAACGACCGAGATGATGGAGGGGGTTTAGGTGGGTTTTGGGCCACTTTGAAGAGGTGTTGGGCTGCAACACACACGAGGCCTTTATGGTCCCTCGGTTAACCGTTGAAGTATCAAACGAAGTCCAAATGGCACGAAACTTGACAGGCGGTCTACCGGTAGTAAACCAAGGCCGCATGACAAGTCTCGGTCCAATCCGAAAACGTTTAACACCCGCACACGAAAAGAGGTAGAACGGGACACCGGGTGACATAGGAGCGCCGGAATGCAAAACGGACAACGGGGAAAATGCTCGGATGCATGAGACGAACATGTATGCAAATGGAATGCACATGATGACATGATATGAGATGCATGACACGCAAGCAATGACAAGGCAACAACAGCGAATAACTGGAAGACACCTGGCACATCGGTCTCGGGGCGTTACAACACTCCACCACTATGAGAGGATCTCGTCCCGAGATCTAGAATGGCACTGGAGGGAAAACGGAAGAGAAAAGAAGAGGTAAAACTAAGTTGCTTCTTTGACAAACGAGTGAAACCAAAGAACCTTGAAAAGGTTAAGCCACTTGGAGAAAATAATACAAAGAAGATGAACAAGGTGAGACACTCCGTTGGGAAGAGGAATGAAGAAGAACAAATTCGGACAGCACTCTTGTTAGAACAAGGTAGAGAAGAAATAAGGATGATATAATTTGGGCAGCATTCCGACTGAAAAGAAAAGGAATTGAATAAGAACTTGGCAAGATGAGAGTATGCTAGATGAAATCAACAACACACTGCCTCCGGAACAAAAGAATAGATGATAAATAATTGAGATAGGAGAATGGCGAAGAAAATGCCAACTTCTGCCACAAAAGAGCTTGAAAAGGCATCCTTAGGGGAAGGGTCGAACGGAATTGTTGGAAAACCAACAACGAAAAGAATAAGCTTGATATGGTCTTATGGAATGCATCTCAAATTATGAGGTGACCACCTGCCACTCACGGGGAAAAGAATTGGATTGATATGAACGAGGAGACGAGAAACTTATTTCATCAGGAGGGTAGATGAAGAACTTGGATCATATATGAGCACCATAAATAGCAGCGATCCTTAGGGAAGGTTTTAGGTGAAATATAACCCTAGATAAATCCAATGACGAGATTGATGGATTTAAAATACCTCATTCTTAACAACATGTGAATCATGAGACATGAACTCAAATTATCAAGAATGACATAATACCACCTCGAATGATACGGTTGAAAGAATTGCACTTTAAAATGCAAGATAAAGAATACTTGAGCTCCTCTGAAAAGAATCTCGATGAACACTTCGAGAAAGAATTAAATCCTTGATGAACCATCTTGTTGAGCCTTCATGAGAACTCCGGTAATAAAAGAATGATCAAACGAAAAGAAAGAGAAGTTGAAAGCACAAGGTGAATCCTTGTAATGATTTAGATGGATCTTCGTGGTGAAATAATTGAAAAAGGTTGGAACTCCGGGAAGAAGAGAAGATGAACAATTGAAATCAGGAATTTGATGAGCCTCCGGAATAAAGAATTAAACGCTTGGATGAAACAAGAATAAGAATTACATTATGCTTATCCTTCACCAATTAAATTGATGACAAGCAACGGATCGCATACGACTTATTCTCGTAGAAAGGATTTAAGATAGATATATCGCAAACTTGAGAAAGGTCTTCAACGAACCACCGGTAGGGTTGGAAAGAAAAAGTCAATTGAGATTATAACGAAGGAAGAAGAATCTTGGAAGAGCCACCGGTAGAATTGAAAAATGCACGAAGTAAAGGGATGAATCACCGGGTAAGAATTAAAAAAACAATTAAAACATGAAGAAACACCAGGAAGAGTTAGCCATTAAATGAAGATGCTTGAGAGAATTTAGATCCATGAGAACGAAGAGATTACGAGCTGATTAGAGCATCCTTGATTTAAGCACCGGTATGATTTAAAGTATGAGAGTTGAAAGCTGGAATGAATAAATCTTAGATGGTGGGCTCCGGATAATCAAACTGAAAAGACTCCTGAATTACTCCGGATGGGTGAAAAGAAATTCTCACAACCGAAACAATTATGGGAGAATGGCAGAGAATGGGGCAAGATTTAAAAGAAACTCTTCTTCGGCCTTCAAAATCTGAGAATGACGATGAGAAACACCACCAAATTGTTGAGACACTCCGAAATGATTAAAAGAGGAGAGGTTGAGCCAACGATGAAAAGAATTTGAAAGAATTTGGAGAAAACATATGACTGATGATGAATCATTCTTACGTCAAACTTCAAAAAGAATTTAGGATAGCTCCGGGAAAATACAAGAGTCAGGTAAGATCCTGGAAAAGACCTGTGGGTTAGGGCCCACTCAAAAGAAACACCATAGAACAATTTAAAAGAGAGAATGCACCGGTTGAATTAAATGGCTTGAATAAGGTAAGACCTCGAAAATAGCTTGGATTGATCAAGAATAGACGCATTAATCTTCCAAGATATCTTCAGTACAACGGAACAAATGGAAAACGAGAGGTGAATAATTTAGAAGTGCACCGGCATAAGAAAGCATTTGAAACAAGGAAATGATATGATCGACAAAGCTAGAATTGAATCCACCGGAGAAGAAAAGAATGAATAATGATGAACTTGAGGCTCCGTTAGTATCTTCATGAGCATCACCGGATAAGAACATTCAAAGACAAGAATGAAGAGTCTTCACATGAATAAAATGGATACTTTATTAAGATATATGAGTCCTTGAAGAAAGAAAAAACAAGGGAGGGAGGGCGGGAAAACAAAGGCAATTTGGGATGAATGAAATGAACACCGTTGAAAAGAACTGAGATTGGATCTTGCAAATGTTGAAGTGATCGGATCCACTTGAAGAGAAAAACTCCTCGGTTGAAAAAGGATTGACATGACAATCCCGATTATCAAGAAGGATTAGTATTCACATCGGAGTATGAGAACACCGTTTAGGAAAGATATGGAATCAACATTTGACTTTGAAGCAACTCGAATACCACAACTCAAAACAAAACAAAGGATTGGCTTGCAAAATAAGCCGGAACAAACATATGATAGAGATTTCGTCCAAAGTTTCCGTGGTGGGGCCTACACGGGCTCAATCGTACAGCACCATCATGTACAAGGCAGTGCACATGACATACGAAGAGTCCCCGAGTCGGCATAGCCAAGGACTCTTTAAGACACAACGAGACCACTGTAAAACCAACCGTGGATAGGCGGAACACTAGACGTCGAACCCCAATTTCATATCATACATCTGTCGGAAAGAAGTCCTAAGAGCTACTTGAATTCCCACTTATAAACTCCCGAAATTTTCCGGTTATGCAATCAGGTGTTGGGGATACAGGGGAAGCATAATATCTCACCCAAATCTAGCAAATCCTACATCCAGCTGTATCCATCCTTCAACACATAACCAAGAAACCTTCAGAAATCATCTACCTCAACCTTCAAAAAGCATCCGTTATACGAGTTATGGCAATACTCCTGAACTCCCATCCCAGTACTGGGTGGCGTCGAGGTTATCTCACCAACAACTGCATAAAAGAGATTTTTGATGTCGGCGAAACTAATCTCAGGTATTCCAGAACTGCAACGATAAAATTGTGACAACAACACCTCGGAGCTCAACTCCCCGGGACACTGCCACAACCCCTAAATGACAGGAGGCACCAAGAACAATGTTCTCGTCACAAAACCATCGGAACGATTCCAAGATACCCGCGTGATCCTAAAATTTTTTTTAGTGAAATTTGAGAAGAGAAGAGTCAAAACTCTACGTCAGGATGCCTCACCAGAGCGACGAAGGGACTGAGGAGTAAAAAGAAGTCCTAACTCTCCGATATATATAATTCCTAAATGACTCAAAACATTTCTAGACTCAATAACGCCAGCAATTCGATCAAGCAGGGGGCACCTAAGGTCGAGGAAGGCTCTGATTACCAACTTGTAACGCCCTTGATGCGGCTATATCTCCCACGTGTCGAAGCACAACTTAGAGGCATAACCGCATTGAAAGCAATGTCGCAAGTGAGGTAATCTTCACACAACCCATGTAATACATAAGGGACAGAGATACATAGTTGGCTTACAATCGCCACTTCACACAATACGTGAATAAAGCATTACAATCATCCAAATACAATCAAGGTCCGACTACGGAACCAAAATAAAGTAAGACTACCCCAATGCTACACAGATCCCCGATCGACCCCAACTGGGCTCCACTACTGATCAACTAGAACGAAACAACACAAAGGACAAGATCTTCATCGAGCTCCTCCTTGAGCTTGGTTGCGTCATCTGCACGGTTCAACGGCACCTGCAAGCTGGTTTTGGAAGTATCTGTGAGTCACAGGGACTCAGCAATCTCACACCCTCACGATCAAGACTATTTAAGCTTATGGGTAAGGTAAAAGTATGAGGTGGAGCTACAGCAAGCGACTAGCATATATGGTGGCTAAACATACGCAAATGAGAGCGAGAAGAGAAGGCAAAGAGCAGTCGATAAACTATGATCAAGAAGTGATACTAGAACAGCCTATGTCAAGGATAACTCCGACACCGTGTTCACTTCCCGGACCCCGCCGAGAAGAGACCATCACGGTAACACACACGGTTGATGTATTTTAATTAAGGTCAACTTCATGTTTTCTACAACCGGACATTAACAAATTCCCATCTGCCCATAACCGCGGGCATGACTTTCGAAAGTTCAAATCCTGGTAGGGGTGTCCCAACTTAGCCCATCACAAGCTCTCACGGTCAACGAAGGATATTCCTTCTAGCGGGAAGACCCGATCAGGCTCGAAATCCCGGTTACAAGACATCCTCGACAATGGTAAAACAAGTCCAGCAAGACCACCCGCTGTGTCAACGAATCCCGATAGGAGTTGCACATATCTCGTTCTCAGGGCACAGTGGATAAGCTAAGCGTACGGGAGCCAACGTAACCCAAGTTGCCAAGGGACGGCCCCGCACGGTGCTCTGGGTTGGACCAACACTTAGAGAAGCACTGGCCCGGGGGGTTAAAATAAAGATGACCCTTGGGCTGGCCGACCCAAAGGAAAAAAAAGGCTAGGTGGCGAAAGGTAAAACCAAGGTTGGGCCTTGCTGGAGGAGTTTTATTCAAGGCGAACTGTCAAGGGGTTCCCATTATAACCCAACCGCGTAAGGAACGCAAAATCTGGGAACATAACACCGATATGACGGAAACTAGGGCGACAAGAGTGGAACAAAACACCAGGCAAAAAGCCGAGACTTCCACCCTTTACCAAGTATATAGATGCATTAACTAAATAAGAGATATTGTGATATCCCAACAAAATATCCATGTTCCAACATGGAACAAGCTCCGATCTTCACCTGCAACTAACAACGCTATAAGAGGGGCTGAGCAAAGCGATAACATAGCCAAACAACGGTTTGCTAGGATAAGGTGGGTTAGAGGCTTGGCTTAACAATATGGGAGGCATGATAAGTAAGTGGTAGGTATCGCAGCATAGGCATAGCAAAAGAGCGAGCAACTAGCAAGCAAAGATAGAAGTGATTTCGAGGGTATGGTCATCTTGCCTGAGATCCCGCAAGGAAGAAGAACGAGTCCACGAAGAAGACAAACGGACGTAGTCGAACGGGTCCTCACAGACGCGACGTTATCGGAACCAACCCGAAGAAGCAACACCAGAAAGAAGCACACAACATAGTAAACAACCAACACACGAACATGGTATGATATGCGGGATGCGGTATGTGATGCATATGCAAGATTTGACAAGGAATGACTGAACCTGGCCTCAACTTGGAAATCCAAGAGTGCCACTGTAAAGGTGAGGTGATTTCGGTTGAAATCGATATAAAGATCACCGGAATCGGATGCACGGTTTGGAAATGGCAAGCAAAACAAATATGTCACCGGTCTACGATAAACAGCAAGTAGTCATCTAAATGCATCAAGTTAAATATGCTACAACACTCAAACATGGCAACAAAATACATGGAAGGGATCCACTCATGATGCTTGACAAAAGATGAACACTGAGCTACGGCTAATTCACTCACTAATAGGCTCAAACAAGCATGGCAAAAGTGCAAATGATAACAGGTTTCAGACTTAGTGAAATTAACGCAAGTCTGGAATTTATTATCAGGAAGCACACTTTAGAGCATTAAAACTACATGCTACAAGAACTTAACATGGCAAAGCAAGGCATGGCAGGAAGCTGCTCAAAGCAATTAACAAAAGTCCCTTAGTGACCTTGAGCCAAAAGGGATCAGAGAATACAATTGCAAGCATGTGAACATGGCAAAAACTTAAACCGATTCAGACTTAGAGAAAAACTGGAGCATGCAAAACAGTTAACGAGTAGGCATGTTTACGAGATCGATACACTCACTACAGAGCATGGCATGACAAACTAAGCATACACCCATCAAGAATACATGGCATAGAAGCTATACATGGCAAGAACAACAACATAGCATGCACGGATCAATAGCAACAACCTCGGCAAAGTCGCTAAACAAGTTAACAATCTGCCAAGAACATTTCATAGCAAAAGTAGAGCTCGATTGACTCAAGCTAGGGTGATCGACAAATGCAAAAAAAAGACATGGATGGATAGAGCACCACCATGTTAACAAAACATCCTTACTGATCATGCTCAAAAGAGGCACAGATCACTAGGAAACAACATGAACATATGGCATAACAACAAAAACAAAACAAGGACTTGGTGAAATTCTAAGTCCCTGAAATCAGCATTACCGATTACGCTACTTTGCAAGCTTGTGCTAGTCACCACAAATGTCACAAAAATACATGGCAAGCACCTCTGTAAAGATGGCATGGCATATAACAAAACACATGTAGAGCTCAGGGTCATAGCATGCACACATTAATCATGGTAAAAATGACAAAAAGCTATTTGCTGAAACAGATCTGACAAATTCATCACATAGGCCTCTTCCAACAGCATTCCGGGCATCAAGATGAGCTCAAATGAAAAAGATGCAATGAGATGAAATGATGTACTCATCCAGACGAATATTTTGATATGCTACACACATAAATCGGATCTACGATGAGAGAGTTATGACATGATGAAAATGGCATGAAAAGTATGCAGATCTGGAACTTAGTGGAAAAAAACACACCCGAGCGTAGCATAGCTAAAGGTCGCTCGGGGCAGAGGTTAGGGTGTGTCTCACCCCATGGGCTTGGCCCAAATGAGGAGGGGGCGATGGACCGCTGGATCTGGGGCTGGCCGGCCCATCAACGCATGCGGAGGCCCATGGTGAAGGAGTCGTCCTCCTCGCGCGCTCCTCTCAGGCAGGAGGCCATGGCGGCGGCGCCGGAGACAGGGAACGCCGGCGGCAACAAGGATGGTCTCTCCGGAGACGACGGTGAGCGCGGAGGCTGGGAATGGATGCGGGGCAGGACGCAGAGGACGGATCCGGGCATGGCTCCTCCGGATCCGGTCGGGAGATGGAGGGAACGACGAACTCGAAGCTCTGGCGCCGGTGAGTTCCTGCGGGACGGAGGCAGTGAGCGAGAGGCCAGAGAGGGCGGAGAAGAAACAGCGGGGGAGGAGCGGGCTCACCCGGACGGCAGCAGCGTGCCACGAGGCATGACGGGGCGGCGGACGAGCGCAGGGAGGCGAGGCGCTCGGCGGAGGAGCTCCGGCGAGGGCTCACCGGAGCCGGTGGCCGGCGACGAGGCCCCCAGGCGGCGCAAGCCATCCAATTCGAGCGACAGGAACTCAGGCCACAGATGGAGGAGCGGCGGCGGCGCGCGGGCCTGCGCGGGCCCATGATGGGCTCCGCGGGGCGCGGCGAAGTGGGGCGGCGCGCGAGCTGAGGTGGCGGCGCCCTATTGGAGGAGGGAGGCGGCGGAGGCTACGTGGCGGCTCCCGATTGGCAGGAGTGATGTGGCAGCGGGGTGGACATGTCCGGACGGCGCGGGAGGAAGTGTCTGGCGGCGTGGGAAGGAGTTTTTAGGGTTTTGTCTGCGCAAATTTCGGAGGGGATCACATATATATAGGTAGAGGGAGCTAGGAGAGTCCAAATGAGGTGTGGTTTTCGGCCACGCGATCGTGATCGAACGACCGAGATGATGGAGGGGGTTTAGGTGGGTTTTGGGCCACTTTGAAGAGGTGTTGGGCTGCAACACACACGAGGCCTTTACGGTCCCTCGGTTAACCGTTGAAGTATCAAACGAAGTCCAAATGGCACGAAACTTGACAGGAGGTGTACCGGTAGTAAACCAAGGCCGCATGACAAGTCTCGGTCCAATCTGAAAACGTTTAACACCCGCACACAAAAAGAGGTAGAACGGGACACCGGGTGACATAGGAGCGCCGGAATGCAAAACAGACAACGGGGAAAATGCTCGGATGCATGAGACGAACATGTATGCAAATGGAATGCACATGATGACATGATATGAGATGCATGACACGCAAGCAATGACAAGGCAACAACAGCGAATAACTGGAAGACACCTGGCACATCGATCTCGGGGCGTTACAGGTCGGCTGCCCTTGGATGACTCGGGCTGGTCTCTGCCGCGCTTGGTGTCTGGCTCCGCCACGAGCACGGCTGCTCCCTTGCGCTTCACGTCCTTGGCCTTGGTCTTCTTCTCCTCCGGGTCTGCAGCAGGGAGCTCGAGGAGGGATAGGCGCCCCTCCTCAGCTCTTGCACACTTGGTCGCGATGTTGAATAGCTCCAAGGTCGTGCACAACTCCTCATGGATGGCGAGCTCCTCTTTCATCTTGACACCGTCTGAGTACGCTAAGATGATGGCCTCGTTGGTCACCTTGGGGATCTTGATTCGCGCGCTGTTGAAGCGCTGAATGTACTTTTGCAGGGTCTCTCCAGGTTGTTGCTTGATGCGGCGCAGGTCACCCGCGACCGGGGGGCGGTCGCGAGTCCCCTGGAAGTTGGCGATGAAGTGGTTGCGCATCTCGTCCCAGGATGAAATTGAGCCTGGAGGCAGGTTCAGGAGCTAGGAGCGGGAGCCATCCTTGAGAGCCATGGGAAACCAGTTCACCATGACTTCCTCGTCGCCGTTGGCCGCCTCGATGCTCGGCTCATAGAGCTGCAGGAACTCCGCGGGGTCGGGGGTGCCGTCGTAGCGAGGAGGTAGATCTGGCTTGAACTTGCCCAGCCAGGCGATGCTACGCAGCTCGGGGGTGAAGGCGCGGCAGCCGGCCGTGGTCACCGGTGCCCGCCTTGGAGGTGGAGATTGGTCTTGGCGCCCGCACGCCGCTACGGCAAGTGGCGCAGGGCCCTGCCACAGCAAACGATCTTGGCACAGCGGTGCAAGGAGCGGCGGAGCAGTCGCTTGCGGTCGAAGGACTTCTTGACAGCTTCTTTCTTCACGCGCGGGCGCCGGACGTGGTGGGTCGTGCCGCGGAGCCACGTGCCTTGGCTCTAGGGTGTCGTCTTGGGGCAGAGGTGCTTCATGAGCTGCGTCACCTGTGGCTGGCAGAGGGCGAGGCATAGAGTGGGACGGTGCAGGGGAGCCCCCTGCGGTGCGGACAAGCTCGGCGATGCGGTCAAGCCAGTCCTCGTAGAGGTCATCGACCGGGCGGTACCGCAGAAGCTCGTGCGCCATGAGGAGCGCGACCCATGTGTCCGTGGGAACGCAACGAGTGTGAGACGACGAACCAGCAGGAGTCAGTGATGGAGTGGCGATGCGGCCGTCCTGTCGCACCGAGGGGTGCAGCAAGGATGCTTGCTGCTCATTCCCCGCTGGGCCGATGGCGGCGTTGGCGGCACGCGACAGAGAGCGATGGGGTGGCCCACCGACAGGGGCTGTCTGAGCGATGCGGGTGGCAAGGGCAGCCCGGCGCTCGGCACTCGCGCGACGTGCGTCTGCCATGGACACGATCAAGCGACGTGACGCGGAGCGACGGGAAGGAAGCTTCGGCACACCCCTACCTGGCGCGCCAAATGTTGGATCACGGGTTACGGTAGAACCCTTAAGGTTCGAACACTGGGGTGCGCGCGAAGATCTCCCCCCTATTGATCCACGTCCTAACATAGCTAATATTTCATGAACAAACTCGACGAACTCACAACACAAAGGACACAAGATTTATACTGGTTCGGGCCACCATTGTGGTGTAATACCCTACTCCAGTGTGGTGGTGGTGGATTGCCTCTTGGGCTGAGGGCGAATAGTACAAGGGGAGGAACAGCCTCCTGAGGTTGAGGTGTTCTTGTGCTTGGTGAACTTGTGTGGTTGAGGATGACCTTAATGATCTCTCCCTCTATGGCGGTGGCTAGTCCTATTTATAGGGGCCCTGGTCCTCTCCCCAAATATTGAGCGGGAAGGGAGCCAACAACGGCCAATTTGAAGGGGGGCAGCTAGTACAAGCTATCCTGACAAAAGCAGTCTTCGCCTGCCAAAGGATCTGGTGCTAATGCCGTCTTGGGCTTCACGGTGACCTCCGTCTTGCCGTCCTTCTGGTCTTGGTCTCGTTGCACCAATATGGAAACCTTTGCTGGATGCCTCGGTACTCCGCGCCTGGGCTTGCCCCCTTAGCACCAAAGAGGAAACAAGGACGCTGCGTGCGCTGGCGCCCGCCTGGTCTCGATTGTCATGGCTTACGTTCCGGCCTTGAACTCTCCGCCCCTCACGAGCCAGCCTGGTGAGGCCGCTCCTGAGGAGGTCTTGTGTCGTCCGCCTCGCGAGGCTTGGCCCCTCACGAGGGTCTTGATTCTTGTTGATGAAGATGGGCCGTATAGGCCTGCTAGCAAAGCCACGCCATGGGCCGCAGGTAGGCAAGTCTGGGGACCCCCGTTCCCAGAACGTCGACAAGTTGCTCTAGAAGAGGCATATCCTGCATGTTTGACCATGTAAATTTCCTGCCCTTTAAAGGAAGTTCCAGAAGCCCCATGTGACCTATAATTTCATTGAAAATGAACATGTCGTTCACATCACCACCCGGGAGATTCGTATTATCAAGTGATCTAATGAAATTAAAATCCCCCATTAAAATCCATTTCTGCTCCAGCTCAATCTCTAAGTTATAAATCCAGTTAACAAAGTCATCTCTCATTTGACCCTGACAAGGACCATAAATATTCACCAGAAACCACTGCTCATTATTATGCATTGAGGTGAAATGTATGATAATAGCATATGGTTTTACTTCCACCAAAGTGCCCTGAAACGTGTCCGATCGCCATGCAGTTAGAAGACCACCTGAAGGACCCCTCGATGGAGATTAAACAAATTGATCGAAGCCAGAAGGACAGATACTTTTCATGGTGGCACGGGTGCAATTGGAGAGCTTTGTTTCCTGAAGGCAAACCATAGCACATTGACTTTCAGTCACCTTTCATCTAACAAAACGTTGTCTAGCTTCAAAGTTTAGACCTCGAACATTCCAATAGAGGATTTTTTAACTACGCGTGGTCACATGATTCATTAACAACCAAGATATAACAGATCAAAAGTAGCACAACATACAATGCCATACATCCCAAAACATAACAGATTTCACGAACACAGTTTGCAGCAACCATAACCAGATCCAACACAATGATAAAAGTAGAAAATTTAATAGGCCCCCCCCAGGCCAAAACAAGCAAGCTAACATAAACATTAAGTTGTGGAGGAAGAAGAGCCCTCCTTTGGATCAACCATAAGCTTGTCCGTCAATAGAAGGGAGGGATCAATCTCGAGCTCAGCTCCCACCGCCTGCAACACGTGAATCGGAGTGTGTGGAGGAGCATCATCTTGCTTGTCTTGGCGAGGAACCTCAGCATAAGTGGGCTGGGCCTTGGTGTCCATGGGCTTGGAGTGGGGACGCTTCTTCATGGGCTGAAGAGAGAGCTGTTGAAAAACCACATATTTGAAACCATCCAGCTTTGCCACGCTTCTGGTGCAACGCCCGAGAGACAAATCGACGGTGGGTGCAGGTACCTTCTTCTGACCTCTCTGCTTTTTCTTCTTGACTATTTTGTCCACAGAAAAAACCACCAATGTGGAGGAGACATCACTAGAGTCAGCAGGCAGGACATCTTCAAAAGCTGGGTCAGAAACAATAGGCAGATCATCAAAGAGAGCTCTGGCTATTGGCGTCGAACCATCACCGTTTTACGAGTAGGAACAAAGGAAGGCAAAGTAGGTACCAACAAGGACATTTTCTTTGACTCATCAAATGCAATTAACCAGGAACACTTGGAGTATATGATTGAGCTCATTGGCTTGAAGAAAATGGACCTTGGCACATTTTTGACAGAAAAATCAAACATCAGATTTTGAAAAGACCTCTTCCAAATCATTTCCAGGGGAAGAGGTGGTCCTACGACAATGAGTGCCATTCCAATGAAGATCTGATGATCCTGAATGACAGGGGTTGATAGGGCACAATTGCCAAGGGGTTCTCCAAAGGTTGTTGCACCAACTGAAGATCTTGCATAGGCTACAGAGGTAGATCATCATGCTGCTGAACATCGACATTCTGAACATGCCGCTCCACAAAAACTGATCCTTCCGGCTGGTCAATCACAATCGAGATCTGATCCTGTTCTGGAGCTGCGGGCTGCGGGGGCTGATCGCCCTCTGTGTCATCGCCCCACATAGCATTGCCCCAACCTTGTGCCACCTCATTGACAGTCGGTGGAGGATCCACAACAGAGGTATCATTCCAACCCAGCATCGGGTAAGGCGGCAGCACAAATGGCAGATTGTCAGCAATGAGATTTCCAGGTAGCGGATGAGGATTCCCGTCCAAAGGCAATGGGTCTTCATCATTTGGCATTTGATCTGCAAAGTATGCTCCCAAAACATAACATGCAACAGTCCATGAAACTTGAGTGCCACCCCACTCAGCATAATCACCAAAAACTACATCACACGGAACTAATGGTGTATCTGGAAAACTAGCTTCAACCAAAGTTCGGACAAGGTAAGGATCTTCACTATCCCAAGAGATAAACTTGCCAAAGGTGCCCACAGCTTGAGAGATGAACTCTGGAGTGTGGTAATCTAGGGGAATACCAATAAACATTAACCAGCCCTTACGAAAACCATGTGTCCCATTGAAGTTCTCCCCCTCATCATGTTTCATGAATCTAACAAAACGGTCATTGCCAAGGGGAAAAGGAGCATGCTGGATCAAGGTGTATCTTACTGACGGATCTCTAACTTGGAACAGACCAACCCCATGAAACCACGGCTGAGCAGAGCGAACCAAAATACCTTGACCTTGTAGAAATTGAATCACCTCCTCGCGCACTGGACCGAGAGGCCCCTCCGGTGCATGCATCACTTCAGCCACCATGTAATCCTCATGGCAGCATGGAGGGCATGCTGCAGGCGTGAAGGAGGTGCGGGGAAGGCGACGACCACCGCCGTCAATGATGTGGTGACCAGCTGGCACAAAACGCTGAGGATCGAGCCCGTAGTTCGCCATGGACGACGAAGAAGCTTTATTGGGGTTTTCTTTGTGCAAAGGAGGGGGTATGGCTGGGATGCAAAGGGGGCGGCGGCGATGGGACTAGACGGTCTATCCCAATAAGTCTGGCTCCCTTCCCATGACAAGCAGAGGTTTCTGAGATTTGTTGCAGAGAAATTGGCCTCCAAACCAATCTAGAGGAGCGCGCGAAATCATTACAATCTTGCCTAGAGTGACCCGGGCGAGAGCAAGCCGCACAGACCTCTCGCATTCCACAAGAAGATGACAGGTGGCCCCTCTGAGAGCAAACAATACATGTAGCAATGCGGTCCACCATGTCATCGACCATGGCTTCAAACTGACGTGCAGCCTCTTGCGAGGAAGGGATATCCTGAAAACTAGTCAATGGGCTTAGACTAGCAGAGCTGGCTGGCCCAGTATCAGCGTGGCGTGGGCTGGCAGACTGGTGGGCTTCCATAGGCATTGGGCCCGGATGAGCAATTTGAATAGGAGATAATCCCGCCTCCGTGATCCGTGGCTTTGTATCCTCAGCATGCACTGTCGTTCGTTCCACAGAAACCGGATCGCACATCGGATCAGGGATCACCGGCCGGCTGAACTCCAGCAATGGGGTTACCATGCCAAAAACAATTGGTGGATGAGCCACCATCCAAAGCAGGTCTTTAGGAGGGGACTGTCGAATGACCACACGCTCATGAGTAGGGAGATTGTACCCTCCATCCGTGATCGTATCGATACAATTTTGCGTTGCTAGGTATCTATATCCTTTGCAAGCAGAGTAACGCTCAAAAGTGGCAAAAGAGAGCTTCTTCCTAGCAGAGTAAGATGACTTTATAGAGGATCTACCAGCAGGTTTATGCATGGCCAAAAGACCTAAAGATGATCGGCGCTTTGTTGGACTAACTAGAATCCATTCAGCATCACACTCCTTCCTCCAAATCTTGAGCTCACGGATCCAATTAGGCCCCCCATTACCCCAAAGATGAAAGTAGCATTTGAACAGATCACAAGCAAAAGAACGAAGATCCATAATAATGAAACCAACTTGCTTGCAAGAAACTTGGAAAGAATAAACCTTATCCTTGATATGCTCCACAGGAAGATCAATTCCCAAGCCCCCAATTGCAGCCTCAAGAGCCGCAGCCACAGAATCCTCCGATAAACGGAAGGCATGACGGCTAAAAGAGACAACCAAAGTAAATGGCCTTCTTCGCCCCAAAGGATGAACCGTGTGACCAGTTGATTTGAAAACCTCATCAGAAAAAACCCTACCCTTGGAGAAATCCAAGCCAAGGGTAGATCCACTAGAAGAACCCATGGAAGATGGGTACTGCTTTGATCTAGAGGAGACGCCGGGAAGGATCGCTGGATGAGATCCACAGATTAGTGGATGAGGAAGGAGATCGTCGGAGAGGAGGTCAGCGCCGTGGTGCGAGGTGGGAGAGCCATCTTCCTTTGTACACCAAGTCTAGGTTTGTCCTCTTGTCCATTATACACAAGATTTAGGAGTGTAACTTTTCCCAAGGAAAAGTAGAGCATGATATACATGTTAGATAAACAAGTACATCACTGATACGTCCATTTTGCATCATGCTTTTATATCAATATTTATTGCATTATGGGCTGTTATTACACATTATGTCACAATACTTATGCCTATTCTCTCTTATTTTACAAGGTTTACATAAAGAGGGAGAATGCCAGCAACTGGGATTCTGGCTAGAAAAGGAGAAAATATTAGAGACCTATTCTGCACAGCTCCAAAAGTCCTGAAACTTCACGGATGATGTTTTCCAAATATATAAAAAACATTGAGTGCAAGAACATCACAATGGGGGCCACACCCTGCCCACGAGGGTGGGGGCGCGCCCTACCCCCCTGGGCGCGCCCCCTAACTCATGGGCCCCCTTGTGGCCCTCCGGTGACCATCTTATGCTATATGGAATCTTTCGATGGGAAAAAAAGCATAAGCCATCTTCATGGACGAAACTCCGCCGCCACGGGGCGGAACCTTGGCGGAGCCAATCTAGGGTTCTGGCGGGGATGTTCTGCCGGGGAAACTTCCCTCCCGGAGGGTGAAATCATCACCATCGTCCTCACCAATGCTCCTCTCATTGGGAGAGGGCAATCTCCATCAACATCTTCATCAGCACCATCTCATCTCAAAACCCTAGTTCATCTCTTGTATCCAGTTCTTGTCTCAAAGTCCGGGATTGGTGCTAGTAGGTTGCTAGTAGTGTTAATTACTCCTTGTAGTTGATGCTAGTTGGTTTAATTGGTGGAAGATCATATGTTCAGATCCTATATGCACATTAATACCCCTCTGATTCTGAACATGTTTATGCTTTGTGAGTAGTTACTTTTGTTCCTGAGGACATGGGAGAAGTCTTGCTATTAGTAGTCATGTGAATTTGGTATTCGTTCAATATTTTGATGAGATGTATGTGGTCTCTCCTCTAGTGGTGTTATGTGAACGTTGACTACATAACACTTCACCATTATTTGGGCCTAGAGGAAGGCATTGGGAAGTAATAAGTAGATGATGGGTTGCTAGAGTGACAGAAGCTTAAACCCTAGTTTATGCGTTGCTTCGTAAGGGGCTGATTTGGATCCATATGTTTCATGCTATGGTTAGGTTTACCTTAATACTTTTGTTGTATTTGTGGATGCTTGCAATAGAGGTTAATCATAAGTGGGATGCTTGTCCAAGTAAGGGCAGCACCCAAGCACCGGTCCACCCACATACCAAATTATCAAAGTACCGAACGCGAATCATATGAGCGTGATGAAAACTAGCTTGACAATATTCCCATGTGTCCTCGGGAGTGCTTTACTTCATACAAGAGTTTGTCCAGGCTTGTCCTTTGCTACAAAAAGGATTGGGCTACCTTTCTGCACCTTATTTACTTTTGTTACTTGTTGCTCGTTACAATTATCTTATCACAAAACTATCTGTTACCACTTATTTCAGTACTTGCAGAGAATACCTTGTTGGAAACCGCTTATCATTTCCTTTTGCTCCTCGTTGGGTTCGACACTCTTACTTATCGAAAGGACTACGATAGATCCCCTATACTTGTGGGTCATCAAGACTCTTTTCTGGCGCCGTTGTCGGGGAGTGAAGTGCCTTTGGTAGGTGCAATTTGGTAAGGAAAAATTTATATAGTGTGCTGAAATTTACTGTCACTTGTTACTATGGAAAGTAATCCTCTGAGGGGCTTGTTCGGGGTATCTTCACCCCGACTAGTAGAGCAAAGAGTTGCTCCTCAACCTATTGAACCTACTGAAAATGAAAATGCTTGCTTTGAAATTCCTTTGGGTATGGTAGAAAAACTGCTAGCTAATCCTTTTTAGGAGATGGAACAAAACATCCTGATGAACATCTAATGTATGTGGATGAAGTTTGTGGATTATTTAAGCTTGTGGGTGTATGTGGAGATGTTGTTAAGAAGAAGGTCTTCCCTTTATCTTTGAGGGGAGAGGCATCGACATGGTATAGGCTATGTGATGATATGGAGTTTTGGAACTACAAACGATTGAAATTGGAATTTCATCAAAAGTTTTATCCTATGCATCTTGTTCATCGTGATCGCAATTATATATATAATTTTTGGCCTCGCGAAGGAGAAAGCTTCGCTCAATCTTGGGGGAGGCTTAAATCAATGTTACATTCATGCCCCAATCATGAGCTCTTAAGAGAAATGATTATTCAAAAAATTTATGCTCGGCTTTTTGATAACAATCGCACCATGCTTGATAATTTTTTGTGCTGGCTCTTTTATGATGAAGACTATTGAATTCAAATGGGATTTATTGGAAAGAATTAAACGCAACTCCGAAGATTGGGACCTCGACAATGGTAAGGAGTCAGGTATGACACCTAGTTTTGATTGTGTTAAATCTTTTATGGATACCGATATTTTTCATAAATTTAGAACTAAATATGGACTTGACTCTGAGATAGTAGCTTCTTTCTGTGAATCTTTTGCTGCTTATGTTGATCTCCCCAAGGAGAAGTGGATTAAATATCATCCTCCCATAGAAGTAAAAGTAGCCGCACCTATTAAAGTTGAAGAAAAGACTATTACTTATAATGATCCTATTGTTCCTACTTCTTATGTTGAGAAACCACCTTTCCCTGTTAGGATAAAGGATCATGCTAAAGCTTCAACTGTGGTTCGTAAAAGCAATATTAAAACATATACACCTCCTAAGCAAGTTAAAGTTGAACCTAATATTGCTATTGTTAAAGATCTCTTATCTGATAATATAGATGGGCATGTTATTTATTTCTGTGATGAAACTGCTAGAATTGCTAAACCCCGTGATACAGATAAACCTAGACTTGTGGTAGGTATGCCGGTTATTTCTGTTAAAATAGGTGATCATTGTTATCATGGCTTATGTGATATGGGTGCTAGTGCTAGTGCAATACCTATTGACTTATACAACGAAATTATGCATGACATTGCACCCATTGAGTTAGAAGATATTGATGTTACAATTAAACTTGCTAATAGAGATACTATTTCATCAATGGGAATAGTTAGAGATGTTGAAGTCTTGTATGGGAAAACTAAATATCCTGCTGATTTTCTTGTTCTTGGTTCCCCACAAGATAGCTTCTTTCCCATTATATTTGGTAGACCCTTCTTAAATACTGTTAATGCTACCATAGATTGTAAAAGAGATGTTGTTACTGTCGGTTTAGATGATATGACTCATGAATTTAATTTTTCTAAATTTAGTAGACAACATCGTGAAGAAGAATTACCTAGTAAAGATGAAATTATTGGTCTTGCCTCTATTGCCATACCCTCTAGTGATCCTTTAGAACAATATTTGCTAGACCATGAAAATGATATGTTTATGAATGAAAGAAGGGAATTAGATGAAGTATTCTTTAAACAGGAACCTATTCTAAAACATAATTTACCTGTTGAAATCCTAGGAGATCCTCCTCCACCCAAGGGTGATCCCGTGTTTGAGCTTAAACCGTTACCGGATACTCTTAAATACGCTTATCGTGATGAGAAAAAGATATATCCTGTTATTATTAGTGCTAACCTTTCAGAACATGAAGAAGAGAGACTATTGAAAATTCTGAAGAAGCACCGTGCTGCTATTGGGTATACTCTTGATGATCTAAAGGGCATTAGCCCCACTCGGGCATTAGTCCCACTCTATGCCAACATAAAATTAATTTGGAAGAAGATGCTAAACCAATTCGTGATCATCAACGCCGGCTGAATCCTAAAATGAAAGAAGTGGTAAGAAAGGAGATACTAAAGCTCCTTGAGGCAGGTATAATTTACGCCGTTGCTGATAGTTAGTGGGTAAGCCGTGTCCATTGTGTCCCTAAGAAGGGAGGTATTATTGTTGTTCCTAATGATAAATATGAATTGGTTCCTCAAATAATTATTATTGGTTATAGGATGGTAATTGATTTCCGCAAATTAAATATGGCTACTAAAAAGATCATTGCCCTTTACCTTTTATCGATCAAATGCTAGAAAGATTATCCAAACATACACATTTTTGCTTTCTAGATGGTTATTCTGGTTTCTCTCAAATACCTGTGTCAGCCAAAGATCAATCAAAGACTACTTTTACATGCCCTTTTGGTACTTTTTCTTATAGACGTATGCCTTTTGGTTTACGTAATGCACCTGCTACCTTTCAAAGATGCATGATGGCTATATTCTCTGACTTTTGTGAAAAGATTTGTGAGGTTTTCATGGAAAATTTCTACGTCTATGGATCTTCTTTTGAT
Organism: Triticum urartu; assembly: GCF_056163025.1. Taxonomy (NCBI): domain Eukaryota; kingdom Viridiplantae; phylum Streptophyta; class Magnoliopsida; order Poales; family Poaceae; genus Triticum; species Triticum urartu. The sequence goes on along the minus strand of NC_141873.1, from coordinate 154,459,793 downwards.
GATTGCTTGAGCAACCTTGATCGAGTTTTGCAGAGATGTGAAGAAACTAATCTTGTCCTGAATTGGGAAAAGTGCCACTTTATGGTTAATGAAGGTATTGTCTTTGGGCATAAAGTTTCTGAAAGAGGTATTGAAGTTGATAAAGCCAAGGTTGATGCTATTGAAAAGATGCCATGTCCCAAGGACATCAAAGGTATAAGAAGTTTCCTTGGTCATGCCGATTTTTATAGGAGGTTCATTAAGGACTTCTTAAAAATCTCTCGGCCTCTGACTAATTTATTAAAAAAAGATATATCATTTGTCTTTGATGATGATTGTGTAGAAGCATTTGAAATACTTAAGAAAGCATTGATCTCTGCACCTATTGTTCAGCCACCTGATTGGAATCTACCCTTTGAAATTATGTGTGATGCTAGTGATTACGCTGTAGGTGCTGTTCTAGGACAAAGAGTTGATAACAAACTAAATGTTATTCAATATGCTAGTAAAACTCTAGACAATGCTCAAAGAAATTATGCTACTACTAAAAAGAATTCTTAGCAGTTGTATTTGCTTGTGATAAGTTTAGACCCTATATTGTTGATTCTAAAGTAACTATTCACACTGATCATGCTGCTATTAAATATCTTATGGAAAAGAAAGATGCTAAACCTAGACTTATTAGATGGGTTCTTTTGCTACAAGAATTTGATTTACACATTGTTGATAGAAAAGGAGCTGAGAACCCTGTTGCAGACAACTTGTCTAGGTTAGAAAATGTGCTTGATGACCCACTACCTATTGATGATAGCTTTCTTGATGAGCTATTAAATGTCATAAATACTTCTCATACTGCTCCATGGTATGCTGACTATGCTAATTATATTGTTGCTAAGTTTGTACCACCTAGTTTCACATACCAGCAAAAGAAAAAGTTCTTCTACGATTTGAGGCATTACTTTTTGGATGACCCACATCTTTATAAAGGAGTAGATGGTGTTATTAGACGTTGTGTACCTGAGCATGAATAGGAACAGATTCTAAGCAAATGTCACTCTGAAGCTTATGGAGGACACCATGCTGGAGATAGGATTGCACATAAGGTACTGCAATCTGGTTTTTATTGGCCTACTCTCTTCAAGGATGCCCATAAGTTTGTCTTGTCTTGTGATGAATGTCAAAGAATTGGTAATATTAGTAGACGTCAAGAAATGCCTATGAATTATTCACTTGTTATTGAACCATTTGATGTTTGGGGCTTTGAATATATGGGACCTTTCCCTTCCTCTAATGGTTATACACATATTTTAGTTACTGTTGATTATGTTACTAAGTGGGTGAAGCTATTCCAACTAGTAGTGCTGATCATAACACTTCTATTAAAATGCTTAAAGAAGTTATTTTTCCAAGGTTTGGAGTCCCTAGATATTTAATGACTGATGGTGGTTCACATTTTATTCATGGTCCGTAAAATGCTTGCTAAATATGATGTTAATCATAGAATTGCATCCCCTTATCACCCTCAGTCTAGTGGTCAAGTAGAATTGAGTAATAGAGAACTCAAATTAATTTTGCAAAAGACTGTTAATAGGTCCAGAAAGAATTGGTTCAAGAAACTTGATGATGCATTATGGGCCTATAGAACTGCATATAAAAATCCTATGGGTATGTCTCCGTATAAAATGGTTTATGGAAAAGCATGTCACTTACCTCTCGAACTAGAACACAAGGCTTATTGGGCTATTAAAGAACTAAATTATGATTTTAAACTTGCCGGTGAGAAGAGGTTATTTGATATTAATTCACTTGATGAATGGAGAACCCAAGCCTACAAAAATGCCAAGTTGTTTAAAGAAAAGGTTAAAAGGTGGCATGATAAAAGAATACAAAAGCGTGAGTTTAATGTAGGTGATTATGTATTGCTATACAACTCTCGTTTAAGATTTTTTGCAGGAAAACTTCTCTCTAAATGGGAAGGTCCCTACGTTATCGAGGAGGTCTATCGTTCCGGTGCCATAAAAATCAACAACTTCGAAGGCACAAATCCGAAAGTGGTAAATGGTCAAAGAATCAAATATTATATCTCAGGTAATCCCATAAATGTTTCAGACACCGAAAAGTACATAAAGGACACTTTCTGGAACGTTTCAGACACCGAAAAGGAATAGGTATGTGGTACGGTAAGTAAACTGACTCCAAAACAGTTTTTAAGGCAATATTTCTCCGTTTTGGAATATTTAGAAAAATAGAAAAATAAGCAGCAGTCCGGAAAGGACACGAGGGCCCCACGAGGGTGGAGGGTGCGCCCTACCCCCCTGGGCGCACCCCCTACCTCGTGGGCACCTCATGTGCTCTCCGGACTTCGTTTTCTTACAGGAAACGTATTTTGCTCGGTAAAAATTCATTATATAATCTCCCGAAGGTTTTGACTCCTGTATCACGCAAAATCCTCTTGTTTTTGTTTCGAGTTGTTTCTGTCAGGATTGTCAAGGCCAGTTACTATGTCGTCTCCCTCCTCCAACCATGAGAGCAATGATGCTTGGCTAATGAAGATAGAGCTGAAGAGAGAAGAACCTATGGATATCAACAAGGATGAAGGGATCAAGAAGGCCATGGATGACCAAGTTCCAGCAACAGAGGACACCCTTCAACTGGATCACAATCTTCTTACCCCAACAGAAATCGAAGCCTTCAAGATGATTGAGTTGGCTCGTATACAAAATAAGTATCTCACACGTGAAAATATTTTGTTGAAGGATCATATCATCGCACTCAAGGGCATTATCCGCAAGCTAGAAGACCTCCTACGCTCGATGTGTGACTATACATCATCAACAACTCCAACTTCTTCACCAACAAAGAAGAATTGAGTATCTGGTATGGGCACTCAACTTGGCAACTACCAAGCTTGGGGGAGTGCCCCGGTATCGTATCACCATCACTTTTATCTTTACTGTTTTTCTTAGTTCGATCCTTTTGGTAATATTTTGATCTAGTAGAATAAAAGTTCTTAGTATGATCTAGTTGTGAGTTTTGCTTTATGACCCTTCTATGTAACTGAGTCCGTGAGCTATATAATAAAGATTAGTGTTGAGTCAAGGGCTTGCTTATTTTTGCCATGATCCCAAATAAAATAAAATAAAATAAAATAAAAGAGAAGGAAATAAAAAGAAACAAAGAGATCATGTGAGTCTTATGGAGAGTAATGAGCTCACATAGAAAGAGTATGATGAATAAAAGTTATTGAGGGTTGACAAACATAGTTTTGGTCATCGTTGCAATTAACAGGAAGTAACAAAGAAAGAGAAGTCTTCACATATAAATATACTATCTTGGACATCTTTTATGATTGTGAGCACTCATTAAAATATGACATGCTAAAGAGTTGACATTGGACAAGGAAGACAACATAATGGGTTATGTTTTCTTACATCTGAGATAAATTATATCATCTTGGATCCTCCAACATGTTGAGCTTGCCTTTCTCCCTCATGCTATCCAAATTCATTACACCAAGTAGAGATACTACTTGTGCTTCTAAATACCCTTAAACCAGTTTTGCCATGAGAGTCCACCATACCTACCTATGGATTGAGTAAGATCCATCAAGTAAGTTGTCATCGGTGCAAGCAATAAAAATTGCTCTCTAAATATGTATGATTGATTGGTGTGGAGGAAACAAGCTTTATACAATCGTGTGATATGGAAGTAATAAAAGCGACAGACTGCATAATAAAGGTCCATATCACAAGTGGCAATATAAAGTGATGTTCTTTCACATTAGGATTTTGTGCATCCAACCATAAAAGCGCATGACAACCTCTGCTTCCCTCTGCGAAGGGCCTATCTTTTACTTTTATCTCCTTTACTGCAAAAGAGTCATGGTGATCTTCACCCTTCCTTTTTACATTTTACCCTTTGGCAAGCACAATATGTTGGAAAGATCCCAGTATATATGGCTAATTGGATGTGGGTTTTCATGAACTATTACTGTTGACATCACCCTTGAGGTAAAACGTTGGGAGGCAAAACTATAAGCCCCTGTCTTTCTCTGTGTCCGATTAAAACTCCATACCCATAAGTATTGCGTGAGTGTCAGCAATTGTGAAAGACTATATGATAGTTGAGTATGTGGACTTGCTGAAAAGCTCTAGCATAATTGAGATTATAGTTTGTCAGTTTTCAATGAAGTTTATGATTCATACATGATATTGTGATTGAATTATTACTCTAGCATAAGATGTCATATGCCAAGAACTATATAAGTCGCTGTTCTAAGAATGATCATGATGCCCTCATGTCCGTATTTTATTTTTATCGACACCTTCATCTCTAAACATGTGGACATATTTTTCGATTTCGGCTTTTCGCTTGAGGACAAGCGAGGTCTAAGCTTGGGGGAGTTGATACGTCCATTTTGCATCATGCTTTTATATCAATATTTATTGCATTATGGGCTGTTATTACACATTATGTCACAATACTTATGCCTATTCTCTCTTATTTTACAAGGTTTACATAAAGAGGGAGAATGCCGGCAGCTGGGATTCTGGCTGGAAAAGGAGCAAATATTAGAGACCTATTCTGCACAGCTCCAAAAGTCCTGAAACTTCATGGATGATGTTTTCCAAATATATAAAAAACATTGAGTGCAAGAACATCACCAGGGGGGCCACACCCTGCCCACGAGGGTGGGGGCGCGCCCTACCCCCCTGGGCGCGCCCCCTACCTCGTGGGCCCCCTGGTGGCCCTCCGGTGACCATCTTCTGCTATATGGAATCTTTCGATGGGAAAAAAGCATAAGCCATCTTCATGGACGAAACTCCGCCGCCACGGGGCGGAACCTTGGCGGAGCCAATCTAGGGTTCTGGCGGGGCTGTTCTGCCGGGGAAACTTCCCTCCCGGAGGGTGAAATCATCGCCATCGTCCTCACCAACGCTCCTCTCATCGGGAGAGGGCAATCACCATCAACATCTTCATCAGCACCATCTCATCTCAAAACCCTAGTTCATCTCTTGTATCCAGTTCTTGTCTCAAAGTCCGAGATTGGTGCTAGTAGGTTGCTAGTAGTGTTAATTACTCCTTGTAGTTGATGCTAGTTGGTTTAATTGGTGGAAGATCATATGTTCAGATCCTATATGCACATTAATACCCCTCTGATTATGAACATGTTTATGCTTTGTGAGTAGTTACTTTTGTTCCTGAGGACATGGGAGAAGTCTTGCTATTAGTAGTCATGTGAATTTGGTATTCGTTCGATATTTTGATGAGATGTATGTTGTCTCTCCTCTAGTGGTGTTATGTGAACGTCGACTACATGACACTTCACCATTATTTGGGCCTAGAGGAAGGCATTGGGAAGTAATAAGTAGATGATGGGTTGCTAGAGTGACAGAAGCTTAAACCCTAGTTTACGCGTTGCTTCGTAAGGGGCTGATTTGGATCCATATGTTTCATGCTATGGTTAGGTTTACCTTAATACTTTTGTTGTATTTGCGAATGCTTGCAATAGAGGTTAATCATAAGTGAGATGCTTGTCCAAGTAAGGGCAGCACCCAAGCACCGGTCCACCCACATACCAAATTATCAAAGTACCGAACGTGAATCATATGAGCGTGATGAAAACTAGCTTGATGATATTCCCATGTGTCCTCGGAAGCGCTTTACTTCATACAAGAGTTTGTCCAGGCTTGTCCTTTGCTACAAAAAGGATTGGGCTACCTTGCTGCACCTTACTTACTTTTGTTACTTGTTGCTCGTTACAATTATCTTATCATAAAACTATCTGTTACCACTTATTTCAGTACTTGCAGAGAATAACTTGCTGGAAACCGCTTATCATTTCCTTCTGCTCCTCGTTGGGTTCGACACTCTTACTTATCGAAAGGACTACGATAGATCCCCTATACTTGTGGGTCATCAATCACCATTTGGATAAAGGTGCAAGGGAATTCATGATGTTATCCATACAACGGTGTTTGGATAATAGAGCAAGAAACATTTGGCAATGCACTTCCAATGTTCTTGTTGCTGTTCGGCATACCACAGTCATGCTTCGAGGTAACATTAACATGGTGTTTCAAGCAAGATTGAATCTGAAGGTCACAAGAAGTACAAAGGAACACTTCCAAGAATGTCAAGGAAGGTAAGATATAACCAAAACATGACCAAGTATGTCTTGGCAGGAAGTCAAGGATGGTGTCGATGACAACACGAATCATCGACGGGCAAGGATGGTATTTCTCCTCGGTAATTCGATTGATATCTTAGAACAAGGCAGTATATTGATGGTCATCACAACAAATTTTGTCGCGAGGCTCTATGAAGAGGCCATGGAGCAGCAATGACATCAAGCAAAATGAATGATGAAGCGAAGGCTATTGGAACCATGGATACGACACAAGCTCGGATTCAAGCTTGTTGTTCAAGGTGGAATGATAAGATGAGGAAGATCGATGTAAGCTTCGCTCATCGTCAACAAGTTGTGCTCCGTGAATAAGGACCAGGTAGCACAGTTAAAATTAGCACGATAATGATATAGCCGATCAGGCTAAGAATGATGTGACGGAGTATCACTCCAATTAAGAATTTACAAGAGGTAGTGCAATGACACAATATCCTCGAGATAACATGAGGAAATACTTGAAGGTAGATCAAATTAGATTTTGGACAGGTGAAATGACTTGCATGAGACAAGTATTTTAACTTGTTCGGGAAAAGGAATTAAGGAGAAACTATGGTCGGAACCACGATTATGAATGATCAAACCACCAATACAAGATGAACTTATAACAAGGGGTAATTATTTTGACGAGCGGCTTCCATGATAAGTTCTACATCGGGTTCATGGGCATGAACACAAAGGTTCAAGGTCGACTGCCACTTCTTCTTTCGTTCAGTCCTCGTTTTCGAAGAATTTGTAATGCAAAAGATTTATCTGGTGAAGCATTAGAAGAGTATGACTCACATCTCTTTCGAGTTCACGCGGATTAGGGAAGGCATAGGTTCAACCCGTAGGGGTATCTTATGAACATATACCACTAACTTCCAGAGCATATAACATCAGCTCAGTAGCAGAGCATGATTGACAATAAGCAGAGGAAACAATTTACGGAAGGCAATCGATATCAGGGGAAGAGCACACGAGATTTTCAATATGAAGGACATTGCCGGATAATAATCCAACAAAGGATTCAATGATCCTTAATGGATCTGATGTGAGTATCAGTACTCAATCAGAAGAAGGAAAGAATGCAAAGGCATCCGATTATAGAAATAGCTGAATAATTCAGTGTTCAAGTTTAAGGGAACTAGGTGGACAGTCAATTACAACATGATTGGCCGATATCCAACTCATGTCCATAATGACGTATGAGCAGGAAGGTCAAATTTTAGGGTCTGACTGATGATTGCGAGCAATCGCAACATAATGAATCAATAGGCTCAAGATGATAATGACAAAGGATGTTAATGAATATTGTCGGACATATGGATTTAACCATAATGCAGGCAGACAAGACTTTCGGGAGCACTAGGCTGCAAAGGATCTTCGGGAGATCGAATTACATTCGAAGAATTTTATGAGACATATGATCAACTGGGGATGAACGAATCCCCGATAAGTGTGAGGAATTATTCGTAGGTTTATTCAGGCGGAGAAGAGCTGCAAGCCAGTCGGAAAAAGGATTCTCAAAAGTCGGAGAATACTTTCGGGTATCTTGTAATAACAAGAACAACTAGGGATGGAAGTATGAACGGCGAGGGTATGCAGTTATCCATAAGGATTCAACGGTGCTAAGGGATTGCAAAAGATATGAACACAAATTCTCGGGAGTAGATCTGAGAGTATCTTCGAAGTCTTCCGGTGAAGCTAGTAACCATCCGGAATAAAGGGGCTCTCCAGGGAAAGTCGTTATGAGAACCTAATGTAGTTAGTAAATTCGTTTAACCTGAATAAAAGAGAGAACAGAGTCCCAGAGTATAGATCAAGGAATAAAAGATCCTAATACCACCCAATGGCGACGTGCGCCGGTAAGACACACAACCATGTTAGTAAAAAAATGAGTGACTAGACTCAACTTCGGCCAAGGAGTTGGAAAGGGGACTACCTACAAGCAGTCGGCTCTGATACCAACTTGTGACGCCCCTGATTCAATTGTACACTAATCATACACGCAAATGTGTACGATCAAGATCACGGACCCACGGGAAGATATCACAACACAACTCTAGACACAAATTAAAATAATACAAGCTTTATATTACAAGCCAGGGGCCTCGAGGGCTCGAATACATAAGCTCGAATACACAAGAGTCAGCGGAAGTAACAATATCTGAGTACAGACATGAGTTAGACAAATCTGCCTTAAGAAGGCTAGCACAAAAGCAACAACGATCGAAAAGCAAGGCCTCCTGCCTGGGAGCCTCCTAACTACTCTAGGTCGTCAGTGGCCGTCACGTAGTAGTAGGCACCCTCGGGGTACTAGTAGTCATTAGTGGTGTCATTTGGCTCCTAGGATCCATCATCTGCTCGCAACAATCGGGTATGGGGAAAAAGAGGTAGCAAAGCAGCCGTGAGTACTCATCCAAAGTACTCGCAAGACTTACATCAGATCTAAACTAAATATGCATCTGTATCAAAGGAATGGGATGTATCTGTGGACTAAACTGCAGAGTGCCAGAAGAGAAGCGGAAAGCCTAGCCTATCAAAGACAAGCATCTTCAAGCAGCTCCAAGCATCTTGCAGCATCAGAAGAGATAAGAGTGGCATATTCTAATATTAGTAAAATGTTGTAACATTGCCCAGAGATCACTTCCTCGACTCCCTGCGAGGAAACAATCCCGGAGCCATCATATCCATTACATGCCTTAGCATCCAGTATCCAGTTTTAGTTGTATCGATCGGGATACAACTCCAAGCGTCCGTTACCGTGGAGACGGCTATTCGAATAGATAGAATACTTCCCTGCAGGGGTGCACTACTTACCCAACACGCTCGATCAACTCCGGCCAGACACACCATCAGGTCATGATCGGCCTCGGCCGGTCAACACACCGCAGTCCTACCTAGGCTCAACGGAGAGGCCAACACGCTGGTCTACATCCTAAATGCAAAGGGGTCATGGACCATCGTCCTTTGCAATCTTGCATATTGTGTACGCGGCCGATGAGCAGACCTAGCCTCCCTTATACAAGGCGAGGCGTTCCAGTCTAACCCGGCATGCACCGCTCCATCGCTGACGTCCGTTGAGCTTTCGGCCGATACATACGATGTAGAGTGCCCATACTTATTCCCGCGTGGTGGTTAGTGCAAAAAAGGACAGAGGCCTACTCAGATCAAATATCCAAACCGTTAGTGTCTTGGTAGTCTGCGGTAACGATCAATGATCCACGATATGTGGTCCTGTCGCCCATCTCACGGACTTGCGGCAAGGGCTAAGAATGCCCGGCAGCGTCGCGTGGAAAACTTGCGGGTATCCTCCAGATCAACCCGACTTCACATCCCTCGCGGTTACCCCTCGGGACCGACCCGATGTCATCATGGCTCTGTGGTAAGTCAAAGTATCCGTGTTTCTGAAACAACAAGGGGAAACCTGAGGAAAGCACCCTCGATGGATTCCCACTCGATGTAACCATCAAGGTGGACTTGGAGGAATCACCCTCGTTGGTCCACACTTGAGGGGTTGCACGACAGAGTCATTATCGGGAGTGGTCAAGGAGGAATCATCCTCAATGACCACGACCGAATAGCTACACTACTTGGTTAACATCAGAAGTGCTGATGAGGTATCACCCTCGGCATTCGATAGTAACTCTGCAGAGTCGTACAACTAAGGGGGTGATCTGCGGTGTCAGGGCCTGGACGTCGATCACGTTGATCGAGTCATCGAACATAAAGATGGGCAACTGGGACAAGGTGGGGGTCACTAATGGATCTCTAACCAGTCTATACTAAGCAGTTTAGAATAAGCAGGTAAGGTACGACATGAGGTACAAAAGCAAGCTATGCATCAGAATAGAAGCAATCAATTACAGTAGCAAAATCTAATGCAAGCATAAGAGAATAGAATGGGTGATATCGGAATGATCAAGGGGGGGGCTTGCTTGGAAGATCTGCTGAAAAGGAAGAAGTGTCGCTGTCGACGTAGTCGATCACAGGGGCCGCATCGGTCTCGGGGTTTACCGGAGAGAAGAGGGGGAAGAAACAATAAATATAAAGCAAACAAAGCATCATAAAGCTTAACATGGTAATACGAGGTGTTAGGGGTGAACTAATGCAGTGCTAAACATTGCATACGGGGAGGGAAAACATCTGGAGGAGTTTTTCCGGCGTCTGACGTTTTCCGGACAAACGAAAGAGACAGGACGGTTCCATGTTCAGCATGCTAGGGGCATGTGACAGATTAACGAACCACGAAATTGGATTCGTTGGATTTTTCTGAGCAACTTTCATATATAAAACATTTTCATCTAAGTTACAGTTTAATTACTATGATTTTTCAAAGTTTAAAAGATTTTCTGAAGTTATTAATAATTCAAAATTAAATAGGAATTTCCTAAATGCACCCAGGGGTTCCCTAGTATAGTGTATGAAAGTGGGCCAGGGGGTGCTGAGTCAGGAGGGTCAACAATCAACATTGACTGGGTTGACTAGTCAAAACTAGGTAGTGGGGACCCTAAGCCATACTGTATTTAGCATCTAAGGTTAGGACGTTAGTTAAATAATACTAATCCTAATCTAGTGGCCAACGTGTTTGGCAGAGGCTCAAAGCATGCCCTTCGGCTGGGCACATCACTGCCAGTATGCATGGCTCAACGGCCATGATGGCCATGGTCGGCTAGGAGCGGCTTTGTATGGGAGAGGCGGGCTGCAGGGTGGTGCCGAGGCAGCCAAGAGCATTAGCAGGCGGCGGCAGCAGTAGTAAAAAGCGGGCAGCAATAGGAGAAGCAAAAGGGGCAGCGGCAGCCGGCAACAATAGGAGCAGCAAAGCAGCAGCCATAGGAGCAACAGCTCACGAGCGGCAATAGCAAGCAAGGCAGCAGCAGCAGCAGCTAAGCCTGAGCAGCACAACCAGCAGGAATAGCGCATTAGCAAGAGCGGTACGAGGAGCAGTAGGGGCGGTAACGAGCAGAGCAGCAGCAAGCAGCGAGCAGAGCCTGGTGTGTGGTTAGCGCCGGCTAGCGATGGCCACGGCCAGGGCGACCAGGACATGGCCAGGGGACGACCGGCATGCGGTCGGACGCGGCCAGGGGGCACGGACGCGGCCAGGGGGCACGCACGCACGCCAGGAGTTTGGGCGGCGCGGGACGGCGACAAACGGAGTCGGGGAGAGGGGAAGAAAGGGGGAACGGGTGGAGGCTCACCCTGGGGAGGCCGTGGATGAGCTCGGTGAGGCCGGGAGGCGCCGGTGGTGGAGATCGACGGCGATGGCCGTGGGCGAAGAAGAAGACGTGTGCATCGTCGGTGTGGCTCCCCGGTCTTGATCCGGTGGTGGAGACAAAGGAGCGGACGACGGAGAACCTCATAGACATGGCAATGCAGCAATGGGGAGCCGGTGGCCGCGGGATCGACGAAGGTGCGGCGATGGCATGTCGTGCACGAGGTTCAGAGGAGAAACACGAGTGATAGAGGGGAATTTCGGGGGCTAGGGTTCGTCAACAAAGTTGGGGGAACACTTATACACCTCTAGGAGCGCTCGGATGAAGGCAATCCGGGCGTGGACGGCGTGTGTGCGCCATGGTGCCCCTGCCTCTGTATGTGAAGTAGGAGGAGGCCCGTTGAGTGGGCTGGGCCGCACTATACCTATGTGCTGTATGTGAGCAGTGTTGTCTCCGCCTTTTTATTTTCTTTTTCTGTTAAAGCTTTTAGCTCCTGTTTTAGATTTATTTGAGGTACGAAATGAGTTTTGTTCCTTGGGAAACTTTGCACATAAATCAAGCGCAACAATATTAGACGGCAAAAAAAAATTGGGGGCAAAAGGAGTTGTCTAGCTATTTTTATAAATTGAATATACCAATTTTAATTGTTGCTAGACCACTAAATTAATTCTCAGGGGCATTTTGGGAATTCAAATGAGGTTGGTTTCATCATGACAAATTTTAGAGAATATTTTTCAAATTATGAACACTTTATTTTGCATTTTGAAGAAAAAATAGTTTTGACTTTATTTTAAATTTTGAATTTAAACTCGGTTTGGATCAAAGTGGGGTTTAGAAAATTAATTGCGATGACATGAAACAATTAGTGTGTGAATATTGTAGCTTAACTATTGGGGCATTACATGTACCGCGAGCATGTCGACCATTTGGACGAACACCTGCACAAGTTCAGGCAGAGCCAAGATCTACCGTAGGCAAGGGCTGCTGGTCCTGGTCTCATGGACGCGTTTTATTTTGTTGAGTCGTTTCGACGTGGATAGCTATGTATTCACAACTATCATACTATTGCTTTGTTTATTCCTTTGTTTCAATGTGTGTACTCTGTTTTCCGTTCTTATATGTTCGGTTTCAATATGTGTATATACACTTTCTATTATGTATATGTGGATGATAACAGCTAGATTCAAATTAGTATATAAAACAGATAGAAAATGGAACTCATAATATATATATATATATATTAATTGTCTATTAGTTCATCACATAATATCATCACATATACGTGATGATACTTAACTACTAGGTACAATGCATAAAATTGAAAACGAACAATACTAAAACTAATAATCCCTCCTGGGGCCAGTATTCCGGCAGCCCCTCGCCAGTAGCTTCCTGGTGCGCGGCGTCTTCCCAGTGCGGAGGCAGTACTCCGCCTCCTCCGCCTCACCGCGTTTGACGTACCGATCTGCCTCTTCGTTGGGCGCCCACCGGAGCTTCTCGTTGGTGGCACGCTAGAGCTTATCGGCCCACCTCCAAGCAGCGACGAGGTGCCCAGCGCCTATGATCTTCCTTGCGAATACCCGTCTTCGTACACCTCCTCCGCACGACGACGCGCCCGCCCCCAAAACTCCGGCGCCTCCTTTTTCCAGGCGGCATCACGAGCTTCACAGGCCGCCTGGTACCTGGCTTCCTCCTCCGCCATCTCCTTCTTGAATGCCACTTGCCTAGCTATCTCAGCCGGTGGCAACAACTTCCGCAGACAAAGATTGTACTGGCCCCAAAACCAATCCAAAGTTGGGGGGTCCGGTCCAACCTCGTCCGGCGGCGCGTAGGGGTCCTCGTTACTGCTATTCGAGTGAGCGTCCTCGTGGGGTGGCGACTCCTCTTCGGCGCATGGGCAGACCAGCGTCGCCATGGTAGAGATTTGAGAGAGAGAGAGAGGGCGAGCGAGGGGAGGATGTAGATGAGAATGCAGGAGGGACGACGTGAGAAAGGTAGTATTTATTGGCGGCCGGAATCTAGATCGACGGAAACAGTACACACGCCGGTCACCGAAATTTATGAGTACTGTAGTTTGAATTACACATGATTCCCGCAGCAAAATCCGTGTGTGAACATAATAGCTGACGGTTTCCAATACAGAATCTTGTCTGATTAATAATCCCCGCCACTCACCTACCAAACCTCGAGTTGTGAGATAGAGTGCCAATCATGTGGGGGCCGGTTGTCTTGCGAGATTTTTACATTTTCTTTTTTGAACACCATATTTTTACATCGTCTGATGATTTTTAACTCGCACACAAGTACAAAAATATGATTTTTCAAACCGTTATGGTTAGCCGTTGCATGTAGATGTAGTTCAAATTTGAATTACGGTCATTAAATGGCTAAAAAATCACTTAAATGTCTTTGAAAGGTCAAATGACCCATGAAATTTTCTAAATTTTCACATGACAGTTGTATTAGTGCATGTTAAACGTAGAAAAAAAATTAAAGGTCGTATGAGGAAGCTATCTCTGTTCGACATCAAACATGCATTGTTTCCTCTCGGAACCACGAACCTTCTAGTGAGTTTCTCCGGTTTGTGAGGGGTGTGTGTCCAAACTTTCGAGGTAGAGAAGAGTCTGTCCGTCGAGGTATAGGCGGTGGAGTGCCAACGTGAGCTCTGGCGCAGCCACTACTATGAGTACTACAACCTTGAGGGCGGTGCCGAGGACGAGGACGAGGACGCGGTCAACTTCAGAAGGGGGGACGCGGAGTCCACCAACGGCGGCATGTCGCCAGGACAAGTCATCGATGTCTCATCTCACACCAGCGATGCATAGGCCGGCGCGGCGACGGATTTGTTAAAATTATGCGTACTTAGGCTTTGTTTTTAATGATGGTCTTTTATTAGAGCAATGTTTAGGTCAACTGGCTCTGTTTAATTACTAAAATTGCTTGATTCAATAAGTGTGGTCTGTCTGGTGTACGCTCTTTTGTGTGCCCAAATTAGCAAGCGATGTTAAATTATGCAATGACGTACCCGGGGAAATTTCCACCAAAATTTCAATTATCAAACTCATCCCATGCGCGTAAAGCAGAAGAATCCTTTGCGATGCACACAATCGTTCAAAGTAAATGGTCCAGCGGCACCGCGCGCAAAGTTTCCCTCCACATTTCCAAAATTTTGGCCTACCACCAAAATATCTACCCCGCCCCCCTTCCCCACCCCTTTTCTCCCCGACCACAAGTCACATTTCCCTTGTTTCCTCCTTCCTTCCTTCCTTTCTAAGCTATAGCCGTTTCCTCGCTCTCGATGTCTCCCATCCTACTGTTAGGGTCGCCATGGTCTTCTCCAAAGACCTCTCCATCGGCTCCTACTCCGGCGACGACTGATACGTCTCGAACGTATCTATAATTTTTGATTGTTCCATGCTATTATATTATCTGTTTTGGATGTTAATGGGCTTTATTTTACACTTTTATATTATTTTTGTGACTAACATGTTAACCCAAGGCCCAGTGCAAATTGTTGTTTTTTTTGCCTATTTCAGTGTTTCGCAGAAAAGGAATATCAAACGGAATCCAAACGAAATGAAACCTTCGGGAACGTGATTTTTGGAACAAACTTGATTTTAGGAACAAACGTGATCCAGAGGACTTGGAGTGGACGTCAAGAAACGAACGAGGAGTCCATGAGGCAGGGGGCGCGCCTACCCACTGGGTGCGCCCTCCCCCCTCGTGGGCCCCTCGTGGCTCAACCGACCTACTTCTTACTCCTATATATACTCATATATCCTGAAAACATCGAGTAGCACCACGAAACCCAATTTCCACCACCGCAACCTTCTGTACCCAAGAGATCCCATCTTGGGGCCTTTTCCGGAGCTCCGCCGGAGGGGGCTTCGATCACGGAGGTCCTCTACATCTACTCCATAGCCCCTCCGATGATGTGTGAGTAGTTTACTTCAGACCTTCGGGTCCATAGTTATTTGCTAGATGGCTTCTTCTCTCTCTTTGAATCTCAATACAAAGTTCTCCTTGATCTTCTTGGAGATATATTCGATGTAACTCTTTTTGCGGTGTGTTTGTCGAGATCCGATGAATTATGGGTTTATGATCAAGTCAATCTATGAACAATATTTGATTCTTCTCTGAAATCTTTTATGCATGATTGGTTATCTTTGCAAGTCTCTTCGAATTATCAGTTTGGTTTGGCCTACTAGATTGACCTTTCTTGGAATGGGAGAAGTGCTTAGCTTTGGGTTCAATCTTGCGGTGCTCGATCCCAGTGACAGAAAGGGAAATGACACGTATTCTATTGTTGCCACCGAGGATAAACATATGGGGTTTATATCATATTGCTTGAGTTTATCCCTCTACATCATGTCATCTTACCTAATGCGTTACTCTGTTCTTATGAACTTAATACTCAAGATGCATGCTGGATAGCGGTCGATGTGTGGAGTAATAGTAGTAGATGCAGGCAGGAGTCGGTCTAGTTGTCACGGACATGATGCCTATATACATGATCATGCCTAGATATTCTCATAATTATTCGCTTTTCTATCAATTGCTCGACTGTAATTTGTTCACCTACCATAATACTTATGCTATCTTGAGAGAAGCCACTACTGAAACCTATGGCCCCCGGGTCTATTCTCCATTATATTAATCTCTTGTCAACAAGTTATTTCTAGCACCGTTTATTTTGCAATATTTACTTTTAATCTATATCATAAAAATACCAAAAATATTTATCTTATCATTATTATCTCTATCAGATCTCACTCTCGTATGTGGCCATGAAGGGATTGACAACCCCTTTATCGTGCTGGTTGTGAGGTTCTTATTTGTTTGTGTAGGTACGAGGGACTTGCGTGTAGTCTCCTACTGGATTGATACCTTGGTTCTCAAAAACTGAGGGAAATAATTACGCTACTTTGCTGCATCATCCTTTCCTCTTCAAGGGAAAACCAATGCAGTGCTCAAGAGGTAGCAAGAAGGATTTTTGGCACCGTTGTCGGGGAGTCTACGCACAAGTCAAGACATACCAAGTACCCATCATAAACTCTTACCCCTCGCATTACATTATTTTCCATCTGCCTCTCGTTTTCCTCTCCCCCACTTCACCCTTGCCGTTTTATTTGTCCTCTTTTTCCGTTTCCCTTCTCTTTTCCAGTTCGCCTCTTTTTGCTTATTTCTTGTTTGCTTGTGTGTTGGATTGCTTATTTGTCATGATGGCTCAAGATAAAACTAAATCATGTGATTTTTCCAGTACCAACAATAATGATTTTATTAGCACTTCGATTGCTCCTCTTGCCGATGCTGAATCTTGTGAAATTAATGCTCTTTTCCTGAATCTTGTCATGAAAGATCCGTATTCCGGCCTTCCTAGTGAAGATGCCGCTACCCATCTAAACAACTTTGTTGATTTGTGTGATATGCAAAAGAAGAAAGATGTGGATAATGATATTGTTAAATTGAAGATATTCCCGTTTTCTCTTAGAGATCATGCTAAAACTTGGTTTTTGTCTTTGCCTAAAAATAGTATCGATTCATGGAATAAGTGCAAAGATGTTTTTATCTCTAAGTATTTTCCTCCCGCTAAGATCATGTAACACCCTCGATGCGACTATATCTCCCACGTGTCGAGGCACGACTTAGAGGCATAATCACATTGAAGGCATATGTCGCAAGTTAGGCAATCTTCACAACATCCCATGTAATATATATGTAATAAAAGGGGAGATAACATAGATGGCTTACACTCGCCACGTCAATCAAGTACATAAATAACATTACATCAACCAAACACTCATGGCCCGACTACGGCGCCAAAATAAAAGAGAACCCAACATGCGACACGGTCCCAATCAACCCCAACTAGGCACCACTACTGATCATCAGGAAAGGAAACATAGTAACGTTGAGAGTCTTCGTCAAACTCCCACTTGAGCTCAAACGCGTCTCCTGGAGCGGAATCATCAGGCCCTGCATCTGGTGTAATAGTAAACTGTGAGCCACAGGGACTCAGCAATCTCGCACCCTCGCGATCAAGACTATTTAAGCTTATAGGTAAGGCTGGGTAAATATATGAGGAGCTGCAGCAAGCGACTAGCAGAATATGGTGGCTAACTTATTCACAAAAGAGAGCGAGAAGAGGAGGCAAAGCGCGAGCGAGAAACTAGAGAGCAACCTGCGCAAACATTACTCCAACACCGTGTCCACTTCCCGGACTCCGCCGAGAAGAGGCCATCACGGTAACACACTCAGTTGATTTATTTTAATTAATTTAAGGTTCAAGTTATCTACAACCGGACATTAACAAATTCCCATCTGCCCATAACCGCGGGCACAGCTTTCGAAAGTTCAAATCCCTGCAAGGGAGTCCCAACTTAGCCTATGACAAGCTCTCACGGTCAACGAAGGAATAGACCTCCTCCCAAGACGTTCCGATCAGACCCGGTATCTCGGTTATTCAAGACACATCGACAGGTTAAAACAAGACCAGCAACACCGCCCGAATGTGCCGACAAATCCCGATAGGAGCTGCACATATCTCTTTCTCAGGGCACACTCAGATGAGCGCTCCATACAACTAAAACCAAACCTCGAGTTTCCCAAGGGTATGAGCGAGCAAACTAGCATAGCAAAGATAGTAGTGATCTCGAGGGTATGATCATCTTGCCTGCAAAGTTGTCAGAGTTGACTGGATCCTTGAAAGCAAACTCAACGGGCTCCTCGTTAGCGAACTCGTCTCCCGGCTCTACCCAAACAAGACAAACAAGCAACAAGGACACAATCAACCACGTGCAAGGATCAAACAAAATGATGCAAAGATGGTATGCTATGCGGGATGCGATGCGGGATGCATATGCAAGATGTGACAAGGAATGCATGACCCTGGCATCAACTTGGGAATCCAAGTGTGGCACTGGAAATATGAGATGAAATCGCTTGAAAACGATATAAAGAACGCCGGAATCAGAGTTACGGTTTGGAAATGGCAAGCGATTCAAATATGACAGCGGTCTGCCATTTACAGCAAGTAGCCATCTAAATGCAACGAAATGAGCATGCTACAGCACCCAAACATGATAACAAAATACATGGCAGGGATGCATTCATGGTTCCTAACAAAAGTCTAGCACTGAGCTACGGCCAATTCATCCATTAACAGGTTCAAACAAGCATGGCAAAAATGCATATGGCAAACAGATCTCAGACTTCGTGAAATTAACACTTGTCTGGAATTTCAGATCAGGTAGCACTCTTCGGAGCAACAAAACTACGTGCTACAGGACCTGAACATGGCAAAGTAAAGCATGGCATGGAGCTACTCAAATAGCTTAACAAAAGTCCCTTAGTGACCTTGAGCCAAAAGGGATCAGAAAATACAATTGCAAGCATGTGAACATAGCAAAAACATAATCAGTTTTCAGACTTAGTGAAAACTGGCACATGCTGAAACATAACTCAAGTAGGCATGTTTACGAGCTCGATGCACTCACTACGGTGCAAGTCATGATAAACTAAGCATACATCTATCAAGAACACACAAAATGCAAGCTAGACATGGCAAGAATAATAGCATAGCATGCACGGATCAACTACGACATCATCGGCAAAATTGCAAACAAGTTGACAATCTGCCCAGATTCACAAAGTAGCAAGAGTAGAGCTCGATTGACTCAAGCTAGGTTGCTACAAAATTGCAAACAAAGACATGGATGGATAGAGCACTACAAGATTAACAAAACATCCTTACTGATCATCCTCAAAAGAGGCACGGATCGCTAGGAAACAACATGAACATATGGCCATATGAGATAAACAGCTCAAGGACTTAGTGGAAATGCTAAGTCCTTGAAAACAGAAATACCAAGTGCACTACTTTGCAAGCTTGTGCTAGTCACCACACACATCACAAAAATACATGGGTTGCACCTCTGGAAATATGACAAAACCCTTAACAAAACATATGTAGAGCATCAGGGCATATCATGCACACAATAATCATGGCAAAAATGACAAAAAAACTAAATGGAGTAGCATATCTGACAATTATCTCAAGTAGCCCTCTTCTAACAGCATTTCGGGCATCAAGATGAACTCAAATGAAAATGATGCAATGGAATGAAATGATGTGCTCTCTGAGATGAACATTTTGATATGCTATATGCCAAAAAAGGAGGTACGGATGCAAAGTTACGAGGCTATGAACAGGAGCATATGGACTAGGAAATTCCGGGGACTTAGAAAAAAAAAGAACCACCAGATCTAGGGTTTCGGTGGCACGCGAACCGAGGCGGCGGCACACGCACTCCGGCGAGTAGGTGGTGGCCGGGGCCGGCGAGGAGGAGGCCGGATCCGGGCCGGGGCGGCGAGATCCGGCGGCAGAGTGGCCGGATCCGTCGTCGGGCGTGGCGGGGCGACGAGGGGGGTCACGGAGGAGACGCCGGGCGGGGACGGCGACCCGCGGCGGCGGCTGGTGGCGCGGTTGCCGGCAGCGGCGAAGGCGGCGAGCGGGCGCGGAGGCGGCGAGGCACCCGGAGGAGGCGGGCGGCGCACGCGGGCCTGGGGGGCGGCGGCTCCGGGCTCCCACGGGCCGCGGTGGTGGGCGGCATGGTGGCGGCGCCTCAGTGGCCGCGGGCCGCGGCGGCGGCTTGTCCGGCCGGATCGGACATGTCCGGCGCGGTGGTGAGCGGAGTTTTAGGGTTAGGGGGAGAAGAGACCCGGGATTTCGAGATGGGATCTATTTATAGGCATAGAGGGAGCTAGGAGAGTCCAAATGAGGTGCGGTTTTCGGCCACGCAATCGTGATCGAACGATCTAGATGATGGAGAAGGCTTAGGTGGGTTTTGGGCCAAATTGGAGGGATGTTGGGCTGCAACACACACGAGGCCTTTTCGGTCCCTCGGTTAACCGTTGGAGTATCAAACGAAGTCCAAATGATACGAAACTTGACAGGCGGTCTACCGGTAGTAAACCAAGGCCGCTTGGCAAGTCTCGGTCCAATCCAGAAATGTTTAATCCCCACACACGAAAGAAAGCTAGAAATGACCACCGAAGGAGAATGAAGCGCCGGAATGCAAAACGGACAACGGGGAAAATGCTCGAATGCATGAGATGAACACGTATGCAAATGCAATGCACATGATGACATGATATGAGATGCATGGCAACGACAACAACACACGGAGACAAAGACCCAAACCCGAGAAAATAAAATAACTTAACGCCAGAAACGGCAAGAGTTGGAGTACAAATTGGGAAAGTTACATCCGGGGTGTTACAACACTCCACCACTACGAAAGGATCTCTTCCCGAGATCTAGGACTGAAAGAACGCCGGGTACTCAGAACGGAGGTGATCCTCGTGTTCCCAGGTAGCTTCACGGTCGGAATGGTGTGACCACTTGACTTTGAGAAATTTTATTGACTTGTTGGGAGTCTTGCGTTCAGTCTCTTCAAGAATAGCAACTGGGTGCTCATGATAAAAGAGATCTTCTTGGAGCTCAATGTCCTCGAAGTTGACGGTGCGGTCAGGAGTCTTGAAGCACTTTCGGAGCTGAGAGACATGGAACACGTCATCGACATTTGCAAAGTTTGAAGGAAGCTTGAGTTGATAGGCGAGGTCGCCTCTCTTGCTGACAATCTTGAAAGGTCCCACGTATCTAGGGGCAAACTTCCCTTTGATACTGAAGCGACGAGTATATTTCATAGGAGAGACGCGGAGGTAAACATGATCTCCGATCTCGAAAGCCAAATCACGGTGCTTACTATCATAGTAGCTCTTCTGGCGGGATTGGGCTGCTTTGAGGTTATCTCGAATGACTTTGCACATTTCCTCTGCCTCTGTGATTAAGTCATTACCCAAAAGCTGACGTTCACCGGTTTCAGACCAGTTGAGAGGGGTACAGCACTTCCTGCCATACAGAATTTCAAATGGGGCCTTGCCCAAACTTGCTTGAAAACTGTTGTTGTAGGAGAATTCAGCATAAGGAAGACAATCCTCCCACTTCATGCCGAAGGAGATCACACAAGCCCTGAGCATATCTTCAAGAATCTGATTGACACGCTCGACTTGACCGCTAGTTTGAGGATGGAAAGCTGTGCTGAAGCGGATGTTGGTGCCCATGGCCTTCTGAAAAGAATCCCAAAACTTTGAGGTAAATATGCTGCCACGGTCTGAAGAGATCACCTGCGGAATACCGTGCAGCGAGACAATCCGAGAGGTATAGAGCTCTGCCAATTGAGCTGCAGTGATAGACTCTTTGATAGGCAGAAAGTGAGCCACTTTAGTGAGTTTGTCGATGACAACGAATATAGCATCATTGCCACGCTTGGACTTTGGAAACCCAGTCACGAAGTCCATCTCAATGTGGTCAAACTTCCATTCTGGAATGGCAAGAGGTTGGAGGAGACCAGCTGGCCTTTGGTGTTCTGCCTTCACTCTTCTGCAGACATCACATTCATTCACGAATTGAGCAATCTCGCGCTTCATTCGAGTCCACCAATAAGCTTGCTTGAGGTCCTGATACATCTTCGTGCTCCCAGGGTGGATGGAGAGGAGAGAATTGTGAGCCTCGTTCAAGATCACTTTACGAAGTTCACCTTTGGGTACAACAATACGATCCTCGAAGAAGAGAGTGTCCTTGTCATCAAGGCGGTAGCACTTGTACTTGGGTTGACTCTTGGCAATCCCAATCTTCACCTTTTTCACCATAGCATCAAGAAGCTGGGCTTGGCGAATCTGATCTTCCAAGGTAGGAGAGACTTGAAGGTTGGCGAGGAAACCTTGAGGAACAACTTGCAGATTAAGTTTGCGGAAAGCTTCACAAAGCTCGGGTTGATAAGCCTTGAGAATCAGACTGTTGCAATAAGCCTTTCTGCTCAATGCGTCAGCAATCACATTGGCCTTGCCTGGAGTATACTCGATACTCGGATTATACTCTTGAATCATTTCGACCCATCGAGTTTGCCTGAGGTTGAGATTAGGCTGAGTGAAGATGTACTTGAGACTCTTGTGATCAGTGAAAATGTCCACTTTTCTTCCCAATAAGAGATGTCTCCAAGTCAAAAGAGCATGCACAACTGCCGCCAACTCGAGATCATGAGTGGGGTAGTTCTTCTCATTAGGCTTCAACTGGCGAGAGGTATAAGCAACCACTTTCTTCTCTTGCATCAATACTGCGCCAAGACCTTGGAGAGAGGCATCACAAAAGACCTCGTACGGCTTGGATTCATCTGGCGGAGTGAGAACTGGAGCAGTGATCAATTTCTCTTTCAAAGTGTTGAAAGCAATGTCACACTCCGGAGACCAAACGTACTTGACGTGCTTCTGGAGAAGATTAGAGAGAGGCTTCGCGATCTTAGAAAAGTTTTCAACGAATCTTCGGCAATAGCTTGCGAGACCGAGGAAGCTACGGAGTTGCTTCACGTTCTAAGGAGGTTCCCAATTCACAATTGCAGACACCTTCTCAGGATTCACGGCAATGCCCTTGGCAGAGATGATATGACCAAGATAAAGAACCTCATCGAGCCAAAATTCACACTTGGAGAACTTGGCGTAGAACTGATGTTCTCTGAGCTTATCGAGCACCAAACGCAAGTGTTTGGCATGATCTTCCTTGTTCTTCGAGAAAACCAGAATGTCGTCGAGATAGACCAAAACGAAGTCATTGGTGTAGGCGTTGAAGATGAAGTTCATCATGCGAGAGAACGTCGGAGGAGCGTTGACGAGGCCAAAAGACATGACGGTGTATTCATATGAACCATAGCTTGTCCTGAAAGCCGTCTTGGGAATATCTTGCTCACGGATTCGAATCTGATGATAACCCATGCGGAGATCAAGCTTGGAGAATACTTGGGCACCTTTGAGTTGTTCGAACAGCTCGTTGATGTTGGGAAGTGGGTATTTGTTCTTGATGGCCTTCTTGTTCAATGGACGGTAATCAACACAAAATCGGTCCGTTCCATCCTTCTTCTTCACAAAAAGAACACCACAACCCCACGGAGAAGAACTAGGCCGGATGAGACCCATTTTCTCTTGAAGATCGAGTTGCTTCTTCAGCTCCTTCAACTCTTCAGGTCCGAGCTTGTAAGGACGTTTGCACACAGGTTCCGTGCCAGGCTCAAGATCAATGACGAATTCAACTGGCCGGTGCGGAGGCATTCCCGGAAGCTCTTCTGGAAAGACGTCTTAATATTCGCAAACGACTAGAATCTGCGAGATAGCATCCAGTTCACCCTTCTCATTGAGAGAAAACAGACGGATGGTATCATCACGAGCGGCAAGGACAATTACATCCTCAGACGAATGAGTCAATTGAATCTGCCTGGCTGCACAATCAAGCTGAGCCTTGTGCTTAGAAAGCCAATCCATTCCGAGAATAAGATCAATATCCGAGTTACCAAGAACAATTGGGAAGAAAGGAACTTGGAGTCGCCCAATGTGATAGTAACCTCCGGGACGTAGGTGTTAGCTGTCATCTGCTTGCTCGGTGACACAATTTGCAAGGAACTTTGCAGATACTGATAATCGCACTCATACTTTGATGCAAAAGGTTTGGAAATGAAACAATGCGATGCACCAGTGTCAAAAAGAACTTTAGCTGGAATATCATTAACAGGAAGGTTACCCATGATCACATCTGACGAGTCCTCTGCCTGAGCTGCGTTCATCAAGTTGACCTTGGCGTGCTTGGGGTTATGCTTGACCACAGCTGTACTAGCCGATCTGACAGGAGGAGGAGGAGGAAGACGCCTCTGATTGAGACACTTGTTGGCATAGTGACCCTTCTGTTGGCACTTGTTGCACGTGACCTCTGAAAGCGGACGGTGATACGGAGCACTCGATCTTGGTGCTTGAGACGAAGTCTTGTTCTGAAAGCCAGGGTTGGGTGGGTGGGACGATCCACTGCCACCTTTGCTCTTCTGCTGATACGGCTGACGGAACGGAGGAGGAGGAAGCCAATACTTCTGCTGCTTGGCCACTTGAGTAGAGGAAGAAGGAGTAACATCTCTGACTCGCTTCTTGGAAGCATCACACCTCAACTGAGCAGCCTCTTGCTTCAGCGCCATGTTGTAGAACTCATCATATCTCAAGGGCTCAAAGAGAACAAGAGCTAGCTGAATTTCTTCTCTGAGACCACCCCTGAACTGGTATATCATGCTCTTCTCATCAGGTACGTCCTTCTTGGCAAAGCGGGTGAGCTTCTGGAACAACTTGTTGTAGTCATAGACAGACAAAGAGCCTTGCTTCAGGTTGCGGAATTCCTCACGCTTGCTTTCAACCACGCTCTGGGGAATATGATGAGCTCAGAAATCTCGACGGAATTCATCCCAAGTGATAACACGTGCACCTCTGGAATCCTTGTATTGCTTGAACCATTCTGCAGCTTGATCTTTGAGTTGGAAGGAAGCGAACTTGACAAAGTCCTCAGGCCTGACATTACTGCACTCGAAATGCTTGCACAGATCCACAAGCCAATCATCGGCATCGGTTGCCTCAACACAATTGCTGAAAGTCTTTGGCCCGTTAGCAAGGAACTAGTTGAGTGTAGCAAAGTGATTATGATTGTTGCCTTGGTTCCCTTGGTTGCCTTGATTGCGCTCTTGAAGAATTTGCATGATCAACTGTGTGTTTGCATTGGTTGCAGCCATCACAGCTTGCCATGCCTCCGGAGGAGGTGGAGGTGGTGGCGGATCCTGATTCTGATTCTGATTGGTGCTCTTAGTGGGAGCCATCCTGAAGAGGTTGACCACCGTTAGCACATAGACAGATAAATGAAGCTGAATCCAACGGAATGAAAATTGCAACATATAGTCTTCACTTCCGAACAAAATGAACGAATGCATTCCTCTTGAAATGGTCACATATCCATAAATTGAGAAGCCACGTAGAATTTAGGTAGAGAAATAAATCAACAAGGTACGTCTCAAGAACGAATAATCGGTAAGAAATCCCAGTCTCAAACCAATATCCGTGGAAGAAGAACTAGAGCTACTAGAATTCCCACCTATGAAACTCCCGAACCTTTCCGGTTATGCAATCAGGTGTTGGGGATACAGGGGAAGCATAATATCTCACCCAAACTAGCAAATCCTACATCCAGCTGTATCCATCCTTCAACACATAACCAAGAAACCGTCGGAAACCATCTACCTCAACCTTCGAAAAGCATCCGTTATACAAGTTATGGTGATACTCCCGAACTCCCGCCCCAGTACTGGGTGGCGTCGAGGTTATCTCACCAACGAACTGCATAAAAGAGATTTTCGATGTCGGCGTACTAAACTCAGGTATT
The DNA here is from genome assembly GCF_056163025.1 of Triticum urartu. NCBI lineage: Eukaryota > Viridiplantae > Streptophyta > Magnoliopsida > Poales > Poaceae > Triticum > Triticum urartu. The sequence goes on along the minus strand of NC_141873.1, from coordinate 154,434,139 downwards.
CGAGAACTACAACGATAAAATTATGATGACAACACCTCAGAGCTCAACTCCCCGGGACACTTCCACAAAACCCCTGACAGGAGGCACCAAGACAATGTTCTCATCATAAAACCATCTGAACGATTCCAATATACCCGCGTGATCCTAAATTTTTTTTAGTGAAATTTGAGAAGAGAAGAGTCAAAATTCTACGTCAGGATGCCTTACCAGAGCGATGAGGAGACTGGGAAGTAAAAAGAATTCCTAAACTCTCCGATATATAATCCCTAAATGACTCAAAACATTTTTCTAGACACAACTCGGCCGCTAAAAACGATCAAGCAATGGGGATCCTAAGGTCGGGGAAGGCTCTGATTACCAACTTGTCACACCCTCGATGCGACTATATCTCCCACGTGTTGAGGCACGACTTAGAGGCATAATCGCATTGAAGGCATATGTCGCAAGTTAGGCAATCTTCACAACATCCCATGTAATATATATGTAATAAAAGGGGAGATAACATAGTTGGCTTACACTCGCCACGTCAATCAAGTACATAAATAACATTACATCAACCAAACACTCATGGCCCGACTACGGCGCCAAAATAAAAGAGAACCCAACATGCGACACGGTCCCAATCAACCCCAACTGGGCACCACTACTGATCATCAGGAAAGGAAACATAGTAACGTTGAGAGTCTTCGTCGAACTCCCACTTGAGCTCAAACGCGTCTCCTGGAGCGGAATCATCAGGCCCTGCATCTGGTGTAATAGTAAACTGTGAGCCACAGGGACTCAGCAATCTCGCACCCTCGCGATCAAGACTATTTAAGCTTATAGGTAAGGCTGGGTAAATATAGGAGGAGCTGCAGCAAGCGACTAGCAGAATATGGTGGCTAACTTATTCGCAAAAGAGAGCGAGAAGAGGAGGCAAAGCGCGAGCGAGAAACTAGAGAGCAACCTGCGCAAACATTACTCCAACACCGTGTCCACTTCCCGGACTCCGCCGAGAAGAGGCCATCACGGTAACACACTCAGTTGATTTATTTTAATTAATTTAAGGTTCAAGTTATCTACAACCGGACATTAACAAATTCCCATCTGCCCATAACCGCGGGCATGGCTTTCGAAAGTTCAAATCCCTGCAGGGGAGTCCCAACTTAGCCTATGGCAAGCTCTCACAGTCAACGAAGGAATAGACCTCCTCCCAAGACGTTCCGATCAGACTCGGTATCTCGGTTATTCAAGACACATCGACAGGTTAAAACAAGACCAGCAACACCGCCCGAATGTGCCGACAAATCCCGATAGGAGCTGCACATATCTCTTTCTCAGGGCACACTCAGATGAGCGCTCCATACAACTAAAACCAAACCTCGAGTTTCCCCGAGGGGGCGCTGCACAGGACTCTAGTTTGGACCAACACTCAGAGGAGCACTGGCCCGGAGGGGTTTAAATAAGATGACCCTCGGGCTCCGGAAACCCAGGGGAAAAGAGGCTAGGTGGCAAATGGTAAAACCAAGGTTGGGCATTGCTGGAAAAGCTTTAATCAAGGCGAACTATCAAGGGGTTCCCATTATAACCCAACCGCGTAAGGAACGCAAAATCTGGGAACATAACACCGATATGACGGAAACTAGGGCGGCAAGAGTGGAACAAAACACTAGGCGAGAGGCCGAGCCTTCCACCCTTTCACCAAGTATATAGATGCATTTAGATAACAAGATAATATAATGATATCCCAACAAGTAAATAAAAATTCCAACAAGGAACAACCTCCAATCTTCACCTGCAACTAGCAACGCTATAAGAGGGGCTGAGCAAAGCGGTAACATAGCCAATCAACGGTTTGCTAGGACATGGTGGGTTAGAGGTTTGACATGGCAATTTGGGAGGCTTGAAAGCAAGTGGTAGGCATCATAGCATTGGCATAGCAAAAGAGCGAGCAAACTAGCATAGCAAAGATAGTAGTGATCTCGAGGGTATGATCATCTTGCCTGCAAAGTTGTCAGAGTTGACTAGATCCTCGAAAGCAAACTCAATGGGCTCCTCGTTAGCGAACTCGTCTCCCGGCTCTACCCAAACAAGACAAACAAGCAACAAGGACACAATCAACCATGTCCAAGGATCAAACAAAATGATGCAAAGATGGTATACTATGCGGGATGCGATGCGGGATGCATATGCAAGATGTGACAAGGAATGCATGACCCTGGCCTCAACTTGGGAATCCAAGTGTGGCACTGGAAATATGAGATGAAATTGCTTGAAAACGATATAAAGAACGCTGGAATCAGAGTTACGGTTTGGAAATGGCAAGCGATTCAAATATGACACCGGTCTGCGATTTACAGCAAGTAGCCATCTAAATGCAATGAAATGAACATGCTACAACACCCAAACATGATAACAAAATACATGGCAGGGATGCATTCATGGTTCTTAACAAAAGTCTAGCACTGAGCTACGGCCAATTCATTCATTAACAGGTTCAAACAAGCATGGCAAAAATGCATATGGCAAACAAATCTCAGACTTAGTGAAATTAACACTTGTCTGGAATTTCAGATCAGGTAGCACTCTTCGGAGCAACAAAACTACATGCTAAAGGACCTGAACATGGCAAAGTAAAGCATGGCATGGAGCTACTCAAAGAGCTTAACAAAAGTCCCTTAGTGACCTTGAGCCAAAAGGGATCAGAAAATACAATTGCAAGCATGTGAACATAGCAAAAACATAATCAGTTTTCAGACTTAGTGAAAACTGGCACATGCTGAAACATAACTCAAGTAGGCATGTTTACGAGCTCGATGCACTCACTACGGTGCAAGTCATGATAAACTAATCATACATCTACCAAGAACACACAAAATTCAAGCTATACATGGCAAGAATAATAGCATAGCATGCACGGATCAACTACGACATCATCGGCAAAATTGCAAACAAGTTGACAATCTGCCCAGATTCACAAAGTAGCAAAAGTAGATCTCGATTGACTCAAGCTAGGTTGCTACAAAATTGCAAACAAAGACATGGATGGATAGAGCACTACAAGATTAACAAAACATCCTTACTGATCATCCTCAAAAGAGGCACGGATCGCTAGGAAACAACATGAACATATGGCCATATGAGATAAACAGCTCAAGGACTTAGTGGAAATGCTAAGTCCCTGAAAACAGAAATACCAAGTGCACTACTTTGCAAGCTTGTGCTAGTCACCACACACATCACAAAAATAGATGGGTTGCACCTCTGGAAAGATGACAAAACCCTTAACAAAACATATGTAGAGCATCAGGGCATATCATGCACACAATAATCATGGCAAAAATGACAAAAAAAAACTAAATGGAGTAGCAGATCTGACAATTATCTCAAGTAGCCCTCTTCTAACAGCATTTCGGGCATCAAGATGAACTCAAATGAAAATGATGCAATGGAATGAAATGATGTGCTCTCTGAGATGAACATTTGATATGCTATATGCCAAAAAAGGAGCTAAGGATGCAAAGTTACGAGGCTATGAACAGGAGCATATGGACTAGGAAATTCCGGGGACTTAGAAAAAAAAGAACCACCAGATCTAGGGTTTCGGTGGCACGCGAACCGAGGCGGCGGCGCACGCACTCCGGCGAGTAGGTGGTGGCCGGGGCCGGCGAGGAGGAGGCCGGATCCGGGCCGGGGCGGTGAGATCCGGCGGCAGGGTGGCCGGATCCTTCGCCGGGCGCGGCGGGGCGACGAGGGGGGTCACGGAGGAGACGTCGGGCGGGGACGGTGACCCGCGGCAGCGGCTGGTGGCGCGGTTGCCGCCGGCGGCGAAGGTGGCGAGCGGGCGCGGAGGCGGCGAGGCACCCGGACGAGGCGGGCGGCGCGCGCGGGCCTGGGGGGCCGGCTCACGGCTCCCGCGGGCCGCGGTGGTGGGCGGCATGGTGGCGACAGGTGGCGGCGCCTCAGTGGCCGCGGGCGGTGGCGGCGGCTTGTCTGGCCGGATCGGACATGTCCGGCGCGGTGGTGAGTGGATTTTTAGGGTTAGGGGGAGAAGAGACCCGGGATTTCGAGATGGGATCTATTTATAGGCATAGAGGGAGCTAGGAGAGAGTCCAAATGAGGTGCGGTTTTCGGCCACACGATCGTGATCGAACGATCTAGATGATGGAGAAGGCTTAGGTGGGTTTTGGGCCAAATTGGAGGGGTGTTGGGCTGCAACACACACGAGGCCTTTTCGGTCCCTCGGTTAACCGTTGGAGTATCAAACGAAGTCCAAATGATACGAAACTTGACAGGCGGTCTACCGGTAGTAAACCAAGGCCGCTTGGCAAGTCTCGGTCCAATCCGGAAATGTTTAATCCCCACACACGAAAGAAAGCTTGAAATGACCACCGGAGGAGAACGAAGCACCGGAATGCAAAACGGACAACGGGGAAAATGCTCGAATGCATGAGATGAACACGTATGCAAATGCAATGCACATGATGACATGATATGAGATGCATGACAACGACAACAACACACGGAAACAAAGACCCGAACCCGAGAAAATAAAATAACTTAACGCTGGAAACGGCAAGAGTTGGAGTACAAATTGGGAAAGTTACATCCGGGGTGTTAAAGATCATCACTCTTAGAAACGATATTATGAATTTTAAGCAACTTGATCATGAACATGTTGCACAAGCCTGGGAGAGGATGAAATTAATGATACGTAATTGCCCTACACATGGTTTGAATCTTTGGATGATTATACAAAAAATTTATGCCGGGTTGAACTTTGCTTCTAGAAATCTTTTAGATTCAGCCTCGGGGGGCACTTTTATGGAAATATCTTTAGGAAAAGCAACTAAACTCCTAGATAATATTATGGTTAGTTATTCTTAATGGCACACTAAAAGGTCTAGTAAAAAGGTGCATGCTATAGAAGAAATCAATGTTTTGAGTGGAAAGATGGATGACCTTATGAAATTGTTTGCTAATAAGAGTGTTTCTTCGGATCCTAATGATATTCCTCTGTCTACCTTGATTGAGAATAATAATGAATCTATGGATGTGAATTTTGTTGGTAGGAACAATTTTGGTACTAACGCGTATAGAGGTAATTTTAATCCTAGGCCATTTCCTAGTAATTCCTCTAATAATTATGGTAATTTTTACAACAATTATTATGGAAATTATAATAAGATGTCCTCTGATTTTGAATCTAATATTAAAGAATTTATTAGTTCGCAAAAGAGTTTCAATGCTTTGATTGAAGAAAAAATGTCTAAGATTGATGAGTTGGCTAGGAACATGGATAGAATTTCTCTTGATGTTGATTCTTTGAAACTTAGATCTATTCCACATAAGCATGCTATCAATGAGTCTCTCAAAGCTATGAGAATTTCCATTGATGCGTGCAAAGAAAGAACCGCTAGGATGCGTGTAAAAAAGATTATTTTGTGAAAGCGTGTTCTTCTAGTTTCCATGATAATAAAAATGAAGATCTAAAAGTTATTGATGTGTCCCCTATTAAATCTTTTTTTGCAGTATGAATCTTGATAATTATGGGACTGGAGATGAGTCAACTTTAGTTAGAAGGCGTCCCAATGATTCAGAGTCTTTAGATCTTGATGCTAAAATTGATAAAAGTGGGATTGGAGAGGTCAAAACGTTACATAGCAATGAACCCACTATCTTGGATTTCAAAGAATTTAATTATGATAATTTCTCTTTGATAGATTGTATTTCCTTGTTTCAATCCGTGTTAAATTCTCCGCATGCTTATAGTCAAAACAAAGCTTTTACTAAACATATCGTTGATGCTTTAATGCAATCTTATGAAGAAAAGCTGGAATTGGAAGTTTCTATCCCTAGAAAACTTCATGATGAGTGGGAACCTACTATTAAAATTAAAATTAAAGATCATTAATGCTATGCTTTATGTGATTTTGGTGCTAGTGTTTCCACGATTCCTAAAACTTTGTGTGATTTGCTAGGTTTCCGTGAATTTGATGACTGTTCTTTAAACTTGCATCTTGTGGATTCCACCATTAAGAAACCTATGGGAAGAATTAATGATGTTATTATTGTTGCAAATAGGAATTATGTGCCCATAGATTTCATTGTTCTTGATATTGATTGCAATCCTTCATGTCCTTTTATTCTTGGTAGACCTTTCCTTAGAACGACTAGTGCAATTATTGAAAGGAAAGAAGCGAATATTAGATTCCAATTTCCGTTAGGGAAGGGCATGGAACACTTTCCTAGAAAGAAAATTAAATTACCTTATGAGTATATTATGAGGGCCACGTATGGATTGCATACCAAAGATGACAATATCTAGATCTATCCATGCTTTTATGCCTAGCTAGGGGCGTTAAACGATAGCGCTTGTTGGGAGGCAACCCAATTTTATTTTTGTTCCTTGATTTTTGGTTCTGTTTAGTAATAAATAATTCATCTAGCCTTTGTTTATATGTGGTTTTATCCTTTTAATTAGTGTTTGTGCCAAGTAGAACCTTTGGGAAGACTTGAGGAAAGTCTTTGCGATCTTGCTGTAAAAAATAGAAACTTTAGCGCTCACGAGATTTGCTTCCATTTTTTTACTGGAAATTGATATTTAGTTAATTATTTTTTCATATGATTAATAGATAAATTACTCACGTCCAGAAATTTATTTTAGAATTTTTGGGGTTCCAGAAGTATTCGAAACCTACAGATTACTACAGACTGTTCTGTTTTTGACAGATTCTGTTTTTCGTGTGTTGTTTGCTTATTTTGATGAATCTATGGCTAGTAATTGAGTTTATGAACCATAGAAAAGTTGGAATATAGTATGTTTAACACAAATATAAATAAATAATGAGTTCATTACAGTACCTTGAAGTGGTGGTTTGTTTTTTTACTAATGGGGCTCACGAGATTTTCTTTTAAGTTTGTGTTGTGAAGTTTTCAAGTTTTGGGTAAGGATTTGATAGATTATGGAACAAGGAATGGCAAGAACCTAAGCTTGGGGATTCCCAAGGCACCCCAAGGTAAAATCCAAGTACAACCAAAATCCTAAGCTTGGGGATGCCCCGGAAGGCATCCCCTCTTTCTTCTTCGTCCATCGGTACCTTTATTTGGAGCTATATCTTTATTCACCACATGATATGTGTCTTGCTTGGAGCGTCTTGTATGATTTGAGTCTTTTCTTTTTAGTTTACCACAATCATCCTTGCTATACACACCTTTTGGGAGAGACACACATGAATCGGAATTTATTAGAATACTCTATGTGCTTCACTTATACCTTTTGAGCTAGATAATTTTGCTCTAGTGCTTCGCTTATATCTTTTAGAGCACGGTGGTGTTTTTTATAGAAATTATTGATCTCTCATGCTTCACTTATATTATTTTGAGAGTCCCTTAGAACATCAGGGTAATTTGATTTGGTGATGAATTTAGTCCTAATATGATAGGCATCCAAGATTGGTATAATAAAAACTTTCATAAAAGTGCATTGATTACTAGGAGAAGTTTGATACTTGATAATTGTTTTGAGATATAAAGGTGGTAATATTAGAGTGTGCTAGTGGAGTAGTTGTGAATTTGAGAAATAGTTGTGTTGAAGTTTGCAAGTCCCGTAGCATGCACGTATGGTGACCTTGTGTAACAAATTTGAAACATGAGGTGTTGTTTGATTGTCTTCCTTATGAGTGGCGGTTGGGGACGAGTGATGGTCTTTTCCTACCAATCTATCCCCCTAGGAGCAAGCACGTAATGCTTGATTTTTGATGACTTGTAGATTTTTTCAATAAGTATGTGAATTCTTTATGACTAATGTTGATTCCATGGATTATATGCACTCTCACCCTTCCATCATTGCTAGCCTCTTCGGTACCATGCATTGCCCTTTCTCACCTTGACAGTTGGTGCAAACTTCGCCGGTGCATCCAAACCCCGTGATATGATACGCTCTATCACACATAAACCTCCTTATATCTTCCTCAAAACATCCACCATACCTACCTATTATGGCATTTCCATAGCCATTCCGAGATATATTGCCATGCAACTTTCCACTGTTCCATTTATCATGACACAAATCATCATCATCATATTGCTTTGCATGTTCATGTAGTTGACATCATATTTGTGGCAAAGCCACCGTTCATAATTTTTCATACATGTCACTCTTGATTCATTGCCCTTCCTGGTACACCGCCGGAGGCATTCATATAGAGTCATACTTTGTTCTAGTATCGAGTTATAATCATTGAGTTGTAAATAAATAGAAGTGTGATGATCATCATTAATAGAGCATTGTCCCAAAAAAAGAGAAAGGCCAAATAAAAAAAGTAAGGCCCCAAATATATATATATATATATAAAGGTGCAATGCTAAAATCCTTTTTTCCACACTTGTGCTTCAAAGTAGCACCATGATCTTTATGATAGAGAGTCTCTTGTTTTATCACTTTCATATACTAGTGGGAATTTTTCATTATAGAACTTGGCTTGTATATTCCAACAATGGGCTTCCTCAAATTCCCTAGGTCTTCGTGAGCAAGCAAGTTGGATGCACACCCACTTAGTTTCTTTTGTTGAGCTTTCATACATTTATAGCTCTAGTGCATCCGTTGCATGGTAATCCCTACTCCTTGTGTTGACATCAATTGATGGGCATCTCCCTAGCCCGTTGATTAGCCGCGTTGATGTGAGACTTTCTCCTTTTTGTTTTCTCCACATAACCCCCATCATCATATTCTATTCCACCCATAGTGCTATATCCATGGCTCACGCTCATGTATTGCATGAAAGTTGAAAAAAGTTTGAGATTACTAAAGTGTGAAACAATTGCTTGGCTTGTCATCGGGGTTGTGCATGATGAGAGCATTCTTGTGTGACGAAAATGGAGCATGACCAAACTGTGTGATTTATTAGGGATGAACATTCTTTTGCCACGTTATTTTGGGAAGACATAACTGCTTTGTTAGTATGCTTGAAGTATTATTATTTTTATGTAAATATTAGACTTTTGTCTTGAATCTTTCGGATCTGAATATTCATGCCACAATAAAGAGAATTACATTGAGATTATGTTAGGTAGCATTCCACATCAAAAATTCTATTTTTATCACTTAACTACTCGAGGATGAGCAGGAATTAAGCTTGGGGATGCTTGATACGTCTCCGACATATCTACAATTTTTTATTGTTCCATGCTATTATATTATCTGTTTTGTATGTTAATAGGCTTTATTTTACACTTTTATGTTACTAGTAGAATGCCCGTGCGTTGCAACGGGCAAAAGCCGAATGTCCATGTGTTGCCACATAATAATAAAAATTATAGAAACATTGATCAAATTATTCTTTTAATTCGGAAATATGTGTTAAGCAAGGTGGGCATCTGATTTCCATCATACATCGAAAAATAAAGACTCTCTTCCACTTGTTTCCTTCTCGGTAGTCATTGTGTCTCCTTAACCAACCAAATTGTTCGCTAACTGGATATATGTCATCAACGATTAAGTAGTATTAGTATTACTCAACTTCACGCATCCATGGGTGCCACTATTATAAGGTACACAAAGCTTGACAATTCCTTAGACTTATAGTGCACTTCTTAATTTCAGCAATAATAACACAAGAAGATATATCCAATTTTGTGAGATTGTTCTTTACCGATAGCATGGATGTTTCGTTCTCCATAGCAATAATCAGCCTGACAATGACACTGCAAATGGTTCAAGTCCGTGACACATCACCCTTGGTAAGTATATGGTGCACCATGGCTTGTACGACACCTGAATTTGGCTTGTACATACAAATGTTTTTAAAAAAACTGAGAAAAAGTCTACAAATGGGCACAACATGAACCGATAATTTTCACAAAAATAAAGTACCTTTTGAATCTCAACTAATGTCAATTACCTTTTGAATCTCAACAGATGTGCACTAAGTGGATATCTCTATCCATGTAGAACCATCTATGTGATCAATCTTACTGAAACTACCAAAAGTATGCAAAAGACAACACGTATATCAGTGAACACCGGAAGATTGCATTCTTAAGTAAATGAACTTTAAGAAATTCATAAGCTCCAAAACACGGCAGATTAGGATTAGACCAAAAATGCTTTGACATGTAGGACATCCCCTAATTCCCAAGGAGGGGTGACACAAAAATCTAAGCTATGCCAAAAGTACATGGAAGGAAGCTTTTAGATAAACACTCTTATATTTCTTTACGGAGGGAGTAGTAAAAAGGCACCCGAAAGTTTCTGAGATGTGTGCAGACTATAGAATATACAGTGTGCACACATAAAAGATAACAATTTGATGTTGCAGACTGCAGAACATATTGTGTGCACTGTAACATCCCAAATTTTCAATTTGGAATGTTATACATAGTCATCCATGCATATCATATTTTATTCGCATTTCGTCTCGCGATCCTCAAAATCCTAAGCAACTCAAGGACCTTCGGAGAGAGTTGGGGATTTCCCGGTTTTCATATTTGATTCTTTTATCAAATAATGAAACGAGGATTCGATTTTAATTATTTCTCTCCAAAAATATTTCATACCAAAATATATGAGAGGAGATAATATGACTTCTCCAAGATAATTGAAATATTGGAGGAAAAATATTAAAATCAAATATTTGTTCTATTTGGATTTTATTGCAATTTTGTTTGCATTAGAAAAATTGCATGTTTTTCAAAATTGCATTTTAGGGCCAAGAAAATGTTCATCTTGTTCTAAATATTTTATTTAGACGGTGAAAATTTGTTTTGGCATTTTTAGATTTTTTATTTATTTTTCTAGGATTTTTTTTCTATCGGCGGGATTATTTAAAAAAAGAGTTCCCGCGCCCGACTGGGCCTAAGGCCCAGCCGAGCCAGGCCGGCCCAGCCGCCGCCGCCGCCACTCGGACCGGAGTCCGAGTTGGACTCCGCGCTGCCCCGCCTTGGCCCCTACTCCAAGCCGCCGCCGCCCCGCCCTTATATACCGCCGCCCCGCCATCCCAACACCCCACCGCCACCACCGCCGCCCCGCGCCGCGCCAGGCCCCGCCGCCCACGCCGCTGCCGCCGCTTGCCGCCGCCGCCGCCGCAGCCCCGCGCCGCCGCTGCCCCGCGAGCCGCCGCCCCGCCCGCACCTCGCCTCGCCAGACCTCTCGCTGGAGGTAGCCGCCGAACTCCGCTGCCGGTTTTTTTAAAACCGCCCGGTTTTTTTAGAAACCCTAGATCCGTTTTTTTCGGTTTCGCCGGTTTTTCTCGGTTCTTTTAGTTAGTGGACGTTCGTCCATACGTTCTTTTTAACAAACGGTTTTTCGCCCGTTAGTTACAGCTAACGACCGCTCGTACGTTAGTCTGTTCGTCAGTTTTCTTTTGTCGGATTTATTCCGCGATTTTCTTTGATCGCGATTTCTGATCCGATCTTAGTTTCTGTTTTTCTTTTCGCTCGTTAGTCGGAATCAGGCGATTCAAGCGCCTGGAGTTTCGTCTCGAAACCCTCTTTCCGTTTAACCAACTCAAACAAGATTTTTCTACTGTAAAATTTGACCTAGTTTCAGATTAGTAAACGAAGCTTCTTTCTTTCGCCGTTTGAGTTTCGTTGCTCCGTTTGATTTGATTCTTTTTGCATACCGGAGTTCTTAATTTGAACTTTCTGGTAAACCTCTTTTATTTGAGTTTTTCTTGTGCATCGTTGCTTGTTACTTATGTATGCTATTGTTTGCTTGCGATAGAACACCCGGAGTGCGAAGCGTGCTACTACGAGTCCCTAGGTTTCGCAGATCGTCAGCAAGGCAAGTATCACTTTGATCATACCCCTTTATCACCCAGTTTTATGCATTAGTTCCAATCCTCAAACATTGCATGATTAGGATGTCATTAACTTGTGGGTTGGGAAGTAGTTGATGAGGTAGAACCTATTGCCCTGTTACATTCAAACCCTTGGAAGTTACTCTACGCGTTGCTTATATTACTATGCTATGCTATGCTCATAGACGTGGTTTGGGTTTGAGTGAAATCCATGACAGATGTGAGCTTGTTAATTAATGGTTCAACTTAAGGTGGCAACTTAAATTAACATCTGGGTGGATTGAGGCACCTGGAGTACCCAGTGTTGCCTGTATTTTTGGAAATCCCGAAGTACCCGTGTGATCTTCCTATGGACCGCCACCCAGGCTCAAAGGGAACTGAGATGATTCATGCTAGAAACTTCCGTGTGTAGCCACAAGCTATTATGGGCTCTAGCATAGTTGAGTAAGTTATGTGAAGCTCTTGAAGAGGCAGATCAGCAGGTAGTGGGATGTAGGTTTCGTATGGTCTGTCCGGAGTAGAGAGTTAATGTTTCTGAAAGACTGTGTCTCGGTCATCCATTTCTCAAACACCCTGTAGTGCGAGAAATCCAACGGAGGCGATCGAGTCTTGTGGGGAAAAGTGCGCAAACCTCTGCAGAGTGTACAATCTAATCATGGTTAGCCGTGTCCCCGGTTATGGACAATTCTTGAGTATCTAGTACTTGGGTTATCACAAGTATCTCATCATGTTTAACTAATATTGTTGGGTTGTTAATCACTTTAATTGGGATTGAGTTGGAGGAACCTTCTCAATGATGTTTCAACTACCATGATAGTTAAATTAAAAAAATCTATTCCTTTGTTGTAGGGAAAAATTGGCTTTTTGCAAAACTGTAACCATAGAGCTTTCCACCAGCCAAATATGCATGTAGTGATAGCATTATTCTGTTCTTGCTCTACTGTGTTACTTTGCCAGCATATTCCATGTGCTGACCCGTTTTCGGGCTGCAATGTATTATGTTGCAGACTTTTCAGACGAGGAGTAAGGTTCGTTAGGTCGTTGCCGTGCAGCTCAGCTATGCCGTTGGATTTGATGGACTCACTTTATCTTCCAAGCCTTCCGCTGTTATCGTATTAGATGGCCTTAAGCCATATTACTGTAATAAGTTCTCTCTTGAGACATTCGATGTAATAAGTGTGTGATTGCTACTCTGTTATAAATCCTTCGAGTACTGTGTGTGTCAGCATTACCGATCCAGGGATGACACTGAAGCATAGAGACTTGACCATCTGAGGTCGGGTCGCTACATGCACACATAAAAGCTAATAATTTGATGTGTATTAGAGTAGACATGCAATTTAAATTCTAATAATTGGTCTGAGCTCCTCTACACTATCCGAAGAGAGGTGACTCTATAGATATACACTGGCGCATATAATCCGTTGGCAAGAACAGTAAAACACATTCTTTCTCCTGATGCGATAAAATATAGCCACCAATTGCTCATGGATGCACATTGTACTTTGCCACGGGCCAACAAATGTGGACCGTGCATGGGCCTACAGATGTGTCCTTGTGGTGCGAGATGGGTGAGACCACATACGAACCACACCTTTGTGTGTGTGTGTGTGTGTGTCTCGCATCATCCTGTTTCACACGATGAACTTATTCTAACTCCAAAATTTGTGGAATAAGGTATCTTGTGCTCCTCATCTCAGATACCTAATTCACCTAAGTGACTTCATGCTCCGCACGGTCAGTTTCCAACAAATATAACAAATTATCAAGTCATTGATTTATGTTCTATGTTTAACTTTCATAAAATAATCATGCATAGCAATGCCTTCACTAAAGGTGGATTTCTGATAATTTAAGAATCTCAAAAATATGGAGATAGCATACTACTCCCTCTGTAAACTAATAGAAGACTTCTTAGATCACTACTTTAGTGATCTAAAAAGTCTTATATTAGTTTACAAAGGGAGTAGAATATAAGAGTAATGCAATAGTTATTTGTTGCAAATGCATGTACTTCTAGACTTCAGTTGGCATCACAAATAACTCTTTGTGTCGGGTTATATTCTGGATATCACAAATAACTCGGTTGGAATCCATGATGGTCTCGATAAGTTGGATGGTCAGCAATTGCCTGAACCATTTCGGCCTTATAAATCTCTCGCGGTCCACACAGGAGGAGCCTTGCCCAATGCCTGAAGAAAACATGGAAAAGTGAACAACACAAGTGCATAAATTTTCTGTAATTACAGACCTAGAAATTGAAGTCCACTACTCTTCCAACCTAAGGGAGATTTCCAATAATTTAATTTCATAATGCAGGTCCAAACAAAGCTTTTTACCATCCGCTTGGCATATATACGGTTGGCATACCTTATATTATGAAAAACAATAATAGTTCAATATATTCCTTTCACCATGCTAAATCCCTTCCTATTCTCAAGTTTTCACCGCCACATAGTCAATAAACACACATCTTACCAAGTGGTCCGATCCGCTTGGTAAGCTACCAAAAAAAAAATAAACACACATCTTGCGAACAGTTAATCATTAGGTAGAAACAAAAATAGAATTCCCCAAACATTCATAATCATGTCAACCCTCAAAAAAATATTCTTACTATCTTGCTATTACTAAGCTTGCGGTTGCACTTGAGAAAACCATGGCGGTAAGGGCTGAGGAAACAACACATGAACTGAACACATGAACCTCGCTACAGTATAGAAGGATCCGACAATATCAAATAGTGTCATGCTAACTCATGGTCACTAACACATATTAATCAACACCAAACCTCCCTCCAAGGTCCTCACGTACTAACCAAACTACTTGGAAGTAACCAATCGAGTATGTCTACTGACCCATTATCCACCACATGGGACAAACCATAACAAACTCCAAATTAAGTCCCTCCATGTAGCTATTTTTATCTCATATATTAGCCATATAATTACATCATCAATGCATCAATCAAACTGCCATACATATTTCGTTTTCTGAAATTTCAAGCGCACCAAATATTGTGGTAAGACAAGCAAATGATAAGAGTATCCATTTTTTGCAGTGAAAATATGCCATTTACCTTTATTTGTACCTCTTCAACACATATCTTTTTATGATCCAAGGAATATCACTCACCATTAGCAGCTCTCCCATAAGGAAACATTAGTCTGCAAGAGGTAAGAGAAGACAACAGTTAAAACAAAGAGAACAAAGTACAAATGAAAACAATTCGACACCACAGGAGATTCTGAACAGCCTAATCGCGCGTAGTGGCTTGATTGTGAATGCAACACCTATCTGCCTGCGTGAGATAGGCTGCAGAAAATGCACTAATTGTTTCAGGCTTAATAATTTACAACAAAGCAATATAATAGGTCCATGGTTGGATAGTAACAGGCATCTACCTGAGTAGAAAATATTGCTACTAAAGCGAGTTAGTACTTATAGCACTAAAATATGAGGAAAACTACAACACCAAAGTCGGTTTTACTACAAACAGATCAGGGGAGATACATATATAAAAAACATGTATACATTTCTTTCTAAATCAAAACAAATTGTACACTTATGTATACGGAAAGAGAAACCAGATTTGTCAATATGATGTTGGACTATCACTACTTGTAAAACTGGGCTTTCTTCTCTCTAGTAATTTCTTCCTTAAAAGATGATAAATTAACTCATGTCTGCCAAAATACAAACATGTGGATCAATAGATAATTTCTTCCTGAAAATATGTTGAACTCAGAACCTTTACTAGATGGTTGGTGCACGGGGCAGCACGACAGAACCGGGGAGTGCGCTGGGAGCGGACGGTCGATCTGGCTCTTCATTGAGTCGTGCTACAGTCCTCTCATCCAAATAAGTACATGCTCTTCCAGGAAAATAGATTTAATTGATAGATAACAAGTACCTGATGCTTGCAATTAGCCTGATTTACGGGTCTGATTTTATTAAAACTGGTAGGTATGTCCATCTCCTCATATTGTTGGCCATCAAGATGCGCTTTGTGCTGGCATATGCTCTCCTCTAGCCTCTCCAACCTCTGTATCATGATGCATCATTTTTCAGTTCACACTAAACAATTTTGTTTAGGTTAGAACATATGCAATAGTGCAAAACATATGTTGGTGTGTGGCCATGCATGGCTAGAGTTACCGTACATACATTTCATAATGTTCCTCTGTAGCTGAATGTTTGCCAAGCTTCTTATATCCACCACCATGCCCATCTCCTCATTCGGCCAAAGCAGGTCATTTTGCTAGGTTCAGAAGGAGTGAAAACAAGAGATGGCTTCAGTATTAGTCAAATAGGTTCAGAATTCACAAACTGCTTTCAGAAAAATATACAGACCGACCATTGAAACTTGGCACACAGAAACTACAAAGAGTAGCTTCCTTGGCAAGTGCCCCGGAGCCCCTCGTCTCTTCCCTGATGTGGAGGCTCGCCCGCCATCTTCCTTGAAAACTGGAGGTCCGGCCACATCCGACACTCCTCGGCATGGCACCTTTCTGCTAGTGCGTGGCTTGAACCCACAAATTGGTACTACTTACCAAGTTACCCCCAATGCTAAACCTAACGTTAGTGTATATTACTTCTAATCATTTTATCACACCCTCATGCATCAATAAAACCAAAAGAACATCAGCTAAAAAATAGAATCAGTGAACATGTACTTGTGAAAGTGAAAAAAAAGCAAGATGAAACTAATATACAGTTTTTGAAGCCTTCCCAAGCCAACCAAGGCCATGCTGACGTTGATTGTTCCGTTTGCATCGCCGTGGAAGTCGCACGGCCATCCTGCATTGCTACCCAGCCCAATGCCTAGAACGCACACAGGCCATCACCGTGATCCTCCCAGCAGCTGGCACATGATCTCCACACCAACCATAACCTCCGTCCTCTCCACTCCACCACTTATTCCCTGGACTCACGCTAACCACGTTAAATTCCCGACAGTCTCATCCCCTTCCAAGCGAGGGCTAGCATGCCCTTGCAAGCATCCGCACCGGAGTGTCCGACCATCCTGCATTTCATTGGATCGAGCCCCTGGCAACCACCAGTATCGTGACTTTAGGGAGAGATAGGAGAAGATGGTGCGGCGCTGGATCGGGAAGAGATGGGAAACGGGGCGGCGGTGCCGGGAGAGCTCCATGAACGGGATATGAGCCCACCCTCGCCGTAGCCACCGTGGACTACCCTCGCATATGCCAACCCTGGCGCCGGGGGTGGCCCCTCCCCGTCGCTGATGTCGTAGCCCAGCCCTCCGCCCTTAGCCCGGATTCCCGTCCTCGCACTCCTGAACATCGTCCCGATAACCGCACTGCTCCAGCATGGTCTCGAGCGTCCTCTGCCACAGCTGCAGCTCCAGGGCCTCTGAGGCCGCCCTTCGCCTATTTGCCGATGACATGGAGGCCGCGGGCTCCATCGAGAACCCTAGGCGCACGCGATGGGTCGCGGCCGGCCGACTTCGTTTCGCAGCTGGGGAGGAAGGGGAGAGGGACATAGGTTCGCAGGTTTCAGTCACGCTGGTTTTTCTTGCCTGTTTCTTTTGTGCGTGTAGAATCGTGGGGAATCCTCGGGGATCGTGCGATCATGGTTTGGGAGTAGGAAGCGAAGATACCACCTACCAACTGAGTAGAGATTAGAAAAGGTAAGAATCAATGTGTTAGGAAAGTTAGGATCTGAATTGATTTCCATGAAAATGGGTTTTATTGTTCGTACCGTGATATCAATACCTGCCCGTTTGTGACATGCTTGGTTAGGAAAGTTTGCAAATGTTTAGAAAGTTTTTAATGGGAGAGTGAAAAAATCACCGTGAGGATATAATAATGGAAGGTGAGACAAAAATAAACCGATGAAGTGGGGGGAGGGGACGAAAAAACCCAGCGGAGATGCATATATAAAAACATGTATACATTTCTTTCTTAATCAAACAAATTATACACTTATGTATACGGAAAGAGAAACCAGATTTGTCAATATGATGTTGGGCTGTCACTACTTGTAAAATTGTGCTTTCTTCTCTCTAGTAATTTCTTCCTTAAAATATGATAAATTAACTCATGTCTGCCAAAATACAAACATGTGGATCAATAGATAATTTCTTCCTGAAAAGGTGTTAAACTCAGAACCTTTATTGGATGGTTGGTGGACGGGGCAGCACGACAGAACCGGGGAGTGCGCTGGGAGCGGACGGTCGATCTGGCTCTTCATTGAGTTGTGCTACAGTCCTCTCATCCAAATAAGTACATGTTCTTGCAGGACAAGAGATTTAATTGATAGCTAACAAGTACCCGATGCTAGCAATTAGCCTGATTTACGGGTCTGATTTTATTAAAACTGGTGGGTAGGTCCAGCTCCTCATATTGATGGCCATCAAGATGCGCTTTGTGCTGGCATATGGTCTCCTCCAGCCTCTCCAACCTTTGTATCATGACGCATCATTGTTCAGTTCACAGTAAACAATTTTTTTTAGGTTAGATCATATGCAATAGTGCAAAACATATGTTGGTGTGTGGCCATGCATGACTAGAGTTACCGTACATACATTTCATAATGTTCCTCTGTAGCTGAATGTTTGACATGCTTCTTATATCCACCACCATCCCCATGTCCTCGTTCGGCCAAAGCAGGTCATTTTGCTAGGTTTAGAAGGAGTGAAAACAAGAGATGGCTTCAATATTAGTCAAATAGGTTCAGAATTCACAAACTGCTTTCAGAAAAATATACAGACCGACCATTGAAACTTGGCACACAGAAACTACAAAGAGAAGCTTCCTTGGCAAGTGCCCCGGAGCCCCTCGTCTCTTCCCTGATGTGGTGGCTCGCCCGCCATCTTCCTTGAAAACTGGAGGTCCGGCCACATCTGACACTCCTCGGCATGGCACCCTTTTGCTGGTGCGTGGCTTGAACCCACAAATTTGTACTACTTACCAAGTTACCCCCAATGCTAAACCTAACGTTAGTGTACATTACTTTTAATCATTTTTATCACACCCTCGTGCATCAATAAAACCAAAAGAACATCTGCTAAAAAATAGAATCAGTGAACATGTACTTTTGAAAGAGAAAAAAAGCAAGATGAAACCAATATACAGTTTTTGAAGCTTTCCCAAGCCAACCAAGGCCATACTGACGTTGATTGTCCAATCTACATCGCCATGGAAGTCGCACAGCCATCCTGCATTGCTACCCAGCCCAATGCCCAGAATGCACACAGGCCATCGTCGTGATCCTCCCAGCAGCTGGCACATGATCTCCACACCAACCATAACCTCCGTCGTCTCCACTCCACCACGTCTTGCCTAGTCTGTCGCCAACCACGTTAAATTCCCGACAGTCTCATCCCCTTCCAAGCGAGGGCCAGCACGCCCTTGCAAGCATCCGCACCGGAGTGTTCGACAATCTTGCATTTCATTGGATCAAGCCCCTGGCAGCCACAAGTATCGTGACTTTTGGGAGAGATAGGAGAAGATTGTGCGGCGCCGGATCGGGAAGAGATGGGAAATTGGGCGGAGGTGCCGGGAGTGCTCCATGAACGGGATATGAGCCCATCCTCGCCGCAGCCCAGATTCCCGTCCTCGCACTCCTGAACGTCGAAGGGCGGCCTCAGAGGCCCTGGAGCTTCAGCTGCGGCGGAGGACGCTCGATACCAAGTTGGAGCAGTGCGGTTATCAGGACGACGTTCAGGAGTGCAAGGACGGGAATCTTACCTAATGTGTTACTTTTTTCTTATGAACTTAATACTCTAGATGCATGTTGGATAGCGATCGATCTGTGGAGTAATAGTAGTAGATGCAGGCGGGAGTCGGTCTACTTGTCACGGAGGTGATGCCTATATACATGATCATGCCTAGATATTCTCATAATTATTCTCTTTTCTATCAATTGCTCGACAATAATTTGTTCACCCACTGTAATACTTATGCTATCTTGAGAGAAGCCACTACTGAAACCTATGCCCCCCGGGTCTATTCTCCATTATATTAATCTCCTTTCAACAAGTTATTTCTGGCACCGTTTATTTCGCAATCTTTAATTTTAATCTATATCATAAAAATACCAAAAATATTTATCTTATCATTATTATCTCTATCAGATCTCACTCTCGTAAGTGATCGTGAAGGGATTGACAACCCCTTTATCGCGTTGGTTGCGAGGTTCTTATTTGTTTGTGTAGGTACGAGGGACTTGTGTGTAGTCTCCTCCTGGATTGATACCTTGGTTCTCAAAAACTAAGGGAAATACTTATGCTACTTTGCTGCATCACCCTTTCCTCTTCAAGGGAAAACCAACGCACTGCTCAAGAGGTAGCAATGACTCCTTCACCACCCGGGTATGCCTCTCTTCTCTCTCTCTGGGGTATGACTCGGAATGAAAGATTTTTACCTGACGGTCGATTTGAGTCATTTCTTTCTCTTGTAGTTCCCTAGGATAATTAGTGGCAACGAATGGAGTGGGGTGGCTGAAGATCTATCTGCTCGTTGTCACCATCAATCTCCATGCCTGAAGCTAGTTGCATTTGAATCTGTGGACGGTGGGACGAAGTTTTTGGCATGTGCAGAGAAGGTTAGACCCTCTTTCGTTGTTACAAATCATTTGTTAGATGTGATTCAGACACTGTCACGGTGCCAACCCATTCATACCACACCTTCAACCAAACGCATCCTAAGACAGTGTCACAGTTTGTACCTAGTATCTTAAATTGCTGTCATCTCATCAGCGGCGCCATTAGAAAATTATTTGGCACCGCTTCAGCAGTTTGTGCAGCCAACTTTGTTCCACACATCCGAGCAACCAAGCAGTAAAATACTAAATCTTTATGGCACGAAGGAACTGGGCATAGGAGCAACTACGTGCTCCGGAGTCTGGGTCCCTGATACTTTTTCCGCTGCATCGGCTCGCTAGTGCAGGGCACCGGTGCGAGATGTAGCAACAACTGTCTTTACACCAATTTTGGCATACATAGTGGATGACCTTAGTGCTATTAGTTCTATGTTACTAAATTTGTGCATGTATACACCTGTTAGTATCAATTTGCTGTCATCCAAACACTGTCTCTATGCTGTTGTAGTTATATTTACCCTCATAAAATGTTCAATTTCTTATTTATTGTACATGAGTAAGAACTTGTAGCGTTATTGTAGTTAATCATAGCTTCTGATGTTCCAGAATTTGGTTGTTGTCTTAGTAGAAATTAATTCATTTGCACATTGATCTTTTTGAGAAGATATGTCATAATTAACATGTTTCTTCAGTTTTTCAAAATAAGCATTGGTGATTTTCTATGTTGCTATAAACCCATTTCCCCTACAATTGTTACTGATCTAGTTTTAAATATTATAGGATGAACGGAAGTGTTCTTACTTGGAGTGGGTTGATCAAGAGTGACCACAGTCTTTGAATATGTGCCTAGCAAAGCTCTGGAGAATGTATGAGGAAGAGAACAGAGAAACTTTTTTAAATCAGACTTTGCTAAGATGGTGTTGGCGAAGGAGGAGGCACTTTCCGAGTTGGCCAGTGCAAAACAGGTTCTTACTGAACTGAAAGCAGATGTGGATAAGACAATCCTGGATGATCTCGATTAGGGAAATGAATATATTGTTCTAATATTGTTCTTATGAAGTTGAACTAGCTATATGTTGTACTGTGTTGTTTTCATGTAGCTATCGTACTATGATGTTATAATATATTTATGTGCCTGATATGAAATTGGCAAACAATTGTCCGATATGAAATGTGAATTTGTGTAATACTGGAATTTTTATTTGTAAACTAATAAACCTGCTAAATGTGCCATGGAACATTGCAAACGGTTCTAGCAGTAAAAGCGCTTGTGATGGATAGCCCAATGCCACATAGTTTTCTTCATCAAATCGTGTGTGATGTAGTTGATAAAAGCAAACAGTTAACCAAGGCAGATCGTGTGTGATAGTTACACCTTTCACACATGAGCCTACACATAAAACTATGTGGGATGTACATACGAACGGAAATGTTTTCTCTGGATTTACTGTGTGGGATGTACATAAGAACGGAAACGTATTCCTTGGATTGACTGTGTGTGATATACATACCTACAGAAATGTTTTTCTGGGATTCACCGTTTGGGATGTACATACCTACAGAAATGATTGGGTTTCGATGCCTCGCCCGATCACACACGAGTTCATTTGGTGTCCCAGGAGGGCCTATCCCTAATGATTTCTAGGTCGTGTGGGAAGGACTCCCCTATCGCCCACACTCACTTGGCGACGGTTACAAATTCCGTTGCGAAAAGGGGTTAAAACCATTTGTATAGCACTGACGCATACCAGTGTATACCTTCTATCTCAGATCCAAAGGCAAAGTGTTTTTCGCTAAGAACGGGTCCTTTTTCGAGAAAGAGTTTGTCTCGAAAGAATTGTGTGGGAGGAACATAGAACTTGATGAGGTTGTTGAACCTTTACTTTAACTAGATAGTAGCACAGCATAGAAAGATGTTTATGTGGCACCTACGTCAGTTGAAGAGGAAGCTAATGATAGTGATCATCAAGTTTCAGATCTAGTCACTATCGAACCTCATAGGTCGACAAGGATATGTACTACTCCTAAGTGGTACGGTAACCTTGTCTTAGAGGTCATGTTGTTGGACAACGATGAACATACAAGCTATGGAGGAGCGATGGTGGGCCCGGATTCCGACAAATGGTTATAGGCCATGAAATCTGAGATGGGATCCATGTATGAAAACAAAGTAGACTTTGGAAGTATTACCTGAAGGGCGAAAGGCCATTCAATTTAAATGGATCTTTAAGAAGAAGACTGACACGGACGGTAATGTCACCGTCTACAAAGCTCGACTTCTGGCAAAGGGCTTTTCACAAGTTCAAGAAGTTGACTATGATGAGAATTTCTCACCCGTAGCGATGCTTAAGTCCGTCAGAATCATGTTGGCAATAGCTGCATTTCTCGATTATGAAATCTGGCAGATGGATGTCAAAACAGCGTTCCTTAAAGAAGGGATGTATATGATGCAACTGGAAGGTTTGGTCGATCCAGAGAATGCTGACAAAGTGTGAAAACTCCAGTGATCCATTTATGGACTGGTGCAAGCATCTCGGAGTTGGAATCTTCGCTTGGATGAGGTGATCAAAGCGTTTGGGTTTATACAAGTTTTTGAAGAATCTTATATTTACAAGAAAGTGAGTGGGAGCTCTATAGCATTTCTAATATTATATGTGGATGATATATTGCTGATTGGAAACAATATAGAACTTTTGGAAAGCGTGAAGGAATATTTGAACAAGAGTTCTTCAATGAAGGACCTAGGAGAAGCTGCTTTCATATTAGGCATCAAGATCTATAGAGATAGATCGAGATGCTTAATAGGTTCACAAAGCACATACCTTGATAGGATTTTGAAGAAGCTCAAAATGGATCAGTCCAAGAAGGGGTTCTTGCCTATTTTGCAAGGTGTGAAGTCAAGTAAGAGGATAGAGAAAAGATGAGTGCCATCCCCTATGCTTCTGCCATACGCTCTATCATGTATGTGATGTTGTGCACAAGACCAGATGTCATCCTTGCCATAAGTATGGCTGGAAGGTTTCAAAGTGATCTAGGAGTGGAACACTCGACAACGGTCAAGAATATCCTTAAGTACCTGAAAATGACTAAGGAAATGTTTCCCATTTATGGAGGTGATCAAGAGCACGTCATAAAGGGTTACGTTGATGCAAGCTTTAACACTGATCCGGATGACTCTAAGTCTCAACCGGATACGTATATATTCCAAATGGGGGAGCGGTAAGCTGGTGCACTTCCAAGCAAAGCGTGGTAGCTGATTCTACATGTGAAGCAGAGTACATAGCTGCCACAGAGGCGGCGAAGGAAGGTGTCTGGATGAAGCAGTTCATGACAGATCTTGGAGTTGTGCCCAGTGCACTGGACCCAATGACTCCGTTCTGTGATAACACTAGTGCCATTGCTCTGCCCAAGGAACCAAGCTTTCATAAGAGGACCAGACACATAAAGCGACGCTTCAATTCCATCTGCGATGCAATCAAGGAGGAGGACATAAACATTTGCAAAGTACACACGATCTGAATGTTGCAGATCCGTTGACTAAACCTCTTCCACGGGCAAAAACATGATCAACACTAGAACTCTATGGGTGTTAGATTCATTACCATGTAATACTAGATTATTGATTCTAGTTCAAGTGGGAGACTGTTGGAAATATGCCCTAGAGGCAATAATAAAGTGGTTATTATTATATTTCCTTGTTCATGACAATCATTTATTATCCATGCTATAATTGTATTGATAGAAACTCAAATAGATGTGTGGATAAATAGACAACAACATGTCCCTACTAAGCCTCTACCGGACTAGATCATTGATAAAAGATGGCTATAGTTTCCTAGCATAGACATGAGTTGTCATTTGATAACGGGACCACATCATTGGGACATTGATGTGATGGAGAAGACCCAAACTATAAGTGTACCATATGATCGTATCAAGTTTATTGCTATCATTTTCTACATGTCAAGTATATGTTCCTATGACCATGATATCATGCAACTCAATGACACCGGAGGAGCACCTTCTATGTATCAAATGTCAAACGTAACTGGGTGACTATAAAGATGCTCTACAGGTGTCTCCGAGGGTGTCTGTTGAGTTGGCATGGATCAAGACTGGAATTTGTCACTCCGTGTAACAGAGAGGTATCTCAGGGTCCACTCGGTAATACAACATCACAATGAGCTTGCAAGCAATGTGACTAAGAAGTTAGCCACGGGATCTTGTATTACGGAACGAGGAAAGAGACTTGCCAATGATGAGATTGAACTAGTTATGGAGATGCCGACAATCGAATCTTGGGCAAGTAATATATCAATGGACAAAGGGAACATCATAAGGGATTAGTTAAATCCTTGGCAACGAGGTTCGACCGATAAAGATCTTCGTAGAATATGTTGGAACCAATATGCACATCCAGGTCCCGCTATTGGTTATTGACCATAGAGGTGTCTCGGCCATGTCTACATAATTCTCGAACCCACAAGGTCTACACACTTAACGTTTGTGACGATCTAAGTATAGTTGAGTTATTGTGATGGTGACCGAAGGTTGTTTAGAGCCCCGCATGAGATCCCGGATATGACGAGGAACTCCGGAATAGTCCATAGGTGAAGATTGATATATAGGATGAAGGGATTCGGATTCCAGAAGTGTTTCGGGAGGTACCGGGTTATCGTCAAAGAACTGAAAAAGGTTTCGGGGGGCCCTGACAAGTGTTGGGGGCGTCATGG
The DNA here is from genome assembly GCF_056163025.1 of Triticum urartu. Classification (NCBI taxonomy): domain Eukaryota; kingdom Viridiplantae; phylum Streptophyta; class Magnoliopsida; order Poales; family Poaceae; genus Triticum; species Triticum urartu. The sequence continues at coordinate 154,409,061 of NC_141873.1, read as the reverse complement.
GCCAAGGAAGAGGGGCACACTGGCCCACAAGGGGTTGGGCGCCACCCCAAACCTTAGCCCACTGGGCCACAAGGGAGAGGGGCGCCCCCTAGGTAGTCGCCCCTTGACTTGGGAGGCAAGCCACCTAGGGGCGCCTCCCTATGGGAGGCCACCTACCCTAGATGGGCAACCCCTAGGGCGCCACCTCTCCCCCTACCCCCTATATATAGAGGTAGAGAGGAGGGCAGTCGCACCGATTCATGCCACGACGCTGCCCTTCCTCTCCCTCGTAGTTTCTCTCCTTCTCCACTAGGCTTGGAGAAGCCCTGCTGAGATTGTTCCACCACCACCACCACATCATCGTGCTGCCAGAGAACTAGAGCTAATACTTCAACATCGCTTGCTGGATCAAGGAGGTGAAGGCGTCATCAATTCGTACATGTGTTGGACACGGAGGTGCCGTTCGTTCGGCACTTGATCGGGAGTTCGTGGACGGATCGTGATTGGGTCATGAAGATGTTCGACTACATCAACCACGTTTCTTAACGCTTCCACTTAGCAATCTACAAGGGTATGCGGATCTAATCTCTCCTCTCGTAGATGTGCATCTCCTATATTGATCTTGGTGAGTGTAGGAATTTTTTTCCCATGCAACGTTCCCCAACAGGAACCTCAAAGAGTGCCCCAAGATTTCTACCGGAGTAACAAAGATGAGAACATGCATCAATGTGCATAGATTACCCAAATGTCACCTTGGGAATCCGTGAGTTGAGTGCCAATGCACACCTAAAGTGAATCAATATGACACCCCATTATCACCACGGGTAGTCATACCAAGACATACATCAAGTGTTATCAAATCCATAAAAGTATTCAATCCAATAATAACGACATATCAAAGGGAAAACTCAATTCATCACAACAAGATAGAGAGGGAGAAACACCATATGATCGAACTATATTAACAAAGCTCGTGATACATCAAGATCGTCCCAAATCAAGAACATGAGAGAGAGAGAGATTAACACATAGCTACTGGTACAAACCCTCAATCCTGAGGGTGGACTGCTCCCTCCTCATCATGGTGGCCACCAGGATGATGATGATGGCCTCCGGTGATGATTTCCCCCTCTGCCAGGGTGCCGGAACATGGTTTAGGTTGGTTTTTTCTGGCTACAGAGGCTTGCGGTGGTGGAACTTCTAATCTAGGGTTATTTCTGGGGGTTTCTGTATATATAGGATTTTCACCGTTGGAATCACGCAAAGATGGGCCTCAGGGGGCCCACGACCCACCAAGGCGCGCCCGGGTGCCTTGTGGGCAGTAGGGGGCTCCCTTTGGTGGTTCTTTGCTCCATTATTTATATTTTGTTCCAAAAAAATTGTCAAAAAGTTTTGTCCAATTCCGAGAACTTTTATTTTTGAACAAAAAATAACACCATGGTAGTTCTGCTGAAAACATCATCAGTCTGGGTTAGTTCCATTCAAATGGTACCAAAACCATATAAAATTGTTGTAAACATGCCATGAATACTTTATAAATTATAGATATGTTGGAGACGTATCAGCAGCAACCAAGCATTGTCCCCCGCGTTGTTGGAGGAGGAGGAGGAGGGCATGATGCTAGGGGCCTCGAAACTTGTTATAAAAATAGCCTGAAACAAGAATAGAGGAGAAACATGTGATACAGTGGTCAAAACATTGTGGAATGCTCAGACTGAGGGTGATAAGGTGATGCAATTGTATGGTTTACATCATATTTAGCCAAAAATTTACGGAATGCACCATGAATAAAATGTGAACCACCATCAGTCATTAAATATCTAGGGACTCCGAACCTCGGGAAGATAACTTCTTTAAGCTTTTTAATGGATGTATTATGGTCAACACTACTAGTTGGTTTAGCTTCTACCCACTTAGTAACATAATCAATAACAACTAAAATATGAGTATACCCATTAGAGGAAGGAGAAGGCCCAATATAATAAAAGCCCCATACCATAAATGGTTCAATAGCATGTGAATCATTCATAGGCATTTCTTGACGTCTACAAATATTTCCAATTCTTTGACATTCATCACAAGAGAGGACAAACTTACGTTCATCCTTGAAGAGAGTAGGCCAGTAAAACCAGATTGGAATACCTTATGTGTGATACGTATTCGTCATATCTATAATTTTTTATTGTTTCATGCCAATATTATACAACTTTCACATACTGTTGGCATCTTTTTTGTTCCATGGAATATCCATATCAAACGAAGTCCAAACACGATAAAAATTTACAGATAATTATTTTGGAATATCTGTGATTTTTGGGAGGTGGAATCAATGAGAACGGGGCCCACAGGCACCACAAGACACCAGGGCCTGCCCCAGGCCCCAGGCGCATGGTGGTGGTGAGGGGTTCCTGGATTAAGGGGTCCTCGGGCGTCCGACTTGTTGGACATGGCCCGAACTGATGGGCCAGGAAGATACAAGATAGAAGACTCTCTCCCGTGTCCGGATGAGACTCTCCTTGGTGTGGATGGCAAGCTTGGCATTCGGATATGAAGATTCCTTTCTCTGTAACCGACTTTGTACAACCCTAGGCCCCTCCGGTGTCTATATAAACCGGAGGGTTTAGTCCGTAGAGGCAATCATAATCTGACAGGCTAGACTTCTAGAGTTTTAGCCATTACGATCTCGTGGTAGGTCAACTCTTGTAATCCTCATATTCATAAATATCAATCAAGCAGGACGTAGGGTATTACCTCCATCGAGAGGACCCGAACCCGGGTAAAACTTCGTGTCTCCTGTCTCCTATTACCATCAACCTTAGACGCACAGTTTGGGACCCCCTACCCGAGATCCGCCGGTTTTGACACCGACATTGGTGCTTTCATTGAGAGTTCCACTATGTCGCCACCAGAAGGTTTGATGGCTCCATCCATCATCTGCAACGATGCTGCCCTAGGGGAGGTTTTTCTCTCCGGCCAGATCTTCGTATTCGGCGGCTTCGCACAGCGGGCCAACTCGCTTGGCCATCTGGAGCAGATCGACAGCTACGCCCCAGGTCACCAGATTAGTTTTGGAAACCTGGATTATGTCGCTGACATCCGAGGAGACTTGAACTTCCAAGGATTCACGACCCCAACCTCCGCTCTGGCCTTAGATCCGGAGTGCCTCACCAGTACCGAAGACGGGATTTCTAAACCCGCCGGACTATCTATGGCCACTAGGCCCAGTACGGGAGAGCCGGAGGAAGCAGTGTCGCCGGCAACCATCACCAAGCTGGACTCTTCCCCGGACGCTGGCTCCGAACTCTGGGAATCAGCATCGTGTGAGCTCGGCCGAGCAATTCCCTTCCCACCATACTCCATGGATTCTTTTCTCCCCCAACAAACCTTGCCTTTATGCGAGGCTCTGGACTTGATGCGATCCCTCGTGATTACGGAGGAGCAACGTACAAACTACGCCAAGCCCGGACTAGGGGCTGAGAGCGGGGAATTTTACATCCCACCCACCACCCACTTCATCGCCACAGTAGAGGACTTAACCGACATGCTCGATTACAGCTCCGAAGACATCAACGGTATGGACAACGATGCGGACAGGAGCAAGCCAAAAACCCGTCATTTACCGGATGCTGGATGGCCACCTCTTCGTATGACATGTACATGGTGGATACACCCAAGAAGGGTGACAACAATAAATAGAAAAACCCAGTAGAGAATGAACCTCCCGAGATACAACTAAAGCGCCGACGGCGCCGCTCTAAATCACGCTGGAGCAACGACAGCAATACCGGCACGAGAGACAACAACACTCCGGATGATGCCGAAGACCAAGAAAACCCCGTCAAGAAAAACTATGAACAAGACGATCGGGAGGATGGGCAAGTTAGCCCTGCTGAACATGCTGCAAATGAAGACTCAGAGGACAGTAATTACCTTCCACCCTCCAAGGATGAGGTGAGCCTCGGCAATGAAGAATTTATCGTGCCTAAGGAACCTCTCGAGCATGAGCGCTTTAAGCAACGGCTAATAGCCACTGCAAGGATCCTGAAAAAGAAGCAACAACAGCTTCAAGCTGATCAAGATCTCCTCAATGATAGATGGACTGATGTCCTGGCATCAAAGGAATACGGCCTCCAACGCCCAACCAAAAGTTACCCGAAGCATAAACTGCTACCTCAATTCGATGACGAGGCACTTGAGCCCATACCATCAGCGCGTAATGCAGATGATCGACCACCACGTGTCCGGGACAAAATGGCAACTCAAGCCGAACACCAGCCCATCCTACCTCACCGTAAAGGCAAAGATAAAACAGCCCAGGGATACATGTATGACCTGTGGCAGGACCTGAAGAATAAAGCAGGTCCGGCCAGATCAATCTACGGATCGCGGGGGCGTGCCCCGATGCGGGACCATGGCTATCAAGCCGAACATAGCAAGCACAATCACGTCCGGGCCGAAAACCACAGACCGATTCCATCAGACCTACGTCACGATCTGGCCCGATATAGAGGCGCCGCACACTCCCTCTACTTAACTGTGAAGTAATGGAACATGAATTTCCAGAAGGGTTCAAACCCGTGAATATCGAATCATATGATGGAACCACAGATCCCGCGGTATGGATTGAAGACTTTATTCTCCATATTCACATGGCCTGCGGTGATGATCTTCATGCCATCAAATACCCCCCCCCTAAAACTCAAGGGACCAGCCCGGCACTGGCTGAACAGCCTGCCTGAAAACTCTATTGGCAGCTGGGAAGACCTAGAAGACGCCTTTCGCGACAACTTCCAAGGCACATACGTCAGACCTCCGGATGCCGATGACTTAAGTCACATAGTCCAACAGCCCGGAGAGTCAGCAAGGAAATTCTGGACTAGGTTCTTAACTAAAAAGAACCAAATCGTCGACTGTCCGGATGCCGAAACCCTAGCACCCTTCAAACACAGCATCCGCGACGAATGGCTCGCCCGACACATCGGCTAAGAAAAGCCGAAGTCCATGGCAGCCCTCACGGCACTCATGACCCACTTTTGCACGGGCGAAGATAGCTGACTAGCCCACAGCAATAATAATGCAAGCGACCCTGGCACCTCGAAAGCCAGAAATAGCAACAACAAGCCCCCACGCAACGGCACAAGTGTCAAAACAATGGTGACAATACTGATGACACGGCGATCAACGCCGTATTCAGTGGCTCCAAGTCCGGTCAGCGGAAGAAGCCATATAAAAGGAATAATCAGGGCCCTTCCAGCCTGGACCGCATACTCGATCGTCCATGTCAGATCCATGGCACCCTTGATAAACCTGCCAATCATACCCATAGGAGCTATTGGGTCTTCAAACAGGCGGGCAAGTTAAATGCCGAAGACAAGGAGAAGGGGTCGCAAAGCAAGAATGACGACGAGGAGCCCCGTCCACCGAATAGGGGGACAAAAGAAGTTTCCCCTTCAGGTCAAAATGGTGAACAAGATATACGCTACCCATATCCCTAAGAGGGAGCGCAAGCGCGCGCTCAGGGACGTCTATGCGATAGAGCCAGTCACCCCAAAATTCAACCCATGGTCGTCATGCCCGATCACCTTTGATCGCAGGGACCATCCGACCAGTATCTGTCATGGCGGTTCAGCCGCACTGGTTCTCCACCCAATAATTGATGGATTCCACCTCACAGGAGTCCTCATGGACGGTGGCAGCAGCCTCAACCTGGTCTATCAAGATACAATGCGCAAAATGGGCATCGATCCATCAAGGATCAAGCCAACCTAAACTACCTTTAAAGGAGTTATACCAGGTGTAGAGGCCCGTTGCTTGGGCTTAATCACATTGGAGGTCGTCTTCGAATCTCCGGACAACTTTCAAAGCAAAGAGTTAATCTTTGATACCGTCCCCTTCCGTAGCGGCTGTCACGCACTGCTCGGATGAGCTGTATTTGCTCGATTCAATGCGGTGCCACACTATGCGTATCTCAAGCTCAAGATGCCCGGACCACATGGTGGTATAACAGTCAATGGAAACACGAAGCGCTCCCTCCGTACCGAGGAACACACCACGGCCCTAGCAGCGGAAGTACAGAGGACCTTTTAAGGTAGAACCTTAATTCAGCGGCCAAGCTCCCGGACACTGTCAAACGAGTCCTGACTACTCTACAGCATGACAGCCCGGCTCATCAGGAGTTAGACTTGCAATTCGACCTCTGTCTCAACCCCGACCAAGTGGCGTCATATGTACTGTGCGTACATAACTTCACACTAAAAATACCATGGGCAGAGACGGAGGCATAACCAGACTGTGGTCCATAATACAGCTCGACCTTCCTGGGACACACATACTCTTACTTTCCTTTTCAGGTTCTCTTTTCCACATGCCCCTCTTGACGGCCTAATAATCGGTCCTTTCGAAGGACGGATATACCAAGGTGGCAAGTAGCACAGATGTATGGGGGAATCTCTACATGTTCTTCTTAGCGATCATTCTACCTGTTTTCAGGACCCGTACGTAGCTCCCCCTTGGTCTTGGCATGTTAAATAGCCACTGTTGCTTATCGCACTATTTGTACAAATACGCTTTGACATATTTATCAAAATTATAATGGAAATAGTTTGCAGCCCAACTTATGTGGCACTAGCTTACTACTTCATTTTTATTTCGCTATTCTTATTAGCATCCGTACACTTTGGTACGCCATAATTCGCCATGGGCTTTATTGCGCCCCATACTATGGCAACAAGTCCGAACACTTTTACAGTATAGTTTGGCCCCCAAATTTAGCATTATATGCATCGGCTCCGAATCATGTCTTTGGTCAATAGTTGGGTTGCCCAGCTCCTGTGCTTACTACCTTACGTTCCGCTCTATCGGCTAGGGTAGTAAAGGGAGAACTACTATGATTGTGTCCTGGTTTATCCGGATGAGCACCTCAGTAGAGAAAGCCGGAAACTGATTGTCATGATGCGGCGTGAGTAGGTCATCTCTTTGGAGGTTAAAATCTCTTGCTATTTTTTCCGCATTATGCGACGGATCGGCCTTCACCCGATCAGGCGTCTACAACACCCTAGTCTGGACTAAAGGACACTAGGGGCTGCGCCTGCATTTCTATTGTCAAACTCCTATGGCTAAGTGAGGGTGATAAAGCCACATAGTGCAATTGCCTGGTTCATTGTGCTAAACACCTCCTTCAAGGACCAATTTCTTGGATCAAGAGTGTTTACATTCCATCCCGAACACCCCCATACTACCTATATGGGGGTTGAAGCCGACGACTGGCCAACTCTCAAATTGAATAAAAACGACCGCACAAGAGGTAAAATTCCAAAATAAACAGCAAGCATTATATTACATACCAGTCTTGTTTTCATCATACAGGGCGGGATAACATGGAGGTACTCATTCAAAGATAATGTATTTCGAGCACAGGCCCTCTACAATGCGGGATCCCTTGAGGACATCATCAAAATACCGCTCCGGCGTGCGGTGCTCCTTGCCAGCGGGCGGTCCCTCGGTCGCGAGCTTAAGGGTGTCCATCTTCGCCCAATGTATCTTGACATGGGCGAAGGCCATCCGCGCACCTTCGATGCGGACCGACCGCTTGATGACGTCAAGCCGGGGGCAGGCATTGACCAGCCGCTTCACGAGCCCGAAGTAGCTACTAGGTATGACTTCGGAAGGCCATAGCCGGATTATTAAATCCTTTATGCCTAGTTCGGCCACCCTATGCAGTTCCACCAGCTGTTTTAACTGATCACTAAAGGGCACCGGATGTCCTGGCGCAAGGTATTGCGACCAGAACAGCTTCTCTGTCAAGCTCCCCTCTTCGGCTCAGAAGAACTCCGCAACATCGGCAACACTGCGCGGTAAATCCGCAAATGCTCCTGGAGAACTCCAAATCCGGGTTAGTAAGAGATACCTCTTCTTCACACATTTGCTCTGCATAATGAAGGCCTTACCCGCCGCGATTTTTCTGGCCTCTTGGATCTCCTGGAGGGCGCCTTGCGCTTCGACCCGGGCATCTTGTGCGCTTTGGAGGGCCTTGGCGAGTTTGGTATCTTGATCTGCAACATGGCGGTCCAAGGACTCGTATTTCTTCACGACGTCCTGGAGCTCCTGTTGGACCTCACCAACCCTGGCCTCATGCTTTTCACGGGCGGCTTGTTCCTTTGCCGCTCTCTCCTCGGCCTCGACCATCTCTTTCTTGAGGGCCTCCACCTCGGTCGCCACCCCTAATAAATATCATGAAACTATGGTCAGCACAAATCACTCATCCTTTTCGGATATACACAAGGTCAATGCATACCTTGCTTGTCTTCTAGCTGCTTTTTTACACGGCGGAGCTCTTCCTTGGCCCGCTCCACCTCTGCTTTAGTCCGAAGACCTCAGTAGCATGAGAGGTTGCATCCAGCAACGACGCCTGCTTATTCACATAAGACACATTTAGTTAGTCTCCTGCGAAAATTACTTGATCCTCTGTCCGGCTTTTCTTTCCGAACACCGGACAGAGTCTCACGGGCTACTATCTATATTATGACATTCTTTTTATACAATTGCGTCGCTTACCTCAAAGCCTGTTAGAACGCTTGTGCAGGCTTCAGTCAGTTTGCTCTAGGCGGACTGAATCCTCTCAACCACCGTACCCATGAGGGTACGGTGTTCCTCAACAATGGAAGCACTTCGCAGCGCTTCCAATAGAGTATCCGGTGCCTCTGGATAGATAGAGGTCACTGGTGGAATTGGCGCACCTCCTTCCTTCGAAGGAGGCTACCAGTCGGATTCCGGAGTCGTATTGGTCTCCTGGATCTTATTCGGCTGGGGCCGAATTGGAGATGGCCCCCATCGCTAGTATCCATGGGGATCTGCTCCCCCATGTGTCCGGTAGCCGAGGTGTTATCCTCTGGCGCCACCGTGACGGCCTCCTGTGCCTCCCCCTGAGCCGGGAGTGTCCTTCGGGACATCACTTCAGCATCTTCCACATTCTTGGGAGAGGAGGCCGCCGGAAGGGACCCACTGTCCATTACCTTCGGGTCCAGCGAGTTTCTCGAAGATGAGGATCGCTCGAGGTCGGAACGAGATGGACTAGAAGTGCATGATTCAACGTGTTAAAACTACGAAGTAAAGAAGATGGATATTTGTGTGCGTATTTGAGTACTTACGATTTGGCCAGGGGCTTATCCCTGGGGCGCCACTCGGAGCTGCTGTCAATGTCCCATGCGGGGTTGTCCGCGGCGGAGGCCTTCCCCTTCTTGGACGCCTCTGCCTCCAGATGCATGGAGGCCGCCCTTTTCTTCCTTCCCCCCCTCAGGGGGAGAATCGCTTTCCTCCTCTTCCTCGTCGTCGGTGGTGGGAGGGGAGTGGGTGTCGACATCTTTGGACATCACGTCCGAAGTGCCCTTATGGCGGAGACCACCCCTGGTCCCCTTGGCCTTCTTCTCCTGTGCTTGATAGGGCGCCGAAACCAGCATCCTCGTCATAAGCGGGATAGCTGGTTCTTCGGGCATTGGATCCGGACACTAAATCCACTCCACCTTCTTTGTGCAGCCCTGAAAAAACAAATAGGGAAGTTTAGACATCTTCCTTGAGTATGCAAGTAAAGGGTACACCTAGAAATATGGAAAACTTACCGCACTAGCGGGATGGGCCATATCGTGCCCGCGGTCCTCGGTCGTCGCCGGCCACGTCTCCTTGGCCTTGAAGAGCACCTTCCAGATGTCTTCGTGGGTAGAGCCGAAGAACTATTGCAGGGTCTAGTGCTTGGCTGGATCGAACTCCCACAAGTGGCAAGTTCGGCTTTGGCACGGCAGGATCCAGCGAGCGAGCATCACCTGGATCACATTGACAAGCTTGACGTTCTTGTCCACCATGCGCTTGATGCGCCTCTAGAGTGCAGTCAGCTCGTCTGATGAAGAGCAGTCTAGGCCCTTCTCTAGCCAGGAGGTGAGCTGCATCGGGGAGTGATATGTCTCCAACGTATCTATAATTTTTGATTGTTCCATGCTATTATATTGTCTGTTTTGGATGTTAATGGTCTTATTTATACACTTTTATATTATTTTTGGGACTAACCTACTAACCCAAGGCCTAGTACAAATTGCTGTTTTTTTGCCTATTTCAGTGTTTCGCAGAAAAGGAATATCAAACGGAATGAAACCTTCGGGAGAGTTATTTTTGGAACAAACATGATCCTGGGGACTTGGAGTGGACGTCAAGAAAGAAATGAGGGAGCCCCGAGGCAGGGAGGCGCGCCTGCCCCCTGGGCGCGCCCCCACCCTCGTGGGCCCCTCGCAGCTCCACCGACCTACTTCTTCCTCCTATATATACATATACCCTGAAAACATCCAGGAGCACCACGAACCCTATTTCCATCGTCGCAACCTTCTGTACCCAAGAGATCCCATCTTGGGGCCTTTTCTGGAGCTCCACCGGAGGGGGAATCAACCACGGAGGGCTTCTACATCAACACCATAGCCTCTTCGATGATGTGTGAGTAGTTTACCTTAGACCTTTGGGTCCATATTTATTAGCTTGATAGCTTATTCTCTCTCTTTGGATCTCAATACAAAGTTCTCCTCGATCTTCTTGGAGATCTATTCGGTGTAACTCTTTTTGTGGTGTGTTTGTCGAGATCCGATGAATTGTGGGTTTATGATCAAGTTTATCTATGAACAATATTTGATTCTTCTCTGAAACCTTTTATGTATGATTGCTTACCTTTGCAAGTCTCTTCGAATTATCAGTTTGGTTTGGACTACTAGATTGATCTTTCTTGCAATGGGAGAAGTGCTTAGCTTTGGGTTCAATCTTGCGGTGTCCTTTCCCAGTGACAGTAGGGGCAGCAAGGCACATATTGTATTGTTGCCATCGAGGATAAAAAGATTGGATTTATATCATATTGCTTGAGTTTATCCCTCTACATCATGTCATCTTGCTTAATGTGTTACTCTGTTCTTATGAACTTAATACTCTACATGCATGCTGGATAGCGATCGATGTGTGGAGTAATAGTAGTAGATGCAAAATCATTTTGGTCTACTTGTCACGGACGTGATGCCTATATACATGATCATGCCTAGATATTCTCATAATTATGCACTTGTCTATCAATTGCTCGATAGTAATTTGTTCACCCACCGTAATACTTATGCTATCTTGAGAGAAGCCACTAGTGAAACCTATAGCCCAAGGTCTATCTTTTATCATATAAGTTTCCAATCTATTTTATTTTGCAATCTTTACTTTCAATCTATATCACAAAAATACTAAAAATATTTATCTTATTATTATCTCTATCAGATCTCACTCTCGTAAGTGACCATGAAGGGATTGACAACCCCTTTATCGCGTTGGTTGCGAGGTTCTTATTTGGTTGTGTAGGTACGAGGGACTTGCATGTAGTCTCCTATTGGATTGATACCTTGGTTCTCAAAAACTGAGGGAAATACTTATGCTACTTTGCTGTATCACCATTTCCTCTTCAAGGGAAAACCAACGCAGTGCTCAAGAGGTAGCAAGAAGGATTTCTGGCGCCGTTGCCGGGGAGATCTACATCAAGTCAAGACATACCAAGTACCCATCACAAACTCTTATCCCTCGCATTACATTATTTTCCATTTGCCTCTTATTTTCCTCTCCCTCACTTCACCCTTGCTGTTTTATTCGCCCTCCTTTTCCATTCCCCTTCTCTTTTCTAGTTCGTCTCTTTTTGCTTGCTTCTTGTGTCACCGTGTTTCGTCATGGCTAGTCCCTTATCTGCCCCTTTGTCTCCCTAGTTTGAAGTTCTTCACTTCAAACAAAGACAAGGAGAAAGTTTAAAAGATGCTTGGTTTAGGATGTTGGAATCTTATCGTAATTGCACCCTAGAGGTAAATTTTAGAATTTTACTTCACAATTTTTATGTTGGGCTAAATATGTCACATAGACAACTCTTGGATTGCGTTGCCAAAGGGAATTTTTATCGAAATTGATCCTAGTATTGCTCATAAAATCATAGATGGAATAGTGGGAGCACTACCTCAATAAAACGGGTCACATCATACCCAGGAAGAGACAAATTTTTTTGAAAAGATTTGCGAAGTAACGAAAATTTTATAAAAGTCTCTTGAACCTCTTAAGAGTGTTAGCGGAAACCTTCACCGCATCAATATGTTGATTACCCTTTGCAATAAGCGGTTGGATTCTTTAGATCTAAAAATTTCCGAATATGAAGGGAAACGTAAAGAACCTCCCAGATTCGAGCATGACTCCGCTAAAAAAATTAAAACTAAAGATGATAATACCTAGATCTATTCTTGCTTTTATGCCTAGCTATGGGCGTTAAACGATAGCGCTTGTTGGGAGGCAACCCAATTTTATTTTGGTTTCTTGCTTTTTGGTTCTGTTTACTAATAAATAATTCATCTAGCCTCTGTTTAGATGTGGTTTTATGCTTTTAATTAGTGTTTGTGCCAAGTAGAACCTTTGGAAAGACTTGGGGGAAGTTTTAGCGATCTTGCTGTAAAAAACAGAAACTTTAGCGCTCACGAGATTTGCTTCCATTTTTTACTGGAGAGTGCGATTAGGTTGATTATTTTTGAATATGATTATTAGATAAATTACTCACGTCCAGATATTTATTTTACAATTTTTGGGGTTACAGAAGTATTCGAAACCTACAGATTACTACAGACTGTTCTGTTTTTGATAGATTCTGTTTTTCGCGTGTTGTTTGCATATTTTGATGAATCTATGGCTAGTATCGGAGGTTATGAACCATAGAGAAGTTGGAATACAGTAGGTTTAACACCAAAATAAATAAAGAATGAGTTCATTACAGTACCTTAAGTGGTGGTTTGTTTTCTTATACTAACGGAGCTCATGAGATTTTCTGTTTAAGTTTTGTGTTGTGAAGTTTTCAAGTTTTGGGTAAAGATTTGGTGGATTATGGAGTAAGGAGTGGCAAGAGCCTAAGATTGGGGATTCCTAAGGCACCCCAAGTTAAAATTGAAGGACAACTAAAATCCTAAGCTTGGGGATGCCCTGGAAGGCATCCCCTCTTTCGTCTTCTTCTATCGGTAACTTTACTTGGGGCTATATTTTTATTCACCACATGATATGTGTTTTGCTTGGAGCGTCTTGTATGATTTGAGTCTTTGGTTTTTAGTTTACCACAATCATCCTTGCTGTACACACCTTTTGGGAGAGACACACATGAATTGGAATTTATTAGAATACTCTATGTGCTTCACTTATAACTTTTGAGCTAGATAATTTTGCTCTAGTGCTTCACTTATATCTTTTAGAGCACGGTGGTAGTTTTATTTTATAGAAATTATTGATATCTCATGCTTCACTTATATTATTTTGAGAGTCCTTTAGAACAGCATGGTAATTTTCTTTGGTTAAGAATTAGTCCTAATATGATAGGCATCCAAGATGGGTATAATAAAAACTATCATAGAAAGAGCATTGAATACTATGAGAAGTTTGATACTTGATAATTGTTTTGAGATATAAAGATGGTGATATTATAGTGTGCTAGTTGAGTAGTTGTGAATTTGAGAATTACTTTTGTTGAAGATTGCAAGTCCCGTAGCATGCACGTATGGTAACCGTTGTGTAACAAATTTGAAACATGAGGAGTTATTTGATTATCCTCCTTAAGAGTGGCAGTCGGGGATGAGCCATAGTCTTTTCCTACCAATATATCCCCCTAGGAGCATGCGCGTAGTGCTTGGTTTTTTATGACTTGTAGATTTTTGCAATAAGTATGTGAGTTCTTTATGACTAATGTTGAGTCCATGGATTATACGCACTCTCACCTTCCATCATTGCTAGCCTCTTCGGTACTGTGCATTGCCCTTTCTCACCTTGAGAGTTGGTGCAAACTTCGCCGGTGCATCCAAACCCCGTGATATGATACGCTCTATCACACAGAAGCCTCATTATATCTTCCTCAAAACAGCCACCATACCTACCTATTATGGCATTTTCATAGCCATTCCGAGATATATTGCCATGCAACTTATGACACACTTCATCATTGTCATATTGCTTTGCATGATCATGTAGTTGACATCGTATTTGTGCACAGACACCATGCATAATTTATCATACATGTCACTCTTGATTCATTGCCCTTCCCGGTACACCGCCGGAGGCATTCATATAGAGTCATATTTTTTCTAGTATCGAGTTGTAATCATTGAGTTGTAAATAAATAGAAGTGTGATGATCATCATTAATAGAGCATTTTCCCAAAAAAAGGCCAAATAAAAAAGAAAAAGAGAAAGTCCCAAAAAATAAAAAAAGAGAAAAAATAAAAAGGGAGAATGCTACTATCCTCTTTTTCCACACTTGTGCTTCAAAGTAGCACCATGATCTTTATGATAGAGAGTCTCTTGTTTTGTCACTTTCATATACTAGTGGGAATTTTTCATTATAGAACTTGGCTTGTATATTCCAACAATGGGCTTCCTCAAATGCCCTAGGTCTTCGTGAGCAAGCAAGTTGGATGCACACCCACTTAGTTTCTTTTGTTGATCTTTCATACATTTATAGCTCTAGTGCATCCGTTGCATGGCAATCCCTACTCCTTTCATTGACATCAATTGATGGGAATCTACCTACCCCGTTGATTAGTCGCGTCGATGGCAGACTTTATCCTTTTTTGTCTTCTCCACATAACCTCCATCATCATATTCTATTCCACCCATAGTGCTATATCCATGGCTCACCCTCATGTATTGCGTGAAAGTTGAAAAAAGTTTGAGATTACTAAAGTATGAAACAATTGCTTGGCTTGTCATCGAGGTTGTGCATGATGAGAGCATTCTTGTGTGACGAAAATGGAGCATGAACAAACTATATGATTTGGTAGGGACGAACTTTATTTTGCCATGTTATTTTGAGAAGACATGATTGCTTCGTTAGTATGCTTGAAGTATTATTATTTTTATGTCAATATTAAACTTTTGTCTTGAATCTTTCGGATCCGAACATTCATGCCACAATAAAGAAAATTACATTGAGAATTATGCTAGGTAGCATTCCACATCAAAAATTCTGTTTTTATCATTTACCTACTCGAGGACGAGCAGGAATTAAGCTTGGGGATGCTTGATACGTCTCCAACGTATCTATAATTTTTGATTGTTCCATGCTATTATATTATCTGTTTTGGATGTTAATGGGCTTATTTATACACTTTTATATTACTTTTGGGACTAACCTACTAACCCAAGGCCCAGTGCAAATTGCTGTTTTTTTGCCGATTTCGGTGTTTCACAGAAAAGGAATACCAAATGGAATGAAACCTTCGGGAGAGTTATTTTTGGAACAAACGTGATCTAGGGGACTTGGAGTGGACATAAAGAAAGAAACGAGGGAGCCACGAGGCAGGGAGGCGCGCGTGCCCCCCTAGGCGCACCCCCACCCTTGTGGGCCCCTCGCAGATCCACCTACCTACTTCTTCCTCCTATATATATCCATATACCCCAAAAACATCCAGGAGAACCACGGAACCCTATTTCCACCGCCGAAACCTTCTGTACCCAAGAGATCCCATCTTGGGGCCTTTTCTGGAGCTCCGCGGGAGGGGGGATCAATCACGGAGGGCTTCTACATCAACACCATAGCCTCTCCGATGATGTGTGAGTAGTTTACCTCAGACCTTCGGGTCCATAGTTATTAGCTAGATGGCTTCTTCTCTCTCTTTGGATCTTAATGCAAAGTTCTCCTCGATCTTCTTGGAGATCTATTCGATGTAATTCTTTTTGCGGTGTGTTTGTTGAGATCTGATGAATTGTGGGTTTATGATCAAGTTTATCTATGAACAATATTTGATTCTTCTCTGAATTCTTTTATGCATGATTTAATATCTTTGCAAGTCTCTTCGAATTATCAGTTTGGTTTGGCCTACTAGATTGATCTTTCTTGCAATGGGAGAAGTGCTTAGCTTTGGGTTCAATCTTGCGGTGTCCTTACCCAGCGACAGCAGGGGCAGCAAGGCACGTATTGTATTGGTGCCATCGAGGATAAAAAGATGGGGTTTATATCATATTTCTTGAGTTTATCCATCTACATCATGTCATCTTGCTTAATGCGTTACTCTGTTCTTATGAACTTAATACTCTAGATGCATGCTGGATAGCGGTCGATGTGTGGAGTAATAGTAGTAGATGCAGAATTGTTTCGGTCTACTTGTCGCGGACGTGATTCCTATATACATGATCATGCCTAGATATTCTCATAATTATGCATTTTTCTATCAATTGCTCGACAGTAATTTGTTCACCCACCGCATAGTTATACATGAGCACTTTTCTATCAATTGCTCGGGTGGGTGAACAAATTACTGTCGAGCAATTGATAGAAAAGCGCATAGTTATGAGAATATCTAGGCATGATCATGTATATAGGCATCACGTCCGCTACTAGTAGACCGAAACGATTCTGCATCTACTACTATTACTCCACACATCGACCGCTATCCAACATGCATCTAGAGTATTAAGTTCATAAGAACAGAGTAACGCATTAGGGACGATGACATGATGTAGAGGGATAAACTCAAGCAATATGATATAAACCCCATCTTTTTATCCTCGATGGCAACAATACAATATGTGCCTTGCTGCCCCTGCTGTCACTGGGAAAGGACACCGCAAGATTGAACCCAAAGCTAAGCACTTCTCCCATTGCAAGAAAGATCAATCTAGTAGGCCAAACCAAACTGATAATTCGAATAGACTTGCAAAGATATTAAATCATGCATAAAATAATTCAGAGAAGAATCAAATATTGTTCATAGATAATCTTGATCATAAACCCAAAATTCATCGGATCTCGACAAACACACCGCAAAAAGAATTACATCGAATAGATCTCCAAGAGAATCGAGGAGAACTTTGTATTGAGATCCAAAGAGAGATAAGATGCCCTCTAGCTAATAACTATGCACCCGGAGGTCTATGGTAAACTACTCACACATCATCAGAGAGGCTATGGTGTTGATGTAGAAGCCCTCGGTAAATGATTCCCCCTCCGGCGGATCATTGGAAAAGGCCTGAAGATGGGATCTCACAGATACAGAAGGTTGCGGCGATGGAAATAGGGTTTCGTGATGCTCTCGGATGTTTTCGGGGTATTTGAGTATATATATAGGCGAAAGAAGTAGGTCAGTGGATCCACGAGGGTGGGGGCGCACCTACCCCCCTGGGCGCGCCCTCCTACCTCGTGGCCACCTCATTGCTTCCTTGACGTCCACTCCAAGTCTCCTGGATTGTGTTTGTTCTGAAAATAACTCTCCCGAAGGTTTCATTCCGTTTGGTATTCCTTTTCTGGGAAACACTGAAATAGGCAAAAAAAAACAACATTTTGCACTGGGCCTTTGGTTAGTAGGTTAGTCCCAAAAATAATATAAAAGTGCATAACAAAGCCCATTAAACATCCAAAACAGATAATATAATAGCATGGAACAATCAAAAATTATAGATACGTTGGATACGTATCAAGCATCCCCAAGCTTAATTCATGCTCGTCCTCGAGTAGGTAAATGATAAAAACAGAATTTTTGATGTGGAATGCTACCTAGCATAATTCTCAATGTAATTTTCTTTATTGTGGCATGAATGTTCAGATCCGAAAGATTCAACACAAAAGTTTAATATTGACATAAAAATAATAATACTTCAAGCATACTAACAAAGCAATCATGTCTTCTCAAAATAACATGGCCAAAGAAAGTTATCCCTACAAAATCATATAGTCTGGCTATGCTCTATCTTCATCACACAAAGTATTTAATCATGCACAACCCCGATGACAAGCCAAGCAATTGTTTCATACTTTTGATGTTCTCAAACTTTTTCAATCTTCATGCAATATATGATTGTGAGCCATGGACATAGCACTATATGTGGAATAGAATGGTGGTTCTAGAGAAGGCAAAAAAGGAGAATATAGTCTCACATCAACTAAGCGTATCAACGGGCTATGGAGATGCCCACCAATAGATATCAATGTGAGTGAGTAGGGATTGCCATGCAACGGATGCACGAGAGCTATAAGTGATTGAAAGCTCAACAAAAGAAACTAAGTGGGTGTGCATCCAACTCGCTTGCTCACGAAGACCTAGGGCATTTTGAGGAAGCCCATCATTGGAATATACAAGCCAAGTTCTATAATGTAAAATTCCCACTAGCATATGAAAGTGACATCATAGGAGACTCTTTATCATGAAGATCATACTGCTACTTTGAAGCACAAGTGTGGTAAAAGGATAGTAACATTGTCCCTTCTCTCTTTTTCTCTCATTTCTCTTTTTTCTTTTTTTATTTGGGTCTTTTCCCTTTTTTATGGCCTCTTTTTTTTCTCTCTTTTTTTCTTTTTGTCCGGAGTCTCATCCCGACTTGTGGGGGAATCATAGTCTCCATCATCCTTTCCTCACTTGGGACAATGCTCTAATAATGATGATCATCACACTTTTATTTACTTACAACTCAAAAATTACAACTCGATACTAGAACAAAATATGACTCTATGTGAATGCCTCCGGTGGTGTACCGGAATGTGCAATGAATCAAGAGTGACATGTATGAAAGAATTATAAAGGTGGCTTTGCCACAAATACGATGTCAACTACATGATCATGCAAAGCAATATGATAATGATGTAACGTGTCATAACTCATAACAAACGGAACGGTGGTAAGTTGCATGGCAATATATCTCGGAATGGCTATGGAAATGCCATAATAGGTACATATGGTGGCTGTTTTGAGGAAGGTATATGGTGGGTGTATGACACCTGCGAAAGGTGCGCGGTATTAGAGAGGCTAGCAATGGTGGAAGGGTGAGAGTGCGTATAATCCATGGACTCAACATTAGTCATAAAGAATTCACATACTTATTGCAAAAATCTATTAGTTATCAAAATGAAGTACTACGCGCATGCTCCTAGGGGGATAGATTGGTAGGAAAAGACCATCGCTCGTCCCCGACCGCCACTCATAAGGAAGACAATCAATAAATAAATCATGCTCCGACTTCATCACATAACGGTTCACCATACGTGCATGCTACGGGAATCACAAACTTTAGAACAAGTATTTCTCAAATTCACAACTACTCAACTAGCATGACTCTAATATCATCATCTTCATATCTCAAAACAATCATAAAGAATCAAACTTCTCATAGCATTCGATGCACTTTATATGATAGTTTTTATTATACCCAGCTTGGATGTTCATCACATTAGGACTCATTTTATAGCCAAAGAAAATTACCATGCTGTTCAATAAGACTCTCAAAATAATATAAGTGAAGCATGAGAGATCAATAATTTCTATAAAATAAAACCACCACTGTGCTCTTAAAAAGATATTAGTGAAGCACTAGAGCAAAATTATCTAGCTCAAAAGATATAAGTGAAGCACATAGAGTATTCTAATAAATTCCGATTCATGTGTGTCTCTCCAAAAGGTGAGTACAACAAGGATGATTGTGGTAAACTAAAAAGCAAAGACTCAAATCATACAAGACGCTCCAAGCAAAATACATATCATGTGGTGAATAAAAATATAGCCTCAAGTAAAGTTACTGATGGACGAAGACGAAAGAGGGGATGCCTTCCGGGGCATCACCAAGCTTAGGCTCTTGCCACTCCTTATTCCAAAATCCATCAAATCTTTACCCAAAACTTGAAAACTTCACAACACAAAACTCAACAGAAAATCTCATGAGCTCCGTTAGTATAAGAAAACAAACCACCACTTCAAGGTACTGTAATGAACTCATACTTTATTTATATTGGTGTTAAACCTACTGTATTCCAACTTCTCTATGGTTCATACCCCCCGATACTAGCCATAGATTCATCAAAATAAGCAAACAATACACGAAAAACAGAATCTGTAGTAATCTGTAGGTTTCGTATATTTCTGTAACTCCAAAAATTCTTAAATAAATTGGTGGACGTGAGGGATTTGTTTATTAATAATCTTCAAAAAGAATCAACCTAATCGCTCTCTCCAGTAAAAAATGGCAGCTAATCTCGTGAGAGCTAAAGTTTCTGTTTTTTACAGCAAGATCGAAAAGACTTCCCCCAAGTCTTCCCAAAGGTTCTACTTGGCAGTTGGCACAAACACTAATTAAAAACATAAAACCATATCTAAACAGAAGCTAGATGAATTATTTATTAGTAAACAGGAACAAGAATCAAGAAACAAAAATAAAATTGGGTTGCCTCCCAACAAGCGCTATCGTTTAAAGCCCCTATCTAGATGCAGAGATTTCAATGATGCTGACATGAAAGACAAGAATTGAAGCACAAAGAGACCATCATAAAACATGTGATAAACACACCTAGGTCTAACATACTTCCTATGCATAGGAATATTATAGGCAAGCAAAAACTAGCATATGCAAGGAAGCGGAAAGAAACAATAGCAATCTCAACGTAACGAGAGGTAATTTAGTAACATGAAAATTTCTACAACCATATTTTCCTCTCTCGTAATAATTACATGTAGGATCATAAGCAAATCAACAATATAGCTATCACAAAACATATTCTTAACAAGATCCACATGTATGCAAAGTTGACACTCTTCCAAAATAGTGGGATTAACATTAACTAAAGTCATGACCTCTCCAATCCCACTTTTATCAAAAACTTCATAAGATTGAACATTCTCCAAATATGTGGGATCTAAAGTTGACACTCTTTCAAACCCACTTTAAATATTATTGCAAACATTATTATCAATCTCATATTCATCATGTGGCTTAAATAAATTTTCAAGATCATAAGAAGAATCACCCCAATCATGATCATTGCAACAAGTAGATGACATAGCAAAACTAGCATCCCAAAGCTTAGGGTTTTGCATATTATTAGCACAATTTACATCAATAGAATTTATAATAAAATCATTGCAATCATGCTTTTTATTCAAAGATCTATCATGAATCGCTTCATAAAGTAATTCATCACACTTTTCAGATTCACGAATTTCAAGCAAAACCTCATAAGGATAATCTAATGCACTCAACTCATTAGCAATAGGTTAATCATAATTGGATCTCTTAAAGAGATTAGCATGTGGATGAGGATCCATAAACTTCTATCCAGCGAAGATGCAAGCACAAACAAGGTACATGGTAACACAAGATCGAACGGAAGAAAGGCGAAAGAAAAGGGCAAAGGTGAAGTGGGGGAGAGGAAACGAGAGGCAAATGGCAAATAATGTAATGCGAGGGAGAAGAGTTTGTGATGGGTACTTGGTATGTCTTGACTTGTGCATAGATCTCCCCGACAATGGTGCCAGAAATACTTCTTGCTGCCTCTTGAGCATGCGTTGGTTTTCCCTTGCAGAGGAAAGGGTGATGCAGCAAAGTAGCGTAAGTATTTCCCTCAGTTTTTGAGAACCAAGGTATCAATCCAGTAGGAGACTACACGCAAGTCCCTCCTACCTGCACAAACAAATAAGAACCTTGCAACCAACGCAATAAAGGGGTTGTCAATCCCTTCACGACCACTTGCAAAAGTGAGATCTGATAAAGATAATAACATAAATATTTTTGGTATTTTTGTTGTATAGATTGGAAAATAAAGATTGCAAAATAAAAGGTAGCGGAGATAGAAAGTAGATAGGAAAATAATATGATGGAAGATAGACCCGGGGGCAATAGGTTTCACTAGTGGCTTCTCTCAAGATAGCAAATTCTATGGTGGGTGAACAAATTACTATCGAGCAATTGATAGAAAAGCGCATAGTTATGAGAATATCTAGGCATGATCATGTATATAGGCATCGCGTCCGCGATAGGTAGACCGAAACGATTCTGCATATACTACTATTACTCCACACATCGACCGCTATCCAGCATGCATCTAGAGTATTAATTTCATAAGAACAGAGTAACACATTAGGCAAGATGACATGATGTAGCGGGATAAACTCAAGCAATATGACATAAACCCCACCTTTTTATCCTCGATGGCAACAATACAATACGTGCCTTGCTGTCCCTGCTGTCACTAGGAAAGGACACCGCAAGATTGAACCCAAAGCTAAGCACTTCTCCCATTGCAAGAAAGATCAATCTAGTAGGCCAAACCAAACTGATAATTCAAAGAGACTTGCAAAGATATTGAATCATGCATAAAAGAAATCAGAGAAGAATCAAATATTGTTCATAGATAATCTTGATCATAAACCCACAATTCATCGGATCTCGACAAACACACTGCAAAAAGAATTACATCGAATATATCTCCAAGAGAATCGAGGAGAACTTTGTATTGAGATCCAAAGAGAGAGAAGAAGCCATCTAGCTAATAACTATGGACCCGAAGGTATGTGGTAAACTACTCACACATCATCGGAGAGGCTATGGTGTTGATGTAGAAGCCCTCCGTGATCGATTCCCCCTCCGCCGGAGGGCCCGAAAAGGCCCCAAGATGGGATCTCACGGGTATAGAAGGTTGCGGCGGTGGAAATAGGGTTTCGTGGTGCTCTCGGATGTTTTCGGGGTATATGAGTATATATAGGCAAAAGAAGTAGGCCAGTGGAGCCACGAGGGGCCCACGAGCATGGGGGGGGCGCCTACCCCCTGGGCGCGCCCTCCTACCTTGTGGCTGCCTCGTTGCTTCCTTGACGTCCACTCCAAGTCTCCTGGATTGCGTTTGTTCCAAAAATAACTCTCCCGAAGGTTTCATTCCGTTTGGATTCCATTTGGTATTCCTTTTCTGCGAAACACTGAAATAGGCAAAAAAACAGAAATTTGCACTAGGCCTTTGGTTAGTAGGTTAGTCCCAAAAATAATATAAAAGTGCATAACAAAGCCCATTAAAACATCCAAAACATATAATATAATAGCATGGAACAATAAAAAATTATAGATACGTTGGAGACGTATCACCGGGTACCTAGCCAAGGAAATCTCCTACTGGCTTTCGGCCCAAGGACAGATCCTCCCCACCCCAGAGCCCCATGAGAGGGTCGTGATCATCCCCCACTTCGTTCGCGGGCTGGGATTTCCTCTCCACCCATTCGCCCGCGGACTCATGTTCTACTACGGGCAGGATTTCCACGATCTAGCCCCCAACTCCTTCCTCAATATCTCGGCATTTATTGTCGTGTGCGAAGCCTTCCTCCATATCCCACCCCACTTCAGACTGTGGTTGAAGATCTTCAACGTGAAGCTGAAGGTGGTGGATGGCCAACATGTAGAGTGCGGATGCGCCATGGTGAGAAAGCTGCCCAATGTCACATGGCCCAAGGGCACCTTCGTGGAGACCGTCAAGGGGTGGCAACATCAGTGGTTCTATGTCACAGAGCCTCGCGACACCACCTGGGCCGCGGCTTCCGAATTCCAGTCCGGCGCCTCGGTGCGGATCACCTCCTGGCTAGAGAAGGGCCTAGAATGGTCTTCGTCGGACTAGCTGACTGCACTCCAGACGCGCATCAAGTGCATGGTGGACAAGAACGTCAAGCTTGTCACTATGATCCAGGTGATGCTCGCTCGCCGGATCCTACCGTGCCAAAGCCGGACTTGCCACTTGTGGGAGTTCGATCCGGCCAAGCACCAGACCCTGCAACAGTTCTTCGGCTCTACCCACAAAGACATCTGGAAGGTGCTCTTCAAGGCCAAGGAGACGTGGCCGGCAACGACCGAGGACCACGGGCACGATATGGCCCATCCCACTAGTGCGGTAAGTTTTCCATATTTCAAGGTGTACCCTTTACTTGCATACTCAAGGAAGATGTCTAAACTTCCCTATTTGTTTTCAGGGCTGGACAAAGAAGGCAGAGTGGATTCAGTGTCCGGCTCCGCTGCCCGAAGAACCAGGTATCCCGCTTCTGACGAGGATGCTCTTTCCGGCACCCTATCAAGCACCAGAGAAGAAGGCCAAGAAGATGGCCAAGGGGACCAGGGTGGTCTCCGCCATAAGGGCACTTCAAACATAATGTTTGAAGAAGCCGACACCCACTCCCCTCCCGCCACCGACGACGAGAAAGAGGAGGAAAGTGATTCTCCCCCTGAGGGTGGAAGGAAGAAAAGGGTGGCCTCCACACATCTGGAGGCAGAGGCGTCCAAGAAGGGGAAGGCCTCCGCCGCAGACAACCCCGCATTGGACATTGACAGCAGCTTCGAGTGCCGCCCCAGGGATAAGCCCCTGGCCGAATCATAAGTACTCAAAGACGCACACAAATATCCAGCTTCTTTACTTCGTAGTTTTAACATGTTGAATCATGCACTTGCAGTCCGGCTTGTTCCAACCTCGAGCGATCCTCATCTTCGGGAAACTCGCTAGACCCGAAGGTAATGGACAGCGGGTCCCTTCCGGCGGCCTCCTCTCCCAAGAATGTGGAAGACGCTGAAGTGATGTCCCGATGGACATTCCTGACTCAGGGGGAGGCACGGGAGGCCGTCACGGTGGCGCTAGAGGATAACACCTCCGCCGACGGACACATGGGGGAGCAGATCCCCATGGATACTGGCGATGGGGCCATCTCCAATTCGGCCCCCAGCCGAATACGATCCCGGAGACCTATACGGCTCCGGAATCCGGCAAGCAGCCTCCTTCGAAGGAAGGAATTGAGCCATTTCCACCGGTGACATATGTCCATCCAGAGGCACCAGATACTCTATTGGAAGCGCTCCGAAGTGCTTCCATTGTTGAGGAACACCGTACCCTCATAGGTACGGTGGTTGAGAGGATTCAGTCCGCCAAGAGAGGACTGACCGAAGCCTGCACAAGCCTTCTAATAGGCTTTGAGGTAAGCGACGCAATTGTATAAAAAGAATGTCATAGTATAGGCAGTAGCCCCTGAGACTCTGTTCGGTGTTCGCAAACAAAAGCCGGACAGAGGATCAAGTAATTTTCGCAGGAGACTAATTAATGTGTCTTATGTGAATAAGCAGGCGTCGTTGCTGGCTGCAACCACTCATGCTGCTGAGGTCTCCGGACTAAAGCAGAGTCTGGAGCGGGCCGAGGAAGAGCTCGACCATGTAAAAAAGCAGCTAGAAGACAAGCAATTTATGCAATGAGCTTGTGTATATCCGGAAAGGATGAGTGATTTATGCTGACCATAGTGCCATGATATTTATTAGGGGCGGCGACCGAGGTGGAGGCCCTCAAGAAAGCACTGGCCAAGGCCGAGGAGAGAGCGACAGAGGAACAAGTCGTTCGTGAAAAGCATGAGGCCAGGGTTGGTGAGGTCCAGCAGGAGCTCCAGGACGCCGTGAAGAAATATGAGTCCTTGGAGCGCCATGTTGCGGATCAAGATTCTGAACTCGCCAAGGCCCGCCAAAGCGCACAAGATGCTCGGGTTGAAGGCCAAGGCACCCTCCAGGAGATCCAAGAGGCCAGAAAAATCGCGGCAGGTAAGGCCTTCATTCTGCAGAGCAAATATGTGAAGAAGATGTATCTCTTACTAACCCAGATTAGGAGTTCTCCAGGAGCGTTTGCGGATTTACCGCGCAGTGTTGCCGATGCTATGGAGTTCTTCCGAGCCGAAGAGGGGAGCTCGATGAAGAAGCTATTCTGGTCGCAATACCTTGCGCCAGAAGATCCGGTGCCCTTTACTGATCAGCTAAAACAGCTGGTGGAACTGCATAGGGTGGCCGAACTAGCCATGAAGGATTTAATAATATGGCTATGGCCTATCGAAGTCATACCCAACAGCTACTTTGGGCTCGTGAAGCGGCTGGTCAATGCCTGCCCCCGGCTTAACGTCATCAAGCGGTCGTCTGCATCGAAGGTGCGTGGATGACCTTCGCCCATGTCAAGATACAGTGGGCGAATATGGACGCCCTCAAGCTCGCGACCGAGGGACCGCCCGCTGGCAAGGAGCATCGCATGCCGGAGCGTATTTTGATGATGTCCTCAAGGGATCCCGCATTGTATAGGGCCAGTGCTCGAAAGACATTATCTTTCAGTGAGTATCTCCATGTTATCCCGCCCTGTATGATGAAAACAAGACTGATATGTAATATAATGCTTGCTGTTTATTTTGGAATTTTACCTCCTATGCACCCGTTTTTACTAAATCTGAGAGTTGGCCAGTCGTCAGCTTCAGCCCCCATGTAGGTAGTACGGGGGTGTTCGGGATGGAATCTAAACACTCTTGATCCAAGAAATTGGTCCTTGAAGGAGGTGTTTAGCGCAACAAACCAGGTAATCGGACTATTTGGCTTTATCACCCTCACTTAGCCATAGGAGTTTGACAACAGAAATGCAGGCGCAGCCCGTAGTGTCCGTTAGTCCAGACTAGGGTGCTGTAGATGCCTGATCGGGTGAAGGCCGACCCGTCGCATAATGCGGAAAAAATCGCAAGACATTTTAACCTCCGAAGAGCCGACCGGCTCACGCCGCATCATGACACTAAGTTTTCAGCTTTGTCTACTTAGGTGCTCATCCGGATAGACCAGGACACAATCGCAGTAGTTCTCCCTTTACTACCCTAGCCGATAGAGCGGAATGTAAGGTAGTAAGCATAGGAGCCGGGCAAGCCAACTATTGACTGGTACGTCTCCAACGTATCTATAATTTTTGATTTCTCCATGCTATATTATCTACTGTTTTGGACCATATTGGGCTTTATTTTCCACTTTTATATTATTTTTCGGAGTAACCTATTAACCGGAGGCCCAACCCAGAATTGTTGTTTTTGCCTATTTCAGTGTTTTGGAGAAACATAGTATCAAACGGAGTCCAAACGGAATGAAACCTTCGGGAACGTGATTTTCTCATCAGATAAGACCCGGGAGACTTGGACCCTTCGTCAAGAAAGCCACGAGGCTGTCACGAGTGTGGAGGGCGCCCCCCTAGGGCGCGCCCCTGCCTCGTGGGCCCCTCGAAGCTCCACCGATACCTACGTACCACCAAAGGATCGGGGATGCCAAAAACCTAATTCCACCGCCGCAACTTTTTGTATCCACGAGATCCCATCTTGGGGCCTGTTCCGGAGCTCCGTCGGAAGAGGAATCGATCATGGAGGGCTTCTACATCATCATCCAAGCCCCTCCGATGAAGTGTGAGTAGTTTACTTCAGACCTATGGGTCCATAGTTAGTAGCTAGATGGCTTCTTCTCTCTTTTTGGATCTCAATACAATGTTCTCCCCCTCTCTCGTGGAGATCTATTCGATGTAATCTTCTTTTTGCGGTGTGTTTGTCGAGACCGATGAATTGTGGGTTTATGATCAAGTCTATATATGAATAATATTTGAATATTCTCTGAATTCTTTTATGTATGATTGGTTATCTTTGCAAGTCTCTTCGAATTATCAGTTTGGTTTAGCCTACTAGATTGGTTGTTCTTGCCATGGGAGAAGTGCTTAGCTTTGGGTTCAATCTTGCGGTGTCCTTTCCCAGTGACAGAAGGGGCAGCAAGGCACGTATTGTATTGTTGCCAACAAGGATAACAAGATGGGGTTTTTATCATATTGCATGAAACTATCCCTCTACATCATGTCATCTTGCTTAAGGCGTTACTCTGTTTTTAACTTAATACTCTAGATGCATGCTGGATAGCGATCGATGAGTGGAGTAATAGTAGTAGATGCAGAAAGGAGTCGGTCTACTTGTCTCAGACGTGATGCCTATATACATGATCCTACCTAGATATTCTCATAACTATGCTCAATTCTGTCAATTGCTCAACAGTAATTTGTTCACCCACCGTAGAGTACTTCTGCTCTTGAGAGAAGCCACTAGTGAAACCTATGGCCCCCGGGTCTCTTTCTCATCATATTAATCTCCATCACTTTATTATTGATTTGCTTTTACTTTGCCTTTTACTTTTCACTTTGCATCTCTATACCAAAAATACCAAAAATATTATTTATCATCTCTATCAGATCTCACTTTCGTATGTGACCGTGAAGGGATTGATAACCCCTAAGCGCGTTGGTTGCGTTGAGCTATTGTTTTTGTGTAGGTACAAGGGACTCGCGCGTAGCCTCCTACTGGATTGATACATTGGTTCTCAAAAACTGAGGGAAATACTTACGCTACTTTGCTGCATCATCCTCTCCTCTTCGGGGAAATCCAACGCAGTGCTCAAGAGGTAGCAAGAAGAATTTCTGGCGCCGTTGCCGGGGAGTCTATGCAAAAGTCAACATACCAAGTACCCATCACAATCCCTATCTCCCGCATTACATTATTTGCCATTTGCTTCTCGTTTTCCTCTCCCCCACTTCACCCTTGCCGTTTTTCGCCCTCTCTCTCTATCCTCCCTCTCTTTCTCTATTTTCCTCTTTTTGCCCGTTTGCTTTTTGTTTGCTCGTGTGTTGGATTGCTTGTTTGTCGCGATGGCTCAAGATAATAATAAATTGTGTGACTTCACCAATACCAACAATAATGATTTCCTTAGCACTCCGATTGCTCCTCTTACCGATGCTGAATCTTGTGAAATTAATGCTGCTTTGCTGAATCTTGTCATGAAAGATCCGTTTCCGGCCTTCCTAGTGAAGATGCCGCTACTCATCTTAATAGCTTCGTTGATTTGTGTGACATGCAAAAGAAGAAAGATGTCGATAATGATATTGTTAAATTGAAGCTATTTCATTTTTCGCTTAGAGATCGTGCTAAAGATTGGTTTTCATCTTTGCCTAAAAATAGTATTGATTCATGGAACAAGTGCAAAGATGCTTTTATCTCTAAGTATTTTCCTCCTGCTAAGATCATCTCTCTTAGAAATGATATTATGAATTTTAAGCAACTTGATCATGAACATGTTGCACAAGCTTGGGAGAGAATGAAATTAATGATACGTAATTGCCCTACTCATGGGTTGAATTTGTGGATGATTATACAAAAAATTTATGCCGGATTGAATTTTGCTTCTAGAAATCTTTTAGATTCGGCCGCGGGAGGCACTTTTATGGAAATCACTTTAGGAGATGCTACTAAACTCCTAGATAATATTATGGTTAATTATTCTCAATGGCACACTGAAAGATCCACTAATAAAAAAGTGCATGCGATAGAAGAAATTAATGTTTTGAGTGGAAAGATGGATGAACTTATGAAATTATTTGCTACTAAGAGTGTTTCTTCTGATCCTAATGATATGTCTTTGTCTACTTTGATTGAGAATAATAATGCATCTATGGATGTGAATTTTGTTGGTAGGAATAATTTTGGTAACAACGCGTATAGAGGGAATTTTAATCCTAGGCCTTATCCTAGTAATCATTCTAATAATTATGGAAATTCCTACAACAACTCTTATGGAAATTTTAATAAGATGCCCTGTGAATTTGAGAGTAGTGTTAAAGAGTTTATGAATTCACAAAAGAATTTTAATACTTTTCTTGAAGAGAAATTGCTTAAAGTTGATGATTTGGCTAGGAACGTTGATAGAATTTCTATTGAGGTCGATTCTTTAAAGCTTAGATCTATTCCTCCTAAGCATGATATCAATGAGTCTCTCAAATCCATGAGAATTTCCATTGATGAGTGTAAGGAAAGAACCGTCAGGACGCGTGCTATGAAAGATGCCTTTATTAAAGTGTGTTCTTCCAATTCCTATGAAAATCAAGATGAAGATCTAAAAGTTATTGATGTGTCTCCTATTAAATCTTTGTTTTGCAATATAAATCTTGATAAAACTGAATATGATCCACCCTTACCTAGAAGGCGTTCTAAGAATTCAGAATATTTAGATCTTGATGATGAAATTGATAAAAGTGGGATTAAAAGAAATAAAACCTTAGATGTTGCTAAACCCACTATAATGGATTTCAAGGAATTTAATTATGAAAATTGCTCTTTAATTGATTGTATTTCCTTGTTGCAATCTGTGCTAAATTCTCCTCATGCTTATAATCAAAATAAAGCCTTTACCGAACATATCGTTGATGCCTTGATGCAAACTTATGAAGAAAAACTTGAGTTGAAAGTTTCTATCCCTAGAAAACTTTATGATGAGTGGGAACCTACTATTAAAATTAAAATTAAAGATTATGAGTTTTATGCTTTGTGTGATTTGGGTGCTAGTGTCTCTACTATTCCCAAAACTTTGTGTGATTTGCTAGATTTCCGTGATTTTGATGTTTGCTGTCTAAACTTGCATCTTGCGGATTCCACTATTAAGAAACCTATGGGAAGAATTAATGATGTTCTTATTTTTTCAAATAGGAATTATGTGCCCGTAGATTTTATCGTTCTTGATATAGATTGTAATCCTTCTTGCCCTATTATTCTCGGTAGACCTTTCCTTAGAACGGTTGGTGCAATTATTGATATGAAGAAAGGGAATATTAGATTTCAATTTCCATTAAACAAGGGCATGGAACACTTCCCTAGAATTAAAATAAAATTTCTATATGAATCTATCATGGGATCCACTTATGGATTACCTACCAAAGATGGCAATACCTAGATCTATTCTTGCTTGTTACGCCTAGCTAGGGGCGTTAAACGATAGCGCTTGTTGGGAGGCAACCCAATTTTATTTTTATTCCTTGCCTTTTGTTCCTGTTTAGAAATAAATAATTTATCTAGCCTCTGTTTTTGTTGTGTTTTTTGTGTTTAATTAGTGTTTGTGCCAAGTAGAACCGTTGGGAAGACTTGGGGAAAGTCTTGTTGAACTTGCTGTAAAAAACAGAAACTTTAGCGCTCACGAGAACTGCTGTCATTTTTATTTGGAAAGTGCTATTTAGTTAATTATTTTTGCATATGATTAATATATAAATTCCTAACGTCCAGCAATTTATTTTAGAATTTTTGGGGTTCCAGATCTTGCGCTAGCTATAGATTACTACAGACTGTTCTGTTTTTGACAGATTCTGTTTTTCGTGTGTTGTTTGCTTATTTTGATGAATCTATGGCTAGTAAAATATTTTATAAACCATATAGAAGTTGGAATACAGTAGGTTTAACACCAATATAAATAAATAATGAGTTCATTACAGTACCTTGAAGTGGTATTTAGTTTTCTTTCGCTAACGGAGCTCACGAGATCTTCTACTATAAGTTCTGTGTTGTGAAGTTTTCAAGTTTTGGGTAAATATTTGATGGATTATGGAACAAGGAGTGGCAATAACCTAAGCTTGGGGATGCCCATGGAACCCCCAAGATAATCTAAGGACACCTAAAAGCCAATGCTTGGGGATGACCCGGAAGGCATCCCCTCTTTCGTCTACTTCTATCGGTAACTTTACTTGGAGCTATATTTTTATTCACCACATGATATGTGTTTTGCTTGGAGGGTCTTTTATGATTTGAGTATTTACTTGTTAGTCTACCACAATCATCCTTGATGTACACACCTTTTGAGAGAGCCATACATGATTTGGAATTTGATAGAATACTCTATGTGCTTCACTTATATCTTTTGAGTTTCATAGTTTTGCTCTAGTGCTTCACTTATATCTTTTAGAGCACGGCGGTGGATTCATTTTATAGAAACTATTGATCTCTCATGCTTCACTTAGATTATTTTGAGAGTCTTAATAGCATGGTAATTTGCTTAAAATCCTAATATGCTTGGTATGCAAGATTAATAATAAAACTTTCTTATGAGTGTGTTGAATACTAAGAAAAGTTTGATGCTTGATGATTGTTTTGAGGTATGGAGGTAATAATATCAAAGTCATGCTAGTTGAGTAGTTGTGAAATTGAGAAATACTTCTGTTGAAGTTTGCAAGTCCCGTAGCATGCACGTATGGTAAACGTCATGCAACAAATTTGAAACATGAGGTGTTATTTGATTGTCTTCCTTATGAGTGGCGGTCGGGGACGAGCGATGGTCTTTTCCTACCAATCTATCCCCCTAGGAGCATGCGCGTAGTACTGAGGTTTTTGATGACTTGTAGATTTTTGCAATAAGTATGTGAGTTCTTTATGACTAATGTTGAGTCCATGGATTATACGCACTCTCACCCTTCCATCCTTGCTAGCCTCTTCGGTACTGTGCATTGCCCTTTCTCACATTGCGAGTTGGCGTAAACTTCGCCGGTGCATCCAAACCCCGTGATATGATACGCTCTTTCACACATAAACCTCCTTATATCTTCCTCAAAACAGCCACCATACCTACCTATTATGGCATTTCCATAGCCATTCCGAGATATATTGCCATGCAACTTTCCATCATTCTGTTCATCATGACACATTCATCATTGTCATATTGCTTAGCATGATCATGTAGTTGACATAGTATTTGTGGCAAAGCCACCGTTCATAATTCTTTCATACATGTCACTCTTGATTCATTGCATATCCCGGTACACCGCCGGAGGCATTCATATAGAGTCATATTTGTTCTAGTATCGAGTTGTAATAATTGAGTTGTAAATAAATAGAAGTGTGATGATCATCATTATTAGAGCATTGTCCCAAGTGAGGAATAAAAAAGAGAAAGTCCATAAAAAAGAGAAGGCCCCCCAAAAAAGAGAAAGGCCATAAAAAAGAGAAGGCCCAAAAAATGAGAGAAAAAGAGAGAAGGGACAATGTTACTATCCTTTTACCACACTTGGGCTTCAAAGTAGCACCATGATCTTCATAGTAGAGAGTCTCTCATGTTATCACTTTCATATACTAGTGGGAATTTTTCATTATAGAACTTGGCTTGTATATTCCAACAATGGGCCTCCTCAAGTGCCCTAGGTCTTCGTGAGCAAGCAAGTTGGATGCACACCCACTAGTTTCTTTTGTTGAGCTTTCATACATTTATAGCTCTAGTGCATCCGTTGCATGGCAATCCCTACTCCTTGCATTAACATCAATCGGTGGGCATCTCCATAGCCCATTGATTAGCCTCATTGATGTGAGACTTTCTCCCTTTTTGTCTTCTCCACATAACCCCCTTCATTATATTCTATTCCACCCATAGTGCTATGTCCATGGCTCGCGCTCATATATTGTGTGAAAGTTTATAGGTTTGAGATTACTAAAGTATGAAACAATTGCTTGGCTTGTCATCAGGGTTGTGCATGATGAGAGCATTCTTGTGTGACGAAAATGAAACATGACTAAACTATATGATTTTGTAGGGATGAACGTTCTTTGGCCATGTTATTTTGAGAAGACATAATTGCTTAGTAAGTATGCTTGAAGAATTATCATTTTTATGTCAATATGAACTTTTGTCTTGAATCTTTAGGATCTGAATATTCATACCTCAATTAAGAAGAATTACATTAAGATTATGCCAAGTAGCACTCCGCATCAAAAATTCTCTTTTTACCAATTACCTACTCGAGGACGAGGATGAATTAAGCTTGGGGATGCTTGATACGTCTCCAACGTATCTATAATTTTTGATTGCTCCATGCTATATTATCTACTGTTTTGGACAATATTGGGCTTTATTTTCCACTTTTATATTATTTTTGGGACTAACCTATTAACCGGAGGCCCAGCCCAGGATTGCTGTTTTTTTGCCTATTTCAGTGTTTCGGAGAAACAGAATATCAAACGGAGTCCAAACGGAATGAAACCTTCGGGAACGTGATTTTCTCATCAGATAAGACCCAGGAGACTTGGACCCTCCGTCAAGAAAGCCACGAGGTGGTCACGAGGGTAGAGGGCGCCCCCCCCGCCCTAGGGCGTGCCCCCGTGCCTCGTGGGCCCCATGAAGCTCCACCGACGTACTCCTTCCTCCTATATATACCTACGTACCACCAAACGATCGGGGACAGAGCCAAAAACCTAATTCCATCGCTTCGACTTTCTGTATCCACGGGATCCCATCTTGGGGCCTGTTCCGGAGCTCCGCCGGAAGGGGAATCGATCACGGAGGGCTTCTACATTGTCATCCAAGCCCCTCCGATGAAGTGTGAGTAGTTTACTTCAGACCTACGGGTCCATAGTTAGTAGCTAGATGGCTTCTTCTCTCTGTTTGGATCTCAATACAATGTTCTCCCCCTCTCTCGTGGAGATCTATTCGATGTAATCTTCTTTTTGCGGTGTGTTTGTTGAGACCGATGAATTGTGGGTTTATGATCAAGTCTATCTATGAATAATGTTTGAATCTTCTCTGAATTCTTTTATGTATGATTGGTTATCTTTGCAAGTCTCTTCGAATTATCAGTTTGGTTTAGCCTACTAGATTGGTTGTTCTAACCATGGGAGAAGTGCTTAGCTTTGGGTTCAATCTTGCGGTGTCCTTTCCCAGTGACAGAAGGGGCAGCAAGGCATGTATTGTATTGTTGCCATCGAGGATAACAAGATGGGGTTTTTATCATATTGCATGAAACTATCCCTCTACATCATGTCATCTTGCTTAAGGCGTTACTCTGTTTTAACTTAAACTCTAGATGCATGCTGGATAGCGGTCGATGAGTGGAGTATTTGTAGTAGATGCAGGCAGGAGTTGGTCTACTTGTTTCGGACGTGATGCCTATATACATGATCATACCTAGATATTCTCATAACTATGCTCAATTCTGTCAATTGCTCAATAGTAATTTGTTCACCCACCGTAGAATACTTATGCTCTTGAGAGAAGCCACTAGTGAAACCTAAGGCCCCCGGGTCTCTTTCTCATCATATTAATCTCCATCACTTTATTATTGATTTGCTTTTACTTTGCCTTTTAATTTTCACTTTGCATCTCTATACCAAAAATACCAAAAATATTATTTATCATCTCTATCAGATCTCACTTTCGTAAGTGACCGTGAAGGGATTGACAACCCCTAAGCGCGTTGGTTGCATTGAGCTATTGTTTTTGTGTAGGTATAAAGGACTCGCGCGTAGCCTCCTACTGGATTGATACCTTGGTTCTCAAAAACTGAGGGAAATACTTAAGCTACTTTGCTGCATCATCCTCTCCTCTTCGGGGAAATCCAACGCAGTGCTCAAGAGGTAGCATTGACCAAAGACATGATTCGGAGTCGATGCATATAATGCTAAATTCGGGGGCCGGACTATACTATAAAAGTGTTCGGACTTGTTGCCATAGTATTGGGGGCAATAAAGCCCCTGGCGAATTACGGCGTACCAAAGTGTACGGATGCAAATAAGAATAGCGAAATAAAAATGAAGTAGTAAGCTACTGCCACATAAGTTGGGCCGCAAACTATTTCCATTATAATTTTGATTAATACGTCAAAGCGTATTTGTACAAATAGTGCGATAAGCAACAATGGCTATTTAACATGCCAAGACCAAGGGGGAGTTGCGTACGGGTCCTGAAAACAGGTAGAATGATCGCTAAGAAGAACATCTAGAGATTCCCCCATACGTCTATGCTACTTGCGACCTTGGTATATCCGTCCTTCGAAAGGACCGATTATCAGGCCGTCAAGAGGGGCCTGTGGAAAAGAAAACCTGAAAATGAAAGTAAGAGTATGTGTGTCCCAGGAAGGTCGAGCCGTATTGTGGATCACAGTCTGGTTATGCCTCCGTCTCTGCCCATGGTATTTTTAGTTTGTAGTTATGTACGCGCGGTACGTATGCCGCCACTTGGTCGGGGCTGAGACGGAGGTCAAATTGCTAGTCTAACTCCTGGCGAGGTGGACTGTCATGCTGCGGAGTATTTCGGACTCGTTTGACAGTGTCCCGGAGCTTGGCCGCTGAACTAAAGTTCTGCCTTAAAAGGCCGCTCTGTACTTCCGCTGCCAGGGCCACAGTGTGTTCTTCGGGACGGAGGGAGCACTCTGTGTTTCCATTGACTCTTATGACACCGCGTGGTTCGGGCATCTTGAGCTTGAGATAAGCTTAGTGTGGCACCACATTGAATCTAGCAAATGCGGTTCGTCCGAGTAGTGCGTGATAGCCGCTGCAGAAGGGGACAATATCAAAGATTAACTCTTCGCTTCAGAAGTTGTCCGGAGATCCAAAGATGACCTCCAATGTGATTGAGCCCAAGCAACGGGCCTCTACACCTGGTATAACTCCTATAAAGGTAGTTTTGGTGGGCTTGATCCTTGATGGATCGATGCCCATTTTGCGCACTGTATCCTGATAGAGCAGGTTGAGGCTGCTGCCACCGTCCATGAGGACTCGTGTGAGATGGAATCCATCAATTATTGGGTCGAGAACCAGTGCGGCTGAACTGCCATGACAGATACTGGTGGGATGGTCCCTGCGATCAACGGTGATCGGACATGACGACCATGGGTTTAATTTTAGGGCGACTGGCTCTATCGCATAGACGTCCCTGAGCGCGCGCTTGCACTCCCTCTTAGGGATATGGGTAGCGTATATCATGTTCACCATTTTGACCTGAGGGGGAAACTTCTTCTGTCCCCTTGTGATCGGTGGATGGGTCTCCTCGTCGTCATTCTTGCTTTGCGACCCCTTCTCCTTGTCCTCGATATTTAACTTGCCGGCCTGTTTGAATACCCAACAGCTCTGGTGGGTATGATTGGCTAGTTTATCAGGGGTGCCATGGATCTGACATGGACGATCGAGTATGCGGTCCAGGCTGGAAGGGCCCTGATTATTCCTTTTATATGGCTTCTTCCGTTGACCGGACTTGGAGCCACTAAATCAGGCATTGACCGCCGTGTGATCGGTATTGTCATCATTGTCTCGACGCTTGTTCCTGTTGCGTCGGGGCTTGCCATTGCTATTTCTGGCTTCCAAGGTGCCAGGTTTGCTTGCATTGCTATTGCTGTGGGCTAGCCAGCTATCTTCGGCCGTGCAAAAGTGGGTCATGAATGCCGTGAGGGCTGCCATGTACTTTGGCTTTTCTTGGCCGAGGTGTCGGGCGACCCATTCGTCGCGGATGCTGTGTTTGAAGGCCGCTAGGGATTCGGCATCTAGACAGTCGACGATTTGGTTCTTTTTAGTTAAGAACCTAGTCCAGAATTTCCTTGCTAACTCTTCGGGCTGTTGGACTATGTGAGTTAAGTCATCGGCATCCGGAGGTCTGACGTATGTGCCTTGGAAGTTGTCACGGAAGGCGTCTTCTAGGTCTTCCCAGCTGTCAATAGAGTTTTTAGGCAGGTTGTTCAGCCAGTGACGGGCTGGTCCCTTGAGTTTTAGGGGGAGGTATTTGATGGCATGAAAATCATCACCGCGGGCCATGTGAATATGGAGAATAAAGTCTTCAATCCATACCGCGGGATCTGTGGTTACATCATATGATTCGATATTCACGGGTTTGAACCCTTCTAGGAATTCATGTTCCATTACTTCATCAGTGAAGCAGAGGGGGTGTGAGGCGCCTCTATATCGGGCCAGATCGTGACATAGTTTGGATGGAGTCCGTCTATGGTTTTCGGCCCGGACGTGATTGTGCTTGCCGTGTTCGGCTTGATAGCCGTCATTGTATGTTGGGGCACGCCCCCTCGATCCGTAGATCGATATGGTCAGGCCTGCTTTATTCTTCAGGTCCTGCCACATGTCATATGTGTATCCCCGAGCTATTTTATCTCTGCCTTTACGGCGAGGCAGGACGGGCTGGTGTTCGGCTTGAGTTGCCATTTTGTCCCGGCCACATGGCGGTCGATCATCCGCATTATGTGCTGATGGTACGGGATCAAGTGCCTCGTAATCGAATTGAGGTAGTAGTTTACGCTTCGGGTAACTTTTGGTTGGGTGCTCAAGGACGTATTCCTCGAGATCGTTGAGTAGATCTTGATCAGCTTGAAGCTGCTGCTACTTCTTTTTCAGGCTCCTTGTAGTGGCTATTAGTC
Organism: Triticum urartu; assembly: GCF_056163025.1. NCBI lineage: Eukaryota > Viridiplantae > Streptophyta > Magnoliopsida > Poales > Poaceae > Triticum > Triticum urartu. The sequence goes on along the minus strand of NC_141873.1, from coordinate 154,371,504 downwards.
GTTGCTTAAAGCGCTCCTGCTCGAGAGGTTCCTCAGGCACGATAAAGTCTTCGTCACCGAGGCTCACCTCATCCTCGGAGGGTGGAAGGTAATTACTGTACTCCAAGTCTTCATTTGTAGCTTGTTCATCAGGGCTAACTTGCCCATCCTCCTGATTGTCTTGTTCAGAATTTTGCTCGACGGGGTTTTCTTGGTCTTCGGCATCATCCGGAGTGTTGTTGTCTCTCGTGCCGGTATTGCTGTCTTTGCTGCGGCGTGATTTAGAGCGGCGGCGTCGGCGCTTTTGTTGTATCTCGGGAGGTTTATCCCCTACCGGATTTTTCTCATTATCACTGTCACCCTCCTTGGGTGTATCCACCATGTACACGTCATACGAAGAGGTGGCTGTCCAGCGTCCGCTAAACGGCGGGTTTTCGGCTTGCTCCTCTTCGGCATCATTGTCCATACCATCGATGTCTTCGGAGCCATAATCGAGCATGTCAGTTAAGTCCTCTACTGTGGCGATGAGGTGGGTGGGACATAAAATTCCCCGCTCTCAGCCCCTAGTCCGGGCTGGGCATAGTTCGGACGTTGATCCTCTGTAATCACGAGGGATCGCATCAAGTCCAGAGCCTCGCTTAAAGGCGAGGTTTGTTGAGGGAGAAAAGAATCCGTGGAGTATGGCAGGAAGGGAATTCCTCAGCCGAGCTCACACGACGCTGACTCCGAGATTTTGGAGCCAGTATCCGGGGAAGGGTCCGTCTTTGTGATGGTTGCTGGTGACACTGCTTCCTCCGACTCTCCCGTGCTGGGCCTAGTGGCCACAGATAGTCCGGCGGGTTTAGAAATCCCGTCTTCTGTACTGGCGAGGCGCTCCAGATCTAAGGCCAGAGCGGAGGTTGGGGTCGTGAATCCTTGGAAGATCAAGTCTCCTCGGATGTTAGGGACATAATCCAGGTTTCCAAAACTAATCTGGTGACCTAGGGCGTAGCTGTCGATCTGCTCCAGATGGCCAAGCGAGTTGGCCCGTAGTGCGATTCCGCCGAATATGAAGATCTGGCCGGGGAGAAAAACCTCCCCTAGGACAGCATCGCTGCGGATGATGGATGGAGCCATCGAACCTTCTGGCGGCGACACAGTGGAACTCTCAATGAAAGCACCAATGTCGGTGTCAAAACTGGTGAATCTCGGGTACGGGGTCCTGAACTGTGCGTCTGGTAACAGGAGACATGGGACACGAAGTTTTACCCAGGTTCGGGCCCTCCCGACGGAGGTAATACCCTATGTCCTGCTTGATTGATATTGATGAGTATGAGGATTACAAGAGTTGATCTACCACGAGATCGTAATGGCTAAAACCCTAGAAGTCTAGCCTGTCAGATTATGATTGCCTCTATGGACTAAACCCTCCGGTTTATATAGACACTAGAGGGGACTAGGGTTGTACAAAGTTGGTTACAGAGAAAGGAATCTTCATATCCAAACGCCAGGCTTGCCATCCACACCAAGGTGAGTCCCATCCGGACACAAGAGAGAATCTTCTGTCTTGTATCTTCACGGCCCATCAGTCCGGCCCATGTCCAACAGGTCGGACGCCCGAGGAGCCCTTAATCCAGGATTCCCTCACCCGTGCCCACATTCTAATGAGAGTAACTCTCCAACTCATACATTGTTTAATGTCCCTTCATTTTTATCAAAGGATGAATGCTATGATAATTTCTATGATCCCATTGATTCGTTTGAATTATCCCTTTTTGATGAACTTGCTATAGTTCCTTATGTGGAGAATGAAATTGTTACTATTGCACCAAAACATGATAGTCCTATTATCTTTTTGAATTCTCCAAACTACACTATATCGGAGAAGTTTACACTTATTAAGGATTATATTGATGGGTTGCATTCTACCATTACATATGATGATTTTGATGAATATAATATGCATGTGCTTGCTACTCGTACTTGCAATTATTATGAGAGAGGAACTACATCTTCACCTCTCTATGTTTTCAACACGATAAAATTGCAAGAAACTGCTTATGCTATGTATTGGCCTTTACTTGATGTGCATGAATTGTTCTTTTATGACATGCCGATGCATAGGAAGAGAGTTAGACTTCGTCATTGCATGATATAGCTTCGGGATGCTTGATACATCTCCAAAGTATCTATAATTTTTTATTGTTCCATGCTATTATATTATCTGTTTTGGATGTTTTATATACATTATTATGCTATTTTATATGATTTTTGGGACTAACCTATTAACCTAGAGCCCAGTGCCAGTTCTTGTTTTTTCCTTGTTTTAGAGTTCCACAAAAAAGGAATACCAAATGGAGTCCAAATAGAATAAAACTTTTTCAGTGATTGTTCTTGGACCAGGAGACACCCAGGAGACTCCGAGTACAAGTCAGAAGAACCACGAGGCGGCCACAAGGGTGGAGGGCGCGCCCCAGGGGGTAGGGCACACCCCTAGACCTTATGGGCCCCTCGGTGACCCCCTGCCCTAGATCTTCCTCCTATATATTCTCAAATACCCCAAAAACTTCCAGGGGAGGCACAAAACCACTTTTCCACCGCTGCAACCTTCTGTACCCGTGAGATCCCATCTAGGGGCCTTTTCTGGCATCCTGCCGGAGGGGGATTCGATCACGGAGGGCTTCTACATCAACACTACTGGCTCCCCGATGAAGCGTGAGTAGTTTACCACAGACCTACAGGTCCATAGCTAGTATCTAGATGGCTTTCTCTCTCTCTTTGATTCTCAATACAAATTTCTCCTTGATGTTCTCAGAGATCTATTCGATGTAATACTCTTTTGCGGTGTGTTTGCCGAGATCCGATGAATTATGGATTTATGACCAGCTTATCTATGAATATTATTTGAATCTCCTCTGAATTTATATGCATGATTTGATATCTTTGTAATTCTCTTCGAATTATCGGTTTGGTTTGGCCAACTAGATTGGTTTTTCTTGCAATGGGAGAAGTGCTTAGCTTTGGGTTCAATCTTGTTGTGTCCTTTCCCAGAGACAGTAGGGGCAGCAAGCCACGTATTATATTGTTTCCATCGAGGATAAAAATATGGGGTTTTCATCATATTGCTTGAGTTAATTCCTCTACATCATGTCATCTTGCTTAAGGTGTTACTCCGTTATTTATGAACTTAATACTCTAGATCCATGTTGGATAGCGGTCGATGTGTGGAGTAATACTAGTAGATGCAGAATAGTTTTGGTCTACTGGACACAGACGTGATGCCTATATTCATGATCATTGCCTTAGATATCGTCATAACTTTGCAATTTTCTATCAATTTCTCGGCGGTAATTTGTTCACCCACCGTAATAATTTCTATCTTGAGAGAAGCCTCGAGTGAAACCTATGGCCATCGGGTCTATTTTCCATCATATACGTTTTTGATCTACATTTTTTGTTTCCGATTTACTTTCTTTGCAATCTTTTACTTTCCGTTCCATAAACCAAAAATACCAAAAACATTACTTTACCGTTTATCCATCTCTATCAGATCTCACGTTGCAAATAAGCGTTAAGGGATTGACAACCCCTTTATCGCGTTGGGTGCAAGTTGGTGTTTGTTTGTGCATGTATTTGGTGGCTTGCGCGTTGTCTCCTACTGGATTGATACCTTGGTTCTCAAAACTGAGGGAAATACTTACTCTACTTTGCTGCATCACCCTTTCCTCTTGAAGGGAAAAACCAACACATATGTGCTTGTGCTAAAACCCGAATTAGTTTAGTTGAGGGAAGATCTTTAGATGAGCATGCTCATTTTGTGCATCATCGTTTGTCTGAAAAAGGGAAGCTCTTATGGAATCAAATAAATTGTTTGCTATGCTATGCTTGGAATCTTTGTGAAATTTATGATTTTACTTGTTTCTCTAAGAACCCTAAAAAACACCTTCCGTACCTATGTGAGTTTAATGATAATGAAATCTTATCTTCTTATGAAAAGGGCGTCTATAGTTACTATGATATCGATCAAATTGAAGAATTTGTTGCTTTTAAGGATTCTTATGAAGTTGCTTCTTTGATTCAAAAGTATGATATTACTCTCTAAAAATCTGAAAATTTTGACATACTTAAATATTGCTATGAAAACTATGCTCATAATGCCTATGTCAAAGAATTTATTGAGAGAATGACCGTTGCTTTGGAAGAAAATAATGATATGCATGAATCTATAGATAGTTATGATTCCAATGATTTGATTGAAATATCCGTTGATGAACATGATGTTTGCTACTCTTGTGGCCATGATGCCAATATTTATGGAGATCAATTTGCTATAGTTCCTTATGTTAAACACGAGACTATTGCTATTGCCCCCATACTTGATAGTTCCTTGAATCAAAAGCATGATTGCAATGATTTTACTATAAATTCTATCAATGTCAATTGTGTTAAGGATATGCAAAACCCCAAGCTTGGGGATGCTAGTTTTGCTATGTCTACTACTTATTGCAATGATCATGATTAGGGTGATAATGCTTCTTATGATCTTGAAAATTTATTTAAGCCCCATGATGAATATGAGATTGATAATAGTGTTTGCAATAATATTGAAAGTTGGTTTGGAAGAGTGTCAACTTTAGGTACCACATATTTAGAGAATGTTCAATCTTATGAAATTTTTGATAAAAGTGGGTTTGGAGAGGTCATGACTTTAGCTAATGTTAATCCCACTATTTTGGAAGAGTGTCAACTTCGCATGCATGTGGATCATGTTGAGAATATGTTATGTGATAGCTATATTGTTGAATTTGCTTATGATCCTACATGTAATTATTATGAGAGAGGAAAATATGGTTGTAGAAATTTTTGTGATATTAAATTACCTCTCTTCATGTTGAAATTGCTCTCGTTTCTTTCTTCTTCCTTGCATATGCTAGTTTTTGCTTGCCTTGATAATTTGTTTTCTTATAAAATGCCCATGCATAGTAAGTATATTATACTTAGATGTATTTGTCCCATGTTTTTTGATGCTCTCTTTGTGCTTTAATTCTTGTCTTTCATGTGAGCATCATCGAAATTATCAATGCCTAGCTAAAAGGCTTTAAAGAAAAGGGCTTCTTGGGAGACTATAACATCCCAAAATTCTAAATTTTGGAATGTTATAATAAATAGATAGATTTGATTGATTGTTTGATTGATTGACTGAAAGTGAGTGAATTCGAAACTTTCTGAAAGTTAAATGAGAGGGAATAAAAGGACTTTCCCAAACTTTCATATTTTGCTTTCTGATCTCCGTGAATTCAAATTCTTTTCACCACAAAACCCTAGAGAGAAGATGACATGACTTCTTCCATTTATTTAAATGACATGGGGTGTTGAAAATATTTGAATTTCATTTGAGAATATTTCCAATTCTGAAACTTTATGCAACTCAATGATTTTCACGAGCGAAGATAAAATGACTTCTTCAAACTATATGAAATATGAGTTGGGAGTTTCAAAGAATT